>NC_086447.1:698144958-698752875 GCF_028390025.1 Pseudophryne corroboree
GAATAGGGTTCAGTCCTTCATATGAATACTATAGTCTCGTTAACGAAGGCGAAATACCAAGTATTGTATCCCACACTTGGTGGATAGTGTTACCCTGTAGAGCGTATACCCTTCAGTAGAATAATGGGTAGTAACGGACACTATCTCCCTCTCTAATGTCCTCTAATGAGTGACTACACTGCCCACTATATAGTAGTAGTAGCGCTGTCTGATGCTACTCAGGGGCTATAGAATTATAATCTCTCCCTCAGCCGTATGATGTCTACAGTTAATAATGGCGTATTCAGTCCATTTCACCAAGTCTCTTGCACGGATATAGAGGCTTATAATCGAATTGTGCAGTTCTCTTCCCTACTAGACACTGCTCTTCACCTCAGCACTCTTCCAATTGACAGTCCTACTAGCGGCTCAATTAGCTTCTCACTTATAGTGTCCCTTTTATTGAAATTATGTATCAATTAATTCAGACTGACTCTCCCGGATCAGCCCTTGACTTGGCCCTCTTGTTAAATAAAGATATCCTTAGCATAGGGAAATATCCTGTTACTTCAAGTCACTAATAGTATCGTATTCGCTTGCTTGATAAATATCACTGTTGGTTGAACCAGTGTGGAATTATAAAGAGCTGCAATAATTCCTTTCCTGAAGCTGAATTGAAGTAATGTGCTAACCTCTCCTTCTGTGGGATACCACGGAGGTATAGTCTATAATGCCAAATGGAATAATTTCCCCTTTCCGTGTCAGTTTGCTAAGTGGGACGCCACTGATGTATAATGTATCAGGGATTATGGTAATGAATCCCTTCTGTAGGGAGCTCCTATTTTGATGCTGTCTATGCAGGACCACTCCTCACCTGTGATGAAGTGCCTGGAGCCGCCTCTCTCCATTACTGTCACTCACTGTTGCTGCGTCACAACTGTCCCTGTCGGGTTGGTGTAGCCTTTCTTATCCGGCCCACGGGGCGTGGGCTGGGGACGGACGATCGGCACTGCCCAGTCTGATTCCTCTACAGCGGTGCTGTCACTGCTGAGGCCACTCTTCCGCCCAGCGTCATCCACTGGAACCACGGCCGCTCACGTCCCTCGTACCCCGCCACGGAGCACCGGAGATCTGCGCTGGTAAGTACCTTCACTGTCTCTTCTAATCCAGCGCATCGGAGGTCACTGCAGCTGATGGATCATTAACACAGAGGGTCATGCGTTGGCTTCTCGGTGTCTCCTCCGAACCGCCCCGTGATCCACCGGGTTTTGACAGCTTCACTTAGTCCCTGGAAGAGGCTTCTGTCGTCTTCCCTTCCTGCTCTCACTGCGCCGTCCTCTCCCTCCTCCTCTCCGTTATTACTCTCCGTCAGCCCTTCACCCGCACATCCAACCGTTCTTTGTTGCCTCGCGGCTTTTACTCTCGCTGCCTCTGTACTCGCGGGCAGAGCACCAGGGTCCCAGAACCTTCCATCTCTCATAACAACGTTTCATAGCTACTTAGACTAATTTATGATACATCCAATTTTTAGTTTACCCACAGGGTTACACAGGCATAGAGTGCGGGTGGGCATACACAGTCAGGAATAGAACTGGCAATGACTCAGTAACAGGCATGTGTAAGGGGGATGCCGGACATTAGGGGGTGCCTGTGCGCACCAGGCACCCTCCCTGCGCACGCCTATGCCTCTTATCCATCTCCTGCGTAAGAATGCGCAGCTCCTGTGCAGTGAATGCAGCTGCTCTCATGTTGGCAATGGCGTATGTGCAATAATATCTGCTATTTATAATATTTACTTGATACTGATTGGTTAAGGTATTAAAGATGGCTGACATATTTCCATATTTAAATAATCATAATATCTTTATGGATTACAAACACTACACAATTGTGACATTGCTGTGATTGGTTAATGGGCAAAAGATGGCTGACATGTACTGTGAATATAAAATACATAATTAGAAGTGTATGACTTATAAAAGCCACAAAATTAGGGGTTAGTGCTGTAGCATACTTCTTATTGTATTGTGGTGTTGCATTCATCTTTCTCAGGTGCGTACGTACGCACTGGTAAGGCATGTCAGTGGCTTGTAGCTATTTTTCAGCAACAGTAAGCTCACATTTACTCTCTAAAACACACACCTCAGATGTTAGCTATAACTTTGTTGACACCAATATACTCTTTTAAATAAATTATTTTCAAAAAATGTTCCTCAAAAATATTGTGGCCTTTCATGAGTTTGTGTTTTATTAACATCATTAAAAATGTTTTAGGTACTTTCAAAAAACATGATGATAAAGAAATTAATCTCATTTCAGATTATTTACAAACAGAACAATATATTTGAACTTTTTAAGGGTAAAATGCCAAAAAAGATATGTTGGTCCCAGAAATCGACTCTTCAAAGGCTATTCGGCATTATGTTGGGAAAAGGGGAAAGAATGAAAAGCAAATTTTTTTTTTTAGTATGTGACATTCATTGTGTTCTAATCAACAACAGTTTGAATATGAGTTTGTTAAAGCACATTGCACGGCTAATTTTGCAGGTCAAAATAGCATGTAGTTACCATGGCAACAACCGTGACTACTGCATCAGCAACCCTGCTTCAATACTGGCTAGCATCATTCTTCTTGGAATTAGAAATATGTGAATGCGCAATTAGCCTTTTGGAATCTAACGGTAGTTTGTTGCAAACATCTCAGGCTACTACAAACTGAAATGTCCTGTATGTACATTAGCATTTACATTGTGTTTGCTACACACATGATGTTAGGTCAGGACCCCTGTGCTCACACCAGCCTGCTGGAAACACAGACCAAACAACATATGCAACTGTGCTGGCCTACCTTCATAGAGGTGTTTTTTTCATTACATTACATAACTGCAGCCATACAGGATAGAATTTTAAGAAAAACAAAACAAAATCAGAACCTAAACGCCAACGTGTTTTGTATACTATAAATAAGTAGAGCATGTCAGAAAGGTAACACTTCATCACCAGCAATACAAACAACAAATACATACTCAAAATATTTGGTCACCACTTTATCACAGAATGTCCTCCCTCTTACTTCTGATGTCACTGGCCCATCATCATCCTCCTCATCCTCCTCCTCAGGCAACATTTCCTCATTGGGAAATGGCACCCGACTCCTTATTGCGATGTTATGTAACACACAACACAGGACCACAATTTTGGAAACCATTTCCGGCGAATACAACCGTGTGCCACCAGTTTGGTGTATGGACCAAAATCAGCTTTTTAATAGCCCAAAACACCGCTCTACAACCTGCCTGGGGGCTGTAAGCGTGGAGTTGTAATTTGTTTGTGGTCATTGTGTGGGGTTGGAATAAGGAGTCAGGAGCCAAGGCGTGTTGGGATAGCCACTATCTCCTGAAATTTTAGACAATGAAATGTAGGTTAAAAACTAAGAAATGTATAATGTTTACAAAAATGCACAATAAGCAAACAATATAGGCAACACTTAACCAACAACCACGCATCACCACCTTGCATCACTGATAATCTTTGCCAAATCCCTGACTGCTTTATCACATGAGAATCATGTGCGCATCTTGGAAACTGAGCATTCAGGGATAGAATCTGGAGGGATGAATCACAACCATTATATTTAAGGAATGAAAGTGTTTCCTGTTGCAGTAAATTCTTTCACTCTTTGCTGGCGTTACTAATGGAATATGTGATCCATCCACTACCCCTCTCTAACATGTAGGAAGCCAGCAAAATCACGAGAATTCTGCTTCACCACGCATAGGGACTCCTCATCTAAAGGTATGGAAATTAATTGGCTGATGTGGGCCAGGAAAGCATCACCGATGCGCTTCAGGATCCGGCTGAATGATGGCTGGGAGAACCCAGCCACTACATCAATAGTTCTTTGAAATGATCCTGAAGCACAATAATGGAACACACCTAAAAATTGTGTCAGGGGTGATATTGATATAGGACTGTCTCTTTGTTTTTCAAGATCACTCTTTATTATGGAAAGAGTATCTAAAATGATGTGTGGTGGTAGCCTAATAGGCCGATCACATCATCATCAGGCATTCCAAACAGGGTGACACGAGTGCGAAAGATCTTAGCCCTTGCACGCCTTCGTTGCCTTCGGGTTTGTGGATGAGGATGGGAGGATTCTGCATCCATGAGGTTTAACAACACAGCAGATGAAAAAGCACAACAAAATAAATGAGCATATAATGTTAATATTTTTAAAAAACGTATCTTAGGTTTCACACAAAAAGCCCTTACTGGTGCCAAATTAGACATATTGAACGTAGCCTGAAATAACAAACAAAGTTACATTAACATAAAAACCACAACACAAGTGCACAATCCAAAAATACTACAAAATGCATGCTGACCACAACTAATTACCTGAAAGCACAGCAGAAATGGCTCCTTCTATAGCACCAACAAAAGATGTTTGTTTACTCAGGTCCATATAAAGACACAGTAGTGAGGCTGATGGAGACATAAAGTTTACAAAAAACATTTGTAACCTTCAATGAGCACTACCAACACAAACACAAAGCTCAGTCCCACAAAAGGAGCACACATATAAAAATAAATCCTTTACCTGATAAAAAATGATCACTTCTATAGTAGCAAAGTGTTCTGTGGAAAATGTAACCACCCAATCACTACTCCAACCAACAATACAAGTCCTAAAAACTAGAGCTTTATAGGCACTGTGATAATTAGCAAGTAGTGTGCGGAGATTCGCCGTTTGCGTGCGCACCTGAATGCAATTTTGCAAAAAGTACTTAAATATGCAGACTTTCCTAGGACACTCGCTGCGACCATCCGCAGTTATGAGGCCCATAGCCAAAACATCTCACTAAGGTGACGGCACGCATCAGGGCAGATGCAAGACAGAGAGCAGCAGCAGCAGCAGGGTAAATATAAGTGTGCCTTGTATTTAAATATATTAACAAACCAATTACAATGCAATAACTCTAAACTCAGCCATTACATATTTGTGTAAGAAATCACTATCATATTCCAGCAGAAAGACAGCAGCGTCAGCAGCAACAACAACAACAACAACAACAACAACAGCCTCAGCCGCACCAGCAGCAGGGTAAATAGGGGTGTAACTTGTGTGTAAATATACAAAAAATCTATACCAAAAATTAAACACCTCATTGAGCCCCATCATAGGTGTGCCACCTGTAGGTATTAATGTGTGTGCATAAAACATCTAATTCATGCAGAAAGAGAACATCGACAGCAGCAGCAGCCGACCTGCCGGCAGCTGCAACAATAGCATCAGCGTCAGCAGCTTCCACAACAGCAGCGCACACAACAGAGGTGGACACAGCAGCACCATGAGCAAGGTACATATCAGTGTGCATTTTGTAGCACTGGAAAACAACAGAAACCTGCAACATACAAGATTGTAATGTACGGTTGGAAGGTCATATTCATACTATTCTTATTAATATCCTTATTTTTTGGGGCATCACATGGGATCCTCAGCACCCAATTACAGAGTAAACTAATAAATAAAACATGAAGACAGTGGCTTACGGTTCAAGACAGTATAGGTCAAGTACTGGGTATATAAACATAGCTGTGTGAGTAAACAGCAGTGAAAAAAGTATCAGGGTGCCAGAAAACCTAAGCATTTGGTACCATCAAATAGATTATTTTCAATAAAAAAACACACGTACAAACACATGAAGGAGGAGGACCCTGCTCCTGAGAGCAAACCGAGTTATTGATGTGTGTGCATTCACTTCCTAAATTCTGCAGAAACTAATGAGGGTCAGCAACACACACAACAGCTGCAGCAGCAGCAGCACCAGCTTGAAGCGCAGCAGCAGCACCAGCTTGAGGTGCAGCAGCAGAACCAGCTTCAGCCGCAGCAGAAGCACCAGCTTGAGGAGCAGCAGCAAGGTAAATATCATGGTGTTTCTTGTGTAAACGACAAAACCTGTGTTTAGAAACGAACAGTATTGTAGTTACATATTTGACCAACATATAGGTATTGATATTTCTGCATTCACAATTATATTCCTGCAGAGCCCAGTGTGGAGGAGCCATTTGCTGTAACTAGCCAGCCTCAGCAGCACTCAACTGTGGAGGAGCCTGGTGCAGGGCCTAGTCAGGGCAAGGCTAAAAAAGACAGCCTCATTTTAGCAAGCAGGAATTACACAACCTAATTTCAGAAGCAATGAAAAAAGTTCACCATGCCCCCAAAAACATATGTGTGGCTGCAAAAGAGAAAATATGGCAAGATATCACAGATGCCGTAAATGTCGAGGCATCCATTGTGCGTAACCTACATGAAGTGAAGAGAAGGTACAACAATAATTCTGCTTTTCAAAATGATGTTACTTTGCCAAAAATGCACATTCATATTTGTCTATGCTTAGATGTGTGCATTTTTTAATACATGCAAATGACCTGTTTAAAATTAATGTAGTGTTGAAAAATGAAAAATATGGTCCTCTGGCGCTGTGGAACTACACATCCCAGCATGCCCTGCCACAGTTTGGATATTCTGATGTGCAAAATGACAGACAGGGCATACTTGCCCGTGTAGTAACACAGCAGCTGGAGAACCACAGGCTGCAGACCTATGATGTATAACATAGTGTGTGAAAGGGAACATTGACAAAATAAGTTGAGTTTGTGTTTTGAAACATACATCAGAGTAATTCTAACAAAACATGCTATTCATTGACAGATGGTCAGACTTCAGATGTCGACTTAAGGCAAAAATGGCAGCCAAAAAAAAGATGCAAGGGGGTCTGGTGGAGGTGCAACACCACACTGGTTTGCCTTTACCCCTTTACAAGAAATGGCTCTCTGGTCAATTGAGGATGAGGAAGTGGTAGGGATTTCAAACATCGATACAGACCTCCCTACCAATGGAACTCCTGATGTAGCACAAGGTAAATCATTTGTAATTTGTGTTCAAAATTTATTGGTTTAATTGTTATAAAAAATAAAGCACCATTTTATACCAACCTTGTTTTTGCAGAACTATCTCATGAAGCTGATGCTGATGAGGCACATCCTGATGCTGAAGATGTTGTGGAGGGGGGTTCAATGGCATTTTTGGATGAAGAAGTGCCATATGTTGAAACACCACACCAACCCCAAAGGCCAACTGCCCATATCCCACCATCTGTAACTCCTCTACTCAGTAGTCGCCAGATCCAGCAGGAAATACTTACAGAAATTCCCAGATTTTCAGCCAGATTTTAGATGAGGTGCGTGAAAGAAACACCCTCAGCAGGGAAAGAAATCAGCTCCTGGTCCAACACAATACCATTATGCAGACTCTTACCAATGTTGTAGAAGAGAGCATGAGGCAGATTGCAGCAGTTGTGGCTGAAGGACGTCACACCACCATGGCAGCTCCATCATCCACACAGAACATTGCAGACAACATGGTTACTGACAGGATGCGTCGATCAACCGACTTCTTCTGGTGAACCCCCAAACGCAGGGGCCAAAAAATAAAAATAAAAATAGTGTGCTTTTGATTGTGAAGTGTACAAACATTACAATTATATTGTTTCTTTGCTTTTATTTACATTCCTTACTTTAAGGTATTATGTGTACATATTAGTTTCCTAAATTATAAAAATGGACCAGATTTTGCAAAACTTGCTAAAAAGTTGATGGTGTTGCTGTTCTTTAACATATGTTTATGTGTGTAGGACACAAAAAAACAAAAATAAAATGTTACAAAATGTATGTGGGTATGTTTTGTTTGCCAAAAAAGTGTTGGTTGTTTAAAAAACATTACAAAACTGTTAGGGAGCTAAATGACATTCAACAGATCCTACTAAACAAAATGCTTGGAAAGGTTTTTTTACATTTGCTTCTATGAAATAGTGTGGTTGTCAAACCTCGATTGTTAGTAAGTGTTGCAAATCAGTTGCAAACATATATTTTCACAATCAGTATGTGTTACAGAGTTAAACAATACCTTACATGTTCAGAAGTTCCAATACAGCTGAATGAAGTGATTTGTGGTCTGAGGTGTGAGCTTCTTCAGCTGGGTGTAATGAAGCAATGATTGCAGTATACATGCAGTCTACAACTGAGGTCAGCTTGTGCAATTTTTAAGGTAGACCTGTAGTCACTCATGCTGCTTTCACATCGCAAAACCTGCTTTTGAAATGGTATTTGAAACGGTTCTTAAAACGGGTCAGAGCAGTTAAACCCCTTTCACATCTCATGTTGTAACCAGTAAATTACCATTTCATTACCGTTTTGGTACCTTTCATACTGAACCCGTTTCACCCATAGAAAACAGTGGTTGTCATTATAAATGGACTTTTCTGGCCCACACATTATTAATAATTATTAATTAATTCATTATTAATAATTTGGATAGTCGTACGATGGAACCCAGCAGCTTGAAGCATTTTTGCTATGTTTTTATATATGAGGGTATCCTTGACTGTCCCAGTAATTTGGCAGCAGATTTCCTCATCCCCTCTGATCCTTAGGAAGCAGCTCCCTCACCTCTTCATCACTCCAATTAGACATTTTTATAATGGCTTTGCAGTCTAAACGTTTATAAAGCCACTCTCACATGTGTCTCCTGTGTTTTCCAAGCTGTTTCCTGGTTGTGGCTGCTGACATCACACATGGAGACAGCCTATGACCTGCTGGGGCTTGCAAATACCGTTTCAGACCCTTTCACACTGCACAATGAAATGGGACTGAAACGGGTAGGACCCTTCTTTTTTACCGTTTCAAAATACCGGTATTTTGAAAACGGTAAATTGAAGGGGACCCTTTCACATCGCAGCTTGACCCATTTAGGAAGCCAGTTAAAACGGCAAAATACCGGGTATAAGCTGCGGTGTGAAAGGGGTATCAGAAACTGCACATCAGAAATGTGCGATCAGTTGTAAAAATTGCGTATGCACCGTCCACCGAACATGTCAGGCAGAGCAGTTGTGAAGGGATCAATAATAAAATTACATTCAGGCCTCTCAAACCTGCAGTACGAAACATTGAACTCCAATTTCCTGCTCAAAACAGCGTGGTTAGGTTGTTTTTTATAATTTCTAATAACCTGCATGCCTCTCCACCCAGACACAGGATCATTAGATGAGAAGTTGTTTATCAGCTTGTCAGTAAAGCATTTCTTAGTAGCCCTAATCTCACCGGTCAAAGTGTTTCTGGCTTGTTTATACAAGACCCTATCCCTGTTGCCATAAGCCTCCTCCTTGGCATTATGCAGCTGCCTAAGCTTAGGACTAAACCATGGTTTATTATTGCTAAGATGCAAAAGGATTATGATGGTACTCACATGTTCTCACAGAAGCAAATATATGATGTCACAATATCTGTGAAGTCATCCAAATCATTGGCTGCAGCCTCAAAAACACCCCAGTCCGTACAGTGAAAACAAGCCTGAAGTTCCAACTACACCTCTCTCACCTCTCCTCATGGTCTTAACCACAGGCTTGAACGACTTAACGACTGATTGTAAGTGCGGAGCTGTTGTATCAAACAATGGTCAGGGAGACCTAATGCTGCCCGAAGAACAGACTGATAAGCATCTTTTAAGATGGTATAACAATGGTCCAACGTACATGCATCCCTATTTGGACACTTGACATGTTGCTTATACTTGGGCACCTCCTGACTCAGATTTGCTCTGTTAAAGTTATATATATATATATATATATATATATATATATATATACAGTTGTGTTCATAAGTTTACATACCCTAGCAGAATTTGTGATTTTCTGTCCATTTGTCAGAGAATATGAATGATAACTCACAAACTTTTCTTTCACTCATGGTTAGAGGTTGGGTGAAGCCATTTATTGTCAAACAACTGTGTTTACTCTTTTTAAATCATAATGACAACAGGAACTACCCTAATGACCCTGATCAAAAGTTTATATACCCTGGAGATTTTGGCCTGATAACATGCACACAAGTTGACACAAACAGGTTTGAATGGCTACTAAAGGTAACCATCCTCACTTGTGATCTGTTTGCTTGTAATCAGTGTGTGTGTATAAAAGGTCAGTGAGTTTCTGGACTCCTGAAAGACCCTTGCATCTTTCATCCAGTGCTGCACTGACGTGTCTGGATTCTGAGTCATGGGGAAAGCAAAAGAATTGTCACAGGATCTGCGGGAAAAGGTAATTGAACTGTATAAAACAGGAAAGGGATATAAAAAGATATCCAAGCAATTGAGAATGCCAATCAGCAGTGTTCAAACTAGTGATGAGCGGGTTCGGTTTCTCAGAAACCGAACCCCCCTGAACTTCACCCTTTTTACACGGGTCCGAGGCAGGTTCGAACCTTCCCGCCTTGCTCGGCTAACCCGAGCGCGCCCGAACGTCATCATCCCGCTGTCGGATTCTATATAAGCAGCCGCGCGTCGCCGCCATTTTCACTCGTGCATTGGAGATGATAGGGAGAGGACGTGGCTGGCGTCCTCTCCGTTTATTGTTGAAGTTGATTGGTTTATTGCTTAATTGTGGGGAGGACTGGGGAGCAGCTCTTAGGAGGATACAGTGCAGAGTTTTGCTGATAAGTGACCACCAGTATTTATCCGTTCTCTGCCTGAAAAAACGCTCCATACCATATCTGTGCTCAGTGTGCTGCATAATATATCTGTGCTGAGTGCTCACAATGCTTAATTGTGGGGACTGGGGAGCAGCTATAGCAGGAGTACAGTGCAGAGTTTTGCTGACAGTGACCACCAGTATACGTTGTCTGCCTGAAAAACACTCCATATCTGTGCTCAGTGTGCTGCTTTATTGTGTGGACTGGGGACCACCAGTATAATTAATATTATATAGGAGGTGGACAGTGCAGAGTGCACTGCTGTACCTACCTCTGTGTCGTCATCCATTAAGTATACTATCCATCTACATTCTATACCTGTGGTGCATTTTAGTTTTGCAGTTTGCTGACACAGTGTCCACCAGTATACTATATATAGCAGTACGGTAGGCCACTGCTGTACCTACCTCTGTGTCGTCATCCATTAAGTGTACTATCCATCTACATTCTATACCTGTGGTGCATTTTAGTTTTGCAGTTTGCTGACAGTGTCCACCAGTATACTATATACAGCAGTACGGTAGGCCACCGCTGTACCTACCTCTGTGTCGTCATCCATTAAGTATACTATCCATCTACATTCTATACCTGTGGTGCATTTTAGTTTTGCAGTTTGCTGACAGTGTCCACCAGTATACTATATATAGCAATACGGTAGGCCACTGCTGTACCTACCTCTGTGTCGTCATCCATTAAGTATACTATCCATCTACATTCTATACCTGTGGTGCATTTTAGTTTTGCAGTTTGCTGACAGTGTCCACCAGTATACTATATATAGCAGTACGGTAGGCCACTGCTGTACCTACCTCTGTGTCGTCATCCATTAAGTATACTATCCATCTACATTCTATACCTGTGGTGCATTTTAGTTTTGCAGTTTGCTGACACAGTGTCCACCAGTATACTATATATAGCAGTACGGTAGGCCACTGCTGTACCTACCTCTGTGTCGTCATCCATTAAGTATACTATCCATCTACATTCTATACCTGTGGTGCATTTCAGTTGTGCGCAGTAAATATAGTAGTAGGCCATTGCTATTGATACTGGCATATAATTCCACACATTAAAAAATGGAGAACAAAAATGTGGAGGTTAAAATAGGGAAAGATCAAGATCCACTTCCACCTCGTGCTGAAGCTGCTGCCACTAGTCATGGCTGAGACGATGAAATGCCATCAACGTCGTCTGCCAAGGCCAATGCCCAATGTCATAGTACAGAGCATGTAAAATCCAAAACACAAAAGTTCAGTAAAATGACCCAAAAATCAAAATTAAAAGCATCTGAGGAGAAGCGTAAACTTGCCAATATGCCATTTATGACATGGAGTGGCAAGGAACGGCTGAGGCCCTGGCCTATGTTCATGGCTAGTGGTTCAGCTTCACATGAGGATGGAAGCACTCATCCTCTCGCTAGAAAAAAGAAAAGACTTAAGCTGGCAAAAGCACAGCAAAGAACTGTGCGTTCTTCTAAATCACAAATCCCCAAGGAGAGTCCAATTGTGTCGGTTGCGATGCCTGACCTTCCCAACACTGGATGGGAAGAGCTTGCGCCTTCCACCATTTGCACGCCCCCTGCAAGTGCTGGAAGGAGCACCCGCAGTCCAGTTCCTGATAGTCAAATTGAAGATGTCACTGTTGAAGTACACCAGGATGAGGATATGGGTGTTGCTTGCGCTGTGGAGGAAATTGACAAGGAGGATTCTGATGGTGAGGTGGTTTGTTTAAGTCAGGCACCCGGGGAGACACCTGTTGTCCGTGGGAGGAATATGGCCATTGACATGCCTGGTGAAAATACAAAAAAAATCAGCTCTTCGGTGTGGAATTATTTCAACACGAATGCGGACAACAGGTGTCAAGCCGTGTGTTGCCTTTGTCAAGCTGTAATAAGTAGGGGTAAGGACGTTAACCACCTCGGAACATCCTCCCTTATACGTCACCTGCAGCGCATTCATCATAAGTCAGTGACAAGTTCAAAAACTTTGGGTGACAGCGGAAGCAGTCCACTGACCACTAAATCCCTTCCTCTTGTAACCAAGCACCTGCAAACCACACCACCAACTCCCTCAGTGTCAATTTCCTCCTTACCCAGGAAAGCCAATAGTCCTGCAGCGCCATGTCACTGGCAAGTCTGACGAGTCCTCTCCTGCCTGGGATTCCTCCGATGCATCCTTGAGTGTAATGCCTACTGCTGCTGGCGCTGCTGTTGTTGCTGCTGGGAGTCGATCGTCATCCAAGAGGGGAAGTCGGAAGACCACTTGTACTACTTCCAGTAAGCAATTGACTGTCCAACAGTCCTTTGCGAGGAAGATGAAATATCACAGCAGTCATCCTGCTGCAAAGCAGATAACTCAGGCCTTGGCAGCCTGGGCGGTGAGTAACGGGGTTCTGGTATCCATCGTTAATTCAGAGGCAACTATAGACTTGATTGAGGTACTGTGTCCCCGGTACCAAATACCATCTAGGTTCCATTTCTCTAGGCAGGCAATACCGAAAATGTACACAGACCTCAGAAAAAGACTCATCAGTGTCCTAAAAAATGCAGTTGTACCCAATGTCCACTTAACCACGGACATGTGGACAAGTGGAGCAGGGCAGACTCAGGACTATATGACTGTGACAGCCCACTGGGTAGATGTATTGCCTCCCGCAGCAAGAACAGCAGTGGCGGCACCAGTAGCAGCATCTCGCAAACTCCAACTCTTTCCGAGGCAGGCTACGCTTTGTATCACCGCTTTCCAGAATAGGCACACAGCTGACAACCTCTTACGGCAACTGAGGAAGATCCTCGCAGAATGGCTTACCACAATTGGACTCTCCTGGGGATTTGTGACATCGGACAACGCCAGCAATATTGTGCGTGCATTACATCTGGGCAAATTCCAGCACGTCCCATGTTTTGCACATACATTGAATTTGGTGGTGCAGAATTATTTAAAAAACGACAGGGGCGTGCAAGAGATGCTGTCGGTGGCCCGAAGAATTGCGGGCCACTTTCGGCATTCAGGCACCGCGTACAGAAGACTGGAGCACCACCAAACATTCCTGAACCTGCCCTGCCATCATCTGAAGCAAGAGGTGGTAACGAGGTGGAATTCAACCCTCTATATGCTTCAGAGGATGGAGGAGCAGCAAAAGGCCATTCAAGCCTATACATCTGGCCACGATATAGGCAAAGGAGGGGGAATGCACCTGACTCAAGCGCAGTGGAGAATGATTTCAACGTTGTGCAAGGTTCTGCAACCCTTTGAACTTGCCACACGTGAAGTCAGTTCAGACACTGCCAGCCTGAGTCAGGTCATTCCCCTCATCAGGCTTTTGCAGAAGAAGCTGGAGACATTGAAGGAGGAGCTAAAACAGAGCGATTCCGCTAGGCATGTGGGACTTGTGGATGGAGCCCTTAATTCGCTTAACCAGGATTCACGGGTGGTCAATCTGTGGAAATCAGAGCACTACATTTTGGCCACCGTGCTCGATCCTAGATTTAAAACCTAAGTTGTATCTCTCTTTCCGGCAGACACAAGTCTGCAGAGGTTCAAAGACCTGCTGGTGAGAAAATTGTCAAGTCAAGCGGAACGTGACCCGTCAACATCTCCTCCTTCACATTCTCCCGCAACTGGGGGTGCGAGGAAAAGGCTAAGAATTCCTAGCCCACCCGCTGGCGGTGATGCAGGGCAGTCTGGAGCGAGTGCTGACATCTGGTCCGGACTGAAGGACCTGCCAATGATTACTGACATGTCGTCTACTGTCACTGCATATGATTCTCTCACCATGGAAAGAATGGTGGAGGATTACATGAGTGACCGCATCCAAGTAGGCACGTCAGACAGTTCATACGTATACTGGCAGGAAAAAGAGGCAATTTGGAGGCCCTTGCACAAACTGGCTTTATTCTACCTAAGTTGCCTTCCCTCCAGTGTGTACTCCGAAAGAGTGTTTAGTGCAGCCGCTCACCTTGTCAGCAATCGGCGTACGAGGTTACTTCCAGAAAATGTGGAGAAGATGATGTTCATCAAAATGAATTATAATCAATTCCTCCGTGGAGACATTCACCAGCAGCAATTGCCTCCAGAAAGTACACGGGGACCTGAGATGGTGGGTTCCAGTGGGGACGAATTAATAATCTGTGAGGAGGGGGATGTACACAGTGAAAGGGGTGAGGAATCGGAGGATGATGATGAGGTGGACATCTTGCCTCTGTAGAGCCAGTTTGTGCAAGGAGAGATTGATTGCTTCTCTTTTGGTGGGGGCACAAACCAACCAGTCATTTCAGTCACAGTCGTGTGGCAGACCCTGTCGCTGAAATTATGGGTTCGTTAAAGTGTGCATGTCCTGTTTATACAACATAAGGGTGGGTGGGAGGGCCCAAGGACAATTCCATCTTGCACCTCTTTTTTCTTTCATTTTTCTTTGCATCATGTGCTGTTTGGGGACAATTTTTTGGAAGTGCCATCCTGTCTTGATTGACACTGCAGTGCCACTCCTAGATGGGCCAGGTGTTTGTGTCGGCCACTTGTGTCGCTTAGCTTAGTCACACAGCCACCTTGGTGCGCCTCTTTTTTTCTTTGCATCATGTGCTGTTTGGGGACAATTTTTTGGAAGTGCCATCCTGTCTTGATTGACACTGCAGTGCCACTCCTAGATGGGCCAGGTGTTTGTGTCGGACACTTGTGTCGCTTAGCTTAGTCACACAGCCACCTTGGTGCGCCTCTTTTTTTCTTTGCATCATGTGCTGTTTGTGGACAATTTTTTGGAAGTGCCATCCTGCCTGACACTGCAGTGCCACTCCTAGATGGGCCAGGTGTTTGTGTCGGCCACTTGTGTCGCTTAGCTTAGTCACACAGCCACCTTGGTGCGCCTCTTTTTTTTCTTTGCATCATGTGCTGTTTGGGGACAATTTTTTGGAAGTGCCATCCTGTCTTGATTGACACTGCAGTGCCACTCCTAGATGGGCCAGGTGTTTGTGTCGGCCACTTGTGTCGCTTAGCTTAGTCACACAGCCACCTTGGTGCGCATCTTTTTTTCTTTGCATCATGTGCTGTGTGGGGACAATTTTTTTGAAGTGCCATCCTGCCTGACACTGCAGTGCCACTCCTAGATGGGCCAGGTGTTTGTGTCGGCCACTTGTGTCGCTTAGTTTAGTCACACAGCAAACTTGGTGCGCCTCTTTTTTTCTTTGCATCATGTGCTGTTTGTGGACAATTTTTTGGAAGTGCCATCCTGTCTTGATTGACACTGCAGTGCCACTCCTAGATGGGCCAAGTGTTTGTGTCGGACACTTGTGTCCTTAGCTAAGTCACACAGCCACCTTGGTGCGCCTCTTTTTTTCTTTGCATTATGTGCTGTTTGGGGACAATTTTTTGGAAGTGCCATCCTGTCTTGATTGACACTGCAGTGCCACTCCTAGATGGGCCAGGTGTTTGTGTCGGACACCTGTGTCGCTTAGCTTAGTCACACAGCCACCTTGGTGCGCCTCTTTTTTTCTTTGCATCATGTGCTGTTTGTGGACAATTTTTTGGAAGTGCCATCCTGTCTTGATTGACACTGCAGTGCCACTCCTAGATGGGCCAGGTGTTTGTGTCGGCCACTTGTGTCGCTTAGCTTAGTCAAACAGCCACCTTGGTGCGCCTCTTTTTTTCTTTGCATCATGTGCTGTTTGGGGACTATTTTTTAAATCGGCCATCCTGTCTGACACTGCAGTGCCACTCCTAGATGGGCCAGGTGTTTGTGTCGGCCACTTGTGTCGCTTAGCTTAGTCAAACAGCCACCTTGGTGCGCCTCTTTTTTTCTTTGCATCATGTGCTGTTTGGGGACTATTTTTTGGAAGTGCCATCCTGTCTTGATTGACACTGCAGTGCCACTCCTAGATGGGCCAGGTGTTTGTGTCGGACACTTGTGTCGCTTAGCTTAGTCACACAGCCACCTTGGTGCGCCTCTTTTTTTCTTTGCATCATGTGCTGTTTGGGGACAATTTTTTGGAAGTGCCATCCTGTCTTGATTGACACTGCAGTGCCACTCCTAGATGGGCCAGCTGTTTGTGTCGGCCACTTGTGTCGCTTAGCTTAGTCAAACAGCCACCTTGGTGCGCCTCTTTTTTTCTTTGCATCATGTGCTGTTTGTGGACAATTTTTTGGAAGTGCCATCCTGTCTTGATTGATACTGCAGTGCCACTCCTAGATGGGCCAAGTGTTTGTGTCGGACACTTGTGTCCTTAGCTAAGTCACACAGCCACCTTGGTGCGCCTCTTTTTTTCTTTGCATCATGTGCTGTTTGGGGACAATTTTTTGGAAGTGCCATCCTGTCTTGATTGACACTGCAGTGCCACTCCTAGATGGGCCAGGTGTTTGTGTCGGCCACTTGTGTCGCTTAGCTTAGTCAAACAGCCACCTTGGTGCGCCTCTTTTTTTCTTTGCATCATGTGCTGTTTGGGGACTATTTTTTGGAAGTGCCATCCTGTCTTGATTGACACTGCAGTGCCACTCCTAGATGGGCCAGGTGTTTGTGTCGGACACCTGTGTCGCTTAGCTTAGTCACACAGCCACCTTGGTGCGCCTCTTTTTTTCTTTGCATCATGTGCTGTTTGGGGACAATTTTTTGGAAGTGCCATCCTGTCTTGATTGACACTGCAGTGCCACTCCTAGATGGGCCAGGTGTTTGTGTCGGCCACTTGTGTCGCTTAGCTTAGTCAAACAGCCACCTTGGTGCGCCTCTTTTTTTCTTTGCATCATGTGCTGTTTGGGGACTATTTTTTAAATCGGCCATCCTGTCTGACACTGCAGTGCCACTCCTAGATGGGCCAGGTGTTTGTGTCGGCCACTTGGGTCGCTTAGCTTAGTCATCCAGCGACCTTGGAACAAATTTTAGGACTAAAAATAATATTGTGAGGTGTGAGGTGTTCAGAATAGACTGGAAATGAGTGGAAATTATGGTAATTGAGGTAATACTATGGGATCAAAATGACCCCCAAATTCTATGATTTAAGCTGTTTTTTAGGGTTTTTTGAAAAAAACACCCGAATCCAAAACACACCCGAATCCGACAAAAAAATTTCGGTGAGGTTTTGCCAAAACGCGTCCGAATCCAAAACACGGCCGCGGAACCGAATCCAAAACCAAAACACAAAACCCGAAAAATGTCCGGTGCACATCACTAGTTCAAACTCTAATTAAGAAGTGGAACATGAGGGATTATGTAGAAACCAAATCACGGTGAGGCAGACCAACAAAAATTTCAGCCACAACTGCCAGGAAAATTGTTCGGGATGCAAAGAAAAATCCACAAATAACTTCAGCTGAAATACAAGACTCTCTGAAAAAAAGTGGTGTGGTTGTTTCAAGGTGCACAATAAGGAGGCATTTGAAGAAAAATGGGCTGCATGGTCGAGTCGCCAGAAGAAAGCCATTACTACGCAATTGCCACAAAGCATCCCACTTACAATACTCCAAGCAGCACAGAGACAAGCCTCAAAACTTCTGGAACAAAGTCATTTGGAGTGATGAGACCAAAACTGAACTTTTTGGCCACAACCATAAACGTTACATTTGGAGAGGAGTCAACAAGGCCTATGATGAAAGGTACACCATTCCTACTGTGAAACACAGAGGTGAATCGCTGATGTTTTGGGGATGTGTGAGCTACAAAGGCACTGGAAACTTGGTCATAATTGATGGCAAGATGAATGCAGCATGTTATCAGAAAATACTGGAGGAAAATGTGCACTCATCAGTCCGGAAGCTGCGCATGGGACGTACTTGGACGTTCCAACATGACAATGATCCAAAACACAAGGCCACGTCGACCTGTCATTGGCTACAGCAGAATAAAGTGAAGGTTCTGGAGTGGCCATCTCAGTCTCCTGACCTCAATATCATTGAGCCACTCTGGGGAGATCTCAAACGTGCAGTTCATGCAAGACAGCTCAAGAATTTACAGGAACTGGAGGCTTTTTGCCAAGAAGAATGGGCAGCTTTACCATCTAACAAAATAAAGATCCTCATCCACAACTACCACAAAAGACTTCAAGCTGTCATTGATGTTAAAGGGGGCAATACACGGTATTAAGAACTGGAGTATGTAAACTTTTGATCAGGGTCATTTGGGTAGTTTCTGTTGTCATTATGATTTAAAAAGAGTAAACACAGTTGTTTGACAATAAACGGCTTCACCCAACCACTAACCATGAGTGAAAAAAAGTTTGTGGGTTATCATTCATATTCTCAGACAAATGGCCAGAAAATCACAAATTCTGCTAGGGTATGTAAACTTATGAGCACAACTGTATATATATATATATATATATATATATATAACTTTAACAGAGCAAATCTGAGTCAGGAGGTGCCCAAGTATAAGCAACATGTCAAGTGTCCAAATAGGGATGCATGTACGTTGGACCATTGTTATACCATCTTATATATATATATATATAGTTATATGAGCAGCCAAGTGGTGTAATGCATCATTATCACAAGCCTGGGGAGGAATGTAAACATCAACCAAAATGAATTATGCAAATTTCCATGGAGAATAATAAGGTTTACAGTTAACACTGAAAGACTCCAAATACGGGCTGTATGATTTATGTACAATTGTGACATCCAAGCACCATTCTTCAATATAAAATCTATAAAAACAGATCCCACCACTTAGCTTTCTCAGAGAGATCCAATGAGCGATCAGCCCTATACACTAGAGATGAGCGCCTGAAATTTTTCGGGTTTTGTGTTTTGGTTTTGGGTTCGGTTCCGCGGCCGTGTTTTGGGTTCGAACGCGTTTTGGCAAAACCTCACCGAATTTTTTTTGTCGGATTCGGGTGTTTTTTTCAAAAAACACTAAAAAACAGCTTAAATCATAGAATTTGGGGGTCATTTTGATCCCAAAGTATTATTAACCTCAAAAACCATAATTTACACTCATTTTCAGTCTATTCTGAATACCTCACACCTCACAATATTATTTTTAGTCCTAAAATTTGCACCGAGGTCGCTGTGTGAGTAAGATAAGCGACCCTAGTGGCCGACACAAACACCGGGCCCATCTAGGAGTGGCACTGCAGTGTCACGCAGGATGTCCCTTCCAAAAAACCCTCCCCAAACAGCACATGACGCAAAGAAAAAAAGAGGCGCAATGAGGTAGCTGTGTGAGTAAGATTAGCGACCCTAGTGGCCGACACAAACACCGGGCCCATCTAGGAGTGGCACTGCAGTGTCACGCAGGATGGCCCTTCCAAAAAACCCTCCCCAAACAGCACATGACGCAAAGAAAAAAAGAGGCGCAATGAGGTAGCTGTGTGAGTAAGATTAGCGACCCTAGTGGCCGACACAAACACCGGGCCCATCTAGGAGTGGCACTGCAGTGTCACGCAGGATGTCCCTTCCAAAAAACCCTCCCCAAACAGCACATGACGCAAAGAAAAAAAGAGGCGCAATGAGGTAGCTGTGTGAGTAAGATTAGCGACCCTAGTGGCCGACACAAACACCGGGCCCATCTAGGAGTGGCACTGCAGTGTCACGCAGGATGTCCCTTCCAAAAAACCCTCCCCAAACAGCACATGACGCAAAGAAAAAAAGAGGCGCAATGAGGTAGCTGACTGTGTGAGTAAGATTAGCGACCCTAGTGGCCGACACAAACACCGGGCCCATCTAGGAGTGGCACTGCAGTGTCACGCAGGATGTCCCTTCCAAAAAACCCTCCCCAATCAGCACATGATGCAAAGAAAAAAAGAGGCGCAATGAGGTAGCTGACTGTGTGAGTAAGATTAGCGACCCTAGTGGCCGACACAAACACCGGGCCCATCTAGGAGTGGCACTGCAGAAAAAGAAAATAAAAAAGAGGTGCAAGATGGAATTGTCCTTGGGCCCTCCCACCCACCCTTATGTTGTATAAACAAAACAGGACATGCACACTTTAACCAACCCATCATTTCAGTGACAGGGTCTGCCACACGACTGTGACTGATATGACGGGTTGGTTTGGACCCCCCCCAAAAAAGAAGCAATTAATCTCTCCTTGCACAAACTGGCTCTACAGAGGCAAGATGTCCACCTCATCTTCACCCTCCGATATATCACCGTGTACATCCCCCTCCTCACAGATTATCAATTCGTCCCCACTGGAATCCACCATCTCAGCTCCCTGTGTACTTTGTGGAGGCAATTGCTGCTGGTCAATGTCTCCGCGGAGGAATTGATTATAATTCATTTTAATGAACATCATCTTCTCCACATTTTCTGGATGTAACCTCGTACGCCGATTGCTGACAAGGTGAGCGGCGGCACTAAACACTCTTTCGGAGTACACACTTGTGGGAGGGCAACTTAGGTAGAATAAAGCCAGTTTGTGCAAGGGCCTCCAAATTGCCTCTTTTTCCTGCCAGTATAAGTACGGACTGTGTGACGTGCCTACTTGGATGCGGTCACTCATATAATCCTCCACCATTCTATCAATGTTGAGAGAATCATATGCAGTGACAGTAGACGACATGTCCGTAATCGTTGTCAGGTCCTTCAGTCCGGACCAGATGTCAGCATCAGCAGTCGCTCCAGACTGCCCTGCATCACCGCCAGCGGGTGGGCTCGGAATTCTGAGCCTTTTCCTCGCACCCCCAGTTGCGGGAGAATGTGAAGGAGGAGATGTTGACAGGTCGCGTTCCGCTTGACTTGACAATTTTGTCACCAGCAGGTCTTTCAACCTCTGCAGACTTGTGTCTGCCGGAAAGAGAGATCCAAGGTAGGCTTTAAATCTAGGATCGAGCACGGTGGCCAAAATGTAGTGCTCTGATTTCAACAGATTGACCACCCGTGAATCCTTGTTAAGCGAATTAAGGGCTGCATCCACAAGTCCCACATGCCTAGCGGAATCGCTCCCTTTTAGCTCCTTCTTCAATGCCTCCAGCTTCTTCTGCAAAAGCCTGATGAGGGGAATGACCTGACTCAGGCTGGCAGTGTCTGAACTGACTTCACGTGTGGCAAGTTCAAAGGGCATCAGAACCTTGCACAACGTTGAAATCATTCTCCACTGCACTTGAGACAGGTGCATTCCACCTCCTATATCGTGCTCAATTGTATAGGCTTGAATGGCCTTTTGCTGCTCCTCCAACCTCTGAAGCATATAGAGGGTTGAATTCCACCTCGTTACCACTTCTTGCTTCAGATGATGGCAGGGCAGGTTCAGTAGTTTTTGGTGGTGCTCCAGTCTTCTGTACGTGGTGCCTGTATGCCGAAAGTGTCCCGCAATTCTTCTGGCCACCGACAGCATCTCTTGCACGCCCCTGTCGTTTTTAAAAAAATTCTGCACCACCAAATTCAAGGTATGTGCAAAACATGGGACGTGCTGGAATTTGCCCATATTTAATGCACACACAATATTGCTGGCGTTGTCCGATGCCACAAATCCACAGGAGAGTCCAATTGGGGTAAGCCATTCCGCGATGATCTTCCTCAGTTGCCGTAAGAGGTTTTCAGCTGTGTGCGTATTCTGGAAAGCGGTGATACAAAGCGTAGCCTGCCTAGGAAAGAGTTGGCGTTTGCGAGATGCTGCTACTGGTGCCGCCGCTGCTGTTCTTGCGGCGGGAGTCCATACATCTACCCAGTGGGCTGTCACAGTCATATAGTCCTGACCCTGCCCTGCTCCACTTGTCCACATGTCCGTGGTTAAGTGGACATTGGGTACAACTGCATTTTTTAGGACACTGGTGAGTCTTTTTCTGACGTCCGTGTACATTCTCGGTATCGCCTGCCTAGAGAAGTGGAACCTAGATGGTATTTGGTAACGGGGGCACACTGCCTCAATAAATTGTCTAGTTCCCTGTGAACTAACGGCGGATACCGGACGCACGTCTAACACCAACATAGTTGTCAAGGCCTCAGTTATCCGCTTTGCAGTAGGATGACTGCTGTGATATTTCATCTTCCTCGCAAAGGACTGTTGAACAGTCAATTGCTTACTGGAAGTAGTACAAGTGGGCTTACGACTTCCCCTCTGGGATGACCATCGACTCCCAGCGGCAACAACAGCAGCGCCAGCAGCAGTAGGCGTTACACGCAAGGATGCATCGGAGGAATCCCAGGCAGGAGAGGACTCGTCAGAATTGCCAGTGACATGGCCTGCAGGACTATTGGCATTCCTGGGGAAGGAGGAAATTGACACTGAGGGAGTTGGTGGGGTGGTTTGCGTGAGCTTGGTTACAAGAGGAAGGGATTTACTGGTCAGTGGACTGCTTCCGCTGTCACCCAAAGTTTTTGAACTTGTCACTGACTTATTATGAATGCGCTGCAGGTGACGTATAAGGGAGGATGTTCCGAGGTGGTTAACGTCCTTACCCCTACTTATTACAGCTTGACAAAGGAAACACACGGCTTGACACCTGTTGTCCGCATTTCTGGTGAAATACCTCCACACCGAAGAGCTGATTTTTTTGGTATTTTCACCTGGCATGTCAACGGCCATATTCCTCCCACGGACAACAGGTGTCTCCCCGGGTGCCTGACTTAAACAAACCACCTCACCATCAGAATCCTCCTGGTCAATTTCCTCCCCAGCGCCAGCAACACCCATATCCTCCTCATCCTGGTGTACTTCAACACTGACATCTTCAATCTGACTATCAGGAACTGGACTGCGGGTGCTCCTTCCAGCACTTGCAGGGGGCGTGCAAATGGTGGAAGGCGCATGCTCTTCACGTCCAGTGTTGGGAAGGTCAGGCATCGCAACCGACACAATTGGACTCTCCTTGTGGATTTGGGATTTCGAAGAATGCACAGTTCTTTGCTGTGCTGCTTTTGCCAGCTTGAGTCTTTTCATTTTTCTAGCGAGAGGCTGAGTGCTTCCATCCTCATGTGAAGCTGAACCACTAGC
Organism: Pseudophryne corroboree; assembly: GCF_028390025.1. Classification (NCBI taxonomy): domain Eukaryota; kingdom Metazoa; phylum Chordata; class Amphibia; order Anura; family Myobatrachidae; genus Pseudophryne; species Pseudophryne corroboree. The sequence goes on from NC_086447.1 coordinate 698,168,383, forward strand.
CATGAACATAGGCCAGGGCCTCAGCCGTTCCTTGCCACTCCGTGTGGTAAATGGCATATTGGCAAGTTTACGCTTCTCCTCCGACAATTTTATTTTAGGTTTTGGAGTCCTTTTTTTTCTGATATTTGGTGTTTTGGATTTGACATGCTCTGTACTATGACATTGGGCATCGGCCTTGGCAGACGACGTTGCTGGCATTTCATCGTCTCGGCCATGACTAGTGGCAGCAGCTTCAGCACGAGGTGGAAGTGGATCTTGATCTTTCCCTAATTTTGGAACCTCAACATTTTTGTTCTCCATATTTTAATAGGCACAACTAAAAGGCACCTCAGGTAAACAATGGAGATGGATACTAGTATACAATTATGGACTGCCTGCCGACTGCAGACACAGAGGTAGCCACAGCCGTGAACTACCGTACTGTACTGTGTCTGCAGCTAATATAGACTGGTTGATAAAGAGAAGATGTCTATGTAACTATGTATGTATAAAGAAGACTGAAAAAAATCCACGGTTAGGTGGTATACAATTATGGACGGACTGCCTGCCGAGTGCAGACACAGAGGTAGCCACAGCCGTGAACTACCGTACTGTACTGTGTCTGCAGCTAATATAGACTGGTTGATAAAGAGAAGATGTCTATGTAACTATGTATGTATAAAGAAGAATGAAAAAAAAACACGGTTAGGTGGTATACAATTATGGACGGACTGCCTGCCGAGTGCAGACACAGAGGTAGCCACAGCCGTGAACTACCGTACTGTACTGTGTCTGCAGCTAACATAGACTGGTTGATAAAGAGAAGATGTCTATGTAACTATGTATGTATAAAGAAGAATGAAAAAAATCCACGGTTAGGTGGTATTACAATTATGGACGGACTGCCTGCCGAGTGCAGAGACACAGAGGTAGCCACAGCCGTGAACTACCGTACTGTGTCTGCTGCGACTGGATGATAAATGATATAAAAAATATATATATATCACTACTGCAGCCGGACAGGTATATATTATATATTATATAATGACGGACCTGCTGGACACTGTCTGTCAGCAGAATGAGTTTTATTTTTATAGAATAAAAAAAAAAAAAACACACAAGTGAAGTCACACGACGAGTGTTTAACTTTTTCAGGCAATCACAATATAAGTATACTACTAACTATACTGGTGGTCAGTGTGGTCAGGTCACTGGTCAGTCACACTGGCAGTGGCACTCCTGCAGCAAAAGTGTGCACTGTTTAATTTTAATATAATATGTACTCCTGGCTCCTGCTATAACCTATAACTGGCACTGCAGTAGTGCTCCCCAGTCTCCCCCACAATTATAAGCTGTGTGAGCTGAGCAGTCAGACAGATATATAATATATATAGATGATGCAGCACACTGGCCTGAGCCTGAGCAGTGCACACAGATATGGTATGTGACTGACTGAGTCACTGTGTGTATCGCTTTTTTCAGGCAGAGAACGGATATATTAAATAAACTGCACTGTGTGTCTGGTGGTCACTCACTATATAATATATTATGTACTCCTGGCTCCTGCTATAACCTATAACTGGCACTGCAGTAGTGCTCCCCAGTCTCCCCCACAATTATAAGCTGTGTGAGCTGAGCAGTCAGACAGATATATATAATATTATATATAGATAATAGATGATGCAGCACACTGGCCTGAGCCTGAGCAGTGCACACAGATATGGTATGTGACTGACTGAGTCACTGTGTGTATCGCTTTTTTCAGGCAGAGAACGGATATATTAAATAAACTGCACTGTGTGTCTGGTGGTCACTCACTATATAATATATTATGTACTCCTGGCTCCTGCTATAACCTATAACTGGCACTGCAGTAGTGCTCCCCAGTCTCCCCCACAATTATAAGCTGTGTGAGCTGAGCAGTCAGACAGATATATATAATATTATATATAGATAATAGATGATGCAGCACACTGGCCTGAGCCTGAGCAGTGCACACAGATATGGTATGTGACTGACTGAGTCACTGTGTGTATCGCTTTTTTCAGGCAGAGAACGGATATATTAAATAAACTGCACTGTGTGTCTGGTGGTCACTCACTATATAATATATTATGTACTCCTGGCTCCTGCTATAACCTATAACTGGCACTGCAGTAGTGCTCCCCAGTCTCCCCCACAATTATAAGCTGTGTGAGCTGAGCAGTCAGACAGATATATATAATATTATATATAGATAATAGATGATGCAGCACACTGGCCTGAGCCTGAGCAGTGCACAAAGATATGGTATGTGACTGAGTCACTGTGTGCTGTGTATCGCTTTTTTCAGGCAGAGAACGGATTATAAAGTAAACTGCACTGTCCTCACTAGTAAACTCTCTCCACTCAGTCTCTACACTTCTACAGTAACAGTACTCCTCCTAGTCAGCTCCAGTAAATCTCTCTCAGTCTCTTATAATCTAAATGGAGAGGACGCCAGCCACGTCCTCTCCCTATCAATCTCAATGCACGTGTGAAAATGGCGGCGACGCGCGGCTCCTTATATAGAATCCGAGTCTCGCGATAGAATCCGAGCCTCGCGAGAATCCGACAGTGTCATGATGACGTTCGGGCGCGCTCGGGTTAACCGAGCAAGGCGGGAAGATCCGAGTCTGCTCGGACCCGTGAAAAAAACCATGAAGTTCTGGCGGGTTCGGATTCAGAGAAACCGAACCCGCTCATCTCTACTATACACACAAAAGTCTGACTGGGACACGAATTCATCAGCAATATGCTCTCCCAGCCAAGTCTCAGTGAGATACAAAACAGAAGATCTTGCAATGCCGGACCTTGCACAGCCCAGCAACAGAGTCAACTCATCCAGCTTATTAACAAGGGAAAGGACATTAGACAACTGTACAGTTGGAAGAGCAGACTAGTGCCTCCTGTGCCTCCACCTCACCAGAAGACCAGCTCACCTTCTCCTGCTTCTTCACTTGGGTCCACCAGCAGCCTCTACTCCTAACCTCACTGCCTTTGGAACCACGGGCACTGGCCTCTTACCTCATTCCACCTCCTCCCCACCTCTAGGCATGGTGAGCTCAGCGGCATCTACACCAGCAGCATCAGCGGCAGGCTCCATCACAAGCATGAACCTTCACACAGGCCTCCACCTTCACCATGTCCCCTCTCGGCATCTCTTCTCAATATCCTATACACACAGCTGGAAGAATCGCTGCTGAACTTCTGTGTCACCAGGTCACCAAGGGGATGCTGAGCCTCAAGCTTCACCAAGCCTCCCTGTTCTTGCGAAGGACCATCAGCCAACAGCCCCATGAGCTCCAGCCAGTGGGGAGTGCCAATATGCACTGTAACTTCTCTCCTGAATAGCTGATCAGTGCGGACACCAGACACACCAGTACACATCACAACAGTACTGAGGCAGTCATCTACAGAGCCATATTTTCCATCTCATTAGACCAACATTAGGGATACATGTATGGTGTTTGTATATGGACAGTTTAAATGTAGTCTTTGATAGATAAATACCAAATTGTCAACATGCACAAGGTCGACAGGGTCATCAGGTCGATAGAGGAATGGTCGACGTGATTTTTTTGGTGTCAAAATTCCCCTTCCAGTATGTGGACCCCCAATTATGACCATATGCGGTATCAACCATTGTCATGTTGGCCACTTGAACCTGTTGACCTTTTGACCATGTTGAGTAGTTGGTATTGACCTATTGCTTGTTGACCTATCATCTGGATACCGCTAGAGTAGTATGTAGATGAAACTCCAGAGCATAATGAGACATCTGCTGGACTGTGTGTGCAGTGCAGGTCAGCCCAGATGATAGATACATGAGATGAATGCGGACTGACTGATTACTGAATGCACGTTTGCAGGTATCTGGAGATTAGGGGGTTATTCGGAGATGAAGGCAGTTTTTGCTTCCCGCAGCAAGATCTGCATCCATCTGCTCACATGCTGGGGGTCGCCCATCACAGGGCAAAGAAATAAGGGGTTATTAGTACTATAGGGAGGGTTAGGGTTAGGCTGTGGGGGGAGAGGGTTAGGGTTAAAGTTATGGCAAAAGTTAAAATACTCACCAGGATCCGTTGGGATTTTGAATGTTGGGATGCTGCCTTTGACATTCTGATCATTGGGATGGTGACTGCTGTGATGTCAATACCATCTTGCTGTCCCAGTTATGACCCTTCAAGCATGGAGATGGCGATGTGTTTGAAATGCAGGATATACTATATTAGGCAAACAGGCAAACATACAAGCAAGCAGGCCTCATACTCTAGCTTCAGCAGTTCCAGAAGCACATTAATAACTCTACATAAGAAGTGCCCCAGGCAAGAGCTTCCTCAGTCAAAGAATAATTCTAAATAAGATCTTCAAATTCTCATTAATGAAATGTATAAGTTTCATTTGAAAATAAATGCAGCACTGATTTAGGAAACTTCTATATTGACAATTATCTCCACTGAACCTTGAAGTTATAGATAGACATGAGATATGAGCAGCAGCAGAATTATTGTTTGTTAAGGTTTCCTGCAAATTAGCTATTTGTTCTTGCTGAGAGCAAACAAGAACTTGCTCTTTACCTTCTGAGAGTCCCATTGATTTGTACTGTCTTTTCAAAGCTTTCATTGAGATAAGTCAACCTTTTACTTCACGGGAAATGTTTGTCTGAAAACCACTGCAATGACAAAATACCCAAAGTGTTAGGAACCAAAAAAATCCCTATCATCGCCAACACAAATTCTGTATTTGTTGGAGTGGTGTATAGAACATCTGATTTACTATTATTGCTACTGGAATTTTATGTTCTTATTAAGGACATGTCATTGGTGCCCATGGCTCCTTTTAATACTATTGAATAGTCAATAGACAGTTAAAAGTTTAATTGAAAATTATTTTTGAAATTATTTTTTAATGAACTTACAGTATATCTGTTCATTAACATATGACACTCAGTAAATGTTAATGGGTAGTAATGGGGGTGGGGGTGGCTAGTCAAATGTGTGTGTGTCACAAGCATGTGTGGCAACCATCAAAGCTGCAAATTTGTTCACAGTTGTAATGGCTGTAACGGATCCCAGAAATTGCAATTTGTTGGATCAAACATAGAAAAGGTGTCAAGTTGGAATTGGATCGGGTCGGCTAAGAGAAGAGAGAATTGTTATACTGCTGACTGACTAGAGTTACATTTAAGTTGAAATTACTATTACATTATATTATGATGCAGAAATCAGAGGGCACTTGTCATATTACTTATGTCCAATACAATTCTGATACTAACATGTCTTTCAAAACAAGAGTGTACCCAAGTATCTTTACCAGCATAAATTACAGTATGTGGCTCAAAAAGATATGGATGAAGTCCTCAAGGAGCAGTTTCCCATCTGTTTGATATTGTGGGGCAGATTTATTAAGCTCGGTGAAGTGATAAAGTGGAAGGTGATAAAGGACCAGCTAATCAGATCCTAACTTCCATGTTACAGGCTGGGTTTGAAAAATGACATTTAGGAGCTGACTGGCTGATCGCTTATCACCTTCCAATTTATCACTTCACCGAGCTTAATAAATCTGCCCCGTATCGCTTACAAAAATCCATAACTTAACTGTTTTCCTGCCAGGACATCAGATAATCTCTGATAACAATTCATTATTTCTACCTGGTTTTCCATTTCTCTCTTTTTTTCCCTCCAACTTCGCATAAAAGCTACTGCAAGTTAATAAGACAAAAGTGCATTTCTGTCTAGAACTGACGGTACTGACGGGAGAGATGTGTGCTGAGGGAACTTAACACAGACCGCTCAGCACACATCTCTCTCCCCGCTCAGCACACATCTCTCCCCCCGCTCAGCACAGCGTGATGTGTGCTGAGCGAGGGGGGACGACGGGGGGGCCATTCACTTCACACAGCGCTGAAGTGAGCGACCTGCTAGATTGAGCCTGCATGCAGGCCAATCTAGCACCAGCGATAGCGCCGTGCGGGGCCGCGCATTCCTGTCGCTGGGGGGCATACACACGATAGAACCGTGCTTAAAATCTAAGCAATCTAGTCAGATTGCTTAGATTTTAAACACGGATCTCTCTGTGTGTACCCCTTTTGCCTAGAAACAAAGACCCTTTGCCTAGAAACAATAGACGTCTCTTCCCTTCCCTATACCTATTAATCACTTCCATTACAGATGGAATAGGGAGAGTGAACAGCTTACTGTAAATGAATGGGCACAGCAGTCCACTAATTAGTTTATTGTTGGATCTAACATTACTCTGTAATTTTTTTTGTTGGGTAAGCTATTGTATGTGCATACTGTTGCACTATCATTTGCTTGAATACAGCTTTATCTTATTCCAAAATGCACAATAAAGGCTATTAACTGTAACACGTCATGTATGGTGCTAACTTCCTTATTTTGACTTCACTCTTATTTTGCCATATATATTATTTTATTTTTAATATCCTTTATTTATATGACACCACAAGGGCTCCGCAGTGCCTTACAATGTAAATAAACAGAAACAGAATGAAAAAAGTAAAAAAGAAAAAAATGACTTTTAGTCCAGAACATTACATGACATGGACGTGGTCTACAAACATCGCTGCATCGGTGGTCACAATACTCAAATAAGCAGCAGGGCAGTAGAATGAATGGTTAGGTGCCATTGTAGGCAGTGGAGCATAGATGATGGTATAAGTCAGTGAGGTGAGGCAGGTTTCCTGTTATACTTACGTTTGTGCCACAGTTGTTACTGTATAAAGTATATGAAAAATACAAAGAATATGTTTGAAATATCTTAATTGCATTATTCTAATCACTTTTATAGCCAAAACTCGGGAGTAAAAAGTCTATGGCAGTTGAGGCAGTGCCTCGCCTGCCTATCTTTTCTACACATCTCTGATCAAAACTCAGCAAATTTCCAGGAGTTTATACTGCTGCACCTGTGTATAATGCCCACATGCACCATTTGTCTCATATATTGAGCGTAAATCTGGCTCTGGTGCTAGACAGTGCCTCCTGAGCCATTTAGCTCACAGCACGTCCCTAGTATAAGTAAGGGGGAAGAAAAGCAATGAGAGAAGATGATCCTTATCGTGACAGCTCACATTCTAAAGGGATGAAGTTAGTAACCTTACTGTGGGGGTCATTCCGAGTTGATCGCTAGCTGCCGTTGTTCGCTGCGCAGTGATCAGTGTAAAAAATGGCTAATCTGCGCATGCGTAGGCACTGCAATGCACACGTGCGCCGTACGGGTACAAAGTCCATTGTGATTTTGCACTGGCTCTAGCGACGATTCCAATCGCACAGCCGGCCGCAAGGTGATTGACAGAAAGAGGGCGTTTCTTGGTGTCAACTGACCGTTTTGACGGAGTGCTTAGAAAAACGCAGGCATGTCTGGGAAAACGCAGGCATGGCTGGGTGTTCACTGGGCGGGTGTGTGACGTCAAAAGCCGTCCCTCCGTCATTAGAATCAACGCACAGGATAAGTAACTACAGGGCTGGTCTTGTTTTGCACAAAATGTGTTTGCGGGCGCACTGCTGCACAGGTGTTTGCACTTCTGCAAAGCTAAAATACACTCCCCGGTGGGCGGCGACAATACGTTTGCACGGCTGCTAAAAACTGCTAGCGAGCGATAAACTCGGAATGACCCCCTATATCCTAAGTGAATGATTTTGTTGAGCATAGACAAAATCTGTTGGATTCCCTCCTATGTAGGATGGAATTCTTTATAGAGACCCAACAGGTTGTAATACAACCCCATGTTGGACAAAGCATGTGACTGTGTTGTGTCAGATATACTGTATAGAATCTCTGGTTGCTTCTCACCACTATCAGTTCTATTGTGTTTAGCTGTGTACCCTGATACTTGCAGCCCTTTATAAGCTTCTCTGGAGGCTGGTCTCATTGATGCTAGTAGCCTTCAGCAGGAGTTCCCTGTTGGTAATAACATTTCATGCTAATATTTCCATTATTGTGTTTGCTTTAGTATATGTGTGTACAGATAGAGCCACGCCAATCGTGGCTCCGTCTGTGCCTGGGCGAGAAGCGTCTTTGTCTGGGGCTCACGCACGTCCGTGATGGAGACACGCCCCATTCACTAGAATGGGAGAGCGTCTCCATCCGGGCACGGCGCCTCCATGATGGAGACGCACCCCATTCACTAGCATGGGAGAGCGTCTACATTTGGGCACGGCGCCTCCATGATGGAGACGCACCCCATTCACTAGCATGGGAGAGCGTCTCTGTGCACTCCCGGCGAGGCTAGGTGGACGGATCGTCTAATCACGTCGGGAGTGCACGTATGCGATGGAGCCGCTCTAGATGAGTGCGACTCCATCTGTATGATGTCCTGTGCTTGTGACCAGTGGCAAATTTCCCATTAGGCACATGAGGTACTGTCAGCCCAAAGTACAGTTACTGCAAAATATTTCCACTGTACTGTACCATATGCCATCTTTAATGGAGTGTAAATGAATAGAACATACACATACTGCACCTGTAAGCTGTCCTGCTTATTAAATATGTATACATAATTAAAAAAAATAATAATTCATAGTTATTGGGTTTTTCTTTATTATTCTAATACATTATCTATCATCAAATGAGGGCTTATAAAGAATCAGTAAAAATAATAATATTAGGCAGGCGGGGACGGCCGTTACTGTTGTGCCTAGGGACGTCCTCCCCACTAAATTCGCCCCTGCTTGTGACTCAACTTTGTAATTGAGATCACCGACTGAACTGACTTCTGCTTGTTACCATGAATTGAATCCCAATGATATAGTTTTGACTTAAAAAAAAAGTTTGAAACTTTAAATACTGTATATTGTCAAAGTCTCTGTATTTGTTTCAACTTGTTGGCTACTACATTTGGCTCCATGACCTTGCGCTACTTTTCACTCACAGATAAGAATATAGTTTAATCTCAATCTGGTTTCTCATGAATAGTTATGTACAAATATATCCCTGAGGAACATTCCTGGGGTTTGTCATGAATATGCCTTGGGCACTGAATCCGCATGTTATGTTTCCAGGTCTGTGGGACACTATGGGTGCCCCTCTAGAACTTGCAGTACCAGTCAGATTTGGCTAGTTGAGCCATTTGTTTGCAGCCTATTGTAATTGGTTTGTCTTTCTACTTTTTCATTTGTGTTGTATTCAATATGAATAGTATAGTGACATCTTAGGCTGTTTTATTGGATCATTAAATGTTCAGTGTTGTTCACCCCTCACTTTAAATCAATTTATACCACAATAACAGCAACATCGTTTGGATTGATATGTTTCCATTAGCGGTACAAGATAATTAGTGATAATCTATAGCCTTTTTATTGAATGATAATTGTACTGTTATTTCTAAACTGTTTACATCATGTGACATATGGAGTGTTGTTTCCACACACTGTCATAATGCTTGCTAAATATTTGAACGTATCTGCACAGTAGCTTGCTGGAACCCCGTGCTGACACTGATGATCTGTTTTCCTATGTAGGGATAATACAGTGGATGATTGTTCTGAGATTCATAATGGATAATTGATTGTTTGCTTTTTATTATTTCACTCGGAGAGTATTCTGTTAACAACATGGCACTAAAAGTGACCTTCCTTTTCTCTCAGAGCCAATTTGCAGACTGTGATTACTTTGTGCTTTAAAAAAATAAGACATTATTACTTAATATCTAGATTTCATTTAATGTAGAGAAATATTAGAAGTACAATTCTCTGACACCTGGTTGTCAATATCATTTTATTATGCTCAAGTTGTTTCTTTAAAAACTAGAGTCTTTAACACAAGTAAGCAGTAGTGATGACAGTGATGAGCGAGGTTCGGTTTTACTCGGTTTTACTCGGTTTTATTCGGTTCTCAAAACGGCATCTTATTGGCTATCCAAAACACGTGACATCCGTGAGCCAATAAGATGCCGTTTTGAGAACCGAGTAAAACCGAGTAAAACCGAGTAAAACCGAATCCGCTCATCACTAGTGATGAGCGGGTTCGGTTCCTCGGAATCCGAACCCCCCCGAACTTCACCCATTTTACACGGGTCCGAGGCAGACTCGGATTCTCCCGTATGGCTCGGTTAACCCGAGCGCGCCCGAACGTCATCATCCCGCTGTCGGATTCTCGTGAGATTCGGATCCTATATAAGGAGCCGCGCGTCGCCGCCATTTTTCACTCATGCATTGGAAATGATAGTGAGAGGACGTGGCTGGCGTCCTCTCACTTTGTTTCAGGGGGCTGCAAATATCTTTATTCTGGGGACCAGCAGTATTATAGGAGGAGTACAGTGCAGAGTTTTGCTGACCAGTGACCACCAGTATTATACGTTATCTGCCTGAAAAAACGCTTCATATCTGTGCTCAGTGTGCTGCATATATCTGTGCTCACACTGCTTTATTGTGGGGACTGGGTACCAACAGTATTATATAGGAGGAGTACAGTGCAGAGTTTTGCTGACCAGTGACAACCAGTATTATACGTTCTCTGCCTGAAAAACGCTCCATATCTGTGCTCAGTGTGCTGCATATATCTGTGCTCACACTGCTTTATTGTGGGGACTGGGGACCAGCAGTATTATATAGGAGGAGTACAGTGCAGAGTTTTGCTGACCAGTGACCACCAGTATTATACGTTCTCTGCATGAAAAACGCTTCATATCTGTGCTCAGTGTGCTGCATATATCTGTGCTCACACTGCTTTATTGTGTGGGGACTGGGGACCAGCAGTATTATATAGGAGGAGTACAGTGCAGAGTTTTGCTGACCAGTGACCACCAGTATTATACGTTCTCTGCCTGAAAAACGCTCCATATCTGTGCTGCATTGTAGTATATAGTAGGAGTACAGTGCATAATTTTGCTGACCACCAGTATATAATATATAGGAGTACAGAAGGCCACTGCTCTACCTACCTCTGTGTCATCAAGTATACTATCCATCCATACCTGTGGTGCATTTCAGTTTTGCACAGTTTGCTGACCACCAGTATATAATATATAGCAGTACGGTACAGTAGGCCACTGCTCTACCTACCTCTGTGTCGTCAAGTATACTATCCATCCATACCTGCGGTGCATTTCAGTTTTGCACAGTTTGCTGACCACCAGTATATAATATATAGCAGTACGGTACAGTAGGCCACTGCTCTACCTACCTCTGTGTCGTCAAGTATACTATCCATCCATACCTGCGGTGCATTTCAGTTTTGCACAGTTTGCTGACCACCAGTATATAATATATAGCAGTACGGTACAGTAGGCCACTGCTCTACCTACCTCTGTGTCGTCAAGTATACTATCCATCCATACCTGTGGTGCATTTCAGTTTTGCACAGTTTGCTGACTACCAGTATATAATATATAGCAGTACGGTACAGTAGGCCACTGCTCTACCTACCTCTGTATCGTCAAGTATACTATCCATCCATACCTGTGGTGCATTTCAGTTTTGCACAGTTTGCTGACTACCAGTATATAATATATAGCAGTACGGTACAGTAGGCCACTGCTCTACCTACCTCTGTGTCGTCAAGTATACTATCCATCCATACCTGTGGTGCATTTCAGTTTTGCACAGTTTGCTGACCACCAGTATATAATATATAGCAGTACGGTACAGTAGACCACTGCTCTACCTACCTCTGTGTCGTCAAGTATACTATCCATCCATACCTGTGGTGCATTTCAGTTGTGCGCAGTATATATAGTAGTAGGCCATTGCTATTGAGAAAAAAATGGAAGAACAAAAATGTGGAGGTTAAAATAGGGAAAGATCAAGATCCACTTCCACCTCGTGCTGAAGCTGCTGCCACTAGTCATGGCCGAGATGATGAAATGCCATCAACGTCGTCTGCCAAGGCCGATGCCCAATGTCATAGTAGAGAGCATGTAAAATCCAAAAAACAAAAGTTCAGTAAAATGACCCAAAAATCAAAATTAAAAGCATCTGAGGAGAAGCGTTAACTTGCCAATAAGCCAATTACGACACGGAGTGGCAAGGAATGGCTGAGGCCCTGGCCTATGTTCATGGCTAGTGGTTCAGCTTCACATGAGGATGGAAGCACTCATCCTCTCGCTAGAAAAATGAAAAGACTTAAGCTGGCAAAAGCACAGCAAAGAACTGTGCGTTCTTCTAAATCACAAATCCACAAGGAGAGTCCAATTGTGTCGGCTGCGATGCCTGACCTTCCCAACACTGGACGGGAAGAGGTGGCGCCTTCCACCATTTGAACGCCCCCTGCAAGTGCTGGAAGGAGCACCCGCAGTCCAGTTCCTGATAGTCAAGTTGAAGATGTCACTGTTGAAGTACACCAGGATGAGGATATGGGTGTTGCTGGTGCTGAGGAGGAAATTGACAAGGAGGATTCTGATGGTGAGGTGGTTTGTTTAAGTGAGGCACCCGGGGAGACACCTGTTGTCCGTGGGAAGAATATGGCCATTGACATGCCTGGTCAAATTACAAAAAAAAATCACCTCTTCGGTGTGGAATTATTTTAACACAAATGCGGACAACAGGTGTCAAGCCGTGTGTTGCCTTTGTCAAGCTGTAATAAGTAGGGGTAAGGACGTTGACCACCTCGGAACATCCTCCCTTATACGTCACCTGCAGCGCATTCATCATAAGTCAGTAACAAGTTCAAAAACTTTGGATGACAGCGGAAGCAGTCCACTGACCACTAAATCCCTTCCTCTTGTAACCAAGGTCCTGCAAACCACACCACCAACTCCCTCAGTGTCAATTTCCTCCTTACACAGGAAAGCCAATAGTCCTGCAGGCCATGTCACTGGCAAGTCTGACGAGTCCTCTCCTGCCTGGGATTCCTCCGATGCATCCTTGAATGTAACGCCTACTGCTGCTGGGAGTCGATCGTCATCCCAGAGGGGAAGTCGGAAGACCACTTGTACTACTTCCAGTAAGCAATTGACTGTCCAACAGTCCTTTGCGAGGAAGATGAAATATCACAGCAGTCATCCTGCTGCAAAGCGGATAACTTAGGCCTTGGCAGCCTGGGCGGTGAGAAACGTGTTTCCGTTATCCACCGTTAATTCACAGGCAACTACAGACTTGATTGAGGTACTGTGTCCCCGGTACCAAATACCATCTAGGTTCCATTTCTCTAGGCAGGCGATACCGAAAATGTACACAGACCTCAGAAAAAGAGTCACCAGTGTCCTAAAAAATGCAGTTGTACCCAATGTCCACTTAACCACGGACATGTGGACAAGTGGAGCAGGGCAGACTCAGGACTATATGACTGTGACAGCCCACTGGGTAGATGTATTGCCTCCCGCAGCAAGAACAGCAGCGGCGGCACCAGTAGCAGCATCTCGCAAACGCCAACTCGTTCCTAGGCAGGCTACGCTTTGTATCACCGCTTTCCAGAAGAGGCACACAGCTGACAACCTCTTACGGAAACTGAGGAACATCATCGCAAAATGGCTTACCCCAAATGGACTCTCCTGGGGATTTGTGACATCGGACAACGCCACCAATATTGTGCGTGCATTACATCTGGGCAAATTCCAGCACATCCCATGTTTTGCACATACATTGAATTTGGTGGTACAGAATTATTTAAAAAACGACAGGGGCGTGCAAGAGATGCTGTCGGTGGCCCGAAGAATTGCGGGCCACTTTCGGCATTCAGCCACCGCGTGCCGAAGACTGGAGCACCAGCAAACAGTCCTGAACCTGCCCTGTCATCATCTGAAGCAAGAGGTGGTAACGAGGTGGAATTCAACCCTCTATATGCTTCAGAGGATGGAGGAGCAGCAAAAGGCAATTCAAGCCTATACATCTGCCTACGATATAGGCAAAGGAGGGGGAATGCACCTGACTCAAGCGCAGTGGAGAATGATTTCAACGTTGTGCAAGGTTCTGCAACCCTTTGAACTTGCCACACGTGAAGTCAGTTCAGACACTGCCAGCCTGAGTCAGGTCATTCCCCTCATCAGGCTTTTGCAGAAGAAGCTGGAGACAATGAAGGGGGAGCTAAAACAGAACGATTCCGCTAGGCATGTGGGACTTGTGGATGGAGCCCTTAATTCGCTTAACCAGGATTCACGGATGGTCAATCTGTTGAAATCAGAGCACTACATTTTGGCCACCGTGCTCGATCCTAGATTTAAAACCTATGTTGTATCTCTCTTTTCGGCAGACACAAGTCTGCAGAGGTTCAAAGACCTGCTGGTGAGAAAATTGTCAAGTCAAGCGGAACGTGACCCGTCAACAGCTGCTCCTTCACATTCTCCCGCAACTGGGGGTGCGAGGAAAAGGCTAAGAATTCCGAGCCCACCCGCTGGAGGTGATGCAGGGCAGTCTGGAGCGAGTGCTGACATGTGGTGCGGACTGAAGGACCTGCCAACGATTACTGACATGTCGTCTACTGTCACTGCATATGATTCTCTCACCATTGAAAGAATGGTGGAGGATTATATGAGTGCCTGCATCCAAGTAGGCACATCAGACAGTCCGTATGTATACTGGCAGGAAAAAAGAGGCAATTTGGAGGCCCTTGCAGAAATTGGCTTTATTTTACCTAAGTTGCCCCCCCTCCAGTGTGTACTCCGAAAGAGTGTTTAGTGCAGCCGCTCACCTTGTCAGCAATCAGCGTACGAGGTTACTTCCAGAAAATGTGGAGAAGATGATGTTCATCAAAATGAATTAGAATCAATTCCTCCGTGGAGACATTCACCAGCAATTGCCTCCAGAAAGTACACAGGGACCTGAGATGGTGGATTCCAGTGGGGACGAATTTATAATCTGTGAGGAGGGGGATGTACACAGTGAAAGGGGTGAGGAATCGGACGATGAGGAGGAGGTGGACATCTTGCCTCTGTAGAGCCAGTTTGTGCAAGGAGAGATTGATTGCTTCTTTTTTGGTGGGGGCCCAAACCAACCAGTCATTTCAGTCACAGTTGTGTGGCAGACCCTGTCGCTGAAATGATGGGTTCGTTAAAGTGTGCATGTCCTGTTTATACAACATAAGGGTGGGTGGGAGGGCCCAAGGACAATTCCATCTTGCACCACTTTTTTCTTTCATTTTTCTTTGCATCATGTGCTGTTTGGGGACAATTTTTTTGAAGTGCCATCCTGCCTGACACTGCAGTGCCACTCCTAGATGGGCCAGGTGTTTGTGTCGGCCACTTGTATCGCTTAGCTTAGCCATCCAGCGACCACAGTGCACCTCTTTTTTTCTTTGCATCATGTGCTGTTTGGGGACTATTTTTTAAATTGACCATCCTGTCTGACACTGCAGTGCCACTCCTAGATGGGCCAGGTGTTTGTGTCGGCCACTTGGGTCGCTTAGCTTAGTCATCCAACGACCTCGGTGCAAATTTTAGAACTAAAAATAATATTGTGAGGTGTGAGGTGTTCAGAATAGACTGGAAATGAGTGGAAATTGTGGTTATTGAGGTTAATAATACTATGGGATCAAAATGACCCCCAAATTCTATGATTTAAGTTGTTTTTGAGGGTTTTTTGTAAAAAACACCCGAATCCAAAACACACCCGAATCCGACAAAACATTTTCAGGGAGGTTTTACCAAAACGCGTCCGAATCCTAAACACGGCCGCGAAACCGAATCCAAAACCAAAAACACAAAACCCGAAAAATGTCAGGTGCACATCACTAGTAAGCAGACATGTCACCTAGAAACACAGGGGCAGATTTATTAAGCTCTGTGAAGTGATAAATTGTAAGGTGATAAAGGACCAGCCAATCAGATCCTAACTGACATTTTTCAAACACAGCCTATGATATGGCAGTTAGGAGCTGATTGGCTGGTCCTTTATCACCTTCCACTTTATCACTTCACTGAGCTTAATAAATCTGCCCCACAGTCTCACATTAAGCCAGTCTCCAGCATCAAGTGCTACATGGTCATCCACAAATACCTGAGAGCCAGATGTATTTTCTGACATAAGGAGTCCCATGTGCAATCTCTATGTGTGCGCCCTCTTATTGAGCTGGTGCATGTGATTTTGCTACTGAACTTGCACAGCCATAATTTTCCCAAAGATGCAGCCGCAGGGCACAGTAAGTATATTGAATGGGTGCAGGGTGTGCAGTGTACCCGGGGCGTCAGATATGTTAGAGGGTTGTAGTAGGGTATGCTGGCGGCTGGGCTCCCGGCGACCAGCATACCGGTGCCAGAATCCCGACCACCGGCATACCGACAGCTGGGCGAGCGCAAATGAGCCCCTTGCAGGCTCGCAGCGCTCGCCACGCTACGCGCGCCATACTATCTACTCTCCGTCCAGGGGGGTCGTGGACCCCCAAGAGGGTGAAAAGATGTAAGTATGCCAGCGGTCGGGATTCCGGCACCGGTATGCTGGTCGTCAGGAGCCCGGCCACCGGCAAACTGAAGACCACCCATGTGAGAGAGGTAACAGTCAATGCATAGATGGGCTGCCCAGAGGTTGTTGAAGCACCTTAATTCTCCTCCCATTGTAGGGGCCTTGCAGCCTATTGGCTGCTCCTCCTCACAGGCCAGGGCGAGACCTGTTACCCACATTTGGTAGTCTCAGAAGTTCACATGCTCATGTCATCTACTGCTTTTTGTGAAAGAGTAGCTAGAGCACACACAGGAGTGTCACAGGGGCAACAGCACAGAGAAGATGAGTGGCTCAGCTCAGCACCAGATTAGTGGGGCTGGGAGCACAGTTGGTGTAAAACGCTCAGCGAAGCGAAGCAATGCAGGGAGGCGCCTGGCACGAGAGGCGCTCTCCCTGCTGTCGCTAACCTGCTGCTGTTTATGTTGTTGCCGGATGCTGCTGTGCCAGTCAAACTGTTTGACGGTCAGCGGCACCCTGAGCAGGGAGCTGTTGCTCTTGGTCATCCCAGTGCACCCTGCTGTAGCCTGCTCTAGCACATAGGTGAGTGGGGTGAAGCTGCGGGCAGCTATAGTACTGGGTAGAGGTGGAAGGGTAGCAAGTGGAGGGCAGAGGTGCACACAGGGGAGGGGGAGGTTTCAGGGTACATAGAAAGTAACTCCCTTGCTGGGCCAGTCATCACCACCATGGCCATGGAGTAGATGGCTGAGTTCAGGGGAGCTGCTGCAGCCCACAGGTCCTTCCAGCTCCCTCACATGAGCTGTGGTCCTTTGAGTGACAGTTATTCACTGGCTTCGGACAGCGGATAAGGAATATTTGTTCAGCTCAGCTCAGTAGCTGGGCCATTTACTGGGAGACTTGACATATAGTATGGGGAGAAGACAGCTAGTGCCAGGGGGTGTGAGCCTGGGTTGCCTAATGTATGTACTCTTACCACACTGTATTAGGCCTGGAATATGGGGAATGTGCAACTATTGTGGGGGGGGGGGGTTCCAGAGGTGGGGCTTAGTGCATTCTAAATTTCATATAGAGGAGTAACACCGACTGCCCCCCAAACACTGCCAAACATTGCCGTAAGGGACTGGCAGTTGGTATGTCTCCCCTATATGAATTTGAACTGTGCTGCAGCTTCACCTCTGGTGGTAGTAATAAAATAATAATAATATTAGAATAGCTAGTTTTTGGCGGGGATGAGCCTAGGCTGCATAGTGACTATTACTACAGGGTACTGGGAGAACGCAGCTAGATGTGGGGGTTGTGAGCCTTGGCTGCCTAGTGTCTACTACTATTGCTATTATTACATTGTAATAGGAGACCTGACATACAGAAAGTTGAGAGTGCAGCTATAGTCAAGGGAATGAACCTGGGCTACGTAGTGCCTATTAGTACATTACAGGCCTGGAATACAATTGCTCAGACCATATCCTCAGCTGGCTGGGTCACATAATTTAAAACGTTTAAAAAGTTTTCTTTCCCTGTAATCAAATATATGGAAACCCCCTTTTCTAAAATCCTGCATTTGCCCCTGGAGGGTGAGGTGGCAAGCTCGAGGAGCTGTCGGTTGGTGGTGGAAGCAGGAGTGGGACTTCAGGTAAGTAAGTGCAATGCTGTGTCTATGTTGCATAATGTGTATGGGGAAGTGTAATGTGAATAAGATTGCGCTACTGTGTGTGTGTGGGGGGGTCATTTGAATTGGGGGTACTATTGTGTGTCCATGCCCCATCGGCGTGCACTGTGCCTTTATAAATTATTACAGGGAGGGCGCAAATTTATAGTTTGCAGGGGGGGCGCTGAACACCCTAGCACTGGCCCTGGCTGGGAGGGGAGTGTGGATAGCACTGATAATGGGTATTTTTGGGGGGAAATTAAAAAGTATGTATGAAAGTTATGTGGGGGCTTTATTATGAGGGTGAAAGGGTTAGTGAGTTAAATATTTAATAAAGTTAATGAAGATGAAGGGAGTGTAGGCTTTTGTTGGGGTTAATTAAGGCAAATGTTTTTTTTTTTATTGGAGTGTAAGATAATAAGTGTGTTAAATTTTGTGTTATTACTAAACTTAATTGATAATATATGGAGTAATTATTGATTTAAGGGGCTAATTACGTTGAATGGGGTTGCTAATTGATGATCAAAAGTTAATGATTTTTTAGGATGGATTAATTAGTGTTGAGGGGATAATTTGTGTGGTCAAAAATATGCTGTATGTATTGTATGGCCATCACAAAATGCTCTAGGTACTGTAGGATGTCTCAAACTGTTATTTGTTTTGTATGGTAGGAGGGTTGCAGAACTGGACAATTGTCACAGATCTGCTATTCCGGCGCTAATTATTAGTTAGCTAGTTATTTTTAGAATATAATATATTGTTTATTGTTTATATTATTTATTTGGAGAGCAATATTGCTACAAAGTTTATATATGTATGTGTCTTATGCTGCTAACTTTTAAACAAACCAAAATATAAAAATGGTTATTTATAATTGAAGTTGTACTGAGTCAATCATTATACATGACAGACTGCACACTGGTATTATATAGTTTTTTGGCGCAGAGTATACTTTTTCTTTGTTTGTATGGTAGGAATGGTAACCAATGGTGGGAACTTTGTGGTCAGCGGTGAGGTCACTTTCGGTCAACCGCTGACTACAAAGTTCCCACCATTGGTTACAATGGAGCGCATAGGCGCTACATTGTAACACTGCCGTGTGCCGCCTGTCAGACAGTACAGGAGCACACAGCCGATCAGGAGGGTGCCACAACGTGGCGCTCCATGATTGGCTGAAGAAACCCACTTAGACATCAGTCAGAGGGGGTTTCTGGCATTCGGGGAAAGGGGTCCCATGTGAAAACATGGGTCCCTTTTCAGTTCGTGGTCGGGTGTCCCGTTTTTTTATTTTTACAAGTACGTGGATTACAAATGGATTATCCGAGGAGCCCTCTACACTGGATTTGGTGAATAAGATTTTTTCAACAGGTACACCATGGATTCTACTGGAGAAGGGGACCGACCCTCGTGTGAACATAAGGTAAGTATGTGTATATGGTGGTGTGTATGTATGCATTAAAGTTATACTTTCAAGGTGTGTGTGTAATGTCTTTATTGGGGTATTTTTTTAGTAGTAGTACTACAGGTACCAGCGGGCCCGGTTTTCCGCTGCATGCTGGTACTTGTGGTTCTACAAGTACCAGCTTGCGGGGAGGCTTGCTGGGACTTGTAGTACTGCTACTAAAAACAATATTCATTACTTTCAACAAAGGCTATCAGCCCCCCATCCGCAGCCCATTGGATGGGGGGGACAGCCTCGGGCTTCACCCCTGGCCCTTGGGTAGCAGGGGGGGGACCCCTTGATTGAAGGGGTCCCCACTCCCCCAGGGTACCCCGGCCAGGGGTGACTAGTTGGATATTTGATGCCACGGCCGCAAGGCACTGTATAAAAGTGACCCCCGGCTGTGGCATTATCTGTCCAGCTAGTGGAGCCCGGTGCTGGTTTCAAAAATACAGGGGACCCCTACGCTTTTTGTCCCCCGTATTTTTGGAACCAGGACCAGGCGCAGAGCCCGGTGCTGGTTGCTTAATTATGGGGGAACCCCTGTCAATTTTCCCCCCATATTTTTGCAACCAGGGCCGGCTCAAAGAGCCCGAGGCTGGTTTGGCTTAGGAGGGGGGACCCCACGCAATTTTTTGTTTAAGTTTAAACATTTTTTATTTTTTTTACAAGGTGCACAATGAAGCCCTGCACGGATCTCTCAGATCCGGCCGAGATTCATTGTATTAAAGTCGGCAGTGTTTTACAAGTCACTCACGTAAAACACTGCCTAAAAAAACGAATGACATGGACATCGGAAAAACCGAAAATGCAGAATACGGCAGCTTAGTAAATTAGTCGTAATCAATTCAAAAAGTTGCATATTTACACTTTCGATGTCATTCGTGATTGAACTTTGACCTCAAACGGGAAAATACGATTCTTAGTAAATTTACCCCAATGTTTTATGGTGATCACTGGGATGCTCTGTTTGCTGTATGTTGATCACTGAGTTCTGACTGTGTTGCTTTATGCTGTTTCTGTACTGAATGTGGATGTCAGATGTGATAACGGTAAACTGTCACATAACCAGGCTTATCTATAAAAGAAAATATTACCACGGCAGGAGAGTAAGTGAGCACACACACACAGTTATGGTGTTTCAGCAGTACTCTGTCTTTATTAATCGTAAGGGGTTTATATACCTTTTTGAACAGTGGTCATATCATATTCAGAGCATGCATTAAGATTTTTCAGGAATGATATCAGAATCACGTACACACTTTAAGCTCAATTTTGTAATAGCAGCAGGAGGCAGTATTGCCAAAATTATTAATAAGGAAAAAATGTATGATTTTCGACACTATTCTACTGTTAATGCGAACATCTAGATAATGACATTCCATTGAATCCATTTGCAACATTTGCATGCACCTGCTAAGCTCATGGGAATCTTTGCTGAGCAAATCTGAGAAAATATGTGAGATTATGAAGCATAAGAACAAATTCCTGTTTCTACATGCCAGCATACATTTGAACAAGCCATTTAATGCTATCAAGGGTAATTATTTAATTTGTATGGAAGCAATGTATTTTGATGTTGATATTTGAATTTTTAAACATCTGGGCCTGTGGTGTCTATTTTTCCATCTTTGCTCCCCTTCATGTCTAAAGCTTTGTCACTGCTTTTTACAAGAATGAATCTATAGACAGCTATAATTTGTATGTCCAGTCAGAAGTATAGTGAGAACACATCTCTAGTAACACAAATTATATTATTTTCTACTACAGGTTGAGTATCCCATATCCAAATATTCCGAAATACGGAATATAAATTTTTTTGAGTGAGACTGAGATAGTGAAACCTTTGTTTTCTGATGGCTCAGTGTACACAAACTTTGTTTAATACACAAAGTTATTAAAAATATTGTATTAAATGACCTTCAGGCTGTGTGTATATAGTCTATATGAAACATAAACGAATTGTGTGAATGTACACAAACTTTGTTTAATGCACAAAGTTATTAAAAATATTGGCTAAAATGACCATCAGGCTGTGTGTATAATGTGTATATGAAACATAAATGCATTCTGTGCTTAAACTTAGGTCCCATCACCATGATATCTCATTATGGTTTGCAATTATTGCAAAATATGGAAAAATCCTATATCCAAAATACTTCTGGTCCCAAGCATTTTGGATAAGGGATACTCAACCTGTATTAACAACTCACACATAAAGTACAATTTCTTCTCTTCTTATAAGTATTATGGGATGCAAAAATTCTTAGAATCAGAACAAGAGAAACATATACACCTTCCATGTTGACTCTATAGGGCAGATGTATTAAGCTGGAGAAGGCATAAGGAAGTGATAAACCAGTGATAAGTGCAAGGTGATAAACGCACCAGCCAATCAGCTCCAATATGCAAATAGACAGTTAGGAGCCGACTGGTTGGTACTTGCACTTTTCACTGGTTTATCACTTCCTTATGCCTTCTCCAGGTTAATACATCTGCTCCTATGTTCCATGTGGTGGTTCTAGGTGCGGGCAAGCAAAGCTACTGTCCCAGGCACTGCGACCTCAGTGTGCAGCAACCCAAGGGTGCAGCTGCAGCCACCCCGCCGGTGCCTGCTCACCCACTCTCCCACAGCTGCTGTACCGGGTGGCAATCATGTCAGTGCCAGGTGCACAGGATCCCATTCACCGTATGTTAATAATAGTAACTACTAACCCAGAAATGCCTCACCTGGTGCTGCCTTTGCTGGGCATTTTACAGCCTTTGCCTGCTGGGCATGGACCAGGGTCACACCAAAGCTTGTACCAACACCCGGCTATGCCATGCCTATAATGTCATGCAAAGTTTGCCTTGTCCTGTATTATTGGGCCTGGGCTCTAGCTGTTATGCCCAGCTCCATCTATCATGAAAACATGCATCCCAATGTACTATAATGTTACTTCAGTGTTTATGTTACATGCAAGGGCACTGATTGCTGAGGCTTTAGGAATGTATTTATTAGAGATGAGCGGGTTCGGTTTCTCTGAATCCGAACCCGCACGAACTTCATGTTTTTTTCACGGGTCCGAGCAGACTCGGATCCTCCCGCCTTGCTCGGTTAACCCGAGCGCGCCCGAACGTCATCATGACGCTGTCGGATTCTCGCGAGACTCGGATTCTATATAAGGAGCCGCGCGTCGCCGCCATTTTCACACGTGCATTGAGATTGATAGGGAGAGGACGTGGCTGGCGTCCTCTCCATTTAGATTAGGGTTGAGAGAGAGAGAGAGAGATTGACCTGAGGCTGTGATACTGTAGAAGAGAGTGCAGAGTTTAGTGACTGACGACCACAGTGACCACCAGACAGTGCAGTTGTTTGTTTTATTTAATATATCCGTTCTCTGCCTGAAAAAAACGATACACACAGTGACTCAGTCACATACCATATCTGTGTGCACTGCTCAGCCCAGTGTGCTGCATCAATGTATATATATATCTGACTGTGCTCAGCTCACACAGCTTATAATTGTGGGGGAGACTGGGGAGCACTGCAGTGCCAGTTACAGGTTATAGCAGGAGCCAGGAGTACATAATATTATATTAAAATTAAACAGTGCACACTTTTGCTGCAGGAGTGCCACTGCCAGTGTGACTAGTGACCAGTGACCTGACCACCAGTATATATAATATTAGTAGTATACTATCTCTTTATCAACCAGTCTATATTAGCAGCAGACACAGTACAGTGCGGTAGTTCACGGCTGTGGCTACCTCTGTGTCGGCACTCGGCAGCCCGTCCATAATTGTATATACCACCTAACCGTGGTTTTTTTTTCTTTCTTTATAGTCATACTAGTTACGAGTATACTATCTCTTTATCAACCAGTCTATATTAGCAGCAGACACAGTACAGTGCGGTAGTTCACGGCTGTGGCTACCTCTGTGTCGGCACTCGGCAGCCCGTCCATAATTGTATATACCACCTAACCGTGGTTTTTTTTTCTTTCTTTATACATACATACTAGTTACGAGTATACTATCTCTTTATCAACCAGTCTATATTAGCAGCAGACACAGTACAGTGCGGTAGTTCACGGCTGTGGCTACCTCTGTGTCGGCACTCGGCAGCCCGTCCATAATTGTATATACCACCTAACCGTGGTTTTTTTTTCTTTCTTTATACATACATACTAGTTACGAGTATACTATCTCTTTATCAACCAGTCTATATTAGCAGCAGACACAGTACAGTGCGGTAGTTCACGGCTGTGGCTACCTCTGTGTCGGCACTCGGCAGCCCGTCCATAATTGTATATACCACCTAACCGTGGTTTTTTTTTCTTTCTTTATACATACATACTAGTTACGAGTATACTATCTCTTTATCAACCAGTCTATATATTAGCAGCAGACACAGTACAGTGCGGTAGTTCACGGCTGTAGCTACCTCTGTGTCGGCACTCGGCAGCCCGTCCATAATTGTATATACCACCTAACCGTGGTTTTTTTTTCTTTCTTTATACATACATACTAGTTACGAGTATACTATCTCTTTATCAACCAGTCTATATATTAGCAGCAGACACAGTACAGTGCGGTAGTTCACGGCTGTGGCTACCTCTGTGTCGGCACTCGGCAGCCCGTCCATAATTGTATATACCACCTAACCGTGGTTTTTTTTTTCTTTCTTTATACATACATACTAGTTACGAGTATACTATCTCTTTATCAACCAGTCTATATTAGCAGCAGACACAGTACAGTGCGGTAGTTCACGGCTGTGGCTACCTCTGTGTCGGCACTCGGCAGCCCGTCCATAATTGTATATACCACCTAACCGTGGTTTTTTTTTCTTTCTTTATACATACATACTAGTTACGAGTATACTATCTCTTTATCAACCAGTCTATATTAGCAGCAGACACAGTACAGTGCGGTAGTTCACGGCTGTGGCTACCTCTGTGTCGGCACTCGGCAGCCCGTCCATAATTGTATATACCACCTAACCGTGGTTTTTTTTTCTTTCTTTATACATACATACTAGTTACGAGTATACTATCTCTTTATCAACCAGTCTATATATTAGCAGCAGACACAGTACAGTGCGGTAGTTCACGGCTGTGGCTACCTCTGTGTCGGCACTCGGCAGCCCGTTCATAATTGTATATACCACCTAACCGTGGTTTTTTTTCTTTCTTTATACATACATACTAGTTACGAGTATACTATCTCTTTATCAACCAGTCTATATATTAGCAGCAGACACAGTACAGTGCGGTAGTTCACGGCTGTGGCTACCTCTGTGTCGGCACTCGGCAGCCCGTCCATAATTGTATATACCACCTAACCGTGGTTTTTTTTTCTTTCTTTATACATACATACTAGTTACGAGTATACTATCTCTTTATCAACCAGTCTATATTAGCAGCAGACACAGTACAGTGCGGTAGTTCACGGCTGTGGCTACCTCTGTGTCGGCACTCGGCAGTCCGTCCATAATTGTATACTAGTATCCAATCCATCCATCTCCATTGTTTACCTGAGGTGCCTTTTAGTTGTGCCTATTAAAATATGGAGAACAAAAATGTTGAGGTTCCAAAATTAGGGAAAGATCAAGATCCACTTCCACCTCGTGCTGAAGCTGCTGCCACTAGTCATGGCCGAGACGATGAAATGCCAGCAACGTCGTCTGCCAAGGCCGATGCCCAATGTCATAGTACAGAGCATGTCAAATCCAAAACACCAAATATCAGTAAAAAAAGGACTCCAAAACCTAAAATAAAATTGTCGGAGGAGAAGCGTAAACTTGCCAATATGCCATTTACCACACGGAGGGGCAAGGAACGGCTGAGGCCCTGGCCTATGTTCATGGCTAGTGGTTCAGCTTCACATGAGGATGGAAGCACTCAGCCTCTCGCTAGAAAAATGAAAAGACTAAAGCTGGCAAAAGCAGTAGCACCGCAAAGAACTGTGCGTTCTTCGAAATCCCAAATCCACAAGGAGAGTCCGACTCCAATTGTGTCGGTTGCGATGCCTGACCTTCCCAACACTGGACGTGAAGAGCATGCGCCTTCCACCATTTGCACGCCCCCTGCAAGTGATGGAAGGAGCACCCGCAGTCCAGTTCCTGATAGTCAGATTGAAGATGTCAGTGTTGAAGTACACCAGGATGAGGAGGATATGGGTGTTGCTGGCGCTGGGGAGGAAATTGACCAGGAGGATTCTGATGGTGAGGTGGTTTGTTTAAGTCAGGCACCCGGGGAGACACCTGTTGTCCGTGGTAGGAATATGGCCGTTGACATGCCTGGTGAAAATACCAAAAAAATCAGCTCTTCGGTGTGGAAGTATTTCACCAGAAATGCGGACAACAGGTGTCAAGCCGTGTGTTCCTTTGTCAAGCTGTAATAAGTAGGGGTAAGGACGTTAACCACCTCGGAACATCCTCCCTTATACGTCACCTGCAGCGCATTCATAATAAGTCAGTGACAAGTTCAAAAACTTGGGCCGACAGCGGAAGCAGTCCACTGACCAGTAAATCCCTTCCTCTTGTAACCAAGCTCACGCAAACCACCCCACCAACTCCCTCAGTGTCAATTTCCTCCTTCCCCAGGAATGCCAATAGTCCTGCAGGCCATGTCACTGGCAATTCTGACGATTCCTCTCCTGCCTGGGATCCCTCCGATGCATCCTTGCGTGTAACGCCTACTGCTGCTGGCGCTGCTGTTGTTGCTGCTGGGAGTCGATGGTCATCCCAGAGGGGAAGTCGTAAGACCACTTTTACTACTTCCACCAAGCAATTGACTGTCCAACAGTCCTTTGCGAGGAAGATGAAATATCACAGCAGTCATCCTACTGCAAAGCGGATAACTGAGGCCTTGACATCCTGGGTGGTGAGAAACGTGGTTCCGGTATCCATCATTACTGCAGAGCCAACTAGAGACTTGTTGGAGGTACTGTGTCCCCGGTACCAAATACCATCTAGGTTCCATTTCTCTAGGCAGGCGATACCGAAAATGTACACAGACCTCAGAAAAAGAGTCACCAGTGTCCTAAAAAATGCAGCTGTACCCAATGTCCACTTAACCACGGACATGTGGACAAGTGGAGCAGGGCAGGGTCAGGACTATATGACTGTGACAGCCCACTGGGTAGATGTATGGACTCCCGCCGCAAGAACAGCAGCGGCGGCACCAGTAGCAGCATCTCGCAAACGCCAACTCTTTCCTAGGCAGGCTACGCTTTGTATCACCGGTTTCCAGAATACGCACACAGCTGAAAACCTCTTACGGCAACTGAGGAAGATCATCGCGGAATGGCTTACCCCAATTGGACTCTCCTGTGGATTTGTGGCATCGGACAACGCCAGCAATATTGTGTGTGCATTAAATCTGGGCCAATTCCAGCACGTCCCATGTTTTGCACATACCTTGAATTTGGTGGTGCAGAATTTTTAAAAAAACGACAGGGGCGTGCAAGAGATGCTGTCGGTGGCCAGAAGAATTGCGGGACACTTTCGGCGTACAGGCACCACGTACAGAAAACTGGAGCACCACCAAAAACTACTGAACCTGCCCTGCCATCATCTGAAGCAAGAAGTGGTAACGAGGTGGAATTCAACCCTGTATATGCTTCAGAGGTTGGAGGAGCAGCAAAAGGCCATTCAAGCCTATACAATTGAGCACGATATAGGAGGTGGGATGCACCTGTCTCAAGCGCAGTGGAGAATGATTTCAACGTTGTGCAAGGTTCTGATGCCCTTTGAACTTGCCACACGTGAAGTCAGTTCAGACACTGCCAGCCTGAGTCAGGTCATTCCCCTCATCAGGCTTTTGCAGAAGAAGCTGGAGACATTGAAGGAGGAGCTAACACGGAGCGATTCCGCTAGGCATGTGGGACTTGTGGATGGAGCCCTTAATTCGCTTAACAAGGATTCACGGGTGGTCAATCTGTTGAAATCAGAGCACTACATTTTGGCCACCGTGCTCGATCCTAGATTTAAAGCCTACCTTGGATCTCTCTTTCCGGCAGACACAAGTCTGCTGGGGTTCAAACACCTGCTGGTGAGTAAATTGTCAAGTCAAGCGGAACGCGACCTGTCAACAACATCTCCTCCTTCACATTCTCCCGCAACTGGGGGTGCGAGGAAAAGGCTCAGAATTCCGAGCCCACCCGCTGGCGGTGATGCAGGGCAGTCTGGAGCGACTGCTGATGCTGACATCTGGTCCGGACTGAAGGACCTGACAACGATTACGGACATGTCGTCTACTGTCACTGCATATGATTCTCTCACCATTGAAAGAATGGTGGAGGATTATATGAGTGACCGCATCCAAGTAGGCACGTCACACAGTCCGTACTTATACTGGCAGGAAAAAGAGGCAATTTGGAGGCCCTTGCACAAACTGGCTTTATTCTACCTAAGTTGCCCTCCCACAAGTGTGTACTCCGAAAGAGTGTTTAGTGCCGCCGCTCACCTTGTCAGCAATCGGCGTACGAGGTTACATCCAGAAAATGTGGAGAAGATGATGTTCATTAAAATGAATTATAATCAATTCCTCCGTGGAGACATTGACCAGCAGCAATTGCCTCCACAAAGTACACAGGGAGCTGAGATGGTGGATTCCAGTGGGGACGAATTGATAATCTGTGAGGAGGGGGATGTACACGGTGATGTATCGGAGGATGATGATGAGGTGGACATCTTGCCTCTGTAGAGCCAGTTTGTGCAAGGAGAGATTAATTGCTTCTTTTTTGGTGGGGGTCCAAACCAACCCGTCATATCAGTCACAGTCGTGTGGCAGACCCGGTCACTGAAATGATGGGTTGGTTAAAGTGTGCATGTCCTGTTTATACAACATAAGGGTGGGTGGGAGGGCCCAAGGACAATTCCATCTTGCACCTCTTTTTTCTTTTCTTTTTCTTTGCGTCATGTGCTGTTTGGGGAGGGTTTTTTGGAAGGGACATCCTGCGTGACACTGCAGTGCCACTCCTAGATGGGCCCGGTGTTTGTGTCGGCCACTAGGGTCGCTTATCTTACTCACACAGTCAGCTACCTCATTGCGCCTCTTTTTTTCTTTGCGTCATGTGCTGTTTGGGGAGGGTTTTTTGGAAGGGACATCCTGCGTGACACTGCAGTGCCACTCCTAGATGGGCCCGGTGTTTGTGTCGGCCACTAGGGTCGCTTATCTTACTCACACAGCTACCTCATTGCGCCTCTTTTTTTCTTTGCGTCATGTGCTGTTTGGGGAGGGTTTTTTGGAAGGGACATCCTGCGTGACACTGCAGTGCCACTCCTAGATGGGCCCGGTGTTTGTGTCGGCCACTAGGGTCGCTAATCTTACTCACACAGCTACCTCATTGCGCCTCTTTTTTTCTTTGCGTCATGTGCTGTTTGGGGAGGGTTTTTTGGAAGGGCCATCCTGCGTGACACTGCAGTGCCACTCCTAGATGGGCCCGGTGTTTGTGTCGGCCACTAGCAGTGACGTGCGGTGAGGCCATTGGCTGGGGAGGCACTGCTATTTTTATATATATATATATATATATATATATATATATATATAGTGTTTGAAGTGGAAATTTTGAAGTGGGGGTATGCAACAGTTAAGGATGCAAGTATGTGCGCGCCGAAGGCGCGCACGCTCCAGAAAAGGGGGCGTGGTCACCCAATAGGTGGCGTGTCCAGTGTAGTAGAACCCCTTATACTATCTAGTACTGGTGCCCCTTTTACCTTGTAGCACACGGTAGGAGCCGAAATTCACATTATAGCACATGGTACGAGCCGAAATTCACATTGTAGCACACTGAATGAGCCGACATTCACATTGTAGCACACTGAATGAGCCGAAATTCACATTATAGCACACTGAATGAGCCGAAATTCACATTGTAGCACACTGAATGAGCCGAAAGTCACATTGTAGCACACTGAATGAGCCGAAAGTCACATTGTAGCACACTGAATGAGCCGAAATTCACATTGTAGCACACTGAATGAGCCGAAAAGTCACATTGTAGCACACTGAATGAGCCGAAAGTCACATTGTAGCACACTGAATGAGCCGAAATTCACATTGTAGCACACTAAATGAGCCAAAATTCACATTGTAGCACACTGAATGAGCCAAAATTCACATTGTAGCACACTGAATGAGCCGTTATTCACATTGTAGCACACTGAATGAGCCCAAATTCACACTGTAGCACACTGAATGAGCCGACATTCACATTATAGCACACTGAATGAGCCGAAATTCACATTGTAACACACTGAATGAGCCGACATTCACACTGTAGCACACTGAATGAGCCCAAATTCACACTGTAGCACACTGAATGAGCCGACATTCACATTATAGCACACTGAATGAGCCGAAATTCACATTGTAACACACTGAATGAGCCGACATTCACACTGTAGCACACTGAATGAGCCGAAAGTCACATTGTAGCACACTGAATGAGCCGAAAGTCACATTGTAGCACACTGAATGAGCCAACATTCACACTGTAGCACACTGAATGAGCCGAAATTCACATTGTAGCACACTGAATGAGCCGACATTCACATTGTAGCACACTGAATGAGCCGAAATTCACATTGTAGCACACTGAATGAGCCGAAATTCACATTGTAGCACACTGAATGAGCCGAAAGTCACATTGTAGCACACTGAATGAGCCGAAAGTCACATTGTAGCACACTGAATGAGCCGAAATTCACATTGTAGCACACTGAATGAGCCAAAATTCACATTGTAGCACACTGAATGAGCCGAAATTCACATTGTAGCACACTGAATGAGCCCAAATTCACACTGTAGCACACTGAATGAGCCGACATTCACATTATAGCACACTGAATGAGCCGAAATTCACATTGTAGCACACTGAATGAGCCGAAAGTCACATTGTAGCACACTGAATGAGCCGAAATTCACATTGTAGCACACTGAATGTGCCAAAATTCACATTGTAGCACACTGAATGAGCCAAAATTCACATTGTAGCACATTGAATGAGCTGAAATTGTGATAGCAGGGAGAGCCAGAGTGACGACAGGGAGAGAGAGTGACGACAGTGACAGCAGGTAGAGAGAGTGACAGCAGGGAGAGAGAGTGACGATAGTGACAGCAGGGAGAGAGAGTGACGACAGTGACAGCAGGGAGAGAGAGTGACAGCAGGGGGAGAGAGAGTGACAGCAGGGAGAGAGAGAGTGACGATAGTGACAGCAGGGAGAGAGACGACAGTGACAGCAGGGAGAGAGAGAGAGTGACAATAGTGACAGCAGGGAGAGAGATTGACGACAGGGAGAGAAAGTGTGACAGTAGGGACAGGGACAGAAACGACAGGGAAAGAGGGTGACAGCAGGTGAACATTACCTGACTCATTTGTTGCGGCTGGTGGCGGTGAGTGGCTGGCGGCGGTGGGCGGCTAGCGGCGGTGAACGGCTGTGCGCTCTACACAGCCGCCGGCCGT
Source organism: Pseudophryne corroboree (assembly GCF_028390025.1). Classification (NCBI taxonomy): domain Eukaryota; kingdom Metazoa; phylum Chordata; class Amphibia; order Anura; family Myobatrachidae; genus Pseudophryne; species Pseudophryne corroboree. The sequence goes on from NC_086447.1 coordinate 698,199,209, forward strand.
CAAGCAGGGGCTTCTGTCTGAGAGAGGGCGGAGGAGGAGAGCACCGGGCGCCGCTCAATTCACGCTGGGTCTGTGGCTTCCTGCCGCTGTCGCCGTGCACATTAGCCAGCGTTTGGGCCAGCGGTGGACATGGAACACTCTTTAGCTAGTAGGGGGAGGGGGGTACATGGCACACACACATTAGCTAGTAGGGGGGGACATGGAACACACACATTAGCTAGTAGGGGGAGGGGGGACATGGAACACACACATTAGCTAGTAGGGGGAGGGGGGACATGGCACACACACATTAGCTAGTAGGGGGAGGGGGGGACATGCCACACACACATTAGCTAGTAGGGGGAGGGGGGGGGGACATGCCACACACACATTAGCTAGTAGGGGGAGGGGGGGACATGGAACACACACATTAGCTAGTAGGGGGAGGGGAGACATGGCACACACACATTAGCTAGTAGGGGGAGGGGGGGACATGGAACACACACATTAGCTAGTAGGGGGAGGGGGGACATGGCACACACACATTAGCTAGTAGGGGGAGGGGGGACATGGCACACACACATTAGCTAGTAGGGGGAGGGGGGGGGGACACATGCCACACACACATTAGCTAGTAGGGGGAGGGGGGGACATGGAACACACACATTAGCTAGTAGGGGGAGAGGGGACATGGCACACACACATTAGCTAGTAGGGGGAGGGGGGGACATGGAACACACACATTAGCTAGTAGGGGGAGAGGGGACATGGCACACACACATTAGCTAGTAGGGGGAGGGGGGGACATGGAACACACACATTAGCTTGTAGGGGGAGGGGGGTACACGGAAAACACTTTACCTAGATTACAGTAGGAAGATATTCCGTTCCGCTCTCCCCCTCCTCCCTGTACCGCTGCTGCTGCACTCACTGCCTTCAGGCTCTGCCTGTGTGTGACAGGCGCCGGACCAGCAGCGGCAGCAACAGCACGGACACTGTGAGTAAGGAGGCAGGGAGGGGGAGCTGCTCTTAATGAAGTCAGCCCCGCATGGACTCCTGAGCATCCCGGCGCCGCCGCAGCTGGAGCAGTATGAATGGTCCCGGCGCCGCTTCTCCCGGCCGCGTCTATGTGATTGGACCAGCGGATCCAGCACTGGATCCGCTGTCCAATCACAGGTGCCTCGCTAGCAGGGGCGTGCTTTCCCTGCCAGCGAGGCACTTGTATAAGTGCCGCATTCTAGACTTTTTGTAATGGGCTTTTCCAGCCCAGCGCATGGCCCCGCCCCCCCGCCTTGTCCCGTTATCACTAGCTACGGGAGGCACTAGCTGTCAGTGCCTCCCAAACGTATTAGATGGGCTAAAATGATTAAATTAATATAAAGAGGGTACAATACATATGACACAGAATATGTGTCTTATGTATCTTCTTTCTATTATTTTAATCATAATGACAGGGGAGGCACTGCCTCCCCTGCCTCCCCTGACTGCACGTCCCTGGCCACTAGGGTCGCTTATCTTACTCACACAGCGACCTCGGTGCAAATTTTAGGACTAAAAATAATATTGTGAGGTGTGAGGTATTCAGAATAGACTGAAAATGACTGGAAATTATGGTTTTTGAGGTTAATAATACTTTGGGATCAAAATGACCGCCAAATTCTATGATTTAAGCTGTTTTTTAGGTTTTTTGGAAAAAAACACCCGAATCCAAAACACACCCGAATCCGACAAAAAAAATTCGGTGAGGTTTTGCCAAAACGCGGTCGAACCCAAAACACGGCCGCGGAACCGAACCCAAAACCAAAACACAAAACCCGAAAAATTTCCGGCGCTCATCTCTAGTATTTATATAGGTAATTTCCCCCTCCTCCAGTAATACCTAGCTTTTCACTAAGTTGTCTATGTCCAGTGGCAGTTTTAGGGCAGGCTACCAGGGCGGCTGCCTGGGTGATGTGGTCTGAGAGTGTGGCCATAGTCACCCCACCAGTGCCATCTGTGCCAGCCCAATGCCCACTTCTGCCCACCACACCATCACCAGCATCAGAACAGCAGTCTCTGCTGTGCACTAGCTCCCCTGGCAGCTATCACCATACTATCTCCGGCTGTAGAGAGGAAATCCCACCTATCATGAGATCACGACCATGTACGTGACCCACAACCAGGAAGTCATGGCCTTGGGAGCTGCACACTGTAGTCTCCTCAGCCACAAGGACCAATTGCACAGTGAGCCGGTGCTTCGGCTGACCACCACTGAAGCAAAGGTGAAGGTGAAGTTGCCACCAACTCACCCAGGAGGGTGAACATTGCGGCTACCTTAATTTCACTACAGGACAGAAAAGGGAGGACAGCTCACATAGTAAGATTGGTAAGTGACCTGCACCAGCGAGACGCTGCCAGGGTGATACACTTCCATAGCATTTATAGTACATTTATATTTGAGACATTAATTAATTAAAAGGGATCTACCTATCGTGTTATGTGTATAAGTGGCTCTACTTGGTGCAATGTGTATAAGGGGCTCTACATGGTAAAATGTGTATAAGGGGCTCTACCTGGTGTAAAGAGTATAAAAAGGGCTCTACATGGCTTAAAGTGTAAAAAAGGGAGCTCTACCTGGCATGTAATGTGTGTAAGGGGCTCTACCGGGTGTAACGTGTATAAGCGGCTCTACCTGGCATGTAATGTGTGTAAAGGGCTCTACCTGGTGTAACGTATATAAATGGGGCTTCACCTGATGTAATGTGTATAAGGGGCGCTACCTGGTGTAATGTATATAAGGGTCTCTGCTCTACTGTGTTGTAATGTGTGTAAGGAGCTCTAACATGGCATAATGTCTATAAGGGGTACTACTGTGTGGTATAATGCGACTGACGGATACTACTGTGCGGTGCAATGTGAATTGGTACTATTCTATGGCCACGCCCCTTCCCTATGATGCCATGTCCCTATATTTTTGTGCCATGTCCTTATTTTGAACTTGAAGGAGGGTGCCAAAGGAAACTGTCACCCTGGGTGCCACAAAGTCTAGAACTGTCCCTACATGTTCTGTAATCTTAAATGGATTACTGTAGATGTCTTTAGAACCCTAACAATTTACTGTAGGTGTGCTTTTGCTCAGTTGAATGCTTTTTTTTTTTTTTGGGCTTTCCCCCCAAACTCCAGGCAATTAAAGTTCATGTTTTATGGAGAGCAAAACTGCAAGAATAGTTGTCACAATACTCTTATTCCAATTACATACCTCCTATTTTTCTTGGACTGCCCCGCTGGATCACTCACGGGTGTGTGTGTGTGTGTGTGTGTGTGTGTGTGTGGGGAAGTTGGTGGAGTAGCACACAATGCTGCACTGCATAGCAAAGCAACCGGTAATCAACATGAGATGTGGAGAATAGATGCCTGCGCATGCACATGGCATCTATTCACAATGCAGAGGGCAAGCCTGGAGGAAGTCCAGCATCTCGGAGGGTGCTGGGCATAGTAACATAGTTACTGAGGTTGAAAAAATTTTTTGTCCATCGAGGTTAACCTATTAGTGGTCTCCTACTCTATATTATTTTAAGGACAATTTTATCTGTTGTGAATGTTGGCCATTATGGTTATTCCTCTTATTTTAACTATAGTGTGAGATTTACCCACCATAACCCTGTATATCCTTATCCATTAGGAATTTATCTAGCCCATTCTTAAAAATAATGATAAGTTCACAATTACTACTCTCTTAGGCAGGGAATTTCAAATACTTATTGTTCTTATAGTGAAGAAACCTTTACATCTCTGTGTGCGAAATATCCTCTCCTCTAATCTTAGCAAATGTCCACGTGTCCTCTGTGTTGATCTTGTCAAAAACAAATCCCCCGCAAGCTCTGTGTATTGTCCCCCTATATATTTGTATATGTTAATCATTTCCCCTCTTAATCATCTCTTTTTCAGTGTAAACATGCCTAGATTAGCAAGCCTTTCCTTGTATTCTAGCGCTTCCATCCCCTTAATCAATTTGTTCACCCGACTCTGAACCTTTTCTAGTTCCAGGATATACTTTTTGTAGTATGATGCCCAAAATTGTGCACAGTATTCAAGATGTGGCTTCAGAAGTGATTTATATAATGGGAGTATAACCATTTTATCCCTTTTATCAATTCCCTGCTTTATGCATGCTAATACCTTGTTTGCCTTATTTGCTGCAATCCTGTTTGGGTACTACTGTTGAGTTTGTTATCTATGTGAACACCTAAATCTTTTTCCAGTACAGAATCCCCTAGTTTTTCCCCATTTAGTATGTAGGTAGTATTTTTGATCTTGCTACCAAAGTGCATTACACTTGTCTATATTGAACCTCATTCTCCATTTTGCAGACCATGCTTCCAGTTTAAATTAGTCATTCTGAAAAGACTCAGCATCGCCCTCCGAATTTATAACCTTACACAGTTTGGTGTCATCTGCAAAAAATGACAGAAGAAAAAAAAAGAAAAGAAAAAAAATGACACCATGCTCTCTAGACCTACTTCTAGATCATTTCTGAAAATGTTGAACAATAGTGGTCCAACTACAGACCCTTGTGGCATGCCACTTAGTACTTCAGTCCAATTTGAAAAAGTTCCATTTACCACAACTCACTGCTCCCTATTATCCAACCAATTTCTAACCCAAGTGCATATTGTGCTGCCTAGCCCCAGTTCTTATAACTTATAGATAAGTCTCATGTGCGGTACTATATCGAAAGCTTTAACAAAGTCTAAAAAGATTACATCCACCTCCTTACCCTGATCTAGGTTTGCGCTACCTGTCTCATAAAAGCCTAATAAGTTTGTTTGACATAATCTATCCTTCACAAATCCATATTGGTTCCTATTAATAACCATTTTGGCTTCCAGGAACTTCTGTATTCTATCTCTATACCTTCCAGTACTTTCCCCACTATAGATGTAAGACTTACTGGACCATGATTACCTGGTTCAGATTTACTTCCCTTTTTGGATATCAGCACAATTTAGCTATACTCCAGTGTTTGGGAACCATGCCTTATGTGAGTCAATGAAAATCAAAGTTAGCGGACTTGCTAGTTCGGAGTGTAGTTCCATGAAAATCCTTGGGTGAATTCCGTCGGGACCAGGAGACTTATTAATCTTATTTTTTTTAATTGGTCCTCACTTAAATAAGCACTTAGCAGTGGGACTTATCGTTACTGAGATTATGTGTTAATCCCGCCATCTGGTCCTCTCTTGTGAATACAGATGAGAATTTTTTTTACACTATGTCATTATCGTCTTTGATTAAGATACCCAACTTGTCCTTTAAAGGGCCTTTACTTTCCTTCTTTAATCTTTTGCTGTTGATGTATTTAAAAAACGTTTTGTGGTTTGATTTACTTTCCTTTGCTACTAGCTTTTCAGTTTCTATTTTAGCCACTCCTCTCTTGAACAGCGTATAACCCTCCAGATTGACTATCCAATCATGAGATTCGTCCCACCAAGTTTCAGTAATGCCTATAATGTCATACTGTTTGTTTGTTGCAAGGACTTTTAGTTTCCCCTTTTTCCCTGTAAGGCTTCTAGCATTTGCATACATACAATTAAGATAAGTATTCCATGTTATGGCCCTCATTCCGCGTTGTTCCGTCGCTAGCTGCTCTTAGCAGCATTGCAAACGCTAGGCCGCCGCCCTCTGGGAGTGTATCTTAGCTTAGCAGAATAGCGAACAAAAGATTAGCAGAACTGCTACTAAATAATTCCCTGCAGTTTCTGAGTAGCTCCAGACCTACTCCTAGACTGCGATCACCTCAGTCCGTTGAGTTCCTGGTTTGACATTACAAACACACCCTGCGTTCGGCCAGCCACTCCCCCGTTTCTCCAGCCACTCCTGCGCTTTTACCTGGCACGCCTGCGTTTTTTAGCACGCTCCCTGAAAACGGACAGTTTCCGCCCAGAAACTCCCACTTCCTGTCAATCACACTACGTTCACTCGAGCGATTAAAAAATGTCGCTCGAGCTTGTGTAAATCTACAAAGTTTTGTGTGAAAGTACTTAGCGCATGCGCGCTGCGTACCATGCCGTGAATATCCCTCAGTCTTGCAATGGTTTGCTCTAGATCAGTTACCTGGGCTTCTACTGTAGGTCAACCGTTCGTACACACCTTGCACATATGTACTTACACTGGGATGGTTGCTCCAGGTGTGCATACTGTACATCTTGCACGACATGCACTGAGTGAGATTCTCAATCACGGCCCCACCCATTTGTTTGACAACTCTGACTCCCTGTTACCTTCAGAAAAACAAAACAAAAAGTACAATCTATGCAATACGATACTGTACTATGGCCTAGTGAAACAATAAGACAAACAATATTCACAAGAGAACAGTATTTGATAATTCAATTAAGGACAAGGGGAGCTAAAGAAAAAGAAAAAGTCACTTACACAATAAAGTCAATACAGAAATGATAGTGATGCTAGCGTGTCCGGGGGGAGTCTTGACCTTGTGCAGCTGTACCTGTTCACTGGTTTAATGGTCACCACTCCAAATGCCTACTTTACATGCAGTTGCTCCGGCTCCCTGCACCTCCATCACCGTCCCCACTCGCGGGCGTGCACCCAGCTCCCGACACTTCCAGTATCTTTGAATGCTCCCCCGCTCAGCTAGTCACCACCAAATCCCTCACAGGACTACGTCCCACACCTTGCTCCTTTCACCCGGTACTTCCGGTATCTCCCGCACCCCTACTTAGCGTGTCACATCCAAGTCCCTCCACAGGACTCCGTCCCGCGCCTTGCGCCTTGCCTGGCAGCCGGCACCTTCTTGCTCCGTACACGCGTGTGCATGTCATGTCGTGTCACTTCCGGATCCATTCCCCATGTGTCTCAGTCCCAGCAGCAGCATCCACCTCCTTTCAGCAGCAGCCACATGATGTGATTTAGCGTCCATCGAGACTCTACTCCCTTTTCCAGGGGATCTGCCTCCTTACAGGCATGCACCACTTATCAAAGGTGGTGGACATCTGAATTTATTGAATTCTCAAACTGGCAGATCCTTAATGTGTTTCTAAATTTGTTATATGCTTTTAAACCTTGTAAGCACTTCTATTTTTGTGGTTTTCCTTTTGTTTTTAGGGGAAAACATCAATACCATTTATTTTATAGCATATTAATTACTTGATATTTTGTGTCTACAGTGTGTGAGACACGTTTGAGTTGTGCTTCACTTCTATACACAAATCCATTTTCAGTATATTTGTGAGGAGCACACCACTGCTTTGGCATAAACATACAGTGTGCCATACAAGAAGTCATCCAATCAGGATGCAATGCATGAAATCCAATGTACTGTACTGTCTCAATGGAGATACACCTTCCAATGTAGTACAGTATTATAATATTATTAAATTGTATATATAACAATCCTGATTAATGTATAGTAGTATTGTACTTAATATACTGTATATATGTATCACTTCCAAGCCTATCCGGAATATTGTATTCCAAGTAAATACTATCCGATATAGAATTAGAATCAGAGAGCCTAATTCAGACCTGATTGCTCCTCTGCGATTTTGCAGAGGTTTGTGATCAGGTAATCGCCGTCCAGACAGAGTGACTACCCACATTGTGCAAGTCTACGTATGCCTTGGAAAAATCTCTGCGAACGTCGGTCAGCTGCAAATCCATTTTGTAACTCACTCACCATCGAATGATTTTTCCAGTCTGTGCGGTCTGTGTGTAGCCCAAGACCTACTCCTACAGTGCGATAGAAACAGGCTGATCGGGGTCGGAGCTGACGTCATACACCCTCCCTGAAAACGCTTGGGCACGCCTGCGTTTCTACTGACACTCCCAGAAAACAGCCAGTTACTACCCCCAAACACCTGCTTCCTGTCAATCAACTTGAATATGCCTAGCGATCAAAAAAGATGCTGGATTTTTCGCAGTTTGGCCTCACGCGTGCAGACTACGATCCAATCGATAATTGGACTTCTTGCAAATTCACACACAGTAGTTTACAGACATTTCAACATCCACATGCCTTTAATCCCATTCTTAAATAAAATTTTGTAAACCCCTACTGTATTCGTGTTATATAGTACCCTAAATAAGCTTTATATTTGTTTGTTTAGGATGTTGTGGTAAATGGGTTGCATAGGCCCCCGATGTTACCTTTTTTTGTGCATGTGGGGGAGTGGCTCTTGTCCCAATTCTTCCCTTCAACAGCAAACTTTTGCCTGGCTGGACATACTATAATTCAGCAGCAGCATGCAGGGATGTTTCTAGGAAATTTGGCTCCCAAAAGACGCACGTGCTCCAGTCGAGGGTGTGTGGCCTCTCTAAAATGTGTGTGGCAGTGCTAAAATGGGTGTGAACTCGCAAGAAAAGACCACCTTACACCCCAGTTTTTGACCCTGCACCAACAGACCTCGGCCACATCAGGAAAGAAAAAAATTCCACCATATTAAAAGTAGTGATGTGCACCGGACATTTTTCGGGTTTTGTGTTTTGGTTTTGGATTCGGTTCCGCGGCAGTGTTTTGGATTTGGACGCGTTTTGGCAAAACCTCACCGAAATTTTTTTGTCGGATTCGGGTGTGTTTTGGATTCGGGTGTTTTTTTTCAAAGAAACCTAAAAAACAGCTTAAATCATAGAATTTGGGGTCATTTTGATCCCATAGTATTATTAACCTCAATTACCATAATTTCCACTCATTTCCAGTCTATTCTGAACACCTCACACCTCACAATATTATTTTTAATCCTACAATTTGCACCGAGGTCGCTGGATGGCTAAGCTAAGCGACACAAGTGGCCGACACAAACACCTGGCCCATCTAGGAGTGGCACTGCAGTGTCAGGCAGGATGGCACTTCCAAAAAATTGTCCCCAAACAGCACATGATGCAAAGAAAAAAAGAGGCGCACCAAGGTCGCTGTGTGACTAAGCTAAGCAACACAAGTGGCTGACACAAACACCTGGCCCATCTAGGAGTGGCACTGCAGTGTCAGGCAGGATGGCACTTCCAAAAAATTGTCCCCAAACAGCGCATGATGCAAAGAAAAAAATAGGCGCACCAAGGTCGCTGTGTGACTAAGCTAAGCGACACAAGTGGCCGACACAAACACCTGGCCCATCTAGGAGTGGCACTGCAGTGTCAGGCAGGATGGCACTTCCAAAAAATTGTCCCCAAACAGCACATGATGCAAAGAAAAAAAGAGGCGCACCAAGGTCGCTGGATGGCTAAGCTAAGCGACACAAGTGGCCGACACAAACACCTGGCCCATCTAGGAGTGGCACTGCAGTGTCAGGCAGGATGGCACTTCAAAAAAAATTGGCCCCAAACAGCACATGATACAAAGAAAAATAGAGGCGCACCAAGGTCGCTGTGTGACTAAGCTAAGCGACACAAGTGGCCGACACAAACACCTGGCCCATCTTAGGAGTGGCACTGCAGTGTCAGGCAGGATGGCACTTCCAAAAAATTGTCCCCAAACAGCACATGATGCAAAGAAAAAAAGAGGCGCACCAAGGTCGCTGTGTGACTAAGCTAAGCGACACAAGTGGCCGACACAAACACCTGGCCCATCTAGGAGTGGCACTGCAGTGTCAGCCAGGATGGCACTTCCAAAAAATTGTCCCCAAACAGCACATGATGCAAAGAAAAAAAGTGGCGCACCAAGGTCGCTGGATGGCTAAGCTAAGCGACACAAGTGGCCGACACAAACACCTGGCCCATCTAGGAGTAGCACTGCAGTGTCAGGCAGGATGGCACTTCAAAAAAAATTGTCCCCAAACAGCACATGATGCAAAGAAAAATAGAGGTGCACCAAGGTCGCTGTGTGACTAAGCTAAGCGACACAAGTGGCCGACACAAACACCTGGCCCATCTAGGAGTGGCACTGCAGTGTCAGGCAGGATGGCACTTCCAATAAATTGTCCCCAAACAGCACATGATGCAAAGAAAAAAAAGAGTCGCACCAAGGTCGCTGTGTGACTAAGCTAAGCGACACAAGTGGCCGACACAAACACCTGGCCCATCTAGGAGTGGCACTGCAGTGTCAGGCAGGATGGCACTTCCAAAAAATTGTCCCCAAACAGCACATGATGCAAAGAAAAAAAGAGGCGCACCAAGGTCGCTGGATGGCTAAGCTAAGCGACACAAGTGGCCGACACAAACACCTGGCCCATCTAGGAGTGGCACTGCAGTGTCAGGCAGGATGGCACTTCAAAAAAAATTGGCCCCAAACAGCACATGATACAAAGAAAAATAGAGGCGCACCAAGGTCGCTGTGTGACTAAGCTAAGCGACACAAGTGGCCGACACAAACACCTGGCCCATCTTAGGAGTGGCACTGCAGTGTCAGGCAGGATGGCACTTCCAAAAAATTGTCCCCAAACAGCACATGATGCAAAGAAAAAAAGAGGCGCACCAAGGTCGCTGTGTGACTAAGCTAAGCGACACAAGTGGCCGACACAAACACCTGGCCCATCTAGGAGTGGCACTGCAGTGTCAGCCAGGATGGCACTTCCAAAAAATTGTCCCCAAACAGCACATGATGCAAAGAAAAAAAGTGGCGCACCAAGGTCGCTGGATGGCTAAGCTAAGCGACACAAGTGGCCGACACAAACACCTGGCCCATCTAGGAGTAGCACTGCAGTGTCAGGCAGGATGGCACTTCAAAAAAAATTGTCCCCAAACAGCACATGATGCAAAGAAAAATAGAGGTGCACCAAGGTCGCTGTGTGACTAAGCTAAGCGACACAAGTGGCCGACACAAACACCTGGCCCATCTAGGAGTGGCACTGCAGTGTCAGGCAGGATGGCACTTCCAAAAAATTGTCCCCAAACAGCACATGATGCAAAGAAAAAAAGAGGCGCACCAAGGTCGCTGTGTGACTAAGCTAAGCGACACAAGTGGCCGACACAAACACCTGGCCCATCTAGGAGTGGCACTGCAGTGTCAGGCAGGATGGCACTTCCAATAAATTGTCCCCAAACAGCACATGATGCAAAGAAAAAAAAGAGTCGCACCAAGGTCGCTGTGTGACTAAGCTAAGCGACACAAGTGGCCGACACAAACACCTGGCCCATCTAGGAGTGGCACTGCAGTGTCAGGCAGGATGGCACTTCAAAAAAATTGTCCCCAAACAGCACATGATGCAAAGAAAAATGAAAGAAAAAAGAGGTGCAAGATGGAATTGTCCTTGGGCCCTCCCACCCACCCACCCTTATGTTGTATAAACAGGACATGCACACTTTAACGAACCCATCATTTCAGCGACAGGGTCTGTCACACGACTGTGACTGAAATGACTGGTTGGTTTGGGCCCCCACCAAAAAAGAAGCAATCAATCTCTCCTTGCACAAACTGGCTCTACAGAGGCAAGATGTCCACCTCATCATCATCCTCCGATTCCTCACCCCTTTCACTGTGTACATCCCCCTCCTCACAGATTATTAATTCGTCCCCACTGGAATCCACCATCTCAGGTCCCCGTGTACTTTCTGGAGGCAATTGCTGCTGGTGAATGTCTCCACGGAGGAATTGATTATAATTCATTTTGATGAACATCATCTTCTCCACATTTTCTGGAAGTAACCTCGTACGCCGATTGCTGACAAGGTGAGCGGCTGCACTAAGCACTCTTTCGGAGTACACACTGGAGGGAGGGCAACTTAGGTAGAATAAAGCCAGTTTGTGCAAGGGCCTCCAAATTGCCTCTTTTTCCTGCCAGTATACGTACGGACTGTCTGACGTGCCTACTTGGATGCGGTCACTCATATAATCCTCCACCATTCTTTCCATGGTGAGAGAATCATATGCAGTGACAGTAGACGACATGTCAGTAATCATTGGCAGGTCCTTCAGTCCGGACCAGATGTCAGCACTCGCTCCAGACTGCCCTGCATCACTGCCAGCGGGTGGGCTCGGAATTCTTAGCCTTTTCCTCGCACCCCCAGTTGTGAAGGAGGAGATGTTGATGGGTCACGTTCCGCTTGACTTGACAATTTTCTCACCAGCAGGTCTTTGAACCTCTGCAAACTTGTGTCAGCCGGAAAGAGAGATACAACGTAGGTTTTAAATCTAGGATCGAGCACGGTGGCCAAAATGTAGTGCTCTGATTTCAACAGATTGACCACCCGTGAATCCTGGTTAAGCGAATTAAGGGCTCCATCCACAAGTCCCACATGCCTAGCGGAATCGCTCTGTTTTAGCTCCTCCTTCAATGTCTCCAGCTTCTTCTGCAAAAGCCTGATGAGGGGAATGACCTGACTCAGGCTGGCAGTGTCTGAACTGACTTCACGTGTGCCAAGTTCAAAGGGTTGCAGAACCTTGCACAACGTTGAAATCATTCTCCACTGCGCTTGAGTCAGGTGCATTCCCCCTCCTTTGCCTATATCGTGGGCAGATGTATAGGCTTGAATGGCCTTTAGTTGCTCCTCCATCCTCTGAAGCATATAGAGGGTTGAATTCCACCTCGTTACCACCTCTTGCTTCAGATGATGGCAGGGCAGGTTCAGGAATGTTTGGTGGTGCTCCAGTCTTCTGTACGCGGGGCCTGAATGCCGAAAGTGGCCCGCAATTCTTCGGGCCACCGACAGCATCTCTTGCACGCCCCTGTCATTTTTTAAATAATTCTGCACCACCAAATTCAATGTATGTGCAAAACATGGGACGTGCTGGAATTTGCCCAGATGTAATGCACGCACAATATTGCTGGCGTTGTCCGATGTCACAAATCCTCAGGAGAGTCCAATTGGGGTAAGCCATTCTGCGATGATCTTCCTCAGTTGCCGTAAGAGGTTGTCAGCTGTGTGCCTATTCTGGAAAGCGGTGATACAAAGCGTAGCCTGCCTAGGAACGAGTTGGCGTTTGCGAGATGCTGCTACTGGTGCTGCCGCCTCTGTTCTTGCAACGGGAGGCAATACATCTACCCAGTGGGCTGTCACATTCATATAGTCCTGAGTCTGCCCTGCTCCACTTGTCCACATGTCCGTGGTTAAGTGGACATTGGGTACAACTGCATTTTTTAGGACACTGGTGAGTCTTTTTCTGAGGTCTGTGTACATTTTCGGTATCGCCTGCCTAGAGAAATGGAACCGAGATGGTATTTGGTACAGGGGACACAGTACCTCAATCAAGTCTGTAGTTGCCTCTGAATTAACGATGGATACCGGAACCACGTTTCTCACCGTCCAGGCTGCCAAGGCCTGAGTTATCTGCTTTGCAGCAGGATGACTGCTGTGATATTTCATCTTCCTTGCAAAGGACAGTTGGACAGTCAATTGCTTACTGGAAGTAGTACAAGTGGTCTTCCGACTTCCCCTCTGGGATGACGATCGACTCCCAGCAGCAACAACAGCAGCGCCAGCAGCAGTAGGCGTTACACTCAAGGATGCATCGGAGGAATCCCAGGCAGGAGAGGACTCGTCAGACTTGACAGTGACATGGCCTGCAGGACTATTGGCTTTCCTGGGTAAGGATGAAATTGACACTGAGGGAGTTGGTGGTGTGGTTTGCAGGAGCTTGGTTACAAGAGGAAGGGATTTAGTGGTCAGTGGACTGCTTCCGCTGTCATCCAAAGTTTTTGAACTTGTCACTGACTTATGATGAATGCGCTGCAGGTGACGTATAAGGGAGGATGTTCCGAGGTGGTTAATGTCCTTACCCCTACTTATTACAGCTTGACAAAGGCAACACATGGCTTGACACCTGTTGTCCGCATTTGTGTTGAAATAATTCCACACCGAAGAGCTGATTTTTTTTGTATTTTGACCAGGCATGTCAATGGCCTTATTCCTCCCACGGACAACAGGTGTCTCCCCGGGTGCCTGACTTAAACAAACCACCTCACCATCAGAATCCTCCTTGTCAATTTCCTCCCCAGCGCCAGCAACACCCATATCCTCATTCTGGTGTACTTCAACAGTGACATCTTCAATTTAACTATCAGGAACTGGACTGCGGGTGCTCCTTCCAGCACTTGCAGGGGGCGTGCAAATGGTGGAAGGCGCAAGCTCTTCCCGTCCAGTGTTGGGAAGGTCAGGCATCGCAACCGACACAATTGGACTCTCCTTGGGGATTTGTGATTTAGAAGAACGCACAGTTCTTTGCTGTGCTTTTGCCAGCTTAAGTCTTTTAATTTTTCTAGCGAGAGGATGAGTGCTTCCATCCTCATGTGAAGCTGAACCACTAGCCATGAACATAGGCCAGGGCCTCAGCCGTTCCTTGCCACTCCATGTCGTAAATGGCATATTGGCAAGTTTACGCTTCTCCTCAGACGATTTTAATTTTGATTTTTGGGTCATTTTACTGAACTTTTGTTTTTTGGATTTTACATGCTCTCTACTATGACATTGGGCATCGGCCTTGGCAGACGACGTTGATGGCATTTCATCGTCTCGGCCATGACTGGTGGCAGCAGCTTCAGCACGAGGTGGATGTGGATCTTGATCTTTCCCTATTTTATTTTTAACCTCCACATTTTTGTTCTCCATTTTTTAATGTGTGGAATAATATGCCAGTATCAATAGCAATGGCCTACTACTATATTTACTTTGCACAACTGAAATGCACCACAGGTATGGATGGATAGTATACTTGACGACACAGAGGTAGGTACAGCAGTGGCCTACTGTACTGCTATATATAGTATACTGGTGGTCACTGTGTCAGCAAACTGCAAAACTAAAATGCACCACAGGTATAGAATGTAGATGGATAGTATACTTAATGGATGACGACACAGAGGTAGGTACAGCAGTGGCCTACCGTACTGCTATATATAGTATACTGGTGGTCACTGTGTCAGCAAACTGCAAAACTAAAATGCACCACAGGTATAGAATGTAGATGGATAGTATACTTAATGGATGACGACACAGAGGTAGGTACAGCAGTGGCCTACCGTACTGCTATATATAGTATACTGGTGGTCACTGTGTCAGCAAACTGCAAAACTAAAATGCACCACAGGTATAGAATGTAGATGGATAGTATACTTAATGGATGACGACACAGAGGTAGGTACAGCAGTTGCCTACCGTACTGCTATATATAGTATACTGGTGGTCACTGTGTCAGCAAACTGCAAAACTAAAATGCACCACGGGTATAGAATGTAGATGGATAGTAGACTTAATGGATGACGACACAGAGGTAGGTACAGCAGTGGCCTACCGTACTGCTATATATAGTATACTGGTGGTCACTGTGTCAGCAAACTGCAAAACTAAAATGCACCACAGGTATAGAATGTAGATGGATAGTATACTTAATGGATGACGACACAGAGGTAGGTACAGCAGTGGCCTACTGTACTGCTATATATAGTATACTGGTGGTCACTGTGTCAGCAAACTGCAAAACTAAAATGCACCACAGGTATAGAATGTAGATGGATAGTATACTTAATGGATGACGACACAGAGGTAGGTACAGCAGTGGCCTACCGTACTGCTATATATAGTATACTGGTGGTTACTGTGTCAGCAAACTGCAAAACTAAAATGCACCACAGGTATAGAATGTAGATAGATAGTATACTTAATGGATGACGACACAGAGGTAGGTACAGCAGTGGCCTACTGTACTGCTATATATAGTATACTGGTGGTCACTGTGTCAGCAAACTGCAAAACTAAAATGCACCACAGGTATAGAATGTAGATGGATAGTATACTTAATGGATGACGACACAGAGGTAGGAACAGAAGTGGCCTACCGTACTGCTATATATAGTATACTGGTGGTCACTGTGTCAGCAAACTGCAAAACTAAAATGCACCACAGGTATAGAATGTAGATGGATAGTATACTTAATGGATGACGACACAGAGGTAGGTACAGCAGTGCACTCTGCACTGTACTCCTCCTATATAATATTAATTATACTGGTGGTCCCCAGTCCCCACAATAAAGCAGCACACTGAGCACAGATATGGAGTGTTTTTCAGGCAGACAACGTATACTGGTGGTCACTGTCAGCAAAACTCTGCACTGTACTCCTGCTATAGCTGCTCCCTAGTCCCCACAATTAAGCAGTGTGAGCACTCAGCACAGATATATTATGCAGCACACTGAGCACAGATATGGTATGGAGCGTTTTTTTCAGGCAGAGAACGGATAAAAACTGGTGGTCACTTATCAGCAAAACTCTGCACTGTACTCCTAACAGCTGCTCCCCAATCCTCCCCACAATTAAGCAATAAAGCAATCAACTTCAACAATAAACGGAGAGGACGACAGCCACGTCCTCTCTCTATCATCTCCAATGCACGAGTGAAAATGGCGGCGACGCACGGCTGCTTATATAGAATCCGAATCTCGCGAGAATCCGACAGCGGGATGATGACGTTCGGGCGCGCTCGGGTTAGCCGAGCAAGGCGGGAGGGTTCGAACCTGCCTCGGACCTGTGTAAAATGGGTGAAGTTCGGGGGGGTTCGGTTTCCGAGAAACCGAACCCGCTCATCACTAATTAAAAGTAGGGGTGTGCACCAGGCCATTTTTGGGGATTTGTGTTTTGGTTTTGGATCTGGATCTCTTTCATGTTTTGGATCTGGATTAGTTTTGCCAAAACCACCCTTGCGGGTTTTGGTTTTGAATCTGGATCAAAACAGATAATATAACAGATTTTGGGGCTGTTTTTGTTCCTACAGTATTATTAACCTCAATAACATTCATTTAAACTACTATCCAGACTATTCTGAACACCTCACAGTTCACAAATCACAATATTGTTTTTTTTCCAGTTTAGGCCAAAAGGTTTACAGAGGTAGCTGGACGGAGCAGTAGCAGCCCTTGGATGTATATACTGTTAGGACAAAATATAAAAAAAAAGAATGCATTTAAAAAAAGATGCACTAGGCAAGGCTCAAGATTGTAGAAAATAATTTTTTATATCACACACTACGGTTACAGTATCGCACAAATGAATCAGAAATATATATAATAATTACCCACTGCAGCTGACTATACCGACAGCGTCGCATAATGCATTTATGAGTAGAAAATAATATACTGTGGTCTGACCGGCAGTGTCACAGTACTTATGAAAATAAAATACAAATTGTATAACACACTGGGCTAGAGCACAAACAAAAAAATAGATATGTTTTTATAATTATAATTGTAGGCGTTTTGTTTTTAGCTTTTATTATCTTAATTTTACACTGGGGTGGAGCCCCTGGATGGATGGACAGATCACCCTTTTTTAGATACAGCAGACAGAGCACCCCTTTCAAATACATACTGTAATAGAAATATATTGTTGGCTTTGGATCACACACAGATATTTAGCAGTAGTGTACGGCAGTACTGGTAGTTGTAACTGAGTGATGCACCAATAGAAATATATTTTTTGCTCTGGATTACACACAGATATATAGCAGTAGAGTACGGCAGTACTGGTAGTCGTAACTGAGTGAAGCATGAATAAAAATATATTTTTTGCTCTGCATCAAACACAGAGGATATATAGAAGTAGTGTATGGCAGCCGCTGTACTAGTAGTCAGAGTGATGCACCAATAGAAATATATATTTTGCTTTGGAACACACACAGACATAAAGCAGTAGTGTACGGCAGCCCAACTCAACTCTCCTGCAAAACAACCCCTCTGCTCTCTCCTGCCCCCTTAGCTCTTTCCTGTCCCTGTTTGCTCTCTCATGCCCCCCTTTTCTTTCTCATGCCCTGCTTTGCTCTCTACCTGTTTGCTCCTTCCCTAACAGCACATACCACATAAGGAAAATGTCCTTACTGTGCACTAACCAAGTCCAGAGTGAAGATGGCGCCAATCACTGGGACTATATATAGAATCCAAAACCCGCCAGATTCGACAGCGAGATGATGACGGTTTTCCTTGTTTTTAGATCTGAGTTATGTATTCGGCGCTCATCCCTAATTAAAACACACACAGTAATGCCCATTGCACCCTATTATGCCCCCAGTGCCATATTATGACACACTACAATGCCCTTTATACATTATGCCCTGCAGTAAGGCTTTTACGTGCTTTTAAATTACCTGCTCATTGCCAGGGGTTTCATGCTTTGGGTGTCATGCTTGTTGCTGGGGGTGTTTAATGCTTGTTGCCAAGGGTTTTATGTTCTGGGTGTTATGCTCATTGCCAGGGGTGTTTAATGCTCGCCCCCAGGGGTTTCATGCTCTGGGTGTCATGCTTGTTGCCAGGGTTGTTTAATGTTCATTGGCAGGTGTTTCATGCTTTGGGTGTTATGTTCTTTGCCAGGGGTATTTAATACTCATTGCCGGGGGTTTCATGCTCTGGGTGTCATGCTTGCTGGCAGGGGTGTTTAATGCTCATTGCTAGGGGTTTCATGCTCTGGCTCATGCTCATTGCCAGGGGTGTTTAATGCTTGTTGCCAGGCGTGTTTAGTGCTTGTTGCTAGGGGTGTTTAGTGCTCATTGCCAGGGCTGAAGCTCGCTGGTGCCAAAGGCCAGTGCCAGTGTATCCCTGCTATTACTGGCTCCCCCTTCTCCCAGCCATAGTACTCCACTCACTGGGCGGAGTTTTGCAAAATGATGCGGTTGCATCATAATGTCACAGTAACAGCAGAATTCAAGTGCTACGGATGGTGCCCCATGTAATCACATGGCTTGTCCACCACTAGAAATGGCACTGGCACCATGCCATGCTTTCCTCCCCATGCCCTTCATCCTCCCAGGATTCCATCTTTACTCCTCATCTTCAGCTACCTGATAGCTCAACATAGGGGTGTAAGCTCATACCGAGTACCTGCACGCAAAATATAGTGTGGTCTCCTACTTCACCCAGTGGCTCCGACTTGCAAATGTCCATTAGTGCATACACAGTAGGTCAGCTGAGGGGGTAATGGAGGAAGTAATGTGATCACAATGTAATCACATTACTTCACAGTGATCACTGGGTACATTTTGGCAGCTAAAGACTCCTTATTGTGACAATAAGGAATCTTTATTTTCAGGGACTGAATATTGTTTGATAAATTAGTACACTACCTTAAAGCAACTACTACTTCTCTTTCTTTCGTTACATAAAACACAGCAGCAGACCTTGTAACAGCTATCTGTATACAATCACACAAACACAGCAGAGATTAAACAATGTGATATGCCCCACGCTGCTGCTTGTTACGCATTCCAGCACTCTTCAGCTATAGGATTTGCTGGGGTGTCACTAAGGGGTACTGCTGAGAAAAGACATGAGTGAGTGCTGCAAATCACTTATGAAGTGTGTGGAGAGATCTGTGGTTGCTCAGCAGCCCTCTTGTTGGTCTACCACTGCTCCTTCCTAACCTTCCTAATCCTTCCTGGTGACCCCCTGACAATTGGTTCCTTGGAGGCCAATGCTTCCACTGCCTCCGGGAGTTACACCACTAACTCATCACCATGGATGTACAGTACTGTGCAATGCATCTGGCTTTATGCCGCCTCCAGAGCGTTTTAGGAAATGTACCGCAGTCCCTGTACACTGCCATATTCTTCCAATGCACCTACAGGTCACTAAGGGGTCTCAGCCAAAGTGAAATCCTCACATGTGAGATGTACTGTATTTTAGATAGTCCCTGTAGAAATGTTCACATCACAATTTCATAGACACACAACAGACTCCACAGAGCCATGTACACCTAGACAATAATGATTCCTATCTCCAATCATTTTTGAGTTCCTTAAATGGAATTCTTCTACTGTATAAACGAAAGCAGTTAGAGTGTCCAACTATCCCTCACTATTATATACTGTAGAAAGATTCTTCCAAAATCTTTTAGAATTGACTTCCCTGGGATGTAAACTACACAGGGGGGCTGATTCTGAGTAATTGAGGTGCACGGTCTCAGAAATGGATTGGAAATGTAGGGAACATTCGTGGATGGTGACTGTTTGCGTTGACTAAAGACCAAGGACTATGGCCTGGCGCCATAGATACAAGATAGACAGATACAAATAATACTGGGAAAAATAACTCAGTAGCAAAAACCAATACACATACGCTTATGACCATGTTACAAATAACTAGAGATGAGCGGGTTCGGTTTTACTCGGTTTTACTTGGATTTACTCGGTTCTCAAAACGGCATCTTATTGGCTCACGGATGTCACGTGTTTTGGATAGCCAATAGGAAAAATCTGGATAAAACCGAACTTGCGTTAATTCTGGCGTTAAATCCAAACCCGCTCATCTCTACAAATAACCCAAATATAATAGAACCACTTAGTATTTAGAGATTTGCACTATAATTCATCATATACTGTACATAGTCTGAAATGGGGAAAAAGTACAATGTACCACTGTTCATACTCTGTATACTAATGTTTTTTTTAAAACAATATATGTTTAATAAAAATGTATAAAATGACACAACCTTCTGGGAACATATACATTTATATGCACATGCAGAAACCAGGAGTGTAAATTCATGGCGGGCGCCCGGAGGCGAAATAGAAGGTGGTGCCCCCCCCCCCTCCAGTGGTTCCAGCTTGCACATGTGCTCACATCCCTGTGACTTGCCAATGGTACATCTGGGAGAATAAAGATTCCTTATTGAAGCTAATTGTGGTGATAAGGAATCTTTAGTTTCAGGTGCTGGCTGCAAATGATTATAAATAGAGCCTTGAGGGGGGTTTATCAAAGCTCAGAGAGAGATAAAATTGTGATAGATAAAATACCAGGCAATCAGCTTCTACCTTAAATTTTACAGGCTGTGCTTGAAAAATGACAGGAGTGCATTGGTTGCTAATAGAGATGGGCGGGTTCGGTTCCCTGAGAACTGAACCCTACCGGATTTCACTACCCGAGCCCGGATCTTAGCCAGGCTCGGGTTTTCCCGCCTTACTCGGGAACCAGAATGAGGCAAAACGTCATCATCCCACTGTCGGATTCTTGCGGGTTTGGATTCCATATAAGGAGCCGCAAATCACTACCATTTTCACTCCAGTCCCAGAGAGTGTAACAAGAGGACGTGTCTCTGTCCTCAGTGTCTGTGCGGGAGGGAAAGTGGAGTGGCGATTCCAGTGCTGTCTTGTGCTGCTCAGTCCAGTGTAGTGTATTATACTGCATAAATCCAGTCACAGTGGTGATGTCCTCTGCTGCCATATGTCCACTGCTGCTGTATAAGTCCAGTACAGTGGTGCTGTGTTGTGCGGCATCAATCCAGTGGGGGTGTCTTGTGCTGCAACAGTCCAGTCACAGTGGTGGTGTCCTCTGCTGCCATATGCCCAGTGCTGCTGTATAAGTCCAGTCCATTGCAGTGGTGCTGTGTTGTTCTGCATCAGTCCAGTGGTGGTGTCCCTCTGATACTGCCGTATATGTCCAGTGATACTGCCATATATGTCAAGCGGTACTACCGTATATGTCCAGTGGTACTGCCGTATAAATCCAGTGATACTGCCGTATATGTCCAGTGGTACTGCCATATAATTCCATTTGTTTCTGCTGTATAAGTCCAGTGGTACTGGCGTATAAGTCCAGTGATACTATCATATAAATCCAGTCCAGTGGTACTTCCATATAAGTCCAGTGGTACTGCCATATAATTCCAGTGATAATGCTGTATAATTTTAGTGGTACTGCAGTATAATTCCAGTGATACTGCCCTATAAATTCAGTCCAGTGGTACTGCTGTATAAATCCAGTGGTACTGCCGTATAATTCCAGTGATACTGCTGTATTATTCCAGTGATACTGCTGTATAATTCCAGTGGTACTGGAGTATAAATCCAGTAATACTGCCGTATAAATCCAGTCCAGTGGTTCTGCCGTATAAGTCCAGTGGTACTGCCGTATAATTCAAGTGATACTGCCGTATAATTCCAGTGATACTGCCGTATAATTCCAGTGATACTGCTGTATTATTCCAGTGATACTGCTGTATAATTCCAGTGGTACTGGAGTATAAATCCAGTAATACTGCCGTTTAAATCCAGTCCAGTGGTTCTGCTGTATAAGTCCAGTGGTACTGCCGTATAAATCCAGTGTACTGCCATATAATTCCAGTGGTACTGCCGTATAATTTCAGTGGTACTGCCATATAAGTCCAGTGGTAATGTCATGTGCTGTATATTATTTACTCCATTTAAAGGGGTTATTAATATTTAATCCAAATAATTTTTACAGAGTTTGCCCTGTGTGGTGTAAGGATACGCTGTCCTGTGCCGCATATTGTGTTATATAACTCCAGAAAAATAATGGAGAACAAAAATTTGGAGGATAAAATAGGGAAAGATCAAGAACCACTTCCTCCTAGTGCTGAAGCTGCTGCCACGAGTCATGACATAGACAATGAAATGCCATCAACGTAATTTGTCAAGGCCGATGCCCAATGTGATAGTAGAGGGCATGTAAAATCCAAAAAGCCAAAGTTCAGTAAAAAGACCTAAATGGTCTGAGGAGAAATGTAAACTTGGCAATATGCCATTTACGACAGGGAGTGGCAAGGAACGGGTAAGGCCCTGGCCTATGTTCATGACTAGTGGTTCAGCTTCACATGACGATGGAAGCCCTCATCCTCCCGCTAGAAATATGCTGGAAGTAGCACCCACAGTCCAGTTTCTGATATTCAAATTGAAAATGTCACTGCTGAAGTACACCAGGATGAGGATATGGGTGTTGTTGGTGCTGAGAAGGAAGTTGGCAAGGAGGTTTCTGATGTTGATGTGGTTTGTTTAGATCAGGCACCATGAGAGACAGTTGTTCGTGGGATGAATAAGCCCATTGTGATTCATGGGCAAAGTACTTAAAAAGCCACCTCTTCGGTTTAGAATTATTATTCCACAAATCCGGACAATAGATGTCAAGCCGTGTGTTGCCTCTGTCAATCCATAATAAGTAGGGGTAAGAACGTTAGCCACCTAGGAACATCCTCCTTTTACTTCACCTGCTGCGCATTCATCAGAAGTCAGTGTCAAGTTCTGAAACTTTGGGTAAGAGTGTAAGCAGTCCACTGACATCTAAATCCCTTCTTCCTCTTGTACCCAAGCCCCTGCAAGCCACACCACCAACTCCCTCAACGTCAACTTCCTCCTCAGTCAGGAACGTCAGTAGTCCTGCAGGCCATGTCACTGGCAAGACTGAGTTGTCTTCTCCTAACCGGGATTCCTCCGGAAGATCCTTGATTGGTACGCCTACTGCTGCTGTTGCTGCCGCTGCTGTTGTTGCTGCTGGGAGTCGATCGTCATCCCAGAGGGGAAGTTGGAAAACCACTTGTACTACTTCAAGTAAGCAAGTGACTGTCCAACAGTCCTTTGCGAGGAAGATGAAATATGACAACAGTCATCCCATTGCAAAGCGGATAACTAAGGCCTTGACAGCTATGTTGGTGTTAGACGTGCATCCGGTATCCGCCATTAGTTCAGTAGGACTTAGAGAATTGATTGGGGTAGTGTGTTTCCGGTACCAAATCCCATCTAAATTCCACTTCACTAGGCAGGCGATACAGAGAATGTACAGAGATGTCAGAAAAAGTGTCCTCAGTGTCCTAAAAAATGCAGTTGTACCCAATGTCCACTTAACCACGGCAGAGCCGGCCCTAACCAATATGATGCCCTAGGCAAGATTTTGGCTGGTGCCCCCTAGCACTACCGCTGGTTCCACCTCTGACCTTGCACCTCTTTCCCAGCACCATCACCCCTCACCCATAGCAGTCCTTATTTTGGTGTTTGTACCCCCTATACTTTAAATAGGAACAGCTCGCACATTTGGCGCACAGCCCAAAAAGGGCAAGGGGCATGGCCACACAGTAGTAACCCCAATTCCAATTATGCCACACAGTACTGCAACTTTATTCACATTTGACCATGCGATAGTGTGCATAATTCATATTACATCACACAGTAGTATCACTTTACCTTATAAACATAACTCCTCACAGTAGAGCCCCTTATTCACATTACATCACACTGAATTGCTCCTTATTCACATTACACCACACCATATTGCTCTTTATTCACATTAGACGACACAGTAGTGCCCTTTCTATACTCAACGCCACATAGTAGAGCACCTTATACATATAATGCCACACATTAGTAATGCATTTAAACACATAATTCCACACGGTAATGCCCCTTACACATATGAGACACCTTATTAATGTCCTTATAAACATAATGTGCCTTACACATTATGACAACCTTCATTAATGCCCTTTTACACATAATGTCCCTTACACATATGCCGCACATTATTAATGCCCTTATACACATAATGACACACATCTTGCCACCTACACATTTGCTGCACATTATTAGTGCCCCTTTACACATAATAACACACATACAGTAGAACCCTGTTACACATATGCCGCACATTATTAATGCCCTTATACACAAAATTACACACACATCGTGCCCCATACACATATGTTGCACATTATTAATGCATTTTTACATGACACACATAATGCTCCTTACACATATTCTGAACACTACTGCACAACCAACCCCCTCACATGCACACAGCACTCACACTGCCACTAACACTGTGACCTCTGCCTCTGCTTGGATACAGATGTGTCCTCATAAATCTTGCCTCAATGCTAACATCGGCACCTTTTTTTAATGAAAATGCATCTTATTTGCATTGCTATGTGGCTAGGATGCACGATTAAAATGATATGCAGAATGCCTACAGTATATACTGTGTGAGACTGTGGCTGTATCTGCATATGAAATGCTACACACAGAATATAGGCATACCGCATATCATTTTAATCAGCAGAAGCTGCTGATGCCACTATGCATATCAAATGCCCTAGGCAATTGCCTAGTTTGCCTATGCCTATGGCCGGCTCTGAACCACGGACATGTGGACAAGTGGAACAGGGAAGACTAAGGACTATATGACTGTGACAGCCCACCAGGTAGACGTATTGCTTCCCGCATTAACAACAGCAGTGGCACCAGTAGCAGTATCTCGCAAATGTCAACTCATTCCTAGGCAGGCTATGCTATGTATCACCACTTTCCGTAAGGGGTACACCGCTGACAACCTCTTACGGAAACTGAGGCACATCATCGCACAATGGCTTACCCCACTTTGGCTTTCCTGGGGATTTGTGATATCGGATAGCGCCACCAATATTGTGCGTGCATTACATCTGGGAAAATTCCAGCACGTCCCATGTTTTGCACATTCAATTAATTTGGTGGTGCAGAATTTTTTGAAAAATGACAGGGGCGGGCAGGAGATGCTGTCGGTGACCCGAAAAATTGCGGGTCACTTTCGACATTCAGGCACCATGTGCCAAAGACTGGAGCGCCAGCATACACTCCTGAACCTGCCCTGCCATCACCTGAAACATGAGGTGGTAATGAGGTGGAATTCAACACTCAATATGCTTCAGAGGATGGAGGAGCAGCAAAGGGCCATTCAAGCCTATACATCCACCTACAATATAGGCAAAGGAGGGGGAATGCACCTGACTCAAGCGCAGTGGAGAATGATTTCCATCTTGTGTAAGGTTCTCCAACCCTTCGAACTTGCCACACGTGAAGTCAGTTCAGACACTGCCAGCTTGAGTTAGGTCATTCCCCTCATCAGGCTTTTGCAGAAGCAGCTGGAGAAATTGAAGGAGGAGCTAAGACAGAGCGATTCCACAAAGTATGTGGGACTTGTGCATGGAGCCCTTCATTCGCTTTGCCAGGATTCAAGGGTGGTCAATCTGTTGAAATCAGAGCACTACATTTTGGCCACCATGCTCGATCCTAGGTTTAAAGCCTACGTTGTACCTTTCTTTCCAGCAGACACATGTCTGCAGAGGTTCAAAGACCTGCTGGTGAGAAAATTGTAAACTCAAGCAGATCGTGACCCGTTAACAGCTCCTCCTTCATTTTCTCCCTCAACTGGAGCTGCAAGGAAAAGGATAAGATTTCCTAGCCCACCCACTGGCGGTGATGCAGGGCAGTCTGGAGCAAAAGCTGATATCTGGTCCGGACTGAAGGACCTGCCAATGATTACTGACATGTCTACTGTCACTGCATATGATCCTGTCACCATTGAAAGAATGGTGGAGGATTATATGAGTGACAGCATCCAAGTTGGCATGTCAGACAATCCGTATGTACAGTGTCTATACTGGCAGGAAAAAGAGGCAATTTGGATGCCCTTGCACAAACTGGCTTTATTTTACCTAAGTTGCCCCCCTCCAGTGTGTACTCCGAAAGAGTGTTTAGTGCAGCCGGTAACCTTGTCAGCAATCGGCATAGGAGGTTACTTCCACAAAATGTGGAGAAGATGATGTTCATCAAAATTAATTATAAATTCCTCCAGGAAGATCTTGACCAGCAATTGCCTCCAGAAAGTACACAGGGACCTGTGATGGTGGATTCCAGTTTGGATGAATTAATACTCTGTGAGGAGGAGGATGTACACACTGAAAGGGGTGAGGAATCGGAGGATGAGATCGACATCTTGCCTCTGTAGAGCCAGTTTGTGCAAGGAGAGATTGATTGTTTCTTTTTTGGTGGGGGCCCAAACAAACCACTCATTTCAGCCACAGTCGTCTGGCAGACCCTGTCGCTGAAATTATTGGTTTGTTAAAGTGTGCCTGACCTGTTTATACATTAAAAGCAGGGGTTAAAGTGAGCTGGAACGGGGTGGAACTGCGTTCCGTCAGTTCCACTTGAAGACGGAACGCAGTTCCGCCTCCTCCGGGCTCACCTAACCCGATGTGTGCTGGCGCCGCAGGGAGATGCCGGGCGCCCACTGTTATCAGTGGCATCCGGCTCTCCCCGCACAGTGAAAGCCCGGTGGCAGGAGCTCAGTACCTAGGACCACTTTAAGCACTGACTAAATGTGTGGGTGGGAGGGCCCAAGGACAATTCCATCTTGCACCTTCTTTGCATCATGTGCTGTTTGGTGACTAGTTTTTTAAAGTGCCATCCTGTCTGACACTGCCGTACAACTCCAGGGGTACTGCCGTATAAGTGCAGTCCAGTGGTGCTGTCTTGTGCTGCATCAGTCCAGTGGTGGTGTCTTGTGCTTCCATAAGTCCAGTGGTGGTGTCCTGTGCTGTATATTATTTACTCCAAATAAAAGGGTTATATACATTACTTATATTATTATCCAAATCATTTTTAAAGGGTTTGCCCTGTGTGGTGTAAGGGTACGCTTGCCTGTGCTGCATATTATTATAGTTTCTCCAAATAAAAGGGTTATTATTATCCAAAATAATTTTACAGGCTTTGCCATGTGTGTGTGTGATTTAGGGGTACACTTTCCTATGCCACCAATATTGTGCGTGTATTACATCTGGACAAATTCCAGCACGTTCCATGTTGTTTGTGCCGCACACTTGTGTCACTTAGCTTAGTCATACAGCTACCTCATTGCACCTCTTTTTCTTCTTTGCATGATGTGCTGTTTGGGGCCTAGTTTTTTTAAGTGTCATCCTGTCTGCCATTGCAGTGCCACTCCTAGATGGGCCAGGTGTTTGTGCCACACACTTGTGTCACTTAGCTTAGCCATCCAGCTACCTCATTGCACCTCTTTTTCTTATTTGTATGATGTGCTGTTTGGGGAATATTTTTTAAATCTGCCATCCTGTCTGCCACTGCAGTTTCACTCCTAGATGGACCAGGTGTTTGTGCCGCACACTTGTGTCGCTAAGCTTAGTCATACAGCCACTTCGGTGCAAACTTTTGGCCTAAAAACAATATTGTGATGTGTACATAATAGACTGGAAATGAGTGGAAATGAATGTTAGTGAGGTTAATAATACTGTAGTATCAAAATTACCCCCAAATTCTGTGATTTTAGCTGTTTTTATGGTTTTGTTTTAAATTATCCAGATCCAAAACCAAAACACGAAACGGTGGTTTTGGCAAAACCATTCCAGATCCAAAACTTGAGCATGGAACCAGAACCAAAACACAAAAAGTGCCCGCCGCACATCTCTAGTTGGTAATGTACTTATTTAAAATTATTAACAGTTTCTTATATAACGCAGAAAATTCTGTTGCACTTTTCAACTAGACACAATTAGAAGACAAAGCTGGGTAAAAACAAACAGTCATAGGAGGGTCCTGCTCGCAACCTTACAATCTATGGGGAATTAGGCATTGATACGCAAAGATAGGTGCTATCTTTTGCATAGTTGTCCACCAGATTGTAAAGGTTCTTGGTGGGCTGTATGATATCACATCACAGCAGTGATGAACCAGGGTCAGGAAGAAAGGAGACTGAAGAAAGAAAATATGTGAGGATAAGTGTGGACTGTACTGTGGGGGATGTAATTGGATAGGAAAGCTATGAAGGTAATGTGAGTGGTTCTGGAATTTGATAAGCTTGTCTGAATAGGTGAGTTTTTAGGGAACGATTGAAGGTTTGAAGACTAGAGGAGAATCTTATTGTACTTTATGTCTCACAATTTTATCTCTCTCCAAGCTTTGATAAATACTCCCCCTTAAAAGTTTTATTACAATAATTAGTACATTTTCCTAAAACCAACTTCTGCTTTCCTTTCTTTCCTCATATAAGACACAGGAGTAGAGCTGCAGCTTATTGTACACACTTTGATCTATTACCAGACACATTCCTGACTCTTTAGCTGGAGGGGTCTTTGAAATGCTTTTCTGAGGTTGGACAGCAGTCAGCAGTGACTGCAGCAAGTCACTATGAAATGAGTCAAGAGATCTTTTCTTGTTGCCCAGGAGCCCAGCAGCAAATGTCTCCATTGTCTCTAGAAGTTACGCCACTGGCGGAATCATTTACTGACAAATATGCAAAAGATCTTGTATGGGGAAATTAATATTATATCTGTATATAGTTACCACACATGGAGTCTCTGGTAAAGTCAGTGAGTATTCAGTGATATAGCCACAATTAAACTGTTACATTGCCAGACATGAAGTGGTATATATTTGATAGATTAAAATAGCGATATATCACAATGTTTATTGATCCAAAGAACAGTCCAGATAAAATATCAACAATAGCAGTTTAAAATAATTGATATTTAATATATTTATTTATTAAATTATTTATTAACAGTTTCTTATATAGCACAGCATATTCCGTTGCGCTTTACAATTAGAACAACAGTAATAGAACAAACAGGGCAAAAACAGGCAGACATAGAGGTAGGAAGGCCTTGCTCGCAAGCTTACAATCTAAATTAACCTGAGTTTGCATCTGTCCTGTTGAGTGTCCTGTAAATTCAAATCTCCTCTATCATATTGCGCGTAATAGCACTATACCACCTACCACAGTTATACCACCTAACTGTCTCTGGATGTAATGGCGGAAAGGAGAAAACGCCATGCGGTGACCAGTGTCCTTAGCGGGACTGTTCCCAGAATGCCTGGAAACCGGTCATGGAGGTGCCCAGCTGTAGCTCCCGGCCCACCTCTAGAATCGTTGGCAATATGCACCAAAGGCAAAGTTCTCATGGGACTCTGTGCGGCAGCAGTACAAATGACAACACTCACAAATATAGCAGCAGGTGCAGGTTTGGTGGATGTCTCAGGTTTAAATCCACAATGAAACCCAAGCAAGTAATCCTCTAGGAGAAATGGCAGCACTCACATATACAGCAGCAGATGCAGGTTTGTTGGATGTCTCAGGTTGAAATTCACAGTGAAACCCAAACAGGTAACCCTTCAACCGGTTCCACTCCTGTCATGGAGCTTTCTCAAAGAGTAGTGGTAGTTGGATCCCACAGAACCTCTTATGCCTGCTTTATGGATCAATTAATTACTTTAGGTTTTTCTTCCCCTACAGGTGTGTTGATTCAGTTTTCAAGCCATTGACTCATAATATAACTGGTCTTAATGATTTTACTTAATAGTCTCACCTCCTGTATTATTTCAAATTTACATATATGCCATTCATCTATATATGATCTATTAAACACACATATAAAATATACAAGCAGACATATACTTCTTAAAAAATAGAGTATTAGTAATCTAAAAAATAAAATTAATTATATACATGTATTTATTTTCCATCCCAGCTGGTGCACAATCCTGTGACCTCTAGTTTCATAAGCCGTCTGTCTGACGCTTATCTACATAACAAGCTTACCATTTCCCTTGTGTTTACTTCCCAAGTCTTTTCTATATGATTCTAATCAGGGAATTATACACAGAGTTTAGTTCAATAGTGAAGGAATTGTTTTAATGTTATACACACAACACCTAATATTCCCAGATGGTCTCCCATCCAGACACCAACCTGGCCTGACGCTGATTAGCTTCTAAGATCAGACAAGCTCAGGCATGGTCAAGGTGGTGTGGTTGTAGGCATGTAGTACCAAGTGAAGTTTTGAACTTTCAGCGAATGAGAATATACATATAAGCCAAATATATTCCATTGACCGGAGATTAACTAAAGGCAATGTTATTGTTATGAGCCACGGCTGTTTTGCATGTCGGTTAGGTATTTTATGTTATACTTCTGTTTATGTTCCCCGTGGGTGTCATGGGGTGCTTGGAGCTCTCCCTTAAGGAGAGGATACTGTTATGAACCACAGGTAGTGGTTCATTCCTATTTTATGTTTATAGTTCTCTTGCAGGCCAGGATTTCCCTTTGCTCTGGTTTAGTGGATTATTGTTTGCTGTCAGTGGTCAGTCTGTGTAAATGCAGTCTGTTCCCATGTGTTCAGCCTCACCTGGCTGCTAATTGCATCTTGTCAGGTTGGAGTCATGCAATAGGGCAGCTGCATGACATTATTAATTAGGCCTCTCTGTTATATGCTGGCTGAGTGCAATTCACAGACGCTGGTGATATTTCTAGGTTTCCAGTCTGCTTGAGTTCTGAGCTTGTTCCTGCCAGTTCCTGAGCTCCTGTGTAGCAGTGTCTGTCGAGCTGCTTCCTGTGTCGATTCCTGTGTCAGTCCCTGTGTCGATTCCTGTGTCTGATCCCGTGTCCTGCCGTGAAGCGTTCCTGTCCAGAAGTCCTGTGGCTTTGCCTACGCCTGGTCGAGTTTCTGGCTTCTTGGTGTCCACCGGTCTGTCGTTTGGGATTCTGCCTGTCCTCCAGTTCTGAGAGTCTGTGTCGGCAGCATTGGGGGTTCCTGTCCGTTTGCCAGTATTCGTACCGGTTCCGTGAGTAGCGGCTCTGCCGCGTCCGTCGTCCTAGGCCGCTGTATTCCGTTATTATTTCTGTCACTGGTGTTTTGCAGAGGGTTCTGCTTATGCTGTCACCACCGGTACACAAAAGTATTGTGTCGGCGTGTGGTCAGCATTTCCTTTGTTGTTCTTTTCCTTTGGCGGCAAGCAGCACATACTTTGGTTTTAGGTTTGTTAGTTTCCCCTGGCCTTGTTGTTTAGTTAGAGGGCCCCTTGTTATCACCCTGTCTCGGTTCACTCTTTGTCTCTCATTAAGACCTGAGGGGGCATCGAAGTTGGGCAGACATAATCCGCCCTTCAAACGCGGCTGCCATGGGCTCAAGCAACCATAGTCTCGCAAGAGTGTACTGACAGCACGGGCGAGACAACGGAGATAGGGCGCCAGGGGCTATTCCCTTTCCATTCCCCTTTCCCAGCATTACGTCCTGGTGCTCTGGACTCACTTCATAACATCTCCCTTGTTCTGAGCACCAGGAACCTAACATTATCACCAGCCATACCACAAAAAAGAAATAAAACTTTTTTCTTTTTTGGCCCAGTCCAGTGTCTAGTCTAGAATCCAGTCCGGTGTTTAGAATCCAGTCCGGTGTTTAGAATCCAGTCCGGTGTTTAAAAAAATAAAAATAAAATTCAGTCTTGCTTTGTCTAGTCTTGCCTTGTCTAGTCTTGCCTTGTCTAGTCTTGCCTTGTCTAGTCTTGTTTTAAATCCTCCTATGTCTACTATGCAAGCCCTACAGGCATCTCTCTCAGCCCTGAACTCTGCTTTCAGTGCTTTGAGACCAGAGCGACTAGAAGTTTTGCAGCAATCCTTAAAGCAACTGCAAAACCTTCTGACTAAAATCTTGCTCATCTTGCCAGAAGTCGTTGAGAGTACATCTATCTCTAAAGAGACTCTTGTTCACAGTATGGTGACAAGAGAATCCTCTGGTTTAATTGAAGAGAAAAGGTTTAAAAGTTTTCTGCGGCCCAGGCTCTCAGAAGAGGAGCGTCTGCGTCGCAGAAACTTAAACTTATGCCTATATTGTGGGGGTTTAGGCCACTATCTGCAGACCTGTGAGTTGCGCAAGCCAAAGTGTGATGACGAGTCTTGCCCTCTGGCCAAGTTGAGTCAGGATACAAGACCTACTCCTGTCTCTACTGTGGCAGAGGTACTTGTCACACAACCCACACTAAAAAGCTCTATGTCCTATAATTGGGGTCCTTGGGCAAGGGAGCCCCATTATAGATTCAGGAATCAAAAGAGAATGTTTCTCTCCTCTCTTGAGGTTCCTGTTGAAGCAGAGTTGCAAGCCCCTGGAGTGGTGCCCGTTGCCCAGGGTCCTGGAGTGGTGCCCGTTGCCCAGGGTCCTGGAGTGGTGCCCGTTGCCCAGGGTCCTGGAGTGGTGCCCGTTGCCCAGGGTCCTGGAGTGGTGCCCGTTGCCCAGGGTCCTGGAGTGGTGCCCGTTGCCCAGGGTCCTGGAGTGGTGCCCGTTACCCAGGGTCCTGGAGAGGTGCCCGATGCTCAGGATCTTGGTGCGGTACCCAATGTCCAGAGTGCTGGAGCGGTGCCCGATGCCCAGAGTGCTGGAATGGTACCCGATGCCCAGAGCGCTGGAGCGGTACCCAATGCTCTAGCTTATAGAGGGACATCAAATATTATAGCTCAGGTTTCCATACCAGAAGGGGTCTCAGAAGCTGTTACCCCAGGTAGGGACTTGAAGAGCGCAACCCCAGAAAGGGTATCTAAAACCATAGTTCTAGAAGGGAACTCCAGAAGCAAAACCCCAGAAGGGACCTTTGAAGTAATATCCCCAAGTGGGGTCTCGAGAGACGCAGCCTCAAAGAAGGGTCTAGAGGTCGCTTCCCCAGGAAAGAACTTAAGAGGCATAGCATTTGTGGAGGTTCTGAAGGTTATAGCTTCAGCAAAAGTCCCGGAAGTCATAGTCCCGGGAGAAGTTTAGATTATTTTCGACTCAGAGAGGGAGACCAATGGCTCACTCCCAGTGAGGGAAGCCGATGGCTCACTTCCAGTGAGGGAAGCCGATGGCTCGGTCTTAGTGAGGGAGGCCGATGGCTCGGTCCCAGTGGGGGAGACCGATGGCTCGGTCCCAGTAAAAGAATCCGAGGTGCTGACCCCAGCGGGGTTCCCGGAGGTCACTGCCCCAGCGGGGTTCCCGGAGGCCACTGCCCCAGCGGGGTTCCTGGAGGCCACTGCCCCGGGGTGGGGTTCAGAAAGTCACTGCCCCGGGTGGGGTTCAGAAAGTCCATGCCCCGGGTGGGGTTCAGAAAGTCACTGCCCCGTGTGGGGTTCAGAAAGTCACTACCCCGTGTGGGGTTCAGAAAGTCACAGCCCCGGGTGGGGTTCAGAGAGTCTCAGCCTCGAGTAAGGTCAATAGTGACCAGGTCCTAGCAAAGCACTCCAGTCAGTCAGATGGGAAGGAAACAGATCCTGACTCTGTTGATATCTCAACATCCATAATCTTCGATGGGGACTTAGCCCAATTTCTGGCGCTTTACAAACACTATTACATTATTATGTTGTCTAGACCATTTCTGGGCATCACTTCAGAAAACCTTGTGCTCTATCTGATTTATTCTTTTAGAGGAGAGCCTTTTGAGTGGGCGACCAGCCTAATGAAAGCTGAAGATCCCATTCTTCAGGATCCCCCAGCATTCAGTGATGCAATTATTAAAAGATATGGTTCCAAAGAAATTGGTTCAGGTTCCTCTAAGTCACCCGTCTTGTCTGCTGAGAGTCCACCAAATACTGTAAACTCGGCACAAGAGTCTCGGCCCGTTGTTTTGACTGCAGGATGTGCTTTTCTGTCTTCTTCTTCTAATAGGAGTACTTTGCCTGAAAGTTCAGCTCCCAAGGGTAAGAAACCTATCTCTGATTTGAACGCAGCTTTGCTGGGTGGTACCATCAGTTCAGACAATGTTTGGGGAATTACCTTGGTCAGACCTAAAGAGCTTTGTAAAAAGAAGAAGAAGAAAAATAAATAATTTTTGACTCTTGCCTTGAAAAAAAAAAAAAGATTTTTTCCCTTGTCTTGTGTCCAGTGGCCACCGTCAAGGGGAGGGCACTGTTACAAGCTGTTGTTACAGCTTGTTTCTGTTTTCTTGTCTGTTAGACCAGTGTGTCAGGTTTTTTTTTTGTATCCCTTGTTTTGGATAGTCTGTATTTTGGGGTCCTTTGACCCCTCCTCAAGGGGGGGGGGGTACTGTTATGAGCCACGGCTGTGGCTCATTCCTGTTTTGCATGTCGGTTAGGTATTTTATGTTATACTTCTGTTTATGTTCCCCGTGGGTGTCATGGGGTGCTTGGAGCTCTCCCTTAAGGAGAGGATACTGTTATGAACCACAGGTAGTGGTTCATTCCTATTTTATGTTTATAGTTCTCTTGCAGGCCATATAGTTTTATATGTACACAGTACATCAGCAGAGTCCCCCTTTTTACACATTACAGCAGCAGAGTCCCCATTTTTACACATTATGGTAATAGAGTCCCCCTTTTTACACTTTGCAGCAGCAGAGTCCCCCTTTTTACACATTACGGCAAAAGAGTCCACTCTTTACACATTACGGCAACAGAGTCCCCATTTTTACACATTATGGTAGCAGAGTCCCCTTTTTACACATTACAGTAGAAAAGTCCCCATTTTTACAATTTACAGCAACAGAGTCCCCTTTTTACACATTACAGCAGAGTCCCCTATTTACACATTACAGCAAGAGTCCCCTATTTACATAGTACAGCAGCAGGGTCCCCTTTTTTACACATTACAGCAGATTCCCCTATTTACACATTACAGCAAGAGTCCCCTATTTACACAAAACAGCAGCAGAGTCCCCCTTTTTACACATTACAGCAGCAGAGTCCCCATTTTGACACATTATGGTAACAAAGTCCCCTTTTTACACTTTACAGCAGCAGAGTCCCCCTTTTTACACATTACGGCAACAGAGTCCCCTCTTTACACATTACGGCAGCAGAGTCCCCATTTTTACAGTTTACGGCAACAGAGTCCCCATTTTTACACATTATGGGGTATATGCAATTCCGGGCAAATTGCGGCACTTTTTTTTCGCCCGTTTTTAAATTTGACACAATTCAACCGTCGAATTCCGGCAGGTGGGTGCCGGAATTCGACATATTCAATAAAAAATTAATTCGACAATCCCGCTGTCGAAAAACGGCCGATTTGACGGATTTTGATTAGATTTTTAAAAATGTAAAAAAACGGGAAAAAATGGTAAAAAACCCGAAAAAAATTGCGTGGGGTCCCCCCTCCTAAGCATAACCAGCCTCGGGCTCTTTGAGCCGGTCCTGGTTGCCAAAATACGTGGCAAAAAATGACAGGGGATCCCCCCGTATTTTAACAACCAGCACAGGGCTCTGCGCCTATTCCTGGTGCAAAAAATATGGGGGACAAAAAGAGTAGGGGTCCCCCATATTTTTTGGACCAGCACCGGGCTCCACTAGCTGGACAGATAATGCAACAGCAGGGGGTCACTTTTATACAGCGCCCTGCGGCCGTGGCATTAAATATCCAACTAGTCACCCCTGGCCGGGGTACTCTGGAGGAGTGGGGACCCCTTCAATCAAGGGGCCCTAGCCACCCAAGGGCCAGGGGTGAAGCCCGAGGCTGTCCCCCCCATCCAAAGGCTGCGGATGGGGGGAACTGATAGCCTTGTTGAAAATGGAAGAATATTGTTTTTTGCAGAATAACTACAAGTCCCAGCAAGCCTCCCCCACATGCCGGTACTTGGAGAACCACAAGTACCAGCATGCTGGGAGGAAAACGGGCCCGCTGGTACCTGTAGTTCTACTGCAAAAAAAATACCCAAATAAAAACAGGACACAGACACCGTGAAAATACAACTTTATTTCACACATGCTGACACATACATACTTACCTATGTTGACACGTGTCGACTCTGGGCTCGTCTCCAATGTTGACGTCCGGGGTACCTGAAAATAAAATTATACTCACCTGATCCGGTTCTTTTATTGTAATCCACGTACTTGGCAAAAAAAAACAAAACGCATTAACCCGAACAAGACGGAGACCCCCCCCCCCCCGTGACTCCTGTCACAGAAAGGTCCCTTTAGCCAATCAGGAAGCGCCACGTCGTGGCACTCTCCTGATTGGCTGTATGCGCGTCGGAGCTGTCAGACGCGCATCGCACAGCTCCCTCCATTAGTTTCAATGGTGGGAACTTTGCGGTCTGCTGTGGGGTTACTAGTAGAGCCCGGTGCTGGTCCAAAAAATACGGGGGACCCCTACTCTTTTTGTCCCCCGTATTTTTTGCACCAGGCGCAGAGCCCGGTGCTGGTTGTTAAAATACGGGGGATCCCCTGTCATTTCCCCCCCCGTATTTTGGCAACCAGGACCGGCTCAAAGAGCCCGAGGCTGGTTTTGCTTAGGAGGGGGGACCCCACGCATTTTTTTTCC
The DNA here is from genome assembly GCF_028390025.1 of Pseudophryne corroboree. Taxonomy (NCBI): domain Eukaryota; kingdom Metazoa; phylum Chordata; class Amphibia; order Anura; family Myobatrachidae; genus Pseudophryne; species Pseudophryne corroboree. The sequence continues at coordinate 698,235,661 of NC_086447.1, forward strand.
TGATTTTTACACCATTCCATTTTAAAAAAAAATAATTAAAAAAAATAATAATATATAAATAATACTTGTGCCTCCTAAATAGACAAACCAAGTACCTAATCCCTTGTAATATAAATAGATATGCTATTACCAAAAAAAACCACAAAAAAACCCGTTTTTAATTTTTTTTATTAGATTCCGCCAGCAAAGTGTGGCGGATTGAAAATGACGAATTTACTGTCTAAAAGCACTGTTGTCAAATTTACAATCTTCAATTGAATATACTTTTGTCGAAATGCCGCATTTGTACCATTGCAGAAATGTCGAATTTGACAAATGTCGAATTTCAAAAAGTCGAATTTGGAATGGCCGCTTTTTAGGCGAAAAGTACTGTATTGCATTTTTTTTTTGACGAAAATGTCCCGTTTTTCGACATTTTCGGGAATTCGACCGCAATTGCATATACCCCCCCCCCCTGTTACCTGTTTTGGCTGGAGGATGCAGTGACCTGTCTTAGAGTTGACGTCACAGCCCGCTCCCCGCCGGGGGTCTGATAACGCGATGTCTTGTCCCAGGAGGCTGCTGCAGGTCTCAGAGAGGAGGAGCAAGGGCGGGGAGGAGAGGATCCCCCCTCATCCTCTCATATTGAAAAAATGTCTCCTTTCTAGCCACAGGCCGAGTGGCATACTTTAATGAGAAGATGGGGGTGGCGGCAGGGCTTCTTTGCATCAGCGGCAACCAGTGGGAGACGAAGTGTCAGTGTACCATGCGGGTGTGCTGCCAAATGGTGCGCCCTCAGTGCATTTGTGCTGTGGGAAGGCACCACTGGACCACACCTAGTTACGGCCCTGGTACTTTGGACCTGATTCAGTAAGGATTGCAAATTCTGCTGAGTCGCAGAATTTGCAATCCTTTTAATTGCATGCTGGGGGATGACCATCGCAGGGCAAGGCTGTCCAGCCTGCTAAATGCCACCCCCCCTTGACCATGCTGAAATTGCGGTCGCACCACAATTTCAGTGTGATTGCTAAAAGTAAGGAAGCCTCCTGTTGGCGCAGCCTGGCTGCGACCGCAGGAGGGCTGCTGCCATCTTTTTGAGATGGGCTGCCGCCATCTCTACCCTGATTGACAGGCAGAGGCATTTGCATTTACTGCGGGGCACCTGCAGAAAATGTGGGTGCATGTGCAGGACGGGCCCTGCACATGCGCCTGCATCCTCTTTGTAATTTTTGCGGTTGGATTGAATTTTGCGATCCAACCTGAATGAGGGCCTCTGCCTTAAAAAAAAACAACTAAAGGATAAAGACTGCTACTTGATGCTACAGATTTAGAAGCATTGTCTACCCTGGAGGAACTGTGGGGAGACAATTCCACTGTTTCTCCTAGGGAAAACAATACAATAAAGAAAATATTCAATATTACTATTACTATAAGTGATATTAATATTAGTTCCCTTTTAACTGAAAGTAGATCCATATTTAAGAAAGAGTAAAAATTTGATCCCATCAATTAAAAGTCAGGGACTATAATGTACTTCTATAAGCGCACCATGGAGGATTCCAATTTGACAAAAAAAGAAAAAAGAGCTTAAAAAGAACTAGAAAATTACCCCATGTTGGTTATAAGGAGTGCAGATAAAGGGGGAGGAACGGTTTTGATGACTACAGATTATTATTTGGAGGAAGCCCTAAAACAGTTGAATGATGAAAGGGTAGTGGATAAGTGGAATAGCCTCCCATCAGAGGTGGTAGAGGCTAAGACTGTAGGGCAATTTAAACATGCTTGGGACAGGCATATGAATATCCTTACAAAGAATTAAGGTTAAAAAAGGGCTGAGATTGCCTAAAGGATAAAATAAAAAAGGGGCAGACTAGATGGGCCAAGTGGTTCTTATCTGCCGTCAAATTCTATGTTTCTATGTTTCTATGAAACATTTTAGAGGAAATTGGAGAAAGGTCCTACTGCAGAATTTCAAACAAACTATAAAGTGATGTTAGAGAGAGCCCTACAGAGAGATGTCATTTCCAGAGATTACTTTTATTTTTTGTTTATTGATCACCCTACCTATTTTTTTTTCACATACCCAAAATCCACAAATCACTCACTGCACCTGGTAGACCTGTTATTTCTGCTACTGGTTCCCTCTCTTCACAGTTTATTGATTTTTTTTTTTTACAGAAATATGTTTTCTCTAGCATCCATAAGGGATATTGGGGAATCTAGTACGATGGGGTATAGACGGGGTCCAAAAGAGCCGATGCACTTTAAATTTCTTCCACTGGGTGTTCTGGCTCCTTCCCTCTAAGCTCCCTCCCACAGGCAGTTTAGAAAAAAGTGCCCTCAGGAGAGGATGCACATCTCTGAGCTCCAGAGAGTTTTCTTACATTTCTTTTTAATGTTTGTTATTTTCGGTATGCTGTTTGGGCAACAGCATACCTGCACCATGGGAGTCAGGGGGGGTGGGACCGTCACCGGCCTTACGAGGTGCAGAGCCACTTCCCTGCTGCAGGACCACCGTCCTGAGGGGTTGTTGTTCAGCGGGTCATGCCGCACACTCCTAACACTGGTGGTCATTCCGAGTTGTTCGCTCTGTAATTTTCTTCGCATCGCAGCGATTTTCTGCTAATTGCGCATGCGCAATGTTCGCACTGCGACTGCGCCAAGTAAATTTGCTATGCAGTTAGGTATTTTACTCATGGCATTACAAGGTTTTTTCTTCGTTCTGGTGTTCGTAATGTGATTGACAGGAAGTGGGTGTTTCTGGGCGGAAACAGGCCGTTTTATGGGAGTGTTTGAAAAAACGCTACCGTTTCTGGGAAAAACGCGGGAGTGGCTGGAGAAACGGAGGAGTGTCTGGGCGAACGCTGGGTGTGTTTGTGACGTCAAACCAGGAACGACAACCACTGAACTGATCGCACTGGAAGAGTAAGTCTCGAGCTACTCAGAAACTGCACAGAGAAGTCTTTTCGCAATATTGCGAATCTTTCATTCGCAATTTTGATAAGCCAAGATTCACTCCCAGTAGGCGGTGGCTTAGCGTGTGCAAAGCTGCTAAAAGCAGCTTTCGAGCGAACAACTCGGAATGAGGGCCACTGCCTGAAGGTGATATATGTGGTGAGTACAAACTGGGGGACCCGCTAGGGGGGTCCCTAGCGGGGCCCCGGTTTGTACTCACCACAGATATCACCTTCAGGCAGTGTTAGGAGTGTGTGGCGCGCCCTGCTGAACAACACTGTGCAGTTGAACATGAGCGCGGTGTACGGGACCCTCCTGGGGGGTCCCGCTAAGATCCCCCATGTAGACTGGTTCACAATTGCTTAGACTAGCACTTGTTGTGATGTTTTTAAGCTGAAAGGAGACATTGCCAGTATAAATAATAACTATAACGCCAGCACCATTGGAGGGGGCGGAGCTAACTCAGAGCTGGACCAGAGGCATTTTGGTGCCTTCCTCTGCTTACTGCATCCATGGATAGCACACAAAGTGCTTCCTGACTCCTCAGACACGCTGGATATCTGGCTGGATAACAGGCTGTTGCAGATTGAGCTGCTAGGGCAGATGTTGGTCAGCCCCCCTCCACTCATGCAGGACCACAAAAGCGTGGTTTGCCTGCTCTACTATCTGACACAGATGAGGATATACAGGAGGATTTGGAAGGACTTGGACCCCATAAGTGGGGATACCGATTCTACTCATGGTATTGAACCCATAATTCTGGCTATACAGGACATGTCAAAGCTCCCTCTAGAGCACACTGCGTCACAGCAGTCGTTTTTCTTTACACAAAACAAGCCTTATGTAATTTTCCCTGATTCTGCAGAGTTAGATAACCTATTTAAGTTGGCCTGGAAAATTCCAGACAAAAAATTCCCATTTGCTCCTGAAGGTAGGAAATTTTGGGAGGAACCCCCAGGGGTTGATGTATCAGTCTCTCAACTGTCCAAAAAGGCAGTGCTGCCTGCCCCGGGCTCCTTTACCATAAAGGATCCTGGGAATAGGAAAATAGAAGCTATACTCAAATCTATTTACATGGCAGCAGGTATATCGCAAAGACCAGTCATTGTGGTTTGCTGGATGACCCATGCCATTCATTCATGGGCCACTCAAATTCAGGAGGTCCTCTCCGGGGCTATGCCCCTGGTCACTATGGTGACCCTCCTAAAGCACATTCAGGACACTACACGCGTCCTCTGTGATTCCCTCAAGGAGATGGAGAACATTAATGCTAGGACCTCTGCCATAGCAGTGTTGGTGCTCAGGGCCTTGTGGTTGCGTCAGTGGATAGCGGACACGGAATCCAAATGCAGTGTGGAATCCCTCCCATTTTCAGGGGACTGGCTCTTTGGGGTTGAATTGGATACATGGATTTCCAAAGCTATGGCTGGGAAATCCATGTTTCTCCCCTCTGGGGCCCCGTCGGCGAGACGCTCCTACCCGGGGACATCTGTACAGTCCCTTCGGTCTCACAGATTTTGATCTAAGGCTAGAGGTGCCTCCAAATGCGACTAGAGGCACCTGAGGTAAGTCAAGAAAGCCTACAAGCACCAGCTCTCAGGAACAGACCACCAGTTCTGCTTCCACTAAGGACTCAGCATGACGGTGCACACCCACCCCGAGGGGATCTTGAGGTGGGAGCTCGACTGCATCAGTTCAGCCACATCTGGGAGGCTTCCGGCCAGGATACCTGGGTCAGGGATCTCATTTCTCAATGCTACAAGCTGGAGTTCGACAGTGCTCCTCACTAACGATTTTTCAAATCAAGCTTACAAGCTTTGGAAGATATGCAGGATACGTTGCAACAGGTCAACCTAAAGTTGGTCCAGTTCCATGTCATTGTTCCAGTACCAATACCACAACGAGGCAAGGGTTATCACTCCAACCTGTTTTTGGTACCAAAACCGGACGGTTTGGTAAGGCCCATTTTGAATCTAAAGTCCTTGAATCCTTACCTGAAGGTGTTCAAGTTCAAAATTGAATCCTTGTGAGTAGTGATTGTGGGCCTGGAAGTACAGGAATTCATGGTTTCCTTGGATATCAAGGATGCCTACCTCCATATTCCGATTTGGCCACCTCATAATGCGTACCTGAGGTTTGCCCTGCTGGGCAATCACTACCAGTTCCAGGCACTGCCCTTCAGCCTATCCACAGCTCCGAGGATGTTCTCAAAGGTGATGATATTCCAGCTCCGGGTCCAGGGAGTCAATATTTTCCCTAACCTAGGCAATCTTCTGATCAAAGCAAGATCCAGAGAGCTTTTCTTGCTCCATATCGCCCGCACTGTCCAACTTCTGTCATGACATGGGTAGATCCTCAACTTGCAGAAGTCCCACCTTGAGCCGACTCAGCTGCTCCTGGTGGGGAGATGTTGGATACTGTGGCCCAGAAGATGTTCCTACCAGAGGACAATGTGAGAACACTTCAGGAGATGGTCCACATGGTGCTCCAACCTACTCGAGTGTCCATCCATCTTTGCATAAGATTGTTGGGAAAGATGGTCGCCTCATACGAAGCGATCCAATATGGGAGGTTCCATGCCAGGACTTTTCAGCTGGATCTCCTGAGCAAATGGTCCGGATCACATCTTCAGATGCACCAGATGATACGGCTGTCGCCTCAAGACAGGATTTCCCTCCTCTAGTGGCTGCAATCCTCCAATCTCCTGGAAGGCCGGAGTTTCAGGATTCAGGATTGGATCCTCCTCACAGCAGATTTGAGTCTGAGGGATGGTCAGCCCAGGAAGCTCTCCTTCCATTCAACACTCTGGAACTTCGGGTGATCTACAGTGCTCTGCTTCAGGCCTCTCCTCTGCTCAAGGATCACGCGATCCAAGTGCAGTCGGACAACGCCACAACAGTGGCATACATCAATCGACAAGGTGGAACAAAAAGCAGAGCCTGCATGCGAGAGGTGTCAAAATTACTCCTCTGGTTCGAAAGAAATGCAAGAGCAATGTCGGCAATCTTCATTCTGGGTGTGGACAACTGGGAAGCGGATTTCCTGAGTCATCACGATCTCCACCCGGGGGAGAGTGGGGTCTCCACCAGCAGATGTTCCAACAGATCGTCCACCGGTGGGGCTGCCCACAGATAGACATGATGGCTTCTCGTCTCAATGAGAAGCTTCATTGGTATTGCTCATGAACCAGGGACCCTCAGGCGAGGGCAGCAGATGCACTAACGTTGCCTTGGCCTTACCGGTTGGTCTACCTGTTTCCTCCGATTCCCTTGCTCCCAAGGGTGCTCAAGCGCATCAGACATCAGGGAGTCCAAGCAATTCTGATTGCCCCAGATTGGCCTCGGAGAGCATGGTACGCGGATCTTCAGGACAGGTCCATCAAAGAACCTTGGCATCTACCTCTCAGAAGAGAGCTCCTTCAACAAGGACTGTTCATCTACTCGGACATACAATGATTTTGTTTGATGGCATGGAGGTTGAGCGGAACATCCTAGATTACAAGGGCCTTTCCAAAAAAGTTATTGCTACCATGGTTCAGGCCAGGAAACCTCTGACATCAAAACACTATCATCATATCTGGAGAAGATATGTCTCTTGGTGCGAGGAATGCATGTATCCGCCTGCGGAGTTCCACTTGGGACGTTTCTTACATTTCCTGCAGGCTGGTGTGGATAAGGGCTTATGTCTGGGTTCCATTAAGGCCCAGATTTCAGCTCTCTCCATTTTCTTACATAAGAAATTGGCAGTGTTGCCAGAAGTTCAGACCGTCTTGCAGGGGGTACTCCACATACAACCTCCTTTTGTGCCGCTTACAGAACCCTGGGATTTGAATGTAGTGTTGGAATTTCTACAGTCCTCCTGGTTTGAACCTCTGCTGACAGTAGAAGACAAGTACCTCACGCAGAAGACGGTGATGTTACTGGCCCTGGCTTCTGCTCGTCGTGTCTAAGAACTGGGGGCCTTATCATGTGAAAGTCCGTTCTTGGTCTTTTATGAGGTCAGAGCGGAGCTCCGGACTAGACAGCAGTTCCTGCCGAAGGTTCACCTGAATCAACCTATTGTGTGTCCATCCTGTTCTGATACGTCTGCTCTTCCGGAGGCATTGGATGCTGTGCATGCCTTGAAAATTTATGTCAAGCGAACAGCTCAGATCAGAAAGCCGGATTCCTTGTTCGTGCTCTATGGTGCACAAAAAGAAGGTTGTCCTGCTTTGAAGCAGTCCATTGCTCATTAGATTAGGCTTACTATCCAACAGGCCTATGTGTTGGCAGCCTTTCCTGTTCCTAAGTCTCTGAAGGCCCACTCTACAAGATCAGTGGGCTCTTATGGGTGGCTGCCCATGGAGTCTCGGCCTTGCAACTGTGCCAAGCTGCTACCTGGTCGGGGAAGTACACAATTGTGAAGTTCTACAAATGGACAAAGAGGATACCCAGTTTGGGCAGGCGGTGCTGCAGCAGTCTCCGCACGTTCCCGCCCATTCTGGAAACTTTGGGACATCCCCATCGTACTAGATTCCCCAATATCCCTTATGGATGCTAGAGAAAATAGGATTTTAATTACCTGCCGGTAAATCCATTTCTCATAGTCCATAAGGGATATTAGGCGCCCACCTCAGTGCGTTGACTTTTCTGCAGGTTCTCTTTTATGTGGTTACCTGTTCAGCTGTTGCTGTTGTTGTTTCCAGCCGTTGCTGGTCGTTGTATGTTATGGGTGTGCTGGTTTATAAATCTCACCACTCTTTGTTGTCATGTTTCCTTCTCTCATATATGTCCTTTCTCCTCTGGGCACATTTTTACCTGTAACTGCCTGTGGGAGGGGGCATGGAGGGGAGGAGCCAGCACACGAGTTGATGAAATTTAAAGTGCACCGGCTCCTTTGGACCCAGTCTATACCCAATCGTACTAGATTCCCCAATATCCCTTATGGACTATGAGAAAAAGATTTACCGGTAGGTAATTAAAATCCTATTATTAATCTTAAGTCTTATATACAGGACACTACACATTTATTAAATAAACTAAAAGTGATTGAGTGGAAACCCAACTATGCATTTTTATCACATGATATTCAGGCATTATACTGTACATGCATATACCAAATGGATTGTGAGTCCAGGCGGTTATGAATGTCCTTGAAAATAACCATGAGATGTCTAAGGAAATTGGAATATTTCTGGCAGAAGCCATCACTTTTAGTTTAAAGCACAATTATTTTTTGTTTGAGGAGCACTTTTATCTACAGGTGATGGGATCAGCCATGGGCGCTAGATTCGCATGAGTCTGGCAAACCTACAGTATATGGCAATATTTGAACAATATCTGTGGGATGGACCATATGGTGTGAATCTAGTGTGCTATGAGCCTAATTCAGATCTGATCGTAGCACATTTACGATCAGTTTCACAGACATGTAGGGGGACGCCCAGCACAGGGCTAGTCCGCCCCGCATGTCTGGCTCTGCCCCCTCCCCAGCACAGGTACGAAAGTATTGCACCGCGGCAATGCTTTTTATACCTGACGAGTAGCTCCCTGCCAGTGCAGCACCTGCGCGCTGGCAGGCCTCTACTCGCCACGTCCCAGCCACCGTGGCCTGTCCACCCAATGGCATGCCCCCTCCCACCCTGCGACCACCTCTGCCTGTCAATCAGGCAGAGGCGATTGCAGCCCTGAGATGCTGATAGCATCCCACTGGGGCCCCTGGGTGCACACGCGCAGTGCAGCCGCTGCACGTGCGCACTCCACAGAGGAATTCGGACTGCGATCGCTGCCACTGCAGCAATGCAGTCTGAATTACCCTCCATGGCCGATATATATAGATGATTTATTTATTATTTGGGATGGGGATGCACTTTTAGTGCACAATTTTGTTACATTTTTGAATGATAATGATTTTAATTTAAAATTTACACGTGTTCTATAAAAAACAGTTTAGTAGATTCAGAAGAAACTGTTCTACATTTGAAGGTATTAATGCTAAAGCTCAAAATATGTTTGATGATTTTTCTTTGAGAGGCTACCCAAGAGAAATTCTCACTAGTGCATATGATAAAGCATTGAGACTAGATGGAGAAGAACTACCAGAATAGACATACCAGAAAAAACACGAACATGATATCTAATAATAGGAAGTAGTTATGTCACAATGCCTCCCCCTATATCCTGGAGCATCACAAACCTGACAGTCAGCAGTCCACGACACCCATAGAGTGGGAATAGAACCGCAAGGGCCTTCGTTATGCTTGCCCCCCCCGGCATTCTGCGGGCAGGATCCCGGCATTGGGATGCTGAACACACGGCACCCCGGCCACCGGTAAAACATACCCAACCGCTAATAACAGCCAGATGTGTTTTTTATCTAAATTGAACAAACAATCAGGAGCAATAAGAACTTTTTTTAATAACAATTTCCAAATTTTACAAGAATATCCTGTTTTACAGAATGTCCGTGATCCTAAACTCAAAGTAGTTTTAAAGAAAAACTGGAACATTAAAAACATTTTTGCATCTAGCATGTTAAAAAAGATAGAAAAAGAGAAATCACATATGGCGAGATGGTTGACGAACTCAGTTCGAGGTTGTTATAGTTGTGGGAACAATAGATGTCTTACATATGAGTCTATGTGTAAGAAGGTTAAAGAGATTACATCAACTAATTATGGACAAAAATTCCCTGTTAGAGAACGCATCAATTGTGACACCTCCTTTTGCATTTACGTACTGCACTGTCCTTACAACCTACAGTACGTGAGAAGGACCACTCTTCCTTTGAAGAATAGCTTTAGGGAACATAGGCTCAATATTCCTATGGGTTTCCAGCAACATAGTTTATCAGCACATTTTGCAAAAGTGCACAATTGTAAACCAGAAGAGTTAAAGCTTTTTGGGGTCCAACACCGCCAGTGGGGGAGTGGGGGGGGGGGGGGGGGGGGATAGATATAAATGTCTTTGCTCATTTCGGTTGAACACCCTGGTTGCACAATGGCTCAATGAGAACATAGATTTTAGTTCTTTTCTTGAGACAAGATACATCTGATCTCCTTCCCATTCTTGTTGAAAAATATATAAGGTCTAATGGCTTTGCATTAGTGTAATGTTTTATAACTTATGATACTAGATGAGGAAAAAATATATGATGGATAAATATCGACAGAAGCTTTCTGACCTTGTATATTATAATATGTATGTTCAGCTCTGTAGGTAAATAATTCATAACATTGCCTTTAGTTAATCTCTGGTCAATGGAATATAATTAGTTTATATTGTATGTATATTTTAATTCTCTGAAAGTTCAAAACTTTACTTGTTACTACTTGCCTACAACCACACCACCTTGAACATGCTTGATCTCATCTAATCTTGGAAGCTGAGCAGGGTCAGGCCAGGTTGGTGCCTGGATGGGAGACCACCTGAGAATATTAGGTGCTGCAGGCTTTTTATAACAATTCCATCTTTTTAGAACTGAACTCTGTATATGATCCATCGATTGGAAACATATAGAAATATAGAAAAGACTTGGGAACTAAACACAAGAAAAAAGGTAGACTTGTTGTGCAGATGAGGTGTAGAGGGATGGCCTATGAAACTAGAGGTCACAGGATTGTGCCCCAGCTAGGATGGAAAATAAATATACACGTACTGTATATAATACATTTTTTATAAAATGTCTCTGGACTTTTATGTTTGATATACATTTAGATTACTAATACTCTATTTTTAAGAAGTACTGTATATGTCTGTTTGTATTTTTTATATGTGTGTTTAATATATTATATATAGATAATGATATACTGTATATGCTTTTGAAATAAAACGGGAAGTGAAACTAGTAAGGAAAATCATTAAGACCAGTTATATTATGAGTCAATGGCTGGATAATTGAATCAACACACCTGTATGGGGAGAAACACCTGAAGTAATCAATCAATCAATCAATCAATCAATCAATCAATCAATCCATGAAGCAGGTATAAGAGGTCCTGTGGGATCCAACTACCACTACTCTTTGAAAAAGCTCTGTGATAGGAAACCGGGTAGAGGATTACCTGCTTGGGTTTCACTGTGAATTTAAACCTGAGATATCTACCAAACCTTTACCTGCTTCTGCATTTGTGAGTGTTGCCATTTCTCCTAGAACATTGGTTCCCAACCGGTGGTATGCGTACTCCCTGGGGTACGCGCCGCACTGCAGAGGGGTACTTGAAATTGCAGCCGGTAATGACGCTGCGGCTGGATGTAGAGGATTACCTGCTTGGGTTTCATTGTGGATTTAAACTTGAGACATCCACCAAACCTGCACCTGCTGCTGTATTTGTGAGTGTTGTCATTTCTATTGCCACCGCACGGAGTCCCATGAGAACTTTGACTTGGGTGTATATTGCTAATGATTCAAGAGGTGGGCCGGGAGCTGCAGCTGGGCACCTCCATCACTAGTATCAATGCACTCTGGAAAGGGTTGGTATCTATATACCAGCATCCGTCATCCTGGCGGTCAGAATCCCAACTGTGGGATGCTGGGCGCTGGAGTGCTGACAGTGGGGGAGAGCAAAAGAGTCCCTTGTGGGCTTGCTGCAGGCGCGGTGGCATGCTATGCACACCACACTATTTATTCTCCCTCCAGAGCTGTCGTGGACACTCCAAGTGGGGGAATAGGTGTCGGTTTTCTGGCTGTCGGGATCCTGGTGCCGGTATACTGAGCGCTGGGATCCCGACAGCTGGGATATTGAATACATCCTCTCTGGGTATGGTCCCTCTGAGGACACTGGTCACTGGACAGCATTTTCTCCTTTCTGCCATTAGATCCAGAGGTTGTTGGGCAGTGTAGCGCTATTACGCGCCATACCACAGAGGAGATTTGATTTTGCAGGACATTCAATAGGACGGATGCAAAACTCAGGTTAATTTACATATTAAATATGAATTATTTTAAAATGCTATTGTGGATATATTATCTGGACTGTTCTTTGGATCAATAAACATTGTGATATATCGCTATTATAATCTACAAAATGTATACCACTTTATGTCTGGAAAGATAACAGTTTAATTGTGGATATATCATTGGATACCCACTGCCTTTACCAAAGACTCCATGTGTGGTAGCTATTTACAGATATAATATTAATTTTCACATACAAGATCTTTTGCATATTTGTCAGTAAAAGTTGTTGCATTTGTATGTACATTTATATGTTCACAACCGGTTGTGTCATTTTATACATTTTTATTAAATATATTATATATTGTTTAAAAATAAATATCATATAGAGTGTGGTACATTGTACTTTTTCCCCATATCAGACTATGTGTATTTTGAATTATAATAGCGCAAATCTGTAAATACTAAGTACCTTTGCCTGGTTGCACATTATTTAGTGATTTGAATGTAATGTAGGATTGCATATAGCCCTTTTTACAGTGTTTAGAAAGATAGCTCAGGTCACTATTTATGCTTTGCCATCATTGTATAATTTACTATTAATAACTAGCTGGTTACCTATAATTGACAAGGGACATAATTATCCCTCTCTAACCCAGATATATTGAGTCTGGTAATATAGGAGGTGCCATCTTTAAGAGGGGCACTATAATATAGTATACTGCTGTACATCTATAACATTTACACTGAAGTGTGAGGAAAGTATTCACTCTCACTATATGAAATGGCATGATTTCCGATATAATTGCCCTACATGATTACAGGGAGTCTCATTAAAACCAAGAGCACATCAAATATAATTACATAGAAACACTGGTATACTGTAGCCTACTAGCACTGTCCATAACAATAATCCACACATAAGCACCAATCAATATATTGAATGTGCCATTTCTCAGGCAGAAGAATCCAACCTGCATTTTCAATGAATGCTCCTTAGAAGGCTTAGGAAAGATGTATCTAGTACTGAATAAATGATATATATACAGTAAATGATATTCCACCCTAACAAGGTTGCATATTTGGACATGAATAGTCTAGACTGAGTGGGACCCATTCAAGTGTGATTAAAGTACTTCATTGGGAGTGGGGAACAAGACAGATCTTTATGCCTATAATATAAGATATACACAGTGTGGATATTACAGACACTATTGGAATTATATTGTCAGCCATAATTATAAACATAGGAGTGGGATATTCCGGACATTGTAGATACTGACTAATGGTCATATTGTCAGCCATAATTATAAACATAGGAGTGGGATATTCCGGACATTGTAGATACTGACTAATGGTCATGTGAATATATGGAGACCAACTGCTGACAACGATTATCAGACTGAGTGAAGATTGTGAGCAATACTACATAATTGGACATAAGAACAGACACGCGGACACATATTTTAATCTTTAATCACATTTATAATTTCATTGCACCTGTGGTATATGTTGTATATGTCTTGATTTTCACCTCTATGTTTCGTCTATACTCGTAGTTTGTGTGTTAGTTATCGTCACACTATTTTAATTCGACACCAATAAAAGTTAAATTTTAGGAATTTTTCTCAGAAGGTTGTGATAATTAGGTCACCCTTCTTTTTGTGCATCGACAATACAGTCCTCTTTTCTTTTTCTCCTGTTGCTTTGTCTTATGAAAGAAATTCTGATTGTATATCTGAATGTGTTGTAATAAATCACCCAATATTTATTATTTAACTTTTATTGGTAGGACGTCACAAAGTGTCTGCAGCACTGTACATTGATAAAAACATGCATGGATATCTAAAAGAGTGGGATTGGAGACATACAGTACATTAATGTAATATTATAAAATAGCAAATCATTCCTAAAAATTTCCATATTCTTTGGCACAAAAAATCAATGCCATTCTTCTACACAGAAAAGGAGATTCACAGCAACTGGCTGCTAGTTTACTACACAGCAAATGGCAACCAATGGGCATCATCATTCCCAGTAAAGACTGCCATTATTATATACAGTAAACTGCTGCCATAATAATGGGCAACACATATTTCCCTCTGCATACGGTAAATTACTTATAGGATGATTATTAGGGATGTGCACTTGAAATTTTTCGGGTTTTGTGTTTTGGTTTTGGGTTCGGTTCCGCGGCCGTGTTTTGGGTTCGACCGCGTTTTGGCAAAATCTCACCAAATTTTTTTTGTCGGATTCGGGTGTGTTTTGGATTCGGGTGTTTTTTTCAAAAAACACTAAAAAACAGCTTAAATCATAGAATTTGGGGGTCATTTTGATCCCAAAGTATTATTAACCTCAAAAACCATAATTTCCACTCATTTTCAGTCTATTCTGAACACCTCACACCTCACAATATTATTTTTAGTCCTAAAATTTGCACCGAGGTCGCTGGATGACTAAGCTAAGCGACCCTAGTGGCCGACACAAACACCTGGCCCATCTAGGAGTGGCACTGCAGTGTCACGCAGGATAGCCCTTCCAAAAAACACTCCCCAAACAGCACATGACGCAAAGAAAAAAAGAGGCGCAATGAGGTAGCTGTGTGAGTAAGCTAAGCGACCCTAGTGGCCGACACAAACACTTGGCCCATCTAGGAGTGGCACTGCAGTGTCACGCAGGATGGCCCTTCCAAAAAAAACACTCCCCAAACAGCACATGACGCAAAGAAAAAAAGAGGCGCAATGAGGTAGCTGTGTGAGTAAGCTAAGCGACCCTAGTGGCCGACACAAACACCTGGCCCATCTAGGAGTGGAACTGCAGTGTCACGCAGGATGGCCCTTCCAAAAAACACTCCCCAAACAGCACATGACGCAAAGAAAAAAAGAGGCGCAATGAGGTAGCTGTGTGAGTAAGCTAAGCGACCCTAGTGGCCGACACAAACACCTGGCCCATCTAGGAGTGGCACTGCAGTGTCACACAGGATGGCCCTTCCAAAAAACACTCCCCAAACAGCACATGATGCAAAGAAAAAAAGAGGCGCAATGAGGTAGCTGTGTGAGTAAGCTAAGCGACCCTAGTGGCCGACACAAACACCTGGCCCTTCTAGGAGTGGCACTGCAGTGTCACGCAGGATGGCCCTTCCAAAAAACACTCCCCAAACAGCACATGACGCAAAGAAAAAAAGAGGCGCAATGAGGTAGCTGTGTGAGTAAGCTAAGCGACCCTAGTGGCCGACACAAACACCTGGCCCATCTAGGAGTGGCACTGCAGTGTCACGCAGGATGGCCCTTCCAAAAAACACTCCCCAAACAGCACATGATGCAAAGAAAAAAAGAGGCGCAATGAGGTAGCTGTGTGAGTAAGCTAAGCGACCCTAGTGGCCGACACAAACACCTGGCCCATCTAGGAGTGGCACTGCAGTGTCACGCAGGATGGCCCTTCCAAAAAAAACACTCCCCAAACAGCACATGACGCAAAGAAAAAAAAAAGAGGCGCAATGAGGTAGCTGTGTGAGTAAGATAAGCGACCCTAGTGGCCGACACAAACACCTGGCCCATCTAGGAGTGGCACTGCAGTGTCACGCAGGATGGCCCTTCCAAAAAACACTCCCCAAACAGCACATGACGCAAAGAAAAAAAGAGGCGCAATGAGGTAGCTGTGTGAGTAAGCTAAGCGACCCTAGTGGCCGACACAAACACCTGGCCCATCTAGGAGTGGCACTGCAGTGTCACGCAGGATGGCCCTTCAAAACAATACTCCCCAAACAGCACATGACGCAAAGAAAAATTAAAGAAAAAAGAGGTGCAAGATGGAATTGTCCTTGGGCCCTCCCACCCACCCTTATGTTGTATAAACAGGACATGCACACTTTAACCAACCTATCATTTCAGTGACAGGGTCTGCCACACGACTGTGACTGAAATGACGGGTTGGTTTGGACCCCACCAAAAAAGAAGCAATTAATCTCTCCTTGCACAAACTGGCTCTACAGAGGCAAGATGTCCACCTCATCATCATCCTCCGATTTATCACCGTGTACATCCCCCTCCTCACAGATTATCAATTCGTCCCCACTGGAATCCACCATCTCAGCTCCCTGTGTACTTTGTGGAGGCAATTGCTGCTGGTCAATGTCTCCACGGAGGAATTGATTATAATTAATTTTAATGAACATCATCTTCTCCACATTTTCTTGAAGTAACCTCGTACGCCGATTGCTGACAAGGTGAGCGGCGGCACTAAACACTCTTTCGGAGTACACACTTGTGGGAGGGCAACTTAGGTAGAATAAAGCCAGTTTGTGCAAGGGCCTCCAAATTGCCTCTTTTTCCTGCCAGTATAAGTACGGACTGTCTGACGTGCCTACTTGGATGCGGTCACTCATATAATCCTCCACCATTCTTTCAATGGGGAGAGAATCATATGCAGTGACAATAGACGACATGTCCGTAATCGTTGGCAGGTCCTTCAGTCCGGACCAGATGTCAGCATCAGCAGTCGCTCCAGACTGCCCTGCATCACCGCCAGCGGGTGGGCTCGGAATTCTGAGCCTTTTCCTCGCACCCCCAGTTGCGGGAGAATGTGAAGGAGGAGATGTTGACAGGTCGCGTTCCGCTTGACTTGACAATTTTGTCACCAGCAGGTCTTTGAACCCCAGCAGACTTGTGTCTGCCGGAAAGAGAGATCCAAGGTAGGTTTTAAATCTAGGATCGAGCACGGTGGCCAAAATGTAGTGATCTGATTTCAACAGATTGACCACCCGTGAATCCTTGTTAAGCGAATTAAGGGCTCCATCCACAAGTCCCACATGCCTAGCGGAATGGCTCCGTGTTAGCTCCTCCTTCAATGTCTCCAGCTTCTTCTGCAAAAGCCTGATGAGGGGAATGACCTGACTCAGGCTGGCAGTGTCTGAACTGACTTCACGTGTGGCAAGTTCAAAGGGCAGCAGAACCTTGCACAACGTTGAAATCATTCTCCACTGCGCTTGAGACAGGTGCATTCCACCTCCTATATCGTGCTCAATTGTATAGGCTTGAATGGCCTTTTGCTGCTCCTCCAACCTCTGAAGCATATATAGGGTTGAATTCCACCTCGTTACCACTTCTTGCTTCAGATGATGGCAGGGCAGGTTCAGGCGTTTTTGGTGGTGCTCCAGTCTTCTGTACGTGGTGCCTGTACGCCGAAAGTGTCCCGCAATTCTTCTGGCTACCGACAGCATCTCTTGCACGCCCCTCTTGTTTTTTAAAAAATTCTGCACCACCAAATTCAAGGTATGTGCAAAACATGGGACGTGCTTGAATTTGCCCATATTTAATGCACACACAATATTGCTGGCGTTGTCCGATTCCACAAATCCACAGGAGAGTCCAATTTGGGTAAGCCATTCCGCAATGATCTTCCTCAGTTGCTGTAAGAGGTTTTCAGCTGTGTGCGTATTCTGGAAACCGGTGATACAAAGCGTAGCCTGCCTAGGAAAGAGTTGGCGTTTGCGAGATGCTGCTACTGGTGCCGCCGCTGCTGTTCTTGCGGCGGGAGTCCATACATCTACCCAGTGGGCTGTCACAGTCATATAGTCCTGACCCTGCCCTGCTCCACTTGTCCACATGTCCGTGGTTAAGTGAACATTGGGTACAACTGCATTTTTTAGGACACTGGTGAGTCTTTTTCTGACGTCCGTGTACATTCTCGGTATCGCCTGCCTATAGAAGTGGAACCTAGATGGTATTTGGTAACGGGTTCACACTACCTCAAGAAATTGTCTAGTTCCCTGTGAACTAACGGCGGATACCGGACGCACGTCTAACACCAACATAGTTGTCAAGGCCTCAGTTATCCGCTTTGCAACAGGATGACTGCTGTGATATTTCATCTTCCTCGCAAAGGACTGTTGGACAGTCAATTGCTTACTGGAAGTAGTACAAGTGGTCTTCCGACTTCCCCTCTGGGATGACCATCGACTCCCAGCAGCAACAACAGCAGCGCCAGCAGCAGTAGGCGTTACACGCAAGGATGCATCGGAGGAATCCCAGGCAGGAGAGGACTCGTCAGAATTGCCAGTGACATGGCCTGCAGGACTATTGGCATTCCTGGGGAAGGAGGAAATTGACACTGAGGGAGTTGCTGGGGTGGTTTGCGTGAGCTTGGTTACAAGAGGAAGGGATTTACTGGTCAGTGGACTGCTTCCGCTGTCGCCCAAAGTTTTTGAACTTGTCACTGACTTATTATGAATGCGCTGCAGGTGACGTATAAGGGAGGATGTACCGAGGTGGTTAACGTCCTTACCCCTACTTATTACAGCTTGACAAAGGCAACACACGGCTTGACAAATGTTGTCCGCATTTCTGTTGAAATACTTCCACACCGAAGAGCTGATTTTTTTGGTATTTTGACCAGGCATGTCAACGGCCATATTCCTCCCACGGACAACAGGTGTCTCCCCGGGTGCCTGACTTAAACAAACCACCTCACCATCAGAATCCTCCTTGTCAATTTCCTCCCCAGCGCCAGCAACACCCATATCCTCCTCGTCCTGGTGTACTTCAACACTGACATCTTCAATCTGACTATCAGGAACTGGACTGCGGGTGCTCCTTCCAGCACTTGCAGGGGGCGTGCAAATGGTGTAAGGCGCATGCTCTTCACGTCCAGTGTTGGGAAGGTCAGGCATCGCAACCGACACAATTGGACTCTCCTTGTGGATTTGGGATTTCGAAGAACGCACAGTTCTTTGCTGTGCTTTTGCCAGCTTGAGTCTTTTCATTTTTCTAGCGAGAGGCTGAGTGCTTCCATCCTGATGTGAAGCTGAACCACTAGCCATGAACATAGGCCAGGGCCTCAGCCGTTCCTTGCCACTCCGTGTGGTAAATGGCATATTGGCAAGTTTACGCTTCTCCTCCGACGATTTTATTTTAGATTTTTGAGTCCTTTTTTTACTGATATTTGGTGTTTTGGATTTTACATGCTCTGTACTATGACATTGGGCATCGGCCTTGGCAGACGACGTTGCTGGCATTTCATCGTCTCGGCCATGACTAGTGGCAGCAGCTTCAGCACGAGGTGGAAGTGGATCTTGATCTTTCCCTATTTTTGGAACCTCAACATTTTTGTTCTCCATATTTTAATAGGCACAACTAAAAGGCACCTCAGGTAAACAATGGAGATGGATGGATACTAGTATACTTATGGATGACGAGCGACTGCTGACACAGAGGTAGCTACAGCCGTGGACTACCGTACTGTGTCTGCTGCTAATATAGACTGGATGATAATGAGATAAAATTAAAATATATATATATATATATCACACTAGTACTGCAGCCGGACAGGTATATATTATGTAATGACGGACCTGCTGGACACTGTCTGTCAGCACTGCAGACTCCTAAAGTAAGCTACTAGTATCAAGAAGATAGAAAAAAAAAACCACGGGTAGGTGGTATACAATTATGGATGGACCACCGACTGCCGACACAGAGGTAGCTACAGCCGTGGACTACCGTACTGTGTCTGCTGCTAATATAGACTGGATGATAATGAGATAAAATTAAAATATATATATATATATATCACACTAGTACTGCAGCCGGACAGGTATATATATATATTATGTAATGACGGACCTGCTGGACACTGTCTGTCAGCACTGCAGACTCCTAAAGTAAGCTACTAGTATCAAGAAGATAGAAAAAAAAACCACGGTTAGGTGGTATACAATTATGGATGGACCAGCGACTGCCGACACAGAGGTAGCTACAGCCGTGGACTACCGTACTGTGTCTGCTGCTAATATAGACTGGATGATAATGAGATAAAATTAAAATATATATATATATATCACACTAGTACTGCAGCCGGACAGGTATATATATATTATGTAATGACGGACCTGCTGGACACTGTCTGTCAGCACTGCAGACTCCTAAAGTAAGCTACTAGTATCAAGAAGATAGAAAAAAAAACCACGGGTAGGTGGTATACAATTATGGATGGACCAGCGACTGCCGACACAGAGGTAGCTACAGCCGTGGACTACCGTACTGTGTCTGCTGCTAATATAGACTGGATGATAATGAGATAAAAAAAAAAAAAATAAATATATATATATATATATATATATCACACTAGTACTGCAGCCGGACAGGTATATATATATTATGTAATGACGGACCTGCTGGACACTGTCTGTCAGCACTGCAGACTCCTAAAGCAAGCTACTAGTATCAAGAAGATAGAAAAAAAAACCATGGGTAGGTGGTATACAATTATGGATGGGCCAGCGACTGCCGACACAGAGGTAGCTACAGCCGTGGACTACCGTACTGTGTCTGCTGCTAATATAGACTGGATGATAATGAGATAAAAATAAAATATATATATATATCACACTAGTACTGCAGCCGGACAGGTATATATATATTATGTAATGACGGACCTGCTGGACACTGTCTGTCAGCACTGCAGACTCCTAAAGTAAGCTACTAGTATCAAGAAGATAGAAAAAATAACCACGGGTAGGTGGTATACAATTATGGATGGACCAGCGACTGCCGACACAGAGGTAGCTACAGCCGTGGACTACCGTACTGTGTCTGCTGCTAATATAGACTGGATGATAATGAGATAAAATTAATATATATATATATATATATATATATATCTATCACACTAGTACTGCAGCCGGACAGGTATATATATATTATGTAATGACGGACCTGCTGGACACTGTCTGTCAGCACTGCAGACTCCTAAAGTAAGCTACTAGTATCAAGAAGATAGAAAAAAAAACCACGGGTAGGTGGTATACAATTATGGATGGACCAGCGACTGCCGACACAGAGGTAGCTACAGCCGTGGACTACCGTACTGTGTCTGCTGCTAATATAGACTGGATGATAATGAGATAAAATTAAAAAAAATATATATATATATCACACTAGTACTGCAGCCGGACAGGTATATATATATATTATGTAATGACGGACCTGCTGGACACTGTCTGTCAGCACTGCAGACTCCTAAAGTAAGCTACTAGTATCAAGAAGATAGAAAAAAAAACCACAGGTAGGTGGTATACAATTATGGATGGACCAGCGACTGCCGACACAGAGGTAGCTACAGCCGTGGATTACCGTACTGTGTCTGCTGCTAATATAGACTGGATGATAATGAGATAATAAAATATATATATATATCACACTAGTACTGCAGCCGGACAGGTATATAAATATATGTAATGACGGACCTGCTGGACACTGTCTGCAGAATGCGTTTATAAAAACACCACACGACGAGTGTTCAACTTTTTCAGGCAGACAATCACAATATACTGGTGGTCAGCAGACAATCACAATACTGGTGGTCAGTGGTCACTGGTCAGTCACACTGGCAGTGGCACTCTGGAAGCAAAAGTGTGCACTGTACTTAAATGTACTCCTGCTATAACTGCTCCCCAGTCTCCCCCACAATTAAGCTGTGTGAGCAGTGAGCACTGAGCAATCAGCAGTCAGATAATGATATACAGTATATGATGCAGCACACTGGGCTGAGCACAGATATGGTATGTGTGACTGTGTCACACTGTGTATCGTTTTTTTTCAGGCAGAGAACGGATTAATTAAACTGGTGGCACTGGTCACTGGTCACACTATCAGCAGCAAGTAGTACTCCTCCTATATGCTCCCCAAAATTTGTGTCTCTCTCTAGTACTCTAGTCACTCTAAACGGAGAGGACGCCAGCCACGTCCTCTCCCTATCAATCTCAATGCACGTGGGAAAATGGCGGCGACGCGCGGCTCCTTATATAGAATCCGAGTCTCACGATAGAATCCGAGCCTCGCGAGAATCCGACAGCGGGATGATGACGTTCGGGCGCGCTCGGGTTAACCGAGCAAGGCGGGAAGATCCGAGTCGCTCGGACCCGTGTAAAAAAACCTGAAGTTCGGGCGGGTTCGGATTCCGAGGAACCGAACCCGCTCATCTCTAATGATTATATTCCCTGTCTATAAATGTGAGGTTTATTCCTTAGCTAATTCAGGGGGCATATACCAGTGCCAGTCATACATTCTACTCCCACAATTGTTAGCCATACACCACAGATATATT
Organism: Pseudophryne corroboree; assembly: GCF_028390025.1. Classification (NCBI taxonomy): domain Eukaryota; kingdom Metazoa; phylum Chordata; class Amphibia; order Anura; family Myobatrachidae; genus Pseudophryne; species Pseudophryne corroboree. Next base: position 698,257,570 of record NC_086447.1, read on the forward strand.
CCCTACTGATTGCTCTATATACATGATACTCCATCTAGGGCAAGGTGGATGGAAGGGTGCCTGGCAGTTACTACTGTAACAGGTCTGAGCCTATTCTGCTGTCTTGATGACAAGCCCTCACGATGTTTATGGGAGAAGGTGCCTCATGTGGCAAAGTGGTTAAACATGGGTAAACTGAGGGAGCCATGTGACAAGGGGGAGAACACTTCTTAGAGGCAGGGAGATAGAGCCCTCCCTGCATGAGTCTGTACTGTAATTTGCCTGTTTCCAGGCTCCATGGAGGTGTCATACAATTAGCAAAACTGATAAACTAAAGAAACTGTCAGAATTCATACTGCCTAAATATTATACCAGTCTCCTTTAGCTGCTCTCTTATACATAAAGATAGAGATAACATTCTTAAAGTGTATTGTGATAGCCTGACCAAAATAGAATGACTATAATTCCACTAGTGACAGTACCATGAACACTTATTTTATTATTTATTCCAAAACCACCCGAGTGTTCTGATCATTGAGAATTAGACTCCCATTCTCACTGGCTCACAATTCTCCAAATACTGTAGTTTCCAGGTCCAATATCAATGTTATTTGTATTATGCACATTAATGATATACTGGCCATACATTGCATGCAAACTTTAATATTGTTTAGGTTTCAGTAAATGATCTGTATATTGGGCCTAATTCAGACATGTTTGCTAGCAGGCGATTTTTGCACTGCTGCAATCAGATAGTCGCTGCCTATAGGGGGAATGTATTTTAGCTGTGCAAGTGTGCAAACGCATGTGTAGCAGAGCTGTACAAACAGATCTTGTGCAGTTTCTGAGTAGCCCAGGACTTACTTAGCCACTGCGATCACATCAGCCTGTTCAGGACCGGAATTGACGTAAAAAACCCTCCCTGCAAACGCTTGGACACACCTGAGTTTTTCCAACCACTCCCAGAAAATGGTCAGTTGCCACCCATAAATCTCCTTGTGATCGGCCGTGCAAATGGATTTTTCGCACAAACCCATCACTGAGCGGCGATACGCTTTGTACCCGTGAGATGCGCCTGCGCATTGTGGTGCATACGCCTGTGCAGTTTAGACCTGATCGCAGGCTGTACAAAAACACTGCCTAGCGATCAGGTTTGAATTAACCCATTGTTCCTTCTACTAATGATAACTTGGTGGATTACTTAACCCATACAACTAATAAGTAATTCAGTTGTGGGTATTACTTTTATGTCTGCTATAAAGATAATCTAAAAATTGCATTTCTATGTTGCTCCCGTATGTATGTTGACTCTAATGATTATATTGCTGTTCTTCAGAAATGCATTAACATTCATATTAAGTAAGTAAGAAACAAAGTATTTTTGCCATTATTAACAAACTTATATTTAGTAAACTATGATATTGAAGATTTGATTGGAGGTTACTGTGTATGAGAAATTTAGTGATTCTTTGCCTCTCTGTCTTGGTGCAAATAAAGAGGAAGTGAAAAAGTTTGACAAAGGAATAACTTCTGTTTATGACCATCACCCAAAATGTAAGTTTGAAAGTAACCTGCCTAAACTCAAGTAACCCTATAAGAAGTGTACAGGGTGTGGCATATCATATACAGATATACTCCCATTGGCAAGCATAAACAGATATGTCCTCATACATCTTTGCCTGCAAAGAATCCTGGCACAAGATGGTGATCACGGTGCTAAAGTAAGCAGCCAGCGGGAATAAGGGAGCCTGCAATTACATGCACACGGAGCGGGCATCGGCGGTACTATATGGGCACGAGTAGCGGGATGATATGCTCCCACTACCCGTTGTTACATGTGTTTTTGCGCAGCGGAATTCGCAGATGCGTGCATATGTATGCACCCATGAGTATTAGCAAAACAAAAGGATGGTAACAATGCACATCACTGCACGGCGGCAATGCCATGCTGCCTTTTTTAGCCAAGGTGTGGAGGGACACAGCCGTATTGCACAGATAATATTTTATCACTATAATATAATTTCTTGACTTCACCCAATTTATTAATAAAATTAAAGGCATCTGCAGCATTATCTCCTCTTTTCAGTCTCCTCCTGCCTTTCCAGACCTTCTCACAGCCAGATCCAAAAATTACTTATTTTTCGTCATCCTTCTTGCTCTGTCTACCAACTTCAACAATGTCTACCATCCATTCTACCAACTCTTTCTCACTCTTCAATCGGACTCCATAATTCTGTCTTATTATTATTTATTATCAGTTATTTATATAGCGTACACATATTCCGCAGCGCTTTACAGATGGTTAAGGGGCCGTAGCCCCTTACAACGACGTGAACAGCGCACGCAGGGCTTGATGATTCATATAGTAGGTGCTGTGGTTGGGAAAGTGGCGGGTGCAGGGGAGATGCAAATGGGGGAGGGGGTCCGGGGGTGCCATGGGTGGGGGAGGGGCAGTTGCGGGGGTGCTGCAGGTGAGGGAGGGGCGGGTGTGGTGGTGCCATGGGTGGGGGAGGAGCAGGGGGGAAGGGCGGCTACGGTGGTGCAGCAGGTGGGGGAGGGGCGGGTGTGGGAGTACCGTTGATGGGGGAGGGGGCCCGAGGTACTGTGAGTGGGGGAGAGGCGGGTAATGCTTCTCCTCCTGGAAGCAGTGATAATATGTAGGGAGCCGGCATTTAAACTGGCTTCAATAAATTAATAATCCATACTGTGATTACAGCAAATGTGTTCTAACATTTCTGAATTTTATTCCATCTTCAGAGAATCTGAAGGAATAAAATTCCGAAACGTTAGAACAACAATTGCTGTAATCACAGCATGGATTAGCAATGTATTGAAGTCCATTCTGCAAATTACTATTACATATACTGTATATAGCAGAGTGCCCATTTGACTATACATATATATATATATATATATATATATATGTATATATATATATATAAAATATGTATTATATATATATATATATATATATATATAAAACTCCTATCGGTCTGGCACTCCCCTTAACGAATAATATCACCTGCACCGGTGCCTTCATGTAGAAAATAGATACACTCCCGGGGATGCGGCACTCTAGTTCACCTTAAGAAGCAAAGGCGGGTGTGGACTCCCAAATGTAGATCAACGTTTCAATATTTATTTATATTGTCATCAGGATGTGTATATATATATATATATATATATAATATCACCTAGCTTTACGTACTATTCTCCCTTTGGCAATAGCTCTCCCGGAGACTTGCACAGCAGCCAAGCAGTCAGTCACTATTGTTAGCGCCAGTGTCCCAAAGTGTCGCATTACAGGGAAGAAGATGCACTCAATAAACTACGGCTCCCAGCAGGCCCTAGCGCCTGAATGCTTCTGAGCTAAGGGATGCTGGGAGCTGTAGTTTATTTAGTGCGTCTACTTCCCCTTAATGTGGGGCATTGGTACACCGGCGCTAACAATAGTGACTGACTGGCAGAACTGTCTGACTCGCTGAATCAATGTAAAAGGTGAGAGTGCTGTGCAGTGTTAGTGACACTGCACACCTACTGCACAGCACAGCTCTGTTACCTTTTACATTGGGCCTAATTCAGACCTGATTGTAGCCTTGGAAAATTTAGCAGGGCTACGATCAGGCACACTGACATGCGGGGGGACGCCCAGCTCAGGGCTAGTCGCAGAGCGGCAATGATTTTGCACTTCAGGAATAGCTCCCAGCCAGTGCAGCTTTTGAGTGCTGGCCAGGAGATACTCGTCACTGCCCGGGTCGTAGCGGCTGTGTGTGATGTCACACAGGTGCTGCGGCCCACCCCTGCATGGTCCAGCCACGCCTGAGTTGGCCGGACTTCACCCACAAAACAGCGGCCAAACGCCGCTGTGCCACCCCCTCCCACCCAGCGAATGCCTCTGCTTGTCAATCAGGCAGAGGCGATCACTAGGCAATGACAGCCGTCGACTGTCAGCCATGGATCGGCGCACTGCAATGCCGGTGCATGCGCACTTCTGACCCGATCACTGTGCTGCGATGAATGGCAGCATGCGTTTAGGTCAGAATAACCCCCATTGATTCAGCGTCCAGACATTACCCTCCTCGATATCACCCACTCTATCTGTTACATTAGCCATCTCGTGGCTTTCAGGCCGGCAGCCCAGGTGCTATTACCAAACAATAACACTGAATATGCCAGGCGCTAAACACAAATATTATACATATGAAAATCACATATACATATGTGATTTTCATATTTATAATATTTGTGTTTAGCGCCTGTCATATTCAGTGTTATTGTTTGGTAAAAGTTTTTTGAGATATTGGGTGATATCTTTTCACTGGGTGTGGGCTGCTGTATTCACACTAGCGCAATTTATTCCAACAAAACAATTGCATAGCCAAGGTGCTATGTTGCGTAGTCAGGCCCTCTGGGGATCTGGGCGCGGCTGTGGCGTGGAGGTACTTCTGTGACATCATGCGCACAGGATGCTCCGGGGCTCAGAGAGTATACGGCACAGGGAGAACTATGAAAGCTTTCCGCTGCAGTGCTTTCATACACATCTATGCCGGTGGCCGCAGCAGCTGTTGTTCCACCTGTGCCGCGGCTAGAGAGTGGGGATTGTTGATGCCGGAGGGGGCAGGCGGACTGGCAGCAGGACATAGGATGCTGCAGTAAAAGGATTTTTTGTTTTCCATATCTACAGCCCAGAGACCTTTTTGGCAGTTACAGTAGCTTTTTTTATGGTCTGTACCGATTTTTGGCTCTCCAAACATCCGTTGAAAGTATAGGAAAAGGGGCGTAGTCATGCCACTTTACCCGTGGCCATGCCCTCTTTTCGAATTTGTACCGTTTTTTTGTGTGTAAATTGTTGGAGGGTATGTTGCTGCAGATGCAGTGGGTCTGTTTTGGAGTACGGACCTGGAGCTGCAGCTCCATCAGCCCCATTGTTAATCCTGCTCTGGGAACACACAGCCGCAAAAGGGCAGAGACTCCTATTGGATGTAACCTATGTGGGAGGGCATTTCTCGCCCAATCATCTGTGGACATGGTATGATAGACCTGCTGCTAACCCAATGAGAGCTCCTAGCCACGCCCAGCATTAGACACACAGGCAGAGAGTCACAGATCTGGGCTATTATATAGGAGATATATTATATACAGTATTTATGGTATAGAGAAGCCTAAGCCATACTTCCTAACTGTCCCGATTTTCGCGGGACAGTCCCGTTTTTTGGGGACTGTCCCGCTGTCCCACCCGCGGGCCGCAGTGTCCCGCGGTGGGGGGGGGGGGGGCAGTTGGGAGGCTCTGTCTGTCGCTGCCCTGCTTAGCAGAGCAGCGTTGAATAGACGCTGTGCGCATGCGCACAGCGTCTATTCAGGGGAGTCAGAGGGAGAGGGGGCATGCCAGCAGCTCACAGAGCGCTGGGCATGCCCCCTCAGTGACAAAAACGGGGGTGTGGCTCGCGATCGCGGGTCCTCCTGCGAAGCCACCCCCCCTTTTCTTAGGTCACGCTCATTTTCCGGGAGCGCGCACCGCGCGTGTGTCCCTCTTTGAAGAAACACAAAGTTGGGAGGTATGCCTAAGCGCACATCCAGTCTGTACTTGGGAAACACACTCATTATATCCAAAAACATACACAGACTTCCTAGAAACTACTTTTCCTTCCTCATTCCTCTACAAGATCAGTTAAACAATATGAAAAGAGTTCCAAAATTGCTGTGGCCCATTTTCTGGTACACTGCCAAAGATGTCCTTAAACATGAACACTGAAACCACATAAGTGGAAAGGACTTAGGTACACAATCATGGAAGAGTACTTCAAAAATAATTGCCCCAGCAGAGTACAGTAGCAATAGCCAAGAAATTTCAATTTGACATTTAGATAGCAAATTTTAACTGCAATTTTAAATAAACATTGCCTTCCAATTTTATTTGATGGCTTTAAGAAACTAAGTACGTGAATTAGCATAAGCTCAAATTCAGACATTAATCAGATGTCTATTCCATCTGTCTTGGAAAGTTTAATACAGTATGTTTGGAGTTTTAATATTGCAGTGTTAGCAGAGTCATTCTAACATATGGATGAGATGTGACAAGTGCCAATGAGAGGGTTGATCTATGAATAGAGAGCAATTTATTTTTCCAGAGGGTGTCAGTTATAAATAGATCCCAAGGAGTCCCCAAGGTCTTCGATTTGCGTTGAAAAATAGCAAGCAAAAAAATTATATTACATACTTTTTTTTTTAGGATGATCTAATGATCAATGCATTTAAATTCTACAATATACAGTATAATAATATCCGAATTCCAAATGTTTTTCTTTCTACATGAATGTTTATTGCAATTCATAAACACTTGTTTAGACCTTTAACACTTTTCTAGAGAACATTGCTTTTAAATTGTAAAAGTGAACATTTTAATGGTGCAGATTTACAGTGGCAGAGATCTCTGCAAAGAAAAACTGTCTATTTAGTAAATTGTAATTGAGGACAGTGGTGTAGTAAGGAGGGTTCCGGTATGAATGGTCGACCATGTTATGGTCGACAGTCATTAGGTCGACCACTATTGGTTGACATTGACATGGTCGACATGGGCACATGATCGACACATGAAAATGGTCGACAGATGAAAGGTCGACACATGAAAAGGTCAACATGAGTTTTTTTTTACTTTTTTGGTGTCGTTTTTTGCGTAATGTGACTGGGAACCCCAATTAGTGCACCGCGTCCCCTCGCATGGCTCGCTTCGCTCGTCATGCTTCGGGCATGGTGCCTTCGCTCCGCTACCGCTTCGCTCGGCACAGATTACCGTTCCAATCGTAGTCCACGTGGATCGGAAAGTATGGAAAAGTTCCCCAAAAGAAAAAAAAGTTAAAAAAACTCATGTCGACCTTTTCATGTGTCGACCTTTCATGTGTAGACCATTTTCATGTGTCGACCATGTGTCCATGTCGACCATGTCAATGTCGACCAATAGTGGTCGACCTAATGACTGTCGACCATAACATGGTTAACCATGTGAACGGATACCAGTAAGGAGACATAGCTTTCAGTATTCCTGTTAATGCAAAATATGTTCTTCTACTAAATGTTGGATTGTTACCAAAGGTGGAGTAATAAAAAGAGTTTGTGGACAACATGTTTGCATGATACCTAGAGATAAGGAGCGACAGGCTTTAAGCCGTCCATTGGTTTTATTAATACACTTGCCCCTCACCACCTACCACCTTTTCCCCCAATAATCACTCGGACAACTGAATTGCGATTTAAAAGGTCACAGCAAAATTTATTGATCGAATTAGAATTGGTACTCTATAAGTGGGTGGCGAGAAAGCAGTGCGTGCCCCCGGCTACAGTCTCAATATTAAGTTTCTCCTCAATTAAACAATGGGGCGGAACCGAAGTCCCGCCCTTGCGCAAATTAGCTGGGCGGTACCACTTCCCACCATTGGCATAGCACCGGTCCACCCTTAAGATGACGACCGTGTCAGCCCTTGAGGCCACGACAAACTCGCCGAGTATCTGGGGGAAGTGCCGGCCAACCGATGTTGCGCTACTACAGACCGCCGAGGAGCACTGCTTGCCGCGCCTGCTGGACCTCTCTTGTCAGGTGATAATTACACTTCGAAATGGCCTGACGGTGCCTCCATCGAAAATAAAAAATTCCTACATTCCAGTTATCCAACTTTTGCACTGCTTACGTGCCAATACTGCCATGTCTTGTCAGTTGATAATTACACTTCGAAATGGCCTGACGGTGCCTCCACCGAAAATAAAAAATAAATAAAAAAATTCTACATTCCAGTTATCCAACTTTGCACTGCCTATGTGCCAATACTGCCATGTCTTGTCAGTTGATAATTACACTTCGAAATGGCCTGACGGTGCCTCCACCGAAAATAAAAAATAAATAAAAAAATTCTACATTCCAGTTATCCAACTTTGCACTGCTTACGTGCCAATACTGCCATGTCTTGTCAGGTGATAATTACGCTTCGAAATGGCATGATGGTGCCTCCACCGAAAATAAAAAAATCATAAATTCCAGTTAGCCAACTTTGCACTGCCTACGTGCCAAAAAAGCCATACCACATGGGCGGGAGGGTGGGTGCCTTCTTAGATCCTTGTACAGAGTGAAAGAGGAAGCCTGCCTGCCCTTCCTGACCTTTTGTACCCTCACAGGTAGCTCTCCTCCCCTTTTTCCTACAGGATGCTCTTTGATATCTCTCTGCTCCACACTCCCCTTCTCTCTCCCATCCCCCCTTCTCCCAATCCCAGGCCTAGGCTTCCTTCCTTAAAAAACCAGGACGCTTATTTATTCTTCAGGCCTATTTGGCCCTTGAATTCTTTAAGCCGTCCATTGGTTTTATTAATACACTTGCCCCTCACCACCCACCACCTTTTCCCCCAATAATCACTCGGACAACTGAATTGCGATTTAAAAGGTCACAGCCAAATTTATTGATCGAATTAGAATTGGTACTCTATAAGTGGGTGGCGAGAAAGCAGTGCGTGCCCCCGGCTACAGTCTCAATATTAAGTTTCTCCTCAATTAAACAATGGGGCGGAACCGAAGTCCCGCCCTTGCACAAATTAGCTGAGCGGTACCACTTCCCACCATTGGCATTGCACCGGTCCACCCTTAAGATGACGACCGTGCCGGCCCTTGAGGCCACGACAAACTCGCCGAGTATCTTGGGGAAGTGCCGGCCAACCGATGTTGTGCTACTACAGACCGCTGAGGAGCACTGCTTGCCGCCAAAGCCTGGTTCCTGGAACCAAGGCCCGCCACCCGCTGCGACCATCTATAAACACTGCTGTCCGTCTCCATCAGACTAAGACAAATAGAGCCTTTTGCCCACTAAGTTTCTCCAAAAATAAAACAATTCCTATTGCACTGAGGAGCACTGCTTGATAAACTGAGGGCCCCTGGGGGCCACTGCTTCTGTCTCCCATGCCTGCCCAGACGTTTACCAGCTGCCCTATGCCTGCTGCCCGCTAGCTATCGGAGTGACCTGCCAACCGCACCCGCATGGCCTAGCATGAACAGTGCTTTTGGGTGACCCATATGAAGGTGAAAACCACAAAACCTCTTTGAGGGCAAAATTGGAAAGTCCTTCATTCCCCCAAAGCGGCGGGCAGCATAATGCCTTGGGTTTCCCAAAAGACACTCAGGGAGCTTACTTCACCAGTAAAGGTGTCGCAATCAGACTCGGGTGAATGTAGGCTCCCTGCACATAATCTCTCTTGTAATTCCGACCCAGTGGGACTGTTTAAATGACTTTTATCACTGGGACTTAAAAACTCCCAGCCTGTTGCCGAAAGGCTTACCTGGCTCCTCCTTGGGCAATCCTGACAAACTCTTTAGCTCTATGAGGATCTTGTGGCTGTCTAGTGGAAATCTGCTGATAGAGATTACCCTGTGAAGTAGAAAATCAATGTTAGTTTGCACTCTGTAGGTGCTTATACGAACGCTTTTTAAGTATCCTCGGGATCATTGCCTGGCCGCAGCTACCTACGATGCCCTGTGGCCATGCACATACACTTACTGCGAGCCCTCTCCGCAGCCTTACCCTCTCATCCTGGGACTGGGCTGCTGCTCTGACTGGTTTTCATTCGTGAAGATTAATTTACTTACACTTGCCCATATATATATATATATATATATTGCTCAGCGCCTACCAGAACATGCTTGGGCTTTTTTCCAAACGCATAACATTGTTAATTCCCAGGCGCCTGTCGATTGCCTGGACAACCGCGGGCATTCCTGGCATTTTTCTGGCCTGCTGTCGCCCACTGCAACTTTGAGTTACCTGCGACCTTGCGAACCAGAGAAGTTGTCTTTATTTACAACTCGTGTTAAATGTATATAAGGTTGGCTTGCTAATACCATGTTGAGTCTCCAACTGAAGTATCCTTCCCTATTCCCCAATGGGTTGATCCCCCCTTATCCGAAATCGGTACTCACGGCATATCGGTAAAGAGATGTTACACTATGTATTTATGGTATGGTTCAATCCGGTTAGGTATACTCATCATATAGCGCACTATGATCTATACCTAGCAACTATCATATGAATTAAGACACCCGAGAGAGCATACAAACTCCAGAAAGAATGCTCTTAACTGGAATCAAACCCATGACCTCAGTGCTGTGAGGCCGTAATGCTAACCATTGCCCCATAACTGGTGCGTTTCCTCTGAATTGTTGTTCACGCCTTGCGCCAGACTATAGTTGTCCTACGTGGTTATCCCGTATACCGCTAAGGCACATGCAGCCTTGACCCCTACTTTATGCAGAGACAAGGTACTATTCAGCCCTTAAATACCTTGCTTTGCGCCTGGACCTTTGGCTTTCCTTCTCCTTCTGTCCTGTCTACCTTATTATGATACCATAAGTGACCATCATATTGCAAGTTCACTAAAGTAGCTTTGATGGTTTTTTACTGTGATAGCTACCGCTACTTGCTTTGCCTTGTATTTTGTATGACAGTCTGGTTATAGAACAAACTTATTCAGTGCTTGAAGACATAGCTAGTAATATGAATTAAGAACTGGAATTGACCCATGACCTCAGTGCTGTGAGGCAGTAATGCTAACCATTGCACCATAAATGGTGCGTTTATGCTGTTATGCTACCTAAGTGAACATAATACTGCACTTTCCCTAAAGCAGCTTTGATGGTTTTTATACTGTGAGCGCTATCGCTACTTGCTTTGCCTCCCAGGCCTGCATTTTGTATGACACTCAGGTTATAGAACAAGCTAATTTGTACTAAGCGGTTATCAGTATAACTATATACCGCATAATGCAATGCCAGGGGATTAAACCATGCGTTTAGCACAGTGGAAGTTGTACTGTGTAGTGCTGGGCTGTACCGTGCTATGCGAATCATGGTGCTTATTGTTACCTGTATTCTTTTTTTTGGGCTTTTGTTACTGCATCGTTATGCTCTGTGTACCCAGCATTTTTCTAATGTATGCACTGTGCAAGGCATTGGAAATCGCTTGTGACGCCTTCCCCCTAAATGCAACACAATAATAATCATGCTAAGGCAATGGGTAATACAGAAAAATTTGCTAATATGAAAGTTATGGTGCGTCACTGTCACCATGCTCCTTTATTAATACATATTGCTAACATACCTCCTAGACTGCAGCCTATTTTCGGCCAGCTCTGAAAACACTGATCTGTATTTTTATACTGTTCGTTGTATACCTACTACCAATGCAATAATACATGTTCACGGCAATGTGATGACTGTTCTGCCTTATATTGTATAATTTATCGCTATTCCCCTCTATAATCTGCGATATACCCCCGGCCATTAGATCTGGTATTATACTTTATATTAGCCCGCTAGTATACCTATAATGCTGAAATATGCTAATGCCCCCAGTAATCATTACGCTGTATACCTAGTACGACCCATACACTGTAATATACCCATGCGGCAATGACATCACTGATTTGTATTATATTGGATATTATATTACTAGTACATATTCTACCCTGCAATATATACATGCCGTTGCACTTTTGTGATCCTTGGTCTGCATCAATCGCATACTATAACCCTATCATACCTTATACGCTGTAATTTAATACTGACTCAGCAATGTAACCACTGACCCATATTATACTGTCTACTATGACACTATTACACTCTATGCGCTGCAATAACCCCCACAGCCCTGTAATTCTACCCAGCACCCCCTGCCCTTTTATTTTATTTATTTTTATTTTTTTATTTTTACACCCCCTCCCTCGTATACAGTACACTGGTCACACTGCTGGGAGGGGTTATGTGCAAGGGACAAGATGAAAGGGAACCACCAACATTGTTGGAGGAGGGGAGATAACCCCCAGCCAGGAAGCGTCTGCTGGACATGTTGTCCGTAATTAAGAAGAGGGGAAGCTAGTGTATTACTGTGAGAGCAAAGATTTTATGAGGGAAGCAACAGGGAATGGGAGGGCCGCGTAGATGGGTATCCGTTCACATGGTCGACCATGTTATGGTTGACAGTCATTAGGTCGACCACTATTGGTCGACATTGACATGGTTGACATGGACACATGGTCGACACATGAAAATGGTCGACACATGAAAGGTCGACACATTAAAAGGTCGACATGAGTTTTTTTACTTTTTTTTCTTTTGGGGAACTTTTCCATACTTTACGATCCACATGGACTACGATTGGAACGGTAAAGTGTGCCGAGCGAAGCGGTATCGGAGCGAAGGCACCATGCGAGGGGATGCGGTGCACTAATTGGGGTTCCCAGTCACTTTACGCAAAAAAAGACACCAAAAAAAGTTAAAAAACTCATGTCGACCTTTTCATATGTCGACCTTTCATGTGTCGACCATTTTCATGCGTCGACCATGTGTCCATGTCGACCAATAGTTGTCGACCTAATGACTGTCGACCATAACATGGTCGACCATTCATACCGGAACCGCGTAGATGTGGGGTTTGCTCTCCCTGCAGCAGCTGAATGTCCCGTCCTGCTATTATATGACCTGCTTCCCATGCGTTTGTCTTTTAAAACAAACTCCAAGGCTGGAGTGATTATCTTAGGCTTCCACATATATTTTATCTGCAGTTTACTGGAGAGCGTATAGTAAAGTTCTGCAATAACGTCCCAACTATACCAGTGGACCGAGTGATGAATGATCGCAGAAGCAAGACACATAGAATGTAAATACATAATACTTATCTTGGGTGGCCCCTCTGTGTGCTTCCTACGGAATCATTAGAATGTGACCTGTAGTCTGATCGTCTGTAGTAAATACAGTAAGTGAAGGGGAAAGTACAGCATATAAAGTAACATGACGGAAAAAATTTAAACGGAGAAGAAAACAAAATATAATAAAAGAAATTAAATTAAATTAAAATAAATTAATAAATAATGTATCCTGTATGCTGGTACCGGGGGGAAGGTGCGCAGAGGGGGCCAGTAATTTGCACCTTGTAAATTGTGGGCTGTGGAGGGTGCTGCCCGTCGCGTACGGGTGTTGGCTAGCGCCGGCATGGCATTGGGCGTATGTTGGCTGCTGGATCCCAGCGGTGGGTGGGCAGCGGGGGGCCTGCAGTTCGCCCATTGCGAGTGAATGGGCTGGGGCGAGGTGCTGCCCTGCCTCCCACCCAGGGGGGGATGCGCTGCGGCTGCTGCCCCCACCCCGCCTGGGGTGCTGATGGGAATGGATGCCGCATAAATGCAGCCTGTGCTGTCTGTGTGTGTGGGGGGGGGAAAGGCTGCTGCGGGTAAGCTGCGGGGGAAAGGGCAGGCTTAATTGCCGCCGTGCTAGGCGGCATGGGGAGCAGGTGCACGAGCTCCGGCGGGGGGAGGGGCAGTCCCACCAGAGCCCGGGTATGTGCCTGCCGTTGGCCGGCGCTGTGCGTGACGTGGTCCCTCGGTGACGGAAAGGGTGGGGGGGTGCGCAACGTCATGGGGGCCAGCTACCGGTGTGCCGGACATAGCCTCTGGCCCGCCAGGCAGCTTGAGTGTAAGAATTGCATGGGGGGAGCGCATATTCGTCCCACCTGCTGCCGTGCGGACGGGGGCATTCGGGGCGGACATGGCATGTAACCAGGCGGGGGGAACACTCCCGCCGGGGCCGGGGGAGTGCACGGACGTCTCGCGCCGGGGGGGATAGCCATGGCTGCCGGAGGGAACCGAGGCCCGGGCCGCCCGCTGCTGCCGCCGCATTCAGCCTGCAGGGGTTGCTTGTAAGGCGGGTGGGCGAGAAAGGGGGGACATCAGCTTGGATAAGGTGCGTGGGGGGGGCCTGGCTTATTAGCCTGGGCATGCTGCAGCAGGGACACCGCTGGCGTGTGTACCCTGTGCCGTTGGATGTGGAGCTGACCAGCGGCAGAGGTCCGAGGTGGGGGGAGAGAGGTACCATGGGCCCTTGGGTACAAGGCTGCCCTGCGTGTGTGAGGAGGGTTGGAGAGAGGGGTTGAAGTAAAAAAGATACTTATTCCTTCCTTGGATTCCTGGTGCCTTCTTAGATCCTTGTCCAGAGTGAACGAGGAAGCCTGCCTGCCCTTCCGGACCTTTTGTACCATCACAGGTAGCTCTCCTCCCCTTTTTCCTACAGGATGCTCTTTGCTATCTCTCTGCGCCACACTCCCCTTCTCTCTCCCATCCCCCCTTCTCCCAATCCCAGGCCTAGGCTTCCTTCCTTAAAAAACCAGGACGCTTATTTATTCTTCATGCCTATTTGGCCCTTGAATTCTTTTGTCATGGTGCTGGTTACTCCCAGGGAAGAACTGCTTGTCTAGTGTAAATATCAGGGACACACCCCAACTGGCCAAGATGCTTAGGGCAGATTTATCAAAATTTGCTATTTAATTGTGGTTAGCAAGTGTAAATATTGTTAAAAATTGCAATGCGGTAATGCCATTTATCACATGAGTTCATTAAAATTCGGGTGCTGGGACAGAGCTTGCGTTAAAGCCCTGTACACCTATCACAGGAATTCTGAGTGAGTACACAGAGACTGTTAGTTTTGTGCACAACAAGCTAACAAAGTGCTAAGTCCAAGTGTCCATTTGTCGCACGCTGCACATTTAAATGGAAAAAGCAGTGTAATTCAATCCTTCAAAGCAACATCTTACAAACCAGTCCCTGCATGAATACAGCTATTAAGACAAATACTCTCTGTTCAAGAACAACTAAAAGACATATTTAGTGATCTTTAAGGAGAAAGAGACTGACTCATTTGTACAAGTGAAATGAAGTTACTTTACATAGATAGGACTGAGTTTAATTACCAAAGGAACCCTTACTACTGAGTAAGCTGTATTTGTTGAGCGACACTAATATACCTTCACTAGTTTCATCCTCTCTACATAGACTGAGTTATAGTGACATTCTTTTTAACCCAGGATTCGTCGTGCTTACATATGCCATCACCCCCATTGAAAAACTGTGGCACTATAAAAAAATAAAAATAAAGCGCTCCAACGTTATTTACCTGTGAAAATTGAAACATTTTTGTCAGGGAAAGCTAGGAATATAGAAACCGTCATTGAGATTTGTATTTTTCATCACTCTTCTCATCACCCTCATTATTATTGTGTTATATTGAAATAAGCATATATCTGTGATTAGATTGGTTGTCCTATTGAATTACTAAATGTTCCTGCATGTCGTTAGCTAAAGTCAACTGTGATTTACCAATCTTCTTTGATGCCAATTTATTCTTGTGATTGTCTAATTTTTGCCAAATAGCCGATCATCTTTAATCCAGAGTTTATTGTGGCTCAATAAAAAGACATCCTGTTGGAATTGCTCTCTTCCTGTTGTGTATCAATCTACCCTACCTCCTTTAGCAAGGTACTACAGACAAGGTATGGGGAAGGACACTTTAGGGAAAAGGTCTGCCACATAGCCACCTAACATGTGTGATACCTCTTCCAACCACTTAGACATACATGCCATCCCTGGGGTGTTACAGACAGCAGCAATGTGAAAATATGCCAATGCAGCAGGAGGCATCCTGTCTGTTTCTGTGATCTGGTGCTGCATCCTAAGATGCTGCATCGGATCTCTCTGGGAAAAAGTCAGCCATCAGAGGATACTTAGATTGTCAGTCGCAGCTCGCTGGCCATCCCAGTCCCTGGCCCACCTCCAAATGGCTCCAATCTGTCAATCAGGCTGCAACTTTGGGGATCTGCAAGACTTCTCACAGTAGAAGACCGGCACATGCACAGTATAGATCCTGTGCATGCACCAATTATCTAACATCAGAGTAGTACACAAACCATTGGGCCATAGTTTCAAAGACTCATCAAATAATAATGAAATTAAAGTTTTAAAAATCCACCATAGACTTTACAAGGATTGTAGATCAAATAAGTTAACTGTGTCATTGTTAATATGGTGTTCAACAGTCATTCATGAGGAATTCTAGCTATTAAGCAGTTTCAGAGGTTAATTTTATTGCAAAAAAGAAAAAAAAGAAAACATTATTTGACTACCAAACATTTTTTGAGGATTTTAAATACTGCCACTTTCTGAAAATGGTGCATAAACAGTTTTATAAGGCAGAACCATGAATGTATTAATGAATGAGCAAATTAAAGTGATATGTTACTAACTCATCTTTTGTTTTCAGATAGAGCTGAATATCTATTTAATTCTAGTCACAACAGAGATTACACAGTAACTGATATTTCAGTCCTAGCGATGCAGCCTTGGAATTGTAATGGGTTGTAATGCCTGTCATCTCACTCACAGTTCTTATTAAAAACAGGGCTCATTTTACTTTGCTCATCTCCCTCTCACCATAGATGAACAAAGTAACTTGTAGCAACTGAACTACATTTTACTCTGTTTAAGATTTTGATTAAATATCCAGAAAAAGTTTTGGTAAATCCTTGTTACTAGGTAGAACAGAAAGTTTACTCCCTCTCTCTGAAGATAAATTGGAGAAAAATATGCTCTAGGACTATGGTTCCATCTGGTCACATGTATGCGAGATTATATATCCCTGGTGCATACCATAGGTCACCTCTGTGAAAGTCCCCTTCATCAGTGGCTGCACACACCTACTACTACCATGTTGCTACACTATTTAGAAAATGATACACCTGTTAGAATAATGTTCACACCTAGGCAGATATTCCATATTACAAAGTGTACATTTTTATTCATGACTTACACAGCAGATCTACTCAGTATTACTGAAGCAGGGAGCAGAGGTGGCTAGAATGGCAGCCAATGTCCTGGCGAACAAGACAAAGACAAGTGGAGGGAGCAGGAAGATGTGTGATGAGCACTCAAAAGGGTGCCGTCGGGCGGCAACCGTGGTGCTCCCTTGGTCTTGCACCTTCAGCAGCTGTGTTGGTCGCATTCCTGTCCTTTGTAATATTTTATTAGATGTTATTTTAAAGCGTCATTTCTTACCCCCTACATTTCTTCCTACAAGTTTACAACCACCATTGCACTGTCAATTCATTTAACCCTCAGTCAGGCGCAACAGGCCTGACAGGCGCCGCAAAGCTGTTCTCGCTCCCCTCTCCACCCCAAGGGGGCTCAGAGGTCTGTCCCTCCTACTACCTTCCTATCTCTAGGTGCTGTTCAAAGCCCCCCTATTCAGTTTTCCCGCCACCTGCATGGAGTGCAGTAGTGACCCTCCTGGCCTCTCGGGCATACTGCCCCCAAACTCCTCCGACTTTTGAAGGTTCATTTTTCCCTTTCATCTATTAATTGTTTATTTTGCTCATTTTATGAATGAAAATTACAAAGGTTGTGGAAATATGTGGGTTTGTCCAGGGTGGCCTCTCAGGCATACTGCTCTCAAACTTATACTCATGTTCGTGTGTTCTCTTTTTAATTTCAGATTTTCTGCTGAAATGGCCCATAAAACCTACGATTTCTCTCTTTGTACGTCCTAATGAAGGTCACTGATCACTTTAAGAGCGTTAGAATTGAGTTAATTAGGTGCTAATGATTTTCTAACAGATGCCTGTCAGGCACACTGCGCCTGAACCCGGGAGTCCCAGACGTGCACCTGTCGGAGGGTTAAAATGCAGCATTTAGCAAAGCCCATGTTAACAAACAAGGGAAGCAACTCCAAAATCTCTGCTTTGCTGCTTATATCACTGGGGGTAATTCAGAGTTGAAATTTAGCACATCTATGATCATTTACTCTTACATACAGGGGGACTCCCAGCACAAGGCTAGTCCGCCCTTCCTGCTATGCCCTGCCCCCCCCCCCCCGCACAGGTGCAAAAGCATTGCACGGCGGCGATGCTTTTGTACCTGACAAGTAGTCCGGGTCGCAGCGGCTTCGTGTGACGTCACAGCCTGCCCCACCCAATGGTCAGGACACGGCATCTTTGTCCAGAAAATGCCCTGCCAATGGCATTCTAATGCCATATGCATGGCCCATCCCGCCACACGACCACCTCTGCCTGTCAATAAGGCAGAGGCGATCGCACCAGTGGCTGCACGGGCGTACTGCCTGCCATGCGAGCGCACTGCGCAATGTAATTCTGACTGCGATCACTGCCACTGCAGTGATGCAGTCTGAATTACCCACACTGTACGCAACAAAACTGTGACTCAGTCACAATGACAATCTAGGGGTCTAACCTAACCTCCCTTTTACCATCCTCCAGGGAGAATAGGAAAATAACTGATCCTTGTGTGTTAATTTTTTGCAGAGGTAAGCCAAAGAAAACAGGCAGATCTGTAACCTGACCCGTTGCTGTGACTGATAAAAAAAATTATGCTTTCTTGTTTTTTTTTGATGCAGATAAAATATTCCTGAACAAAATCCCTAAACATACAATCTATATATAGATACTATAAATTATATATTGTTTTAATATTTGTGCGCCATAGTGATGACAACTTCTTTTACCTTCTTTGTTTATTTTTAATTACATAATTCTAGTTGGTTGTCATAAGGCTGCACCCACATAGTATTACATATATATTAGAATAACAATCTTTTATTTGGGGTCTACTAATCCTGTTTAGGGTTAAGAATTAGTGCAGCAGTCAATTCTTTCTCTTTTTGTAAGTATCTTAAATGAGAATGCAAGATTTCTGTAGCACAACTTTTCTTTTATTTATGCAATCTAGATATTACAATTCCCATAAATCTACATTTTTGTAAAGTTTTTTTTTGTTTTACAATAATGATATAAAATCTATTGCTTTCATTCATATACAGATATTATTATCTATTTAATGGATATAACAGTTTTAAGGGAATTGCTAACCTTATAAACTAAACAGTGTGGTGGTATATTGGTTTCCACTCTTTTCAGTTGTTACAAAAGTAAATCAGACTTAAAGTGTCAGTATGTAAGTAATTATTCCATGAGAAGTGTTAGCTAAATTTCAGACATGATCTAAAGCTACAGTCCTGTAGAAAAAACTGAAGCAATGTCACCCAACCAAGGGAGGGGGGGGGACGGGACGACGACATGAAATAGAAGCAGGAGGTACAAGACTTTGCAGCAGGTTGATTTTGACATGTACAGGATTGCTGCTTTAAAAAAGCATGGGAGAACTCACACAAAGTCTCGCACTTCTCAGGCTATTACCTTCTCCTCCAAATCCCTTGGAACTCAGTGTTATCTGTTTTTGTGTTTGAATGCAGAGAAATTACAACACTAAGGGGGAATTCAATTTGCCACGGTAGTTTACCATGAGCTAATTGATCCCCCTGGGCTATTCATTCAGTCCCAAAAAGGCAGCTGCTGGCTGCAATTAATGGTGATTTCTTTTTCAGGGTCTGAAAAGAAATCCAGATACTATAGATAAGTTGTTATTGGGTACTTGAACCGGGTTCAGTATGTTTGCTTGGCAGATGGGATACCAGCGGTCACAATACCAATGCCGGAATCCCGATGTTTGAAATCCCGACTGGGGAGAGGGAAATATGTTATCCCCTCTCCCTACCCCTAACATTACATTCCCGTTGCCAAACCCTAATCTCCCCCATTAGTTCCAAACTTCCCCCCGGTGATGCCTAACCTAACCCCCCAGGGTAGTGCTGAAACCTAACCTCCCCCCGGCCTTAACTCCAACCCCCCCCTATACCTACAGTCAGTATGCTGGCATCATTCTCCTGACATTGCTTGGACTCCGGTGTTGGCATTCTGACAGCCAGAATCCCGACAGCTGGGATCTTAAATGCACCCCCCCATGAACCACGTTAATACATGGGCTCGGGAATTTATCTTGCAATCTTTGTTTTAACGGGGGCCCATTCCGTGTTGATCGCTCGCTGCCGATTTTCGCAGCGCAGTGATCAGGTGAAAAAAACTGCATTTCTGCGTATGCCCCGCAATGCGCACGCGTGACGTACATGTACAAAACTCTTTGTGGTTGTGCTCAGGTTCTAGCAAAGTTTTCCTTCGCACTGGTGGCCGCAATAAGAGTGACAGGAAGGAGGCGTTACTGGGTGTCAACTGACCATTTTCAGGGAGTGTTTGTAAAAATGCAGGCGTGTCTGAAAAAACATAGGCTTGGCTGGGCATTCGCTGGGTGGGTGTATGACGTCAAATCCAGACACGAATAAGCTGAAGTGATCGCAAGCGCTGAGTAGGTTCAGAGCTACTCTGAAACTGCACAAACTGTTTTTGTAGAGCTCGGCTGCACATGCGTTCGCACTTCTGCGAAGCTAAAATACACTCCCCAGTGGGCGGCGGCATAGCGTTTGCATGGCGGCTAAAACTAGCTAGCGAGCGATCAACTCGGAATGACCCCCAACATCTGATAACAGTTATTTAACAATTATCAGGAGATAAAATAGCGCTCTAATTGACAAGCTCTGGGTGTGATTTCTGAAAGGGTTGTTCATTTTATGTCCCATAGGAGTGCGCTAGTTAATCTTATACCCCGTAGTTGTGCCACAGTTCATCTAATGCTCTATAGTAGTGACCACCAGTTCATATTATGCCATATTGTAATATTCAGTACACAACATGCCACATTGGAGTACTGGCAGTACACAAAGTGCCCACCTTACATTATGTTGCATAGTGTCACTAATACATTTGATGCCACATTAGAGTACCTCCAGTTCCTATTATGTCACAATGTAGTGCCCTAATTCACATTATTCCACACTGTAGTGTTCCTAGTTCATATTATGCCACACCGTAGAACCCCCAGTTCATATTGTGCAGCATTACAGTGCCCTAAATTCAGATATGCAGTGCCCCAGTACGTTATAATATCCATTTTACACAACCAATTATCAGTGTAACATCCACCACACCCTCCTTATCATGATAAAATCCACTATACATGCTACTCACTGAAAATAAAATGTCACCCCATTAGGTAGCTTTATCTTGCATATAAGCCTGGTAATATATTTAAGGGGTCTATTTACTAAGACACTACTTAGAATGGAGATAGATCCTGCTACCGCTGCGAAGTGGGGGCGCCTTCCACAAATATGACTAAAAACAGAACGTTAAGTCACTTCCACAGCTGTAACAGCTAAGACCCCTTTCTGCACTGACAGCCCTGTCCTTGGCTCCTGTGTGTGGAGCTCACCCTGGCCCAAATGTATTAAGCTTTAAAAAGTGATAAAGTAGAGGATGAAAAATGACCAGCCAACCAGCTCCTGTCATTTTTCAAACACAGCCCGTGACATGGCAGAAAGCTGGTCATTTATCACTCTTTATCCGTCTCCACCTTATCACTTTTTAAGGCTTAATATATTTGGGCCCCTCCTGTCTCCCTGCATGCAGCTGCAGCAGTGACTTTTTTTCTTCAACAAACTCTACTGACATCCAGCAAAATGAACAAGAGGTCACTTCCTGCTTCTCCAGTAAGTAGAAGCAGCTTCCGGCAGCTACAGATAACAATGCCGCTGCTGGGACAGACAGCTGATGATAAGTGACCTTTCCTGTTATACCACTTTCAGACAGAAAACCTTGCAATTCCCCTGGCATTTCAGTGCCGGGTCGTGTTGCCGGGCTCTGTTTGTCACCCCCTTTCATACAGACAAGCAAATTACCGGGTTGAGAATTATGCGGATCAATACGGGTATTTTGTCTGTGTGAAAGGGTCAACACGGGTCAAAATTCCCAGGTCTCCGACGATGGTAAATTCCAGGGTCGAAGTTCCGGGAATTTCAACCCGGGTTTAACCTATCACACAGAAAAATGACCAGGGTTTTTCATGATATTACATGGTAGAACTGCTTCAGTTTCTGTCTGAAAGGGGTATTAGTATTACTTAGGACACTTTGTGCCTATGGCAGTGCTAAGTGACCTAGGCGCAGAGTAATATCCATGCCTACACTTTGTGATAGCATGTAGCAGACAGAGAAAATCCCTGCATCTACTGTTTAGACCCCTTGGTCAATATTTACTAATATTCGTGTTTGAGTCGGTTTGTGTAGTGTTTAAACTCGTTTTGTATCGGGTGCATTTTCATGCAACTTTTTGAATCCATGGCCCTCATTCCGAGTTGTTCGCTCGCAAGTGAATTTTAGCAGATTTGCTCATGCTAAGCCGCCGCCTACTGGGAGTGAATCTTAGCATCTTAAAATTGCGAACGATGTATTCGCAATATTGCGATTACACACCTCGTAGCAGTTTCTGAGTAGCTTCAGACTTACTCGGCATCTGCGATCAGTTCAGTGCTTGTCGTTCCTGGTTTGACGTCACAAACACACCCAGCGTTCGCCCAGACACTCCCCCGTTTCTCCGGCCACTCCTGCGTTT
The DNA here is from genome assembly GCF_028390025.1 of Pseudophryne corroboree. NCBI lineage: Eukaryota > Metazoa > Chordata > Amphibia > Anura > Myobatrachidae > Pseudophryne > Pseudophryne corroboree. The sequence goes on from NC_086447.1 coordinate 698,279,745, forward strand.
TTTCCGGAAACGGTAGCGTTTTTTCCCACACGCCCATAAAACGGCCTGTTTCCGCCCAGTAACACCCATTTCCTGTCAATCACATTACGACCGCCAGAACGATGAAAAAGCCGTGAGTAAAAATCCTAACTACATAGCAAATTTACTTGGCGCAGTCGCAGTGCGGACATTGCGCATGCTCATTAAGCGGAAAATCGCTGCGATGCGAAGATTTTTACCGAGCGAACAACTCGGAATGAGGGCCCATGGCCCTCATTCCGAGTTGATCGTTCGCAAGGCGATTTTAGCAGAGTTGCTCACGCTAAGCCGCCGCCTACTGGGAGTGTATCTTAGCATCTTAAAATTGCGAACGATGTATTCGCAATATTGCGATTACAAACTACTTAGCAGTTTCAGAGTAGCTCCACACTTACTCGGCATCTGCGATCAGTTCAGTGCTTGTCGTTCCTGGTTTGACGTCACAAACACACCCAGCGTTCGCCCAGACACTCCTCCGTTTCCCCGGCCACTCCTGCGTTTTTTCCGGAAACTGTAGCGTTTTTTCCCGCACGCCCATAAAACGGCCTGTTTCCGCCCAGTAACACCCATTTCCTGTCAATCACACTACGATCGCCGGAGCGATGAAAAAGCAGTGAGTAAAAATACTATCTCCATTGTAAAATTACTTGGCGCAGTCGCAGTGCGAATATTGCGCATGCGTACTAAGCGGAATTTCACTGCGATGCGATGAAAAATACAGAGCGAACGACTCGGAATGAGGGCCCATATACGCAAAGTTACTAAGCATTTGAGTTTATTGTTTTCGTGTTTTCCGATGTCGATGCCAGTCGGTTTTTTTAGCCACATTTACGGCCGTCATTGTCGTTTGCGTACGTGTTTTTGTTGGATTTGCTGGTTTTTTCACTAAGTTAAACGCGGCAGGGTTTTTTCCCCCCGCGGCCGCATTTTCACTTTCAGTTTCGATTTTCATCCCCGTTCGTGATTGGTTGTGTTTCAGATGGTAGGAGTGTCTGTGCGCAACCATATAAATACGCCCCAAACCGTCCGCACCTCGTGGGTTTAGTTAGTGGTGAGGAGGAGGGAGGTTGTGCTGTGGAGGTAGGTGATTTTGTGGTTTGAAGAGGAGTGTTGGTAGCGATTTCTGAGTGTGGTATTGTGTTTGAAAGTCATCTTGTCATTCTTGTTGTCTTGTATTTTGTGGTTTTGTCTCATTTTTAGTCCAAGTTATTGTTCTTTATAGTCCCTTGTCAGTGTTTGTGTGTGTGTGTGTGTGTGTGTGTGTGTGTGGGTGTGTGTGTGTGTGAGTTGTGTAGTGGTAGTGGAGGTGTGTGTTGTTTGTCTTTTTTTACCCTGTGTTAACTGTGTAGACACACAATTATGTGTGACTCAGAGGTGGAGGGTGTGAGTGAGGGGGAGGAGGTCGGTCAGGTGGAGAAGGTGAGTGTTAGTGAGGTTAGTGAGGTGGGTGAGGTTGCTGCAGCAGCCTCAAGTGACAGTGACAGTCAGAGTGCTCCGCAGCCACGCACCACTACTAAGACTGGGCGGAATGTTAAGTTTAGTTTTGCTGAAAATGTGGCATTGGTGCGTGAGCTGATGAAGTATCAGAGGCAGCTATTTGGGCCTGAGTCCGCCAAGGTGCCAACACGGAGGAAGACGGTGTTGTGGGCGAAAGTAGTTGCTGCTGTCAATAGTGAGGGGGTGGTCAAGCGGACGGAGGACACATGCCGCAAACGGTACTATGACATAAAGTGACGTGTCAAGTCCAAAATGGCCAAGGAGGCCAAGTCGGCTCGGCAAACCGGTGGTGGGCAGCCCTATATTGCAAGATATCTGGAGTATGAGGAGCCCATGCGGAGTGTCATACCTCCTGAAGTTGTCTCTGCAACCCATGTCCGGGATTCAGATAGGCCAAGGAAGAATGGTGAGCATGTGTTTTTTTTTTTTTTATAAGTTGTATTTTGTAAACTGTGTCATGTGACGTAGCATATTACTCCCATCTTCAAGTGTGTGTTTGCAAATACATTGTTTTGGGTCATGTGTTAGCTAAAAGCTAATGTAACATCTTACTTTATTGTATGTCATGTTTTTTTCACACAGATATTTAGCATATGTAGTTTGGACTTGTTGTGTCTCTGATTTGTCCTGCAATAATGTTTTCCTTTTGGGCGTTTTTTCCGTTAAAAATTATGACTATGTTTTATATATAAGTGATCCATGTTTTTTTTAATTAAAATAAGTCGTTGTCATGTTAGAGGCTGGAGTACTGGAAAGTGGTTTGTAAACCACTTACATGTGTAATGTCATCTTTACTGAAGGTTTTTTTTTTATAAGTTTTAAAAATATTTTTTTTTTGCTTGTATTTGTTCCGTGACACCATACTGCATTTTTTAAAAACTTAACATTTGCTGGTTTTTTTGTGTGGTCATATAGTGGTAATGTGTATTTGGAGTGCCACATCACAGAGCCAATTAGATATTGCATCTGTAATATTTTTAAAAACAATACAAAATTAATTTGTGTTTTTTTTTTTTTAAACCCATTCCTTTAACTTGTGGCCTATGTCAGTGTCCTGTACATGTTTGCCTGTCTTGATGTTGCCATAGTGCATATTTTTTAATTTTTAATTAATTTTTTTGGTATATCTGGTCCTTATGTTTTTTTAAAATAAAAACCAAGCATTTCTAAAGGTATAAATGTTTATAAGCATAATGGGTGGATGTATACACAATAGCATGATTTATGAATATATCTCTTTTTATACAGTGTCTGAAAAAAACAGTACTACTCGTCGGCCAGTAAATCCTAACACATCTGATGATGATGACGCTGCGGAAGCAGGTAAAGTGTCCATTGTAGTATAGGGTATGCTTGTAAAGGAATGGCCATAACAAAATTGCACTATCATTAAAAGGTCCATCAAAAGAAGTATGGAGCAGCAGAAGTGGCTCTTCTGTTAGACATCACCACAAGAAACCTGTGGCCGAAAAGAAAGCAAGGTCGTCTGTCCCGCCACAAACACAGCAGGCTACCCCGCCACGAAGATTATCGTCCGTATGTTCTGTCCCCCCACTCCAAATTTTGGACACACCTCCAAGACGTCATCCACACTGCCCTCATCTTGATTGTGAGTATCAAACTGGAAAAAAAAGTGTAAAATGTCAGAACATAATCATAATCAGTCATTAAGTCCAAACACATCCAAAACAAAAATACTTACCGCAGTAAGTAAAAGCTGAAATGGAATCCAAACTAAATGGCCTTGTCCACATCCAGTAAAGATATGTATGTCCACTTGAGTCATACAGTATGACATTGGGTGTAAGATGCTGCAACAAAAAAGCATGTTGGTTTGTTTGTTAAAAGTAAGTTTGTTTTTCAAAAAATCTCATGTGTGCTTAAGGTAACATTGCAAAATACCAACCAAAACATTACTATGTTTGTTTGAACAAAGCTATAAAGGTAACACATTATGTATTACAATGTTTTTTTTATGCTGGAGTATGTGTGAGCTACAATAAATCTAAAGTGTTTGCTTTCACAATTAAGTAACCAGACACATTTGCCACGAGCAGGCATATGTATGTATTTAAGCTATGAGTGATGATGTTGCTAGGCAGAATAGTTTAAAGCAACAGTGAATGACATGTGTTCCATGTGTAGTGTTTTTTTTTCCATTTCACAACCATATGGATAGCTAACGTAGATATGTTTAACATTTCAGCTTCGAGTCCTGGGAACAGCATCCCTCCGCAACAACACCAACACAGTGACATGGAGGAGACAAACATCTTAGAAATGCAGCCATTAATGCAAGGAATGAGCCCCCCAGCACCTGTGAGTACACCACCACAGCAAAGCACACCACCCCCACCACAACACAGCCCAACAACTCCAGGAAAACAAGGCCCTGATCAGGTGTTTTGGACTATTTGGGCTAGACAGCAGGCCACTAATGAAGATTGCCTGCGTAAGCAGACACAAATGTTTGCAGGCCTACCATCTCACCTCAGAAGAATCTCAAGAAATCTGAGTCGACAAAATGAGCAAACAACCAGAATAGGCAATACCATGGAACTCATGCGTACAGACATTACACAGGTCATGGGCAACTTACAGCGCATAATGGAAGAACAGCACAGACTAATGGAAGAACAGCACAGACAACAGCAAAGTTATATGAGCATTTTTCAAAACAGTCAAAAGATTAATGAAAGCATATTCAGAATAGTAGACAATCAAAATGCTGCTACACGTGAACTCAATGCCACCCTCACTAACCTGAATGAAACACTCAGATGCATGCACCAACAGCAAACAACCAGCAGTTCTGGTACGACTACTCCAAATATCACGCCAGTCTCATCACCACCAAGACGGTCCACCAGAGCACGCCAACATTACAGTGCTAAAGGCAAAGGGCAGGACAAGCAGCCACCAAAAAAAACGTAAAAAAAAAAAGTTAGACATTTGTGATAAGTAAAGTTAGCAAGTGTTTTTGATGCTTTACAAAATATCACACTTAGCTCCTTGCCCCTTTTTTAAACATCATTAATTATAAGTGCACCAAATTAATTGTTAAAAATAGTACGCACATTTATTCCTTTTCATTTTTTTGGGGTATTGGAGGAGGAAAATGTTGATGGAGCCACACATACATGTTAGCAGGAAGTAAACTGACCACTTGATTTTTTTCTAATCATTACTCTTTCTAGATTCCAATCATTCTCTTTGCCTGCAGATACAATAATTGCCAGCCAGGCAGAATGTCTTTAGCAGGAAGTAAACTGACCACTTGATTTTTTTCTAATCATTACTCTTTCTAGATTCCAATCATTCTCTTTGCCTGCAGATACAATAATTGCCAGCCAGGCAGAATGTCTTTAGCAGGAAGTAAACTGACCACTTGATTTTTTCTAATCATTACTCTTTCTAGATTCCAATCATTCTCTTTGCCTGCAGACAATCCAAATTACAATGTTAGTGATACATATCTTAGCTATCTTATCTATACAACATTACAAGATTAACACAATTGAGTGGCGTAAAAAGCTTGCAATATATTGCCTTTGTTTTGTTTGTAAAACATTGTCCAAATGAATGTCAGTATTGTTGGGACAGGTTTGTGTGCGCTAAAAAATATTAAGCATGTTTTTACACATGATGCTGAAACAAACAAATATGTACTTTTTCAAAAATAAATCTGTTTATAATAATGTATATGTGTGGCAAACTGTGTATTTACTTACACATCATCAAGTTTACAGCATCAAACATTAGGAAATAAATTATTCCTGATTACAGTAAGTTTGTGAGTCTTAAATATGATGTTGCGTCACACATAGGGACACATGTATTCCTCAAGGCAAACATATTATATGTTGAGGAGAGTTTTTTGGGAACACAGGTTCTCAAACTCGGCCATCAGGAACCCACACAGTGCATGTTTTGCAGGTCTACTCACAGAATCACAAGTGACATAATTAGCTCCACCTGTGAACCTTTTTACATATGTCTGTGAGTAATTCATACACCTGTGCTTCTACTGGGTTACGAGAAAAACATGCACTGTGTGTGGTCCTGGGGGCCGAGTTTGTGAACCTGTGCATTAGGACATTACACACAATGATAAAGTGAAATACTAAATGGATGATGTGGGCTTGTAAGAAATTAGCACTGTAAGATTTCGAACACTTATCCAGACTTAATGCATGCCACTCATAATCTGTTGTTTTGATATTAAAAAGACACACAATACACATGCAACATTTGTTGACCATATAGCGAGGGTATGTTTGTATGTGTCAAGGAGACAGACACATTCTGAGTACTGGATTTTGACCAAAAAAACAAAACATCTATTTATGAAGACACAACAAATGAAATAAGCAAACCAAGCTTACCTTAGAAATAGCTATTGATGATCTGTTGCCTAACCTGCCTCCCTACATCAGTACTCCAAGTATCACCAGATGTCTCTAATTCCTCTGCTTGCTGGCTGCTTTCTTCCTCCTCCTCAACATGTGGCAGATGTTGTTGCAAACACATGTTATGAAGAAAGCAGCAGCAGAACACAATTTGAGTCACCTTGGAGGGACTATACAACAAAAGGCCACCAGACTTATCCAGACACCGAAACCAAGATTTCAGCACACCAAAACATCTTTCTATCACATTCCGCGTGGACTTATGTGCATTATTGTAATTGTGTTCAGCAGGGGTATCAGGTCGGGACAATGGAGTTAGAAGCCAAGAGAAACAGCCATATCCTCCATCACCTAAAAGACAGATATAGTAACGTGATTCATGTGAAGATACAGCAACGCATAAGTAACACACTGTGGGGCAGATGTATTAACCTGTAGAAGGCATAAGGAAGTGAAAAACCAGTGATATGTGCAAGGTAATAAAGGCAGCAGACAATCTGATCCTAAATGTTCATTTACATATTGGAGCAGATTGGCTGGTGCCTTTAACACCTTGCACAGATCACTGGTTTCTCACTTCCTTATGCCTTCTACAGGTTAATACATCTGCACCTGTATTTGGGCAAAGTATACGCAGGCCTACACATATCAAATTACATACCCAGCAGCCATCCATCTGGCATTTGTCCATCCTCAAACTTATCAAAGAGGGATGACTGACTGAGGATGAAGGAGTCATGGCAGCCCCCAGGGTAACCAGCAACAACACTCATTATTTTGAGATTTGCATCACAAACCACCTGCACATTTGTGGAGTGTTCAAAATGGCGGTTTGTATATATGTGCTGCCTGCCCCTAGGTGGTCTCAGCTGAATGTGTGTGCAATCTATGACTCCAATCACATTGGGCATGCCAGCCAGCTCATAGAAATCTACCCTGACGGCATGCCACTGAGACTCCTGGGTAGGGAAGCAGATTGAGGCCTCAATGTGTGGCTGCAAAACAGCCAAAACCTGTGTGAACATTTTAAAGAACAATAAACTTGAGATTTTAGGACAGAACTGGCCACCGAGAAATTAAAACAAACACAAAACAGAAGAGGTTGTTAGGTATACATCACCTGTGTTAAGATTCTGGAAAATGTGGGCTGTGAGATTCCTATCACATCCCCAGACACAGCCTGAAAGCTGCCAGTAGCCAGAAAGTGCAACACAGCCAGGAGTTTGTGCAGGCCTGAGACAGGGCGAGAGCGTGCTGTCTCAGGGTCTAGGCCCAGTTTGACAAGGTCATACAGACGGAAAATGTTGTTACGATTTAGACGGAACATCTGTATGACCTTATCATCGGACAATGCGTTCAAGTTTAAACGCCCCCTAAAAAAACGAGGCCTGCGCAGCCTCCGCGGAACCTGTACAACCTGCTGACCATGTTCAGTTTCTTGGCCCTGGGTACTTACAGGCTGATGTCTGAGTCTGAGGAATCCCACAGCACACAAAAGATCACTGGTCCACAGTCCTGCTGCCATTTCTGAGTGTAGGTGTATTGAAATGGGCCTAACATCCTTTTATAGGCATCCTAATTCAGGTGTGAGTGATTTTTTATTTGCAACACATGTAAACACGACTGAAAAAAGCAGGTCTATTTTTTTGCCGCTTTTTTTAACGAATCGCAAAAAAATATGACCGCATTTGAGCCCTCAGAGACTAACACCCAAATACGAATGAATAGTAAATTCCCGTATTCTATGAAATAACAGCCGCATTTGACCGATGGTCTATTCATTCGTATTTCGGAACGTTGTCATTCAAACCATTACGAATAGACCAGACACTGCCGAGATTGGTGCTTAGTGAATTCCCGGATTGGGACTTAGAAAAAAAAACACAAATCGACCAAACTTGGACTTTTAGTAAATACTGGCCCTTGTCTCCTGTTAGTAAATAGACCCCTATATCCTATTGACCTCTTATATTACAGAATATCACCTTATTTGCTGATAGTGATGTTTCAAGTGCTCAATGCCTTAAATTTAAATGCCAGCAAATCCATGATGGCTAAGAAGATGGCCGTTTACAGAGAGTGTAAAGACACAGGAGTAGGTAGTGTAATCAATGAGAATGCTAATCTCCAACTGTGCCTGGCTCACTGATTAGCTTAGATGTGCCTGTGACACAGCATGGAGCTTACTGAAGACTTGCCTACTCCCCCCCCCCCTGCACGTGTTCAGTGGTAGGCTCCTGATTTTTAAAAGAGCCTCCCGCTGCCTCGCAAAACTTGTTAGCCCTCCTGGATTTTAAGGGTCCTTCATTGAAAATCTTGATGGCGCATGCGCAAGTCCGGAGAGGCCGTGGCAGGGCCTGAACGGGAGACTTCAGGGAAGCTACCGCAGGTTTGTGTGCAGCTGCAGTTTTCTTGCTGTGCACACTGAGAGGTCGTCTGAAGCAGGTCTTTGCTTCTTTGTGCCTTGCCCCTCCCACCACACTCAGCAGCATGTATCTATCCAGCAGCAGTAGCTTCCTCTCTCTGCTCCTTGGCTCTCACTAGGGATGGCCATCGGTGTGGTTGCCATCAATGGTGATATGGTAAGTAACCATCGATGGCTGCCAACTATGCAGTGGATGACCATCAATGGTTCCCACTATTGATAGTCATTCCTGTTTTTCACTGACTGGCACATGGGCCAACCAGAATATGGGGGTGGGGATTTGTATGTCAGGGGGCAGAGCTATGCAACGTGTCCCGGCACCTTATAAAAAAAAATTGGTTATGCCTTTCCATTGATGCCTACATCGGCCATAAACCATCAATGATTTTGAATCATCAATGGTCAATGGCCATCCCTAGCTCTCACTGGATGTTCCTGCACTGTGCTGTCCTGAGTTCGGCTCCTAGTCCTTACAGGTAGGTGCAACATAGCCAGGTTGATGCAGAATATAATTGTGGGGAGGGGATGTGATGTGTCACTGGGTGTAATATAGGGGGGTAGGGGCTGTGTATGTACTCTGGTACAGGGTGTAATATAGGGAAGAGGGTATGTATGCTGTGCATTGTCAAGGCAGGCTATTTTGTGAATCCGTTGGACTCAGACCAACGGAAGTAGTAGATGCTCCTGTATGTAGGAAACAAGGAGGACGAATATAGTTCCTTTTCATATACTTTATTACAGACAACAGATCTTAATGTAGCAGACCAATGGTCCGTGACTACTGAATTTTAGGTTGAATAACTGTAAAGAAAAGTGTTACTGGACACTTGAAGAACAAGGCTGAAGGACACAGAGAAGAATTGTCTGCTTGGTGATGAAAAGACGTGGCTAAAGAACTGTGAAGAATTGTTTGCTGGATGATGCGAAGACCTGAATGAAGAACTGTGAAGAATTGTTTGCTGAATGATGTGACGACGTGAATGAAGAACCTTTGAGGAATTGTCTGTTTGATGATGTGAAGACATGAATGAAGAACTGTGAGGAATTGTTTGCTGGTTGATGTGAAGATGTGAATGAAGAACTGTGAAGAATTGTCCACTGGATGATGTGAAGATGTGGCTGAAAGTCACTAGCGGAAGCTGGTAGACCACCACGGGGCTCCGGAAAATTCGAAGGTACCGTCGGGTGAACGGTTATAGGTGACCGTGCTCTTGAGGGCTGGCGGGTTCTTTGCAGCGAGAGACAGCATGCAAACACTGAGAACGTAGATGGGACCAGGACACCTGGAAACGCACAGATACAATCTGCGGGAGCACAGAACTAGGGTACAGAGTAACTACAACAAAGCACTGGCACAGAGTGTAAATATCCTAGCCTACTTACAGGCAGCGAAGAAACAGTATTGGCTGACACTCACCCATAGACGCTCATTGGTGCTGCACTTTGTCTCCAACATGGCCGCCCCCTATGCTGCAGACACACAGGAGCGCTGCAGGCCACTAGGTCCGCACTCCCGATTCCCAGAAGCCGAATAATCTCCGCCGCTGTCTGCACCGCATTCCCCAAGCAGACGCACAGCACAGCAATCAGCCGCACTGGCAACGGGCGGAACCCGGACCAGCGGCCGTGAGTGTCCACTTCATGACAGTATCCCGCCGTTTGGGGGTGGACTCCAGAACACCTTCAAGCCTTAGTAGGATTTTATGAGTAGAAATTTTTAATCAATCTTGGAGCATAGACCTCCTCAGTGAAAACCCAGGACCTCTCCTCTGGACCATACCCTTTCCAATCAAGAAGGTATTGAAGACGTCCATAATGATGACGGGAGTCTAAAATCTCCTTAACCTCAAATTTTTCACCCTGCAAGGTGTGAATTTTAGGAGGTTTGGGCAAAGCAACACGGAACTTGTTGAGGATTAAGGGTTTAGGAAGAGATGTGTGAAAGGCATTAGGTATCTTGAAAAAGGATGGCAGTTTAACTTTATATGCCAGAGGGTTGAGAAACATATCTATAGGAAAAGGACCAATAAACTTGGTCGCAACCTTCTTGGAAGGAACTTTGAACTTGAGATTGCGAGTAGATATACAGACTTGGTCCCCCACCTAGTAGTTAGGAACTGCTTTCCGTCTTCTATCTGCGAAAGATTTATATCGTATGGAAGATTTATTTAAAGACTTGCACACTTGACTCCAAATCTTAGACAATTCCAGCTAGGTCTGCCACTGGAACCTCCTGAGCTGGAAGAGGTTGAAATTCCGGCACTCAAGGATGGAAACCAAAATTGGTGTAGAATGTTGTGGATTCTGAAGATGAATGAAAGAGGTTATTATGGGCGAACTCTGTCAACAGAAGGAAGTACAGCCAATCATCTTGTGAGGAAGACATGTACAAATGAAGAAAAGTTTCAAGATCTTGAGTCACTCTTTCAGTTTATCCATCCGTCTGTGGGTGATATGCAGAGGAAAAATTAAACTTAATGTTTAGAGAAGAAAAAAGCGACTTCCAAAACTTGGCAACAAATTGCAGTCCGCGATCAGAAATAATCTGTTGAGGGAGGCCATGCAATCTGAAGATCTCTGAAATGAATAGTCTAGCTAGTAATGGAGCAGAAGGTAGTCCCGTTAAAGGAATAATGGCCCTTATTCAGAGTTGATTGCTAGCTGCCGTTGTTCGCAGCACAGCGATGCTTTTCTGTCGCTCTGTTGATCGTTGAGTGATTGACAGGAAGTGGGTGTTTCTGGGTGGTAACTGGCCGTTTTCCGGGAGTGTGCTAAAAAACGCAGGCGTGTCAGGTAAAAACGCAGCCATGCCTGGGGAAACGGGAGAGTGGCTGGCCGAACACAGGGCGTGTTTGTGACGTCAAAGCAGGAACTAAACTGATTGAAGTGATCGCAAGGTAGAAGTAGGTTTGGAGCTGCTCAGAAACTGCATGAAAATTTTTACGAGCAGTTCTGCTAACCTTTCGGTCACACTTCTGCTAAGCTAAGATACACTTCCCAGAGGGCGGCGGCCTAGCGTTTGCACTGCTGCTAAAAGCAGCTAGCGAGCGATCAACTCGGAATGAGGGCCACTATGCGCCATTTTTTAAAAAGGACCCACCACAATCCAGATGGTTTTCTGTCCCTTTGATGGAGGTAAATCAGTCACGAAATCCATTGAAATATGAGTCCAAGGCAGCATGGGTATGGATATTGGATGTAGTAACCCTGGTGAAGAACCCTTAGGATTCTTGAGTAGGGCGCATTTAGGGCAAGTGGCAATAAATTCTTTAAGATCAGTTCTAAGACGAGGCCACCAGTAGGACTGTCAAATGAATTTAAGTGTCTTAAGAATTCCAGGATGGCCCATAAAAGATGAAGAATGAGCCCAAGTAAGTAATCGTTTTTGGAGATCGGAAGCAACAAAGGTTTTACCTGGTGGAGGTGTTGGGGCTGGAGAAATTTCAGTTGCTAAAAAGGACATTGGACTTACAATGACTTGTTTACTTGCTTGATCGGTAGCCTCTGAAGAACTGAAGGACCGAGAAGGAGCATCCGCTTTCTTATTTTGGGATCCTGGGCGATAGGTGAGCTTGAAATTGAATCGGGTGAAGAAGAGAGCCCATCTTGCTTGTTGTGGATTAAGACATTGAGCAGTTTGGAGGTACAGAAGGTTTTTATGATCAGTGTACACTATGATGGGATGTTGAGCTCCCTCTAAAAGAAATCTCCTCCATTCTTCAAATGCCAACTTAATGGCAAGCAATTCCTGTTCCCCAATAGAATAGTTTCGTTCAGCAGGTAGGAATCTCTGTTAAAAGTATCCACATGGATGGACTTTCTTATCAGTGTAGACCTGTGACAGCACTGCCCCAACTGCTTCTGAGGAAGCATCCACCTCTTTTCGGAATGATGATTTAAATCGGGCTGACAGAGAATAGAAGCTTACATATTGGCTTGTTTCAAGTCAGAGAAGGCTCTGGATGGTTTGGAAGACCAGTTAGAAGTATTCACTCCAGTACGTGTTAGGGCTGTGATGGGGGCAACAATCGAGGAATAACTCTTAATAAATTTCTTGTAGAAATTGGCAAAGCCGAGGAAGCGCTGAATTTCTTCGAGAGTCGAAGGAGCCGACCAGTCCCGAATGGCTTGGACTTTAGCGGGATCCATCCGCAGCTCTGATCCAGAAATTATGTAACCGAGGAACGAAATAGATGACACTTCAAATGTGCATTTCTCCAATTTACAATATAATCGATTCTTTCTCAGGCGGTCAAATACCTCCATAACTTGGATGCAATGGGATTCCAGATTCCTTAGAGATTATAAGGATATCATCCAAATAGACCACAAAACATTTATAAAGCAAATCTTGAAATGGTTCATTCACATAGCTTTGAAAGAGAGCAGGGGCATTACAAAGACCAAACGGCATTACCAGATATTTGTAGTGCCCATCACGGGTATTAAAACTTTAAAAGCCATCTTCCATTCATCTCCTGAATGGATGCAAATGAAATTATAGGCTCCCCGTACATCTAACTTCATAGAAACTACGGCCCCCTTCACTCGATCGAACATTTCTGGAATTAACGGGAGTGTGTACCGATTCTTGACTGTGATTTTGTTAAGTCCACGATAGTCAATGCACGGTCGCAGGCCACTGTCTTTCTTTTTGATGGAAAAAATTCCAGCTCCTGCAGGAGAGGAAGATGGTCAAATAAAGCCTTTGGTTAAATTCTCTTGTATATTATCCGACATAGCCTGAGTTTTCGGGAATGGACAACGTGTAAATTCGACCCCTGGGAGGTGTTTTACTCAGCACTAAGTCAATTGGACAATCTCATTCTCAGTGAGGTGGCAAGTAATCATCTCCTTGCTTGCTGAAGACATCCACGAAAGGTTGATAAACAGAAAGTAATAAGGAAAGATGAACTGAACGGAGAGGCTTTACAGAAGCTAAGCAATCTTTGTAACAGGATTCTCCCCAGGAAAGAATCTCCATGGTTCGCCATCTGAGTTGTGGAATATGTTTTTGTAACCATGGTAATACAAGAATCACATCATGAGAGGCTTTGGGAATCATGAGAAAGGAGATATATTCGGAGTGTAGCACACCCACTTTCATTCTGAGAGATACAGTACGATGAGTGATTATGCCTTCGGGAATTCGACTTCCATCCACCACCGTTAATGGTAACTGCTAATCCCAAAGGCACTGTTTAACGAAAGCTGACGTAATGAAATTCTCAGCAGTACCAGAATCCAGTAAAGCTGAATTAGTGACTGCAGAAAATGGAACTTCTAAACAAATGGGTAGAGTTGGCTCCTTCCTAGAACATGATTCAAGAGTAACTCCTAGCTTAACCTCTCTAGAGAAAGCTAGAAGCAGGAGTTTTCCGGACTGAGTTTACAAGACTTGACGAAGTGGTGAGAAGAACTGCAGTACATACAGAGGTTCCCCTGTCTGAGACAAGAACGTTCCTCATCCGTAAGCCGAGAGCGACCGATCTCTGGCTCTTCAGTTGCTAAGGGAAGTTGTAGCAGAGAGGGATCCTGCCGAGGTCTAGATCAAAAGCAAAGACTTGGTCGCTCAAACTTGGATTTTTCTAAACAGTGTTCTCTATACCGTAAGTCCAGTTTGTTACAAATGGAAATCAGTTCGTCCAGTTTCGTTGGCACATCCTGGACAGTCAAGTCATCTTTAATCTTGTCTGAAAGCCCGTTCCAGAATGCAGCGACCTAAGGCCTCCTCATTCCAATTTAATTCATAGGACAAAGTACAAAACTGGACTACATATTGACTAACAGGACATGAACCTTGCCGATGACTAAGTATTTCCAGCAACGCTGAGGTAGTTCTACCCGGCTCAAAGATCTTTCGGAATGATGGAACAAATTCGGTATAATTGGAAAGAATGGGAGTTCCACTCTCCCAAAGCGGGGATACCAATTCCAAAGCATGACCAGTCAGGAGAGAGATAATGTACGCAATCTTTGTACGAGCAGATGGAAAACTAGCAGATTGAAGCTCAAACTGGATTTAGTATTGATTAAAGAATCCCCTGCAGAGTTTGAGTTCCATCAGACTTGCAGGGTGGGGTAGCTGCAGTTGGGATACTGGGACCGTCACCGGAGGAACCACTGCAGAAGAGGAGACTACCGGAGCTGGAGTCTGTGATGACCTAATGGCCGCATGGAGAGCATCCAAGCGATCAGACATGGTTTGCATGAATTGAACTATTTGCGTTTGTGTAGACTCTTGATTATCCAGACGAGAGAGAATATTGGCCGAAGCATCGCCTCCTGAGGCTTGGTCGCCTGACGGATCCATGGGGCCGGTGCTTACTGTCAAGGCCTAGATGTTTTTTTGAATCCATTGGACTCAGACCAACCGAAGGATTAGATGCTCCTGTATGTAGGAAACAAGGACGAATATAGTTCCTTTTCATATACTTTATTAAAGACAACAGATCCTAATGTAGCTGACCAGTGGTTCCCGACTACTGAGTTTTAGGTTGAAGAACTGTAAAGAATAGTGTTACTGGACACTTGAAGAATGAGGCTGAAAGACACAGAGAAGAATTGTCTGCTGGGTGATGAAAAGACGTGGCTGAAGAACTGTGAAGAATTGTTTGCTGGATGACGTGAAGACGTGAATGAAGAACTGTGAAGAATTGATTGCTGGATGATGCGAATGTGTGAATGAAGAACTGTGAAGAATTTGTCAGCTGAAAGATGTGAAGACATGAACGAAGAACTGTGAGGAATTGTTCACTCGATGATGTGAAGATATGGATGAAGAACTGTGAAGAATTGTTTGCTGGATGATGCAAAGGCGTGAATGAAGAACTGTGAAGAATTTGTCCTCTGAATGATGTGAAGACGTGAATGAAGAACTGTGAGCAATTGTTTGCTGGATGATGTGAAGATGTGAATGAAGAACTTTGAAGAATTGTCCACTGGATGATGTGAAGATGTGGCTGAAAGTCACTAGAGGAAGCTGGCGGATCACCACGGGGCTCTGGAAAATTCGAAGGTACCGTCGGGTGAACGGTTATAGGTGACCGCGCTCTGGAGGGCTGGCGGGTTCTTTGCAGTGAGAGATGTCAGGCAAACACTGAGAGCTGAGATGGGACCAGAACACCTGGAAATGCACAGATACAATCTGCGGTAGCACAGAACTAGGGTACAGAGTAACTACAACAAAGCACTGGTACAGAGTGTAAAAATTGCAGCCTACTTATAGGCAGCAATGAAACAGGATTGGCTGACACTCACCCATAGACGCTCATTCACTCATTGGTGCTACACTTGGTCTCCAACATGGCCACCCCCTATGTTGCAGACACACAGGAGCACTGCAGGCCACTAGGTCCTCACTCCCGACTCCTGGAAACAGTGTCATCTCTGCCGCTGACCGCGCGACGTCCCCATGCGGCCGCACAGTACCACAATCAGCCGCACTGGCTACAGATGGGTCCCGGGACCAGCGGCGGTGAGTGTCCGCTTCATGATATGTATAATGTAATATGCTGGGTGTAATATGGGGGAGATGGGTTCCCCCATATTACACCCAGATGTGAGATCAGGGAAGGGCCTTCACTGCATGCTGATAAACCCTATGCATTTCGTTTCATCCTGAGGACTTCTTCAGGGGTAAGTAGCTTAACAGGAGGCCCTTGTAAGGTGAGTCCCGGATAAGTTCTGCCAGGAATAAGAATTGTCCAATGTCCAATAAAGGCATTATACATCTAATGTTATAAAATCAGAAAAAGAATAAAAGGTAATTTCCAAATACACTCTGTCCAATGATTACTAGTAAAAAGATTTGGAACCCTAAGATATGTAATTCATAAAGATCTTAAACTTATAAGCCGGGTGTAAAATATCCGAAATTATTCAGGACATGACCTCCGTGAGATTTTTAGGTGAAATGTGACCTCCTTCGACACCTTATAGCAGGGGTGGGGAACCTTTGGCCCTCCAGGTGTTGTTGAACTATACATACCAGCATGTCTTGCCACAGTTTTGCTATTTGGCCATGCTAAAACTGTTGCAGGGCATGAAGGAATGTGTGGTTCAACTACAGCTGGAGGACCGAAGGTTCCCCATCCCTGCCTTATAGCCAGCAACAGACTAGGGCTGCGCGCTCGTCATAGGGCAAGCGCACATGTCACAGGGGTGTGCCGCCACAATGTACGGGGGCGTGCTGTGAGTCATGGGGGCGTGCACTCATGGCACGCCCCAGTTACCATGGATACGCTTGCTTGGGGGCAGGTCGCACCACGAGTCCGAGGGTGTGGACTCGCGGCACGCCCCCATTTCCATGGAGACCAGTGGGGGCAGCTGAAGCAATGAGCCGCAGGCTGCGCTGCCTTCCCGGCTCTCTGAGGGACCGGAGCCAAAATGTGCCAGAAGTGCCAGATAGCCAGTCCGGCCCTGCTAATAGCCAAGGTATATGCTGGATATAATTAATCCTAGTAATGCACTATCCGTACATATAGTTGGAAAGGAACCCCAATGAACCCCAATGGTTCTTTCTCCTGGATAAACACAGCAAAGTAGTGTACAGATTCCCAGCTCCAGAGTATATACAATTCCACACCAGTGTATGTAGATTTTGTTTTCTCCGTCTCTTCTCTCAAATGTACACAGTACAAATACACCGGACATCATTCCACTGCAAATCCTACTTTATCACATAAACTTTCACATAGATTTTTTTTAGAGATTTTGTTTTTGTGTTGGTGACTGTGTTACCTTTTAAAAGCCATAAGTGTGGCAGGTAAGCTTTAAACAAGGTAAGCACATTTTTTCCCTATGAAGCAGCAGTTGCACTGGCGTATCTATATTGGGTGCAGTGTGTGTGGTGCACATGGGCCCCTGGTCCAGAGGGGGACCACACCGCACCCATATCTTCTATATCTCACCTTTCCGGCATCCATCGGTGACTGTGTGTGGGCCCCCTCCTCTCCCGTAGCCGTCACCGCCGCTGCTAGCGCACTGATGGCTAGAGACTCTGGCACAGTGCCAGGGTCAACAGCGCATGCGCAGGACTCTGGAAAAATGGAAAGATGCATTTTTCCAGAGTCCTGCGCATGTTTAGAGCGCTGTCAGTGGCGGTGACGGCTACAGAAGAGGAGGGGGCCCACACACGGAGTCTGCACACAGGTCCCCTCCTCTCTAGAAATGCCTCTGAGCAGTTGCCAGGTCTCTAAAAAATCTATGTGAAAGTTTATGTGATAGAGTAGGACTTACAGTGAAATGGGGTCCCGTGGAATGGGTTGCAAGCTTACATGCATTGTACAATTCATAAACCAAAAACCCATTGTTTATCTAGTTGTATATTAAAGCATTAAGGTGAATGAAATGCTAAGGAGAGTGAAGGGTTCTCTGTATATGCATATTTAAACTCTGTGGTCGCAGCCCACTGCACCCCAACCTAGGGGTGGGGAGTACGAGTGCACCCCTCCCCTGGGAATGGCGAGTGCAGTGGATTCCCATATTATATTATAATATATATATATATATGGGATGGGGGGGGGATAGGGGTACCAGCGACCAACAGTGTCTGTTCAATTATATAAAATTTATGAAGATAGGCAGGATACGAGGAGGTGGGATAAAGAGTAATACATTTATTTTACATAAAGATAAAAAATAGACTAAACATGAAAGGTAAAAGTACTCAAAAATACTAGGTAAAAATTAGCTAGAACCATAAAACATGAAAAGTATATAAATATGAATAAAAAATCTGAGACAAGAGAATGCTGCTTATCTTAATGTGGAGAGTCATATGGGACACATCCAACGCGGGTCGTCACTCTGACTTCATCAAGGAGTGAATGTGTACTGAGCAGTTCTCATTTATATAGCAAGTGTAGTTAAGGGTCATGAGTTATGACATCATATCCTGTTGCAGCTACATATTAATTTTGGAATGTAAAAAAGATAAGTAAAATATCTAAACTGTGTGCAGATGATTATAGTATCTTTTTTTTTCCCAAAAGTTTTTTATTGACCAGTGAGGTAACAGTAAAACAAAATTTACAGTATGCATTACATTATCAGTGTAGTTAAGGGTCATGAGTTATGACATCATATCCTGTTGCAGCTACATATTAATTTTGGAATGTAAAAAAGATAAGTAAAATATCTAAACTGTGTGCAGATGATTATAGTATCTTTTTTTTTTCCAAAAGTTTTTTATTGACCAGTGAGGTAACAGTAAAACAAAATTTACAGTATGCATTACATTATCAGTGTAGCATAGACATTTAGTAACAATAAATATGATTACACTCCGTGTATGCCCTAGGTCAGACATGTCCAAACTGTGGCCCTCCAGCTGTTGTGAAACTACATATTCCAGCATGCCCTGACACAGTTTTGCTGTCAGAGAATGCTAAAGCTGGGTCAGGGCATGCTGGGATGTGTAGTTTCTCAACAGCTGGAGGGCCGCAGTTTGGACATACCTGCCCTAGGTAGCAATAGTATTGAAACAGTAGAGGATGTGTACCAGTATCTAGATTAAGGGAGAGTTAGCTGGTATGTATAAGCAATGTAGAATCTTGGGCTCAAAAGGGGGGGTTGTGGAATCTAGGGTCTCTAGCAAGTACCACCTAGTGTCTTTGAAACATTTCCGCAGAGCCTCCTTTGTAACCTGGGGGAGGGTCTGGACATAGGGTAGCCAAATATGGAAGAATTTCTCGGTCAGTTTGTCTTTCTGTATGGCAGTATTGGTCCAGTCTAGATGGAATAGATGAGAGATCCTAGGATGTAATAGTGAGATGGGGATAGGATCAGTGGATATCCATTGTGAGAGAATCGGTTTTTTGTAGTTACTGCCAGTTTAATTAATAGAATGCGTTGTCCCTTGGACAGATCGAGGGTGGGTTGTTTCGGGAGTATGCCCCAGAATCCCCATGTCTTAGTGATGGTGAATTGTAACTGTAAGTCAGTCGTAATATATGATTGGAGCGCCTGCCAGAGTGCACGTACCTTGGGGCACGACCATAGACAGTGTACAAGATCTGTTTCTGGAGCAGTGCACTTGAAACAGTGAGAGGAAGGGGCTGCTCCGATGAGGTGTCGTAGCTTGGGGGGGACATATGCTCTATGTAGAATTTTTTGGTGCATTTCTGAGTATGTGACTGAGCCTAGTGTTTTGTCTAGGTAGGTGTTGGCCTCCAGGATCAGTTTCATAGTGAGATCTGGGAATTCCAGTTTCCATTTTAGGAGGCCTGTTGAGCCGGATTCCACATCCAATAGGGTGCGGGAATGTGTGTATATGAGTGCTGTGGGAAAGTTACTATTTGGGGTGAGTCGTAATGTTCTGTCCAGGGCATGGGAGCTATCCTGTATGGATAACGAGGATGCAACCTTTTGTACATAACTACATGCTTGAAGGAAGGGAAAGAATGGGATTTGTAAGGACGGGAAACATTCCATAATTTGGGAGTGTGTAAGTAAGGTCAGAGTTTCGGTATGTAAAAAATGATTAATGAATTTTAGACCCCCATCGTACCAAGTCTGGAATATAGGGGAGGTATTGTGAGGTTTGAAATCTGGGTTACCCCAAAGAGGTAGGAATAATGATGTATATTGTGATATTTTTAGTCGAGAGCGAATCTGTCTCCAGGCAACACAGGTCGAGAAGACAAGTATATTGTCCGTCACATGTTGTGGCGTGGAGGCAGGGGTAGTGTGTAACAAGGATACCAAAGTCTGAGAGGGAGTAAAAGATTGTTCCAGCTGCGTGTTGGCATATATGTCTCGGCCGCCAATCCAGTCTAAAGTGATCCTGTAGTTGGCTGCCAAGGCATAGGAGTGAAGGCATGGTAAATTTAGGCCTCCAAGAGAACGAGGTTGGCGTAATTTGAATAAAGAGAATCTAGGGTGTTTATTTGCCCAGATAAATTTGGACAGTGCTTTGTCCAATTGAGCGAGCATTTGTTTGGGTGGGATCAGCGGGAGCATCTGTAATACATAAAGGAAGCGGGGAAAGCTTATCATTTTATATAAGTGACTTCTGCCAGTGTATGTGAGGGGAAGGTGGGACCATCTGGCAAAGTCTGCATATGTCCTAGCAAATAGTGGGGGGAGGTTAAGCGAATATAGCTTGGATGGGTGATCAGGGAATATAATTCCTAGGTAAGTAATGCAATTGTTTGTGGCCCAGTGAAATGGGAACGTTTCTCCCCAGCCTGTCTTTATTGAGGGAAAGAAAGCCAAGGCTTCTGTTTTAGAGTGATTAATTTTAAAGCCAGAGACTAGTTCAAATGAGTCTAGAATGTCAAGTAAGTGCGGTATGGCTTTTCGGGGATTGCTAAAGTAAAGTAAAATATCATCTGCAAATGCTGAGAATTTGATTTCGTGATTGGCCAGTTTTATACCCTGCCATCTGTTTTCTCTACAGAAATGGCGAAAAAGGGGGTCCAAGGCCAAATTGAATAAGAGGGGGGATAGGGGGCAGCCTTGTCTGGTGCCGCGATATAAGGAAAATAGTCTCGAGTTGTGGCCATTCACCGTCAAAAATGCTTGCGGTGTTTGGTAAATGATGTGGAAAACCTTAATAAAGTCAGTACCAAAGTTTTGAAGTCTAAGTAATCTGTCTATGTGGGCCCAAGACACTCGGTCAAAAGCTTTGTCTGCGTCACAGCTCAACACCATATTGTCTAGTTCCAATGAATCGTGTGTTTTATACATAGCTGCCAGCAATGAGCGGACATTATGTACTGAGTGTCTATTACGCATGAATCCTGTTTGGGCAGGATGTAGCAGTTTTGGTAGAACCATTTGGAGACGGGTGGCAAGAATCTTTGTGAATATCTTAAAATCCTGGTTTAACAGTGAAATTGGTCGGTAAGATGAGACTAAAGTTTGGTCCTTATTAGGTTTAAGGAGGACTATGACTCGAGCCGTATTAAAGCCTGTCGGGGCAGGGTGTCCCTGCAAAAGCGCATTATATAATTGCCTGAGGTGCTCGCTTAAGTGTGGGAGAAGTAGCTTGTAATAGGTCGCCGACATACCACCGGGGCCTGGGGATTTCCCATTTGCTAGAGATTTGATGGTTGATTCCAGTTCTGCTGCAGTAACGGGGCTGGTGAGGAAATCTCTATCGCTCTCAGAAAGCGTGGGGAGATTTGCTTGTGTCAAAAAGTCCATGCCTACAGTAGGGTTATCGGGTGGTGCGGTGTATAATTTCTCAAAGAAGGTTAGGAAAGTTTCGCTAATCTGTTCTTGTGTCACTGAGGGGGGTCCGTCTGTGTCTCTAATTGAGGAGATATATTTTGGTGTTGCATGAGTTTTTACCATGTTTGCTAATAATTTCCCTGGGCGATTACCCCAGCGAAAGTATCTGTTGGACTGGAAGAAGAGGAATAGCTTGGCCTGTTCAGCACAGAGGGTGTCATGAATCAATTTGGTATCTTTATATAATTTCCTGTTAGCCTCGGATGGGTCGGCTAGCAATTGGGAATAAGCCGAGGTAACCTGGAGGGACGCCTCTGTCATCCTTTCCCGAAGTTATCTTTTCTTGGCAGCGACATAGGAAATAATCTGCCCTCTAAGGATGGGTTTAGAAGCCTGCCAGAAAAGATTTACGTCATTGACATGTGCTGTGTTATCATGTGCATAGTTGAGATAGGATTGTGTCAGAAAGAGTTTGAAGTCCTCAGAGTGGGCAAGGTATTCAGGGAATCGCCAGGTATAGGAGTATTGTCGGGGTGTGGCTAACTTTATTGTCAGGGTGATGGGAGCGTGATCGGATATGAGTATACTAGCTATGGTGGAGTCCATTATTCTATGTATTGCGGAGGCGGGTATTAGCCAGTAATCCAATCTGGAGAATATTTTGTGGGGGTGTGAGAAGAAGGAATACTCCCTAGAATCAGGGTGGAGGAATCTCCATGGGTCTAGCAGTTGTAAAGATTCTTGCATTAGTGACAGGGATGGTGGAATGGATCTATTGTAATTCAGCTGTCTGGGGCCACCAGACACATCTAGTAGCGGGTCCATCACAATATTAAGGTCTCCCCCTATGATCAAGACTCCCTCCATCCAATCCTGTAATTTAACGAAGATATCTGAGAAAAAGGAAGCATTCGATCCTGTAGGGGCGTAAATACATGCTAGAGTAAAAAGTTCTCCCTCGACCTCCATCTTTAGGAACAAAAACCTGCCCTCAGGGTCTACTCAGTCATCTTTAATCTTATAGTTCAAAGATCTGCGGAACAGAAGAAGTACTCCCCTTGTTTTAGCAGTGTAGGAAGCGCTTTTGAAGTCTCCCACCCAGGTGTCCCTAAGTGTATTGGGGTCATGGAGACGCCAGTGTGTCTCCTGTAGGAATACTATATCAGGATGAAATTTTTTGAGGTGAGTCAAGATTTTTTTCCTCTTGATTGGTGTGTTCAAGCCCTCTACGTTCCACGAGACTAACTTAAGAGACGTCTTTGAGCCATCTGTAGAGGCCTCAGTGTCTCCAGGGGCTGGCATTATCCAATACCCAGTCTAATGGAACGCAGAAGGAGAAGCCACAAGCGAAAGTCCATTCCCCTGTCCCAGCATGCAGGGGGAGGACAAGAATGATGTGTCGGGCAAACTAACGGAGTTAGGGTAAACATACGGTAACTAATCAATGCAATGCAAAAAGAAAATGGTAGCCGATATAATATAGGCCACCAGTCATAACATTTTTTAAATTTTTGAACCCAGGAAGACAGTAATAATAACCGTCTATCTGCAACAGAAACTTTAGTTTGGTTAGAAAAAGGGAAGGAGGAAAATGGTGGAAAGTGAAATTGAATAAATTGAGTAAGGGAATTCCACTGCGCCCGTATCTGTGGCAGGAGTGCAGGATTCCCACTCAACCCTGTGTGTAGTAACCTTATAACAACATTCAACCATGTGTTATCCATTAGACAAGAGGGAAAGACATAACAATATAACAAGATACTTAGGTCTAGGAAAGTCAATCAGCATCATCCATTCGAGGGTTAGGTTGTGATGATGATAGGGACTTGAGGAAATTCCGAGCTGTTTCTGGCGTGTCGAAGAAATGAGGTTAGCCATCATGGAGGATTCTCAGTTTTGCCGGGTATAGGAGGGCAAATCTGATGTTTTTAGCATAGAGTTCCTTGCATACCGGGGAGAATTCCCGTCGTTGCGTCGAAACTTGAAAGGAGAAGTCCTGGAATAGAAGGAGTTTGGATTCCTTATATCGTAGGTCAGATCATTTGCGATAGGCTTCCATGATCTTCACTTTGTCAAGGTAATTTAGTAGTTTGAAAATGACTGGTCTAGGGCGGGACGAAGAGGATTGAGAAGATTGCCTGTCAGGGCCAATGCGATGGGCTCGTTCCACTAAGTAAGAGGTGGGGGAAGAGGGTAGGTCAAGGGTTGTGGGGAGCCATTGTGTGACCAAGTCCATTAGATCTGCTTGTCTGACGGTTTCTGGAAGGCCAATCAGGCGCAAGTTGTTCCGGCGATTTCGATTTTCTTAAATCTTCGATCTTGTCGGACATGGCCACTAGGGTATTATCGTGTGTTTGTTGTTGGGATTGGATTGTTTGATAATCATCTTCCAAGGTAGATATTCGATCTTCTGCCTCAGCTAGGCGTTGGGTGTGTTGGGTCAGTTGTGCTGCTGCTGACGTAATTGCTTCCATTAGGGGTGCTAGTTTTGCATCCAGTAAAGGAGATATTATGTCTGATATTTCTCTGGCCCTCTGTATTGAGGATGGACTGGCATGGACGTCGGTAGGTATCATGTCGTCAGTGATTCGCCTGTTTGGTGAAGACGGAGATCCCTGCAGGATAGGGCTGGGTTCTCTCTCTTTGGCCATTGATTTATTTTTGTTTTGAGAATTTGTATTCGTACGGGGTGTTTTGGCCACGTATTTTTCCATGGTGGGAAATAAGTCCCCTAAGGGGGTAAGAGGTTCCAGATGGTTTAGAATTTCGGCTTGGGAAGCAGGGGTTCCGTCACACTTAATTGTGTTTTGTTAGGTTGGGTTGAGGTGAGGGGGGTAACATGGGATCCAAGGGGCTGGCAGGTGAGTACAGCGAGTTGCTGCAAGGTGCCAGGGATCCCTCAGGCAGCCGGGTCAGCGCTTTCTGCGAGACCCAAGATGGCTGCCGTCATCTATTGCACACTGTTTGTGTGCGTTTCGGTGGGTGTAATGAGGGGGAGGTGAATGAAAAGATCACAACTTAGTACAGCACGGGCAGATCATGTGTATGGGATCCAACAGCAATTCCCATCCCTGTCCGAGGGCTATTAGTTGCTGAGATAAGCCCCTTGGTTTCAGGTGGGCAGATGGTTTGATTAGCAGGTTCCCAGTGATGATCTCTAGGTGTCAGTGGTATCCGGGCCTCCACACCGCCTCCGAGAATTAGTGGGTTAGGGAGGTTCAGGTAATATGGGGGTTCGCGAGCACCTCCCAGCCCTGAAGGGACACCGAGGACCAGCCTCAGGGTGAGGTTTGCAGTTGTGCTGTGTTGCTGTGTCCCCTCCGGCGTTCAGCTCAAAGCTGCCAGCAGCGGCCGTCCGCAGGTGATTAGTGCGGGTGTTAGTGGGGGGGAATGTGCCAGGGGAGCGGCTCACCTCTGTAGTTGGTAGGAGTCGTCGGGCCTCTCGTCCGTCTCTCCGCTTTGGGTCCCGAGACACAAGATGGCCGCCGCCCCCGGAGCTCCGGGTCCTCAGCGTCTGCGCTCCGGCCGTTCCTCCTCTCTCCCGCAGTGTGGAGTGTCGCAGTGGTCCGGGGTGGGGGTCCGATCCCAGGGGGCCCAATCAAAGGTACACCGGGGACGGCCCCGGGGTTGATGCTCCGGACGGCCCGCTGCATGTGTGTCCAAAATTTAGGCCCCGGCTTCGGATTGGTGGGTAGGCCGCAACCCGCGGGAGCCAGTATACCGGCTCC
This sequence comes from Pseudophryne corroboree, assembly GCF_028390025.1. Lineage (NCBI taxonomy): Eukaryota > Metazoa > Chordata > Amphibia > Anura > Myobatrachidae > Pseudophryne > Pseudophryne corroboree. Next base: position 698,305,001 of record NC_086447.1, read on the forward strand.
CCGATTCCGCAGCTCTGGCCCACCACAGTGGAGGGTTCCCTCAGTCTGGGGGGTCGAATTTGGAGGGGTCTCCTGAGACAGGGGGTGAATATTGAGGACTTATTTCCTCAGTTACTGTGGAGCTCACAGTTTGTGCTGCCTTACAGTTCAGCCTCCAGGCCACGCCCACGATTATAGTATCTTAACAGTTTAAATTCATGCAAAAACGAGTTTCTAAAACCTCAGAAAACAGTTATTTTAGTGTTAAAGTCAATTAGTGGCGTCACTTCCACCACACTTCCTGGGTCCTTAGTGCATCACTGCACATGCGCTCTATGCCACACTTCTGGTATGTGATATCAGTCTGGCTTGCCCCACTTCCGGCCGCGTCTGGCCCCCCATTCGTGCCCCACTTCCGGTCGCGGTGCGGCACATCATTTCTCTGTCTGGAATCCTATACAGGATAGTTGTGGCGGCCATCTTTTTGTAGACTCAGGATTGCAGACAGTTTAGTTGTGCTTTTCAGGGTTGGAGCAATTCATACTGTAGAGGGGAATAAGAGACTTTTAGTATTGATCTTAGAACTAGTAAATCGCGCCAGATATATGTAATGCTACTGTTAGACTGGGACTTTATACATATTGTATTGTATTTAACATGAATAATGCTATTCTGATCAAGATTAAAGATACATATTAGAGGTAATAGCAGATCCTAAATAGTGATCTGTATATAAGTTATAAGTTTAAACAAATAAAGATACAACTGTTAAGTTAAAAAAAAAAAGGGGTATATTTTAATTAATATAGTCTAAAATGGTATAATTATTATTTAATGTTAGAGGGCAGACGTTGTATAAATGTAGAGGGGGAGGGGCCTCATTTTAGGAGGGAGGTAGATAATGCCATAAGTGGCATCTAGTGGAGATAGGACATCAGTTCCTAGAGGAACATTGTGCAAAATTATTTTAATAAAATATAGCTATGCGTGAAAAGTGGAAACGTGTATATATCAATTATATGGTAACTATATTAGTGGTGAGCTAGTAGTTAAGTATCCTTATAGGTGCATATATAGGAGCACTTTAAATGCATCACCTTACACAGCACTAACCTCAGAAAGTGACTGATCACTATATTCTAGCTCACCATATTTATGTAATTAAACAACTCCTATATATGAACCTATAAGGATACCTCACTACTAGCTCACCACTAATATAGTTACCATATAATTGATATATACACGTTTCCACTTTTCACGCATAGCTTTATTTTATTAAAATAATTTTGCACAATGTTCCTCTAGGAACTGATGTCCTATCTCCACTAGATGCCACTTATGGCATTATCTACCTCCCTCCTAAAACGGGGCCCCTCCCCTCTCTACGTTTATACAAGCTCTGCCCTCTAACATTAAATAATAATTATACCATTTTAGACTATATTAATTAAAATATACCCCTTTTTTTTTTAAACAACTTTACAGTTGTATCTTTATTTGTTTAAACTTATAACTTAGATACAGATCACTATTTAGGATCTGCTATTACCTCTAATATGTATCTTTCATCTTGATCAGAATAGCATTATTCATGTTAAATACAATACAATACAATATGTATAAAGTCCCAGTCTAACAGTAGCATTATACATATATCTGGCGCGATTTACTAGTTCTAAGATCAATACTAAAAGTCTCTTATTCCCTTAAATTAATTGCTCCAACCCTGAAAAGCACAACTAAACTGTCTGCAATCCTTAGTCTACAAAAAGATGGCCGCCGCAACTATCCTATATAGGATTCCAGACAGAGAAATGACGCGCCGCACCGCGACCGGAAGTGGGGCACGAATGGAGGCCAGACGCGGCCGGATATAGGATTCAAGACAGAGAAATGACGCGCCGCACCGCGACCGGAAGTGGGGCATGAACGGGGGCCAGACGCGGCCGGAAGTGGGGCAAGCCAGACTGATATCACATACCGGAAGTGTGGCACAGAGCGCATGCACAGTGATGCGCTAAGGACACAGGAAGTGTGGTGGAAGTGATGCCACTTATTGACTTAAACACTAAAATTACTGTTTTCTGAGGTTTTAGAAACTCGTTTTTGCATGAATTTAAACTGTTAAGATACTATAATCATCTGCACACAGTTTAGATATTTTACTTATCTTTTTTACATACCAAAATTAGTATGTAGCTGCAACAGGATATGATGTCATAACTCATGACCCTTATCTACACTTGCTATATAAATGAGAACTGCTCAGTACACATTCACTCCTTGATGAAGTCAGAGTGACGAAACGCGTTGGGTGTGTCCCATATGACTCCCCACATTAAGATAAGCAGCATTTTCTTGTCTCAGATTTTTTATTCATATTTATATACTTTTCATGTTTTATGGTTCTAGCTAATTTTTACCAAGTATTTTTGAGTACTTTTACCTTTCATGTTTAGTCTATTTTTTATCTTTATGTAAAATAAATGTATTACTTTTTATCCCACCTCCTCGTATCCTGCCTATCTTCATAAATTGTATATAATTGAACAGACACTGTCAGTCGCTGGTACCCCTATCCCCCCCCATCCCATTTAAGTTATTAAAAGCACCTTACCCGTGCTGAAAACTTAGGGGTAGCTGACACCCTATATGAACAAGGGAGTGTCTGTATAGTAATAATTTATTTTATTTATTTAACTATTTCTATCCACACTCACCTGTGGCGCCATACTCTCACTGCCCACTTTCGCAGAACAAAGTCTTCCCTTTGGTTTACACTGTTGAGAACTGATTTAACACCACTGGGGAAGCTGAAAATAGCTTATGTAGGACACCAATGTTTATAAGATTTCATTTATATAGGAGAAAAGAGGTTGTCCGGAAGACCTCCTTCCCACAGCCTGGCTAGTGGCCACTACGTGAAGTATAAAGGGTGGAATTGAGCTGCTGCACATGCCCAGTGGCACCATATATTCCTACCAAGTCTGCTGTGAGTGTCTGTGGATCTGAGTGCTCAGTCATCGCACCAGAATTTTACCCCTGATGAAGTCTTGGAACAAGACGAAACGCGTTGGAAATTATTTATCTATCTATTATCTGATGTTACCTCCGAATCTACAATAAGGAGAAGGAGGAAATCGTAGTGATATATCTACGCTTTTTCCTCATCACTACAAACTGATTGTTCAAATTGTGCGACAAATGTAAATGTATCAACTCTGTATACTTATGAACATTTGTGTCGGGTTTATATGTTGTTTTAATAAATTTTAATGTTAGTATTTGTTATCTGACGTAATTTATCCGGAGAGTACTGTAAGGGTCCGTTTTTAGGTAGGGCGTTGATATAACTCCCTTGGCGCCATCTCCTCTATTTCGTTTCATATATATATATATATATATATATATATATATACAGTTTGAAGGGGCCCTTGTACCAATGCTTCTAGAGACACCTCTCTGCAGCAGTTTTCATTGTGTGCACCATAATAGTGCCCTTGTTTACTTACTGAACTATAGTAGTGCCTTAGTTAATGTTATCCCCCATAGAACTGCCCATGTTTATTTTATAGACCACATTGCAGTGCCCCAGTTCATATTACTGTTTGTAACATTATAATACCCTCCAGTTCATTTTATACCACAGTAGAATGAGCAGGTCCAGGGGTGAAACTAGATATATTGTAGGATGAAAGACAGAAGTTTGTAAGGGCCCCTATGTACCACACAATGGTTGAAAATGTATCATACTTGCCTACCTGACCCTCTCCATGAGGGAGAAAATGCTCTGTTCCTGGACTTTCCTGGTAATGTATGATTGCCATCACCTGTGGTGAGCTAGTTAATTGATAAGAAAGGTGTTTCACCACAGGTGATGGCAATCATACATTACCAGGAAAGTCCAGGAACAGAGCATTTTCTCCCTCATGGAGAGGGTCAGGTAGGCAAGTATGAAATGTATACAGCACATGTAACTTTGACAGGGAAGGCGGGACTCTCTCAGCTTTTGGGCCCATAGCAGCTGCACTCCCTGCACCTATGGTAGTTACGCCCTTGTATAGTTTAATCAAGGAAAATTAGTAGTGAATGTGCCAACATGCCTCTTCTCAAATAAAACTGTTATGGTACTAATGTACTAATGACATTTCAGAAATAAAACAGTAGTGTAGATTTTTATTTAGTATTTACTAACTAAAAACAAAGCACCAAAAACATATCCAATATTAACATAATACTAACATAATAAGTGTGTTCAGACTATGCAAAATCAATTCATTGAGGTTTTGGATTGAACTTTAGGTGCAAGCATGTAATAATACAAGCTTTAGGATACCATTTTTTCATTGAGGTTGGAAAAAAAACTGGATACAGACTTCTGTCATTATCTTTGGAAAAGGGGACATTGCACTACTAAATGTTGAATATAATATATGTTTGTGAGACATTGTAGCTACTTTTTGGCAGTAAACCTGTTTTACAGGAGTATAGTAAGCGGGTTATGATTGCAGGTCATTGTCTCTGGCTGTGCCTCTACCTAGATGTTTTCTCTGGCCTTATGCTTCCATTGTCGAAACCAGCCCATATACTCACCTGGGATATACCTGACAGTGCAGTATGTTTTTTGTATAACGGTTAAAAGAAAAGAAAAATAATTTTGCAAGTACACTAATTTTAACTGTCCTAGCAGCATTTTTTTTAATTATCTTATTTACTTGTACTGTATACACATTTCTGCAGCGGGGTACACTGGTATTCCATAAGGAATAACCTTGGTGGTGTACAGTTGTATCTTTATCTGAGGCACCAACAGGCTAAAGCTTTGACTGTTCCCAGGATGCACTGCACAGCCTACTCTAAGGTGGTCCTTCCGAGTTGTTCGCTCGTTGCCGTTTTTCGCAACGGAGCAATTAGGTGGAAAATGCACATGCGCATGCGCATGTGTTCAGTATTTTAACAAAAAACTTTGGAGATTTGCACAAGCTCGAGCGAGGTTTTTTCATCGTTTGAGTGATCGTAGTGTGATTGACAGGAAGTGGGTGTTTCTGGGCGGAAACTGGCCGTTTTCAGGGAGTGTGCTAAAAAACGCAGGCGTGCCAGGTAAAAACGCAGGAGTGGCTGAAGAAACAGGGGAGTGGCTGGCCGAACGCAGGGCGTGTTTGTGACGTCACACCAGGAACTAAATGGACTGAGGTGATAGAAATCTAGGAGTAGGTCTGGAGCTACTCAGAAACTGCAAGGAATTATTTAGTAGATGTCCTGCTAACCTTTCGTTTGCTATTCTGCTAAGCTAAGATACACTCCCAGAGGGCGGCGGCCTAGCGTTTGCAATGCTGCTAAAAGCAGCTAGCGAGCGAACAACTCGGAATGAGGGCCTATATCCCCACCTCCAGGCACTGGAGCTCAGTTTGTAAGTTGGTGCCTGCAGTGCAGGCAGCTAACAGGGAGGGCTGCGCTAGGCAGCCCTGAAAAGAGCTTTTCTGACAAGAAAGAAGACTTCAAGGGCTGCAGCATAAGCACTTGGTGCTATATGTCATACTGACATATCGTGCTGCGGCTCCCTCACCTCCCCCAGTGGCGCTGTATACTCCCATGCCCTGGTTGCCGGGTACTTACAGCGGAGGCGCTCCGGTCTCATCAGGCACACATACCGCCGCTGCTCTCCTGGACCGCGTGGCTGCACAATAGGGAGAAGGTAAGAGGGTCCCCCAGGAGGGCCCCGCCGAAATCGCAATCCAGTCGCGGTCTCCCGAGATGGACCGCGCCGCTAGCATGGACACTGTGGTTGTGCTGGGACCCCACTATATACACCAGGACAAGGAGCACAAGTCGGATTTACTAAAATCCGTTCAGTACAGGCTTCATAGTACCCGGTGGTGAAGTTCAGCAGAGGGGATAAGGCTCTGACCTGTTGCCCCTCCCCCAGCCCCAGGGGCCATCTACAGCAGATGTTCCCACCCTGGAGCTGCATCTCTCTCTCTCACTCACTCCCTGTCATCATTTGGGCGCCATTACACAGAGCTGCGCTGATTCTGGGATTGCTGGGCACTGTCTCCTCTGTAAAGCCACCTGTCTCATCAATGCTGTGCATTTACAGGACACTTAAGTATTCTACATGTCGTTAAGACAGTGTTAGTTAAGAACAAGAGCATAACTACAGGGATATTTAGTACAAGTATCTTGTGATATACATCCAGTATTTACTGTGCATTGTTATATCTGTATACATATATAGCTTTACTTAGTATTGCTAGTCCAGTGCAGTTTTATTATTGTTTGTAATAATTTCTGCATTGTACATGTGACTGTGTGGGCCAATAGCTGCTGTGTGGTTCCTATTCCACGTATCTCACACATATTGCTATCCCTATATTCTGTACCCTGACGGGGGGCTAAGTGCATCATGGTCCTATACTGTGTCTGGCTATATTGTACTGTTACGCCCTGGGCTACATTATCTAATAATGTCTGCGTCACAGGTTGGGAGATCTGTGGCTGATCCTGCGTCAAGCAGTGCTGACGCCGCGTATTTATCTAAGGAAAATATTCCAGCTGAGGGTTTAGGTATTGGGGGTTCTGTACCCCTTGGATCTTCCTGCAGCACCGGTGGTACACCAAGACCCACCTTGGGCTGCTTTTTCTAATTTACTGACTATGCAAGTAATGAGACTTGCACCCCCAGTGAGACCTCCTGTGCCTGTACAATCACATATTGTCCCTATTGTTAATCCATTATGGGTGGATTCTCTGTCTACTCAGTTACAGTAGTTAAATCAGTCCTTGGTTAAACAAAAGCCTGACCCTCGCCCTCCTAGGACCAAAGGGTCATCTAAATGGGCCATTTCTTCCTCACAATCCATGCATGTTTCGGATACTTCATCCGATGATGATGGCGTATATACTGACCCATCAGACACTGATGCAGATGCTTCTGATTGGGAATCTACAACACAGGGGGATGTTCCTGACCTCAAACTGATTCTTCAGATCGATGATGAAACTGAACCTCCAGATACATCTAAGAAACCTGATAAGTTCAAACGTCAGAAGGTTACTAAATTAGTTTTACCACATTCTGACCATTTAGTTGACATACGTCAGGAATCCTGGGAGTCTCCAGTAAATAAATTCTCCCTATCTAAAAAGATGCTAGCTCATTATCACCTCGCTGCAGAGTTAAGTAAAAATTGGGAAACACCACCGCTGGTGGACTCACATATTGGACGTCTGGTGGTGTCTTCTACTCTGCCTGTCACTACCTTCACCTCTCTGAAGGAACTGACCCGCAGGGACGTGCAGTGAGCTAAATGGCTCAGGAGGCACTGGCTAGCCCCAGAGCCAGATTTACATGCAATATATGAGCCAAAGGGTACATCTGGGCATTATACACTGGTGCAGCAGTATAAACTTCTGGAAATTTTGCTGCGTTTTGATCAGAGATGTGCGGAGAAGTTAGCCAGGTGAGGCACTGCCTCACCTGCCATAGACTTTTTACTCCAGAGTTTCGGCTATAAAAATTATTAGAATAATGCAAAAAAAGATATTTCAAACAGATTATTTGTATTTTTCATATACTTTATTCAGTCAAACCTCTTGCACAAACGTTATTATGACAGGAAAGGCTCTGCCTCACCTGCCTCACCCCACCGCACGTCACGGATAAGCGTGTGAAGGGTTGCTTGAAGTCTATTTACACTCTTGCGAGTGCTGTGCATAGACCTACTATAGCGGCTTCTTGCGATGCAAAAAGCTATTGAAGCCTGGGTTCAAGAAGTTGAAATGGAGCTACCTTCTAATTTTTCTGATAATGCCAGACAGTGTCTTTCATATATTACCACAGCCTCTCATTACATTCAGGAGGCGGCCTCTGATGCCAGTGAGCTGGCTGACAAAGCATCTACTACGTCCAATCTGGCTCACCGGATTCTGTGGTTGCGGTCCTGGTCTGTGGATCTGGACTCTAAAAAGACCTTGGAGGTGATCCCTTTTAAGGGAAACATCCTTTTTGGGGAAGATCTGAAGAAAATTGTTGCTGACTTAGTGTCTGCTAAAACCGCATGTCTGCCGAGAACTAATCCTTCGGGTCCTAAGGCTAAGAGTACCACCTTTCGTTCATTTCGACCTCCAAGTAAAGCAAAGGGTCAGGCGTACCCGAAACAGGCTCGCACTTCAAAAACCTCTATGCCCAAACCTAAATGTTGCTGGGCTGCCCGTCAGCCTGCTTCCAAACCAGAAAAGCCTGCTGCATGATGGGGCGGGACTTACCCTGGGGGACCCCAGGGTGGGAGGTCGACTTCTGCGGTTTGCCCAGGTATGGTTACAGACCACTTCAGATGCCTGGGTGAGGGAAGTTGTCACTCACGGATACGCCATCGCCAGTTTTGCTCGACAAATATCCCTTCGGATCCGTTGAAAGCAAAAACTCTATATTTGGTGGTACAATCCCACAGGAGTGATAGTGCCGTTGCCTCTGGATCAGAGAGGCAGGGGTTACTATTCAACGCTGTTCCTAGTTCTGAAACCAAATGGATCCTCACGGCCTATTCTCAACTTCAAGTCTTTGAACAAGTTTGTGAAGGTATCCAAATTCCGTATGGAAACTCTTCGCTCTATTGTTCTGGCCTTGGAACCCAAGGACTATATGGTATCCCTGGACATACAGGATGCTTACCTACATATACCTATTGCCATGTCGCATCAGCAATATCTGTGATTTGCTATTGGCAATCTACATTATTAATTCCATGCCTTGCCTTTTGGACTGACCATGCCTCCGCAAATCTTCAGCAAGGTCATGGCGGTCATGACGGCCCTTCTCCGCTGTCAGGGTATCAGGATCCTGCCATATCTGGACGACTTGTTGATCCTTGTGAACTCCCCAGAGGTTCTCCTCCATTTTCTGGAACTGACGGTCCAATTCCTGCAAGCCCACGGGTGGCTCATCAACTGGAAGAAATCCTCACTGGTTCCTGCTCAGAGCATGGTGCACCTGGGGACGTTAGTGGACACACACAACCAACGGTTGTTCTTGTCTCCGGAGAAGATCCTGAAACTTCAGGATAGGATACCATGCTTCCTCTCTCACCCTCATATGTCGATACACTCGGCGATCAACTAGGCCTCTTTGTGTCAGCTTTCGACATGGTAGAGTACGCTCAATTTCATTCTCGCCCTCTGCAGTGGTTAATCCTTTCCAAGTGGGATGGCCTGGCTCACCAGATCAGGTCACACATGATTTCCTTGACTTCGGAAGTTCATCTGTCTCTGAGCTGGTGGCTCCAGGACCAACGACTGAGCACGGGTCGTCCCTTCTGGATTTCCAACTGGGTACTCCTAATGACAGATGCCGGTTTGTGGCATTGGGGCGCGGTGTTGGAGCAACACTCTCTCCAGGGTCGGTGGACCAGGGAGGAATCTCTCCTCCCGATAAATATTCTGGAGTTGCGGGCAGTGTTCAATGCTCTGAATCTGGCCCTGCCTCTGGTAAAGAACAGGCCTGTTCAAGTACAGTCGGACAATGCCACCATGGTGGCATACAGAAATCATCAAGGTGGCACTCGAAGCTGCATGGCGATGCAGGAAGTGTCTAAGATTCTTCTATGGGTGGAATGTCATCTGCCAGCCATATTGGCAGTGTTCATTCTGGGGCTCCTCAACTGGGAAGCGGACTTCCTCAGTCATCAGGACATACATGCCAGAGAGTGGAGCCTTCATCCGGAAGTCTTTAAACTCCTAGTGGACAAGAGGAGCCTACAAGATGTAGACCTGATGGCGTCTCGACACAATCACAAGGTTCCGGTCTTCAGAGCAAGAACAAAGGATACTCAAGCAGTGTTCGTGGACACACTGGCAATTCCATGGAACTTTCGGCTGCCATACATGTTCCCTCCAACGTCACTCCTGCCCAGGATAATAAGGAAGTTTAAGCAAGAAGGAGGATTAGTACTTCTAATGGCTCCTGCGTGGCCCAGACGGCATTGGTTCTCAGACCTGCAGGGTCTCTCGATAGAGCGTCCTCTTCTACTTCCGCGATGCCCAGACCTCCTTGTTCAGGACCCTTGTGTCTACCAGGATCTGGCCCGACTGGCTTTGACAGCGTGGCTCTTGAAGCTTCAGTTCTGAGGGCCAAGGGATTTTCTGAGGCGGTCATTCAAACTATGTTGAAAGCCCGTAAACCGGCTTCGGCTCGGATTTATTATAGGGCCTGGAATTCTTACTTCACCTAGTGTGCGGCTAAGAATTATGATGCGTCCAAGTTCAGTATTGCCAAACTTTTGGCTTTTCTGCATCAGGGCCTGGACTTAGGCCTTCGTCTGGCCTCCCTCAAGGTTCATATTTCAGCCTTGTCGGCATGGTTTCAGAGAAAAATTGCAACTCTGCCTGACGTTCATACTTTCACTCAGGGTGTTTTACGGATTCAACCTCCCTATGTTCCTCCTGTGGCTCCTTGGGATTTGTCGGTTGTTCTGGATGCCCTACAAGAGTCTCCATTTGAACCTCTTGAGTCTGTGGTCCTTATATGGCAAAAAACTTAAGGTCTTATTTTTGCTGGCTATTGCCTCTGGTTTCAGACTTGGGTGCCTTATCCTGTCGATCACCTTTTCTGATTTTTCACCGTGACCATGCAGTTCTTAGAACTTGCCCTGGTTTTCTGCCTAAGGTGGTGTCGTCCTTCCACCTTAACCAAGAGATTGTGGTTCCAGCCTTTATCTCTCCTGGTTTGTCCTCCAAAGAACGGTCTTTGGATGTGGTATGGGCTCTCCATATATATGTGAAGAGAACCCGCCTCTCTCTTAGGAGATCTGATTCTCTCTTTTCATAAACGTGGCTGGCCTGCAAATAAGCAGACCTTGGCCAGATGGATTAGAATGGTGATTGCACAAGCTTATGTACAAGCTGGACTTCCAGCTCATGCTACTATCTGTCGCAAAGGGAATAGGGGAAAGGGAGATTCAGTTGCACAGGAAAAAAAATAAATGAAAAGATGTACCCCTAATATGAATGTAACATTAATTGTTTGTATTTTGTTAGGGAGTGCTACCACAGATTATGTCATGATACAAGATGGAGGAAGAAGAAAAAAAGGAAAAAGGGATCTGTCTTCGGTAAACAAAGATATAAAATTTAACTTTTAATTATTTTGTTTCAAATAAATGACACGTTATACTTTAGCATGTCCTGCTGATAGACTGGTATGCAAAATATTAAACACACAAATAACAAATATGTGTAAATGTAACAACACTGTGAACTGTGTACAAAAAAGAAAAAATACAATAAACAGAATGGTTAAAAACTGAGCGTCTGTTTGTGTCTGTCCTTTATAAATCACTGTCTTAGTATAAGTAACAGTTGCTCTATGTTAAGTTACAATCTCTATTGTATATCGATACAGTTGAGTTAGAGCTGTTACTTTGGTGCTTCTATAAAAACTTTTGGCATCATGCCCAGACTCCTTCGGATTTGGATACAAATTATGTGTCTCAATCTATAGTGATGTAATAAAATAATCCTGTGTGTCTCACATATACAATAACCGACTCAAACGACCTATTTTGGACGAATAGGTTTTAAATCTATTATATTTAATTCCAGATATAATGTTCCAAGATATCTTCCATATTCAGTGTACAATATGATGTCTATGTGATTCACCTATCTCTGCAAAATAATATATGCCTCCTTGAGCACAATACCCAATACTTAACCTCTCACTTGTAGTGTCAGGTATCTAACATTATCAGAAACAATGTCAATCCACCTCTCACTTAGTGTCAGGTGTTTAACTTATACAATAGGATCCTAAAATTACTTCCCAATATCACACAGTATCTGCACAGAACACCCGTGACATGTGGTATCGGATGTATTAGTACGTTGTCATCCACATGTAATATGTTGCTTAATTTTTAGATGTCCCCGATATCCAGTATTAGGTATATAATAATTCCACCTCTCACTTATAGTGTCAGGTTGCTGGTATATATGGGGAATGATCCTATAGTAGCTTATTTTTGCAGAATCAGATATGCTGTTTATTCACTGCTAACTTCTAGAGTCAGGTGTCTGACTCCGCCACATATGTTGTTTTAATGGGCATTCCTGCAGTTGTATTTCCAATAGATAAAGTTATGTGCTCATGAGCATCTCTATATTATATGATTAATAAATCTCTCTAGTATTGGCCCAATACATCTTATCTCTATCAAAGAGAGATGGCTATGAATCTTACCATATGCGCTACTTCATTGGTGCATACACAGTGTAAGGTGCTAAAATATTATGGCATTAGCCTATAAGAGTATCTTAGACATACAGGATATAAATATATTATATGTTATTAGTTGAGCACGATGTCATTTGCTAGTATCCTATTATAGACTGGTCAGGAGATCACTTTATCTAATTGAAACTATATCTCTTATGGGAACTGTCCTGTTCAGTTCCACAACCAAATAATCTAGGTCTTTGTGTATATACACTGTCCGTGGCCAGACTGACATAAATACTAACATACACGTGCTGATATTGATAAATCCCTATTCGGGATCAACTTATATCACTATATGATCGAGTAGTGAGAAACTATCCTATACACGGGTTCCCTGTGATCACGCTTATGCAGACCCGCATATGGACACACCCTCACTATTAATCCCTTACTGGGAATCCAATGGAGCCGCACTATAATCGGATTGTACAGGGCAGGTGTGTATACAGATTGCCTATATTGGATCCGCTTGCGCCCTCTGTCTCAAGTGTCACGTATAATCAATATTTATATGATTTGTTCAAAGTGTCTGTATCAGACCCTCCAACATGACCCGCCCCACTAGGTACAAAATGCTCTGTTTCTGGACTTCCCTCTTAATTTATGATTTCCATCACCTGTGTTGAACTAGTTAAATGATAAGAAAGCTGTTTCTTCACAGGTGATGGCAATAATAAATTAAGAGGGAAGTCCAGAAACAGAGCATTTTGTACCTAGTGGGGCGGGTCATGTTGGAGGGTATGCTGTATTTTATTTTACTGAACACCCATAGACATTGCATTAAATTGCCTGTAGTAGAACTAATGCGGACACTATCAGGGGCACGCAAATACCAATGATCTTTTAATCCAAATCTGATACAGCTATTCTATGGTCAAATAGTGAGAGATATTCATATACATAGATCTTCTGTATCACACTATAGCGGGCATCCCGTCTCAGGTGCCAAGAAGGTTTTACGTGCTGTAGCTTATACACAAAGTATTTTATTGGCTAAATTGCTGACACTCTCTCTGAGCCGTAATATAATCAAGCGGTATCACATTAAACTGCCCGTTTTTAAATATAGTAAGCACAGTGTATTAATAATTTTTTTTGTAATATGACAGAAGGAACAGACACGTAGGACGCTCAGGTACGTTTTGCATTAGCTTCGTCAGGGTCAATGCGAAACGTACGTAGGACCTGTATTAATAGTATAGTATAGGATGGTTTCTCACTACTCGATCATATAGTGATATAAGTTGATCCAGAATAGGAATTTATCAATATCAGCACGTGTATGCTAGTATTTATGTCAGTCTGGCCACTGACAGTGTATATACACAAATACCTAGATTATTCAGATGTGGAACTGAACAGGACAGTTCCCATAAGAGAAAAATTTCAATTAAATAAAGTGATCTCCTAACCAGCCTATAATAGGATACTAGCAATTGACATATTGTGCTCAACTAATAACATGATATATTTATATCCTGTATGTCTCAGATACTCTTATAGACTAATACCATAATATTTTAGCACCTTACACTGTGTATGCACCAATGAAGTAGCGCATATGTTAAGATTCATATCCATCTCTCTTTGATAGAGATAAGATGTATTGGTCCAATACTAGAGAGATTTATTAATCATATAATATAGAGATGCTCATGAGCACATAACTTTATCTATTGGAAATACAACTGCAGGAATGCCCATTAAAACAACATATGTGGCGGAGTCATACACCTGACACTAGAAGTGAGAGGTGAATAAACAGCATATCTGATTCTGCAAAAATAAGCTACTATAGGATCATTCCCCATATATACCAGCAACCTGACACTATAAGTGAGAGGTTGAATTTTTATATACCCGATACTGGTTATTGGGGATATCTAAAAATTAAGCAAAATATTACATGTGGATGACAACGTACTAATACATCCGATACCACATGTCACGGGTGTTCAGTGCAGATACTGTATGATATTGGGAAGTAATTTTAGGATCCTATTGTATAAGTTAAACACCTGACACTATAAGTGAGAGGTGGATTGACATTGTTTCTGATAATATTAGATACCTGACACTACAAGTGAGAGGTTAAGTACTGGGTATTGTGCTCAAGGAGGCATCATATATTATATTGCAGCGATAGGTGAATCACATAGACATCATATTGTACACTGAAAATGGAAGATATCTTGGAACATTATATCTGGAATTAAATATAATAGATTTAAAACCTATCCATCCAATATAGGTCGTTTGAGTCGGTTATAGTATACGTGAGACACACAGGATTATTTTATTACATCACTATAGATTGAGACACATAATTTGTATCCAAATCCTAAGGAGTCTGGGCATGATGCCAAAAGCTTTTATAGAAGCACCAAAGTAACAGCTTGTTAGGCGCCGGGGTCCGCTCGTCGGTGCGCCTAGCAACCAGGGACGCCGTGCGCGTACAGCCGCCGGCTCCCTGGCAACGCTAGACGCCGGGCGCACGGAGCCGCACGGACCCTAGCAACGGGGACGCCACTGGCGGACCGCGTTCCCCGTTGCTGGGTCCATTTAAATTAATTGGGCACCTGTTTCCTGGCCGTGCAGCAAGGCAGCTGCACGGCATTTAATCCAATCAGCCTCTGAACAGCTGATTGGAGGACTCCCTGTTAAGTACACTTCCAGGGCTTCTCACAGACGCCGGTAATAGCTTCCTGCATGCTGTATCTGTTTGCTGAGAGTGTTTCCAGTCCTGCTGTACCCGGTCGTTCCTGTCCTCAGTTGTCCTGTACTCGGAAGTCGTCATCTGTTCCTGGAGTCCTGACTGAGCACCTTTAAACATCCAGTGGTGTTCGTGAGTCACGGCGTAGCCGTGTGTTGCGGCTTGGCCGCTTTATTACTTATTATTTATTATTTGTGTTTCGGAGCTTTTGCGGAGGATTCCGCTCCCACAGATCCACTCTGGTATCCAGCGGTGCTGGGTAGGAGTAATGGACTAGTGGATTTTGGTTGTCCTTTTATCTGGCGGTTTTTCCGCGCATACTTCTGGTTTGGTTAGTTAGCTTGTTGCCCCTGGCCTGTTGTCAGTCAGAGGTCCTCTTGTCATCATCCTGCCTCGGATTTCCCTTTGTCTCTCACTAAGACCGGGGGGCACCGGAGTTGGGCAGACATAATCCGCCTTTCAAACGTGGCTGCCAGGGGCTCAAGAAACCATAGTCTCGCAAGGGATTTTCGATAGCACGGGTGATACAATAGAGTTAGGGCGCCAGGGGCAGCTAGTCTTTCTAGCTCCCGTAACCAGCATTCCCCTTCCAGTACTCTGGCCATTGTCATTAGATCTCCTCCGGTCAGGAGTACTGGAATCATAACATTATTACCGGCCATACCAAAACTTAAAAATTAAACAGGGTTTGATTTTTTCCTTATTCAGTTTTGTAAGAGTTATCGGCCTCATGAATCCCACAGGTTTAGGGCCAAATCCTGGCCAGCTCCTAGTCAGCAAGATTCAAGAACTTACTCAGATGGTTCAGGATCTTTCCCTTCGGGTGAAGTCGCAGGAAGATCTTTTACGAACTTCCCCGAGGGTAGTCCCTGAACCAAAAATGCATTTGCCTGACCGTTTTTCTGGTGATAGGAAGGAGTTTTTTAATTTTAAAGAATCCTGTAAACTTTATTTTCGTTTAAGACCGATCTCCTCAGGTACTGAATCTCAGCGGGTCGGAATTATTATTTCTTTGCTCCAGGGGGATCCTCAGACCTGGGCTTTTGGTTTAAAAGCAGAGGATCCGGCATTGTTGTCAGTAGACGCCTTTTTGGGGTCTTTAGGGCTTTTGTATGATGACCCTGATAGAGAGGCATCCGCTGAGAGTCAGTTACGCGCTCTCAGACAGGGTAGAAATCCTGCAGAGGTTTATTGTACAGAATTTTGCCGTTGGTCGAACGACTGTGGCTGGAATGACCCAGCCCTGCGCAGTCAGTTTCGCCTCGGCTTATCTGAGTCTATAAAAGACAGTCTCCTTCAGTATCCCGCTCCTGAGACTCTCGATAAACTCATGGAGCTTTCTATTAAGATTGATCGTCGTCTCAGAGAGCGGAGGGCTGAAAAAGGAGCACCTGTCAGGTCTACTCCATGTGTATTTTCCATTCCTGAGGACATAGAGGAGCCCATGCAGATGGGTCTCTCCCGGCTGTCTCCAGAAGAAAGAGCCAGAAGGCAAAACTCTGGTCTTTGTTTGTACTGTGGGGGTAAGGGACATTTTGCCCGTAATTGTCCGAACAAGTCGGGAAACGCCTCGACCAAGTGAATTGTGAGGGGGTTCACTTTGGTCTGCAGCTTATCTCCTCGAATAACTCCCTTTTAGTCCCAGCTAAAGTTTCCTTTGGCAGCCTCAGTTCTTCGGTGTCGGCTTTTGTTGACAGTGGAGCTGCAGGGAACTTTATGGACTTAACGTGGGCCAAAGCCTTAGGTATTCCTCAGTTAGCCTTGGGTAGGTGTATCACCATGCATGGTTTAGATGGGAGTCCCTTGTCCAATGGGGTTATTTCCCTCCGTACACCCCCTATACTACTTACGGCAGGAGCTCTTCATTCCGAAAAGATCGAGTTTTTCCTTACCCATTGCCCAGCAGTTCCAGTGGTTCTGGGTCACCCTTGGCTGGCCTTTCATAATCCCATCATTGATTGGCAGTCGGGGGAGATTTCACAATGGGGTACCATCTGTAATAAGGAATGTATTACGTTTCCCGTCAGAATAGCTGCTGCCATTCCCGAACTCATTCCCGTGGAATACCAGGACATTGTTGATGTGTTTTCCAAGGGCAATGCGGACATTCTGCCTCCCCATCGGCCTTATGATTGTGCTATTGAGCTAATTCCTGGTGCCACATTGCCAAAGGGAAGGTTATATGCATTATCCGGGCCAGAAACTGCGGCCATGAATGAGTATGTTAAGGAGAGCCTAGGGAAAGGATTTATCAGGCCATCTAAATCCCCTTTAAGTGCAGGCTTCTTCTTTGTGGAGAAAAAAGATGGATCACTCAGACCTTGCATTGACTTTAGAGCCCTGAATAAGATCTCAGTTAAAAATACTTACCCTCTGCCGCTGATTTCTGTCCTCTTTGATCAGCTGCGTTCGGCTGTGATTTTTTCTAAAATTGACCTGAGGGGAGCGTATAACCTCATCCGAATCAAGTCGGGAGATGAGTAGAAGACGGCTTTCAGTACTCAGTCGGGTCACTACGAGTATCTGGTGATGCCGTTTGGCTTGTCTAACGCTCCGGCAGTTTTCCAGGATCTCATTAACGATGTGCTCCGTGATTTTCTAGGAAGATTCGTGGTCGTTTACTTAGACGACATCCTGATCTATTCTGACTCAATTGAACAACATGTTACCCAGGTGCGTCAGGTTCTTCAAAAATTACGTGAAAATCACCTATATGCCAAGCTGGAGAAGTGTGAGTTTCATGTCACGGAGGTATCCTTTTTAGGGTACATTATTTCCCCTCGGGGATTCTGTATGGAACCTAAGAAGCTCCAAGCCATCCTTAGTTGGGCGCAACCCACCAACTTAAAAGCAATTCAGCGCTTTTTAGGGTTTGCGAATTATTATAGAAGATTTATTCATTCTTTTTCCGACCTGGTTGCTCCCATTGTGGCACTGACTAAGAAGGGAGCGGATCCTACCAACTGGTCACGTGAAGCTGAGTTATCCTTTCAGGCCTTGAAACAAGCTTTTGTCTCAGCTCCAGTCCTCAGACATCCCAACCCAGAATTGCCCTTCATTGTTGAGGTTGATGCCTCGGAGGTTGGAGTGGGGGCTATCCTATCTCAGAAGGATCCGGACTCTCTGGAACTACATCCTTGTGCCTTTATATCCAGGAAATTCTCATCTGCTGAATCCAACTACGATGTTGGTAACCGGGAGTTACTGGCTATTAAATGGGCTTTCGAGGAGTGGAGGCATTGGCTTGAGGGAGCAACACATACCATTTCAGTATTGACTGACCACAAAAATCTTCAGTACATCGAATCAGCTAAGCGGCTGAATGCCCGGCAGGCTCGTTGGGCTTTATTTTTTACTCGTTTCAAGTTTATTATCACTTTTAGGCCAGGTTCCAAGAATACCAAGGCGGATGCCCTGTCACGCAGTTTTCTTCCAGTTCATAATAACAGTCCTGTTACTCCCATACTTCCGTCTTCAGTCATTTGGGCAGGCCTCACACAAGATTTGTTTACCCAGTTAAAGCAGCTTCAACATCAAGCTCCTGGAAATACTCCTGCTGGTCGTCTTTACGTCCCTGAGTTTTTGAGAGCTACTGTTTTGACTGAGTTTCATGATAGCAAAGTTGCCGGGCATCCGGGGATCTCTAAGACTTTGGAATTAGTCTCCCGCACAGTATGGTGGCCTGGTCTTTCTAAAGACATTAAGGAGTTTGTTTTTTCTTGTCAGGTCTGTGCACAGCATAAGGTTCCCCGTTCCTTGCCTATCGGGCAACTTATGCCCTTAAATGTTCCTCTCAGGCCATGGTCTCATATTTCCATGGATTTTGTGGTAGACCTCCCTCTGTCAGCCGGATTCCGAGTCATATGGGTGGTAGTGGACCGTTTTAGCAAGATGGCCCATTTCATTGCTCTTCCCCGACTGCCATCTGCCCAGGGATTGGTTGTTTTGTTTCTCCGCCATGTTTTCAGACTTCATGGGTTGCCCACTGATATTGTTTCTGATCGGGGTCCACAATTCATTGCACAATTCTGGAAGTCTTTTTGTGCCTCATTAAAGATGAAATTGTCTTTAACATCCGGCTATCATCCCCAATCCAACGGGCAGACCGAGCGAGTTAATCAATCATTAAAACAGTATTTGCGTTTGTACTCAGCCAAACTCCAGAATGATTGGTCCGAGTTTCTTCCTTTGGCGGAGTTTGCTTACAACAATTCTTGTCATTCCTCCACTAATGTGTCTCCATTCTTTTCAGTTTTTGGTTTTCACCCCAGAGCTAATTCTTTTTTTCAACATTCCTCTGTTTCCTCGCTAACCTTAACCTCTCATCTCAGAGTCATTTGGAAAAAAGTGCACCTTGCTCTCAGAAAAGCGGCATTTCGAGAGAAAAAGTTTTCTGACAGGCTCCGGCGTCCTTGCACTTTTAAGGTGGGAGACAGGGTATGGTTGTCGACTCGTAACATTAGACTTCGACAAACCTCAGCTAGATTGGGCCCCAAATTTATTGGACCATTTCATATTATTAAAAAAATCAATCCAGTTGCTTTCCGGTTACGTTTACCAAGAGCTCTCCGAATCGGAAATACGTTCCATTGCTCCCTGTTGAAACCATACGTTTCTTCCAGTAGATTTCCTCCGAAGATCTCTCAGGGGAAATCACCAGTAGATGTACAGGGACATCAGGAGTTCTTGGTGGAGAAGGTTCTCGATTCCAAATTGTCCCGGGGTCGGCTTTATTTTCTGGTGCACTGGAAGGGCTATGGTCCAGAGGAAAGGTCTTGGGTCCTGGATAAGGATCTCCATGCCCCGAGGCTCAAGAGGGCATTTTTTCGGGAATTTCCTCGGAAACCTGGCTTTAGGGGTTCCTTGACCCCTCCTCAAGGGGGGGGTAATGTTAGGCGCCGGGGTCCGCTCGTCGGTGCGGCCCGGCGCCTAGCAACCAGGGACGCCGTGCGCGTACAGCCGCCGGCTCCCTGGCAACGCTAGACGCCGGGCGCACGGAGCCGCACGGACCCTAGCAACGGGGACGCCACTGGCAGACCGCGTTCCCCGTTGCTGGGTCCATTTAAATTAATTGGGCACCTGTTTCCTGGCCGTGCAGCAAGGCAGCTGCACGGCATTTAATCCAATCAGCCTCTGAACAGCTGATTGGAGGACTCCCTGTTAAGTACACTTCCAGGGCTTCTCACAGACGCCGGTAATAGCTTCCTGCATGCTGTATCTGTTTGCTGAGAGTGTTTCCAGTCCTGCTGTACCCGGTCGTTCCTGTCCTCAGTTGTCCTGTACTCGGAAGTCGTCATCTGTTCCTGCAGTCCTGACTGAGCACCTTTAAACATCCAGTGGTGTTCGTGAGTCACGGCGTAGCCGTGTGTTGCGGCTTGGCCGCTTTATTACTTATTATTTATTATTTGTGTTTCGGAGCTTTTGCGGAGGATTCCGCTCCCACAGATCCACTCTGGTATCCAGCGGTGCTGGGTAGGAGTAACGGACTAGTGGATTTTGGTTGTCCTTTTATCTGGCGGTTTTTCCGCACATACTTCTGGTTTGGTTAGTTAGCTTGTTGCCCCTGGCCTGTTGTCAGTCAGAGGTCCTCTTGTCATCATCCTGCCTCGGATTTCCCTTTGTCTCTCACTAAGACCGGGGGGCACCGGAGTTGGGCAGACATAATCCGCCTTTCAAACGTGGCTGCCAGGGGCTCAAGAAACCATAGTCTCGCAAGGAATTTTCGATAGCACGGGTGAGACAATAGAGTTAGGGCGCCAGGGGCAACTAGTCTTTCTAGCTCCCGTAACCAGCATTCCCCTTCCAGTACTCTGGCCATTGTCATTAGATCTCCTCCGGTCAGGAGTACTGGAATCATAACACAGCTCTAGCTCAATTGTATCAATATACAATAGAGATTATAACTTAACACAGAGCAACTGTTACTTATACTTAAGGTGGGTACACACTGGAAAGATATATCTGCAGATCAATTAATCTGCAGATATATCTATGGACGGATCTGGCAGTGTGCTGTGCATACACACGCCGCCCAGTTCAGCTGTCAATCACCGCCAGCCGCCGCAGCATGTGTACGGGCGGTCGGCCGACCACCGTACACACACAGCGATGCGCCAATATATTGTTAGATATATTGGCCGTCGGCTGTGCTGCGGGGCCGACACGATACGTCTGTGAATGACAGAGTTCATAGACGTATCGGCCGTACACACTGGCTGACGGACCCGCGATATATCGGCCGTTCAAGAGAACGGACGATATATCGGCCAGTATGTACGGGCCTTAAGACAGTGATTTATAAAGGACAACCACAAACAGACGCTCAGTTTTTAACCATTCTATGTTTATTGTATGTTCTCTTTTTTGTCCATAGTTCAGTGTTGTTACATTTACAAATATTTGTTATTTGTGTGTTTACTATTTCACATACCAGTCTATCAGCAGGACACGCTAAAGTATAACGTGTCATTTATTTTAAACAAAATAATTAAAAGTTAAATTTTATATATTTGTGCACAGAAGACAGATCCTTTTTCCTTTTTTTTTCTTCTTCCTCCATCCAGCTCCTGCTACTATCATGGCCCATTCTACTCGGTCTGTTATACCATCTTGGGCAGCCCACCGTGGCGCATCCCTAGAACAATTGTGCAAGGCGGCTACGTGGTCCTCTGTGAACAGGTTCATCAGATTCTATGCCTTTGATACTTCCGCCTCCCAGGATGCTTCCTTTGGACGCCGGGTTCTTGTGCCTGTTACAGTGCGTTCCCTCCCATGAGGAATTGTTTTTTAAGACAACCCCGATGATATTCCCTGTGGAATACCAGTGTACCCCGCTGCAGAAAAGGAGATTTATGGTAAGACTTACCATTGTTAAAGCTCTTTCTGCGAGGTACACTGGATTCCACAGGGCGCCCACCCTGACACACTTAACTTCTTTGGGTTTGTATGGCATTAGCTGCTGGTACCATCTCCTGTTGTGAGAATGTGGTTGTCTGTGGCTACTAACTACTGTTGTCTCTTTTACCTGCTACTGCTTTGGGCTGATAAACAAAACTGAGCTCCAGTGCCTGGAGGCGGGGATATAGAGGAGGCGGTGCAGTGCATCCTGGGAACAGTCAAAGCTTTAGCCTGTTGGTGCCTCGGATCAAGATCCAACCTTACACCCCGATGTTATTCCCTGTGGAATCCAGTGTACCTCACAGAAAGAGATTTAACAATGGTAAGTCTTACCATAAAACTCCTTATTTCATTCATTTAAAGGAGTGCACCATACTAGCAATGATTTGTCATTTGTTTTAAGAGTCAGCTCTTTCTCTTTGAGGGGAATGTAATAGGATGTGAGAATCAGAAAGTGTGAGATTTTTGGAAAGTTTTCCTGTTTTTTAAAAGTGGCAGTCATTTACTTTTCAAAATCAACCTGGTTTTGCCATGTAAGTGATTGCCACTTTAAAAAAAAACCCAGGAGAACTCTCCCAAAATCTCTCACTTTCTGATTCTCACACCCCATTACATTCCCCCCCCCTTGGTGTTTCTGTACACCAATATAGACTGATGAAGGTCTGTACTGAGATACTGTGAACACACATTTTTTACAGAGTGTCACCTAAAGGAGATGTCTTGAAGCTGGCAGGTGAGCTTACTTACTCTTATACATGGCTACAGTATAGTTGACAAAAACAATCTACTTTTCGCATTCTGGCAGATATGCATTTATAATTAGATTACTGGACTTTCCTTTTCATGGGTCTGATATGTAATACTGGTGGTCGGGATCCTGGCGATCAGGAGACCAATGCTGGAATCCTGACTGCCGGAATCCCGGCGGCAAGTGCTTGTGTCCCCTTGAGGGCTCACTGCGCTCGCCACGCTTCGGGTCCAGAGGCAAGCTTCACTTTACTCGAAACACTATTATATTCCCCCTCAGGTGGTGGCATGGACCACCACCTGAGTGTGAATTTGGGGCTCTGGTCGGGATTCCAACCAGCGGCATTTCGCAGGCTGTCTGGATTCTGGTGTCAGTCCACGTGGATGGTAAATTATGAAAAAGTTTAACATTTGTTAGTAGCCCATTATACACATTACGCAAGGTAGACCATAATACACATTGCAGCAGTTAGACCCTTATACACACTGTGTCAGGTAGCACATTATACACATTGCACCAAGTAGCCACATATACACATTGTGGCAGGTAGCCCATTATACACATTGTACCAGTTAGCCCATTATACACATTACAACAGGTAGCCAATTAAACACAATTCACCAGGTAGCTGATTATACACATTGCACCTGGTAGCCCATTATACACATTGCGTCAGGAAGCACATTATACACATTACAGCAGGTAGCCCATTATACACATTGCACCAGGTAGCCCATTATACACATAGCTTGAGGTAGCCCATTATACACACTGCACCAGGTAGCCTATTATACACATTGTGCCAGGAAGCACATTATACACATTACAGCAGGTAGCCCATTATACACATTGCACCAGGTAGCCCATTATACACATTCTGCCAGGTAGCCCATTATACACATTGCACCAGGTAGCCCATTATACACAATGCACCAGGTGGCCTATTTTACACATTGTGCCAGGTAGCCCATTATACACATTGCACCAGATAGCCCCTTATATACAACCAACCTGTATGCTGTTGGACCTCACTGAAGTGCTTGCCGCTGCTCAGTAGCTGTCCTCTACCTCTCCTCTGGGTGGGCTGGGGGCAGGCTGGGAGAGATGTCATCTCTCCCAGAAGGAAGAAGCTGCAGACTGGGCAGACACACAAGGGGGTGCCGGGACAGGAGGGGCGGAGCCGGTGCTTGATGACCGACTGAAGCTTCCGCTGCCCGTCTACCTTTAGGAGAATTAGTCTGGCAATGCAGCTAGTAAGTGGTGGGCGGTGGCACAGATATCAGTATGACAGTGGTGGTGTGGCCGAGCAGGTGTTGCCGGCGGTCATGCGCCCACAGTGCTTTTGTGCTGTATGACGGCACCGCTGGCCCATAGGTAGTTACAGCCCTGCATGCATGCAATCTCCGATATTGATGTTAAATCTCTTTACTGTTGGTGGAACGCATGTTGCATCTATGCTATTTGCAGTATTAACGGTGTTTGCCATGCAATCAGAGCTTTTTTTTTTCAATCCTTGTGTGCATATAGTGTGATACTTATTCTATACTCCTTATAAACAGCATGAGGACTTTTTCCGTCCTTTAGATATTTATGGTCAAATTGGATATTTTTAAACAAAGTACGCACTAACATTTTTTGTACAAGTTATATTTGGATCACATGACACAAAATGGCAATATGATTGGATATCCTCCTTATAAAAGGAAATCCAATGAGGATCTCATAACTTCCTTCTGAGAAAGGTACTATATCTTAAAACTGAAATGAGTCCAGGATGTGAAAGGTTATCCTGATACACAGAACTAAAAGACTGATCCAGGATCCAGGGAAGAGCGACCATAACAGGATTTGATTAAGGTGATGGAGATGCTAGAATATGAGGAAAGGCTTGCTAGGCTTGCCATGTTTACACTGGAAAAAAGGAGATTAAGAGGGGATATAATTAACATTTACAAATATATAAGGGGACAATACACAGAGATAGCGGGGGATTTGTTTTTGATAAGAGCAACACAAAGAACACGCGGTCACCCGCTCAGGTTAGAGGAGAGGAGATTTTGCACACAGAGACGTAAAGGTTTCATCACAGTAAGGACAATACATATTTGGAATTCCCTGCCTAATTAGTTTTAAAAATATTACAGTGTAGATCACTAAAAGGTTGAACTTGATGGACAGTTGTATTTTTTCAATCCCAGAAACTATGTTACTATGTTACTATGGGGATCATTCAGACCTGATCACTCACTAGCTGTTTTTTGCAGTCCTGCATTTGCATGGTCGCCGGGCCACCGGGAACTGTATGTTTAGTTGTGCAAGTGTGTGATTGCATGTGCAGTCGAGCGGTACAAAAAAACTTTGTGCAGTTTCTGAGTTGCCCAGAATTTACTCAGCCGCTGAGATCACTTCAGCCTGTCCGGGCACCAGAGTTGACGTCAGACACCCGCCCTGCAAATGCTTGGACATGCCTGCGTTTATCCAACCACTCCCTGAAAACGGTCAGTTGCCACCCACAAACGTCTTCTTCCTGTCAATCTCCTTGCGATCAGCTGTGCAAATGGATTCTTCGTAAAACCCATCGCACAGCAACGATCCGCTTTGTACCCATGCGACGCTCCTGCGCATTGCGGTGCATATGCATGCGCAGCTCTGACCTGATCACTGCGCTGCAAAAAACGCTAGCGAGCGATCAGGTCTGATTGACCCCCCATGTTTTCAAGAAAAATACCTATTTAGACACTAGCTTCAGGCTCCATTCTATTTATCTTCTGGTATGAATCCTTGGAGGGTGTTCTTAAATTTTCATATTTTATATGGTACTTGTCATTTTAATATGATGTCAGCGGATAAATTACTTGTGTGTGTGTCAATGTAACTTTTAAGTGAATGGTCAGGCACCTGGGCCCTTGGAAACTTTAGGGATTTATTTAGTCTGAAATACATTCTAGATGTTTTCTTAACACTCCTGCCACCAGTTGAGACTCAAATGTTAGGGCAAAATAAAAGTTAGGAACAAGAGGCTGTTGATGCTTGTGTCCTGGGTGTATGAAAGTAGGCTTGGCTGGGTGTTTGTTACAGCTAGTAAGTTAGTTTTGGAAAGTTGCTCTAGTAATAATCCCTACTATGTGACAAGAGTGCATGCTATGTAGAACTTTAAGATCTATGCTGATTAGACCAGCTATTGTAGAAATGCCAATTAAAATCACCCCTAAGTACTCAACTCCCTTGGCTCTCCTTAATTATGCCAGTGGTAGATAGACTCGTCCTACAGCATAGTCACCACCTGATCTCTATTTCTTTACCAATTCAGACGTTTGGGGCCTACTCAGTCTACCTAGCTTTTTAGCTCCCTCCCCTGTTGCAGCTGGAACCATAGAAAAATATCCCTCCCCACCATTTTTCCTTATGCAGTTCCATTGACCTCCTTGCAATGGAGAAAACAGGGTGATGTAGTCTTGTATTCAGTAGTGGCTCTTACAGTCACTGGGGTCCATGTACTAATACTTCTCTTATCATAGAGATAAAGCCATTTCTGATTCTCCTGCTATTACTGCGAAGCAGGGAGCTGCTACTGCAATTGTTACTAAGAATAGCACCACCAAGGAGAGCGACTACACTCACTGTGGACTCTTACCTCTGTCCCGAGAATGTTTTTTTTTTTAAACATACTTTTTTTTATAACTTACTGCTTCTTCAGATTGGCAGCTAGAAGTGAAGAAGCTGGTGCTGAAAAAGACAAATGATGGTCACATGTCACCTTAGCAACACCGTAGGTGCTTATGACAACGCAATATTGTAGCTGCTAATAGCTTTAGCAGGCAGAAGACAGAGAAGTGCCTTTAGTACATATCGAGAAGTGATATGTACAGGTATTTTCTGTCTTTCTCGTTTGGCGCCCTTATCTCCCCTTAGTACGTGGGGTCTAATTCAGATCTGATCATAGATGTGATAAATTTAACACATCTAAGATCAGTTTTCAGACATGCGGGAGGACGCCCAGCACAGGGCTAGTCCGCCCTGTATGTCAGGCCCAACCCCCCTCCCGCACAAGTACAAAAGCATCGCACAGTGGCGATGCTTTTGTACTGGCAGAGTAGCTCCCAGCCAGTGCAGCTCCTGTGTGCTGACAGAGAGCTACTCGTCGCTGCCTGGGTCGCAGTGGCGGCGTGTGATGTCATGCAACCACTGCGGCCCGCCCCCGCACGGTCCGGGCATGCCTGCCCGGACCGTGCTCCCTAAATGGTGGCCAAAGCCACTGGCCCACCCCCTCCTGCCCAGTGACCGCCTCTACCTGTCAATCACACAGAGGAGATCGCAGGGCTAAGACAGCCGTCGGCTGTCTGGCATGTGCCTGCGCACTGCGGCACAGGCACATGCGCAATTCATACCTGATCGCTGCTGTACGAAAACGCACAGCAGCGATCAGGTCTGAATTAGCCTCATGGTCCCTACTGTTTCTAAAACAGTCTTTCCATGCAGGTTGCCAGGGGCAAGGAAACTATTATAATTATTTGCATAAAACCTTTTGAGTTAAAATGTAAAAATGGTATATGCATAAGTGAAAACATATTAAAAATACTGCACCCTTTTTTGGGACTGAGGCTTGTGGAATCCAATGTTTAAGGGATCATGAACATATTAAAGCATTTACATTTCTCAATGGTGTAGGAAGCACTGTCATGGACTTTCATTGAAAAATGTATATTCATTTTTAATATGTGCATTATTGCTCTGGCAGAAACTGTTGTTTCTCCATCCAAACGCTCTGTGTGAGCACCAGAAAATGGTACGTTGCACCTGTCTCTGCCATGCACCTGCAGCAGTAACATTACTGTAGCTTGCTAGTACAAAGGAGTTTAGTTTGCTGAGAGTCCAGGCCAGGGTAATATCTTTAAAAACTCAAATAAAATTTCAGAGATGCTTAGGGAGATAAAGATAAATGCTTCGAGCTAGATCCAAGTAATAGTTGTAGGAACAGGTAAACTAAACAAAATCATTCAAGCTAACTGGCTTTGCAGGTAATTTAAGTTTTGTTTATTCAGCATTTGTGAAACTTTCGCCACTTATTTTATTTTAGCTTCAATATTACGTTACTGTGGGTAGTAAGTTTAAGTTTAGCTCAGTTTTGACAGAAACGGCCGCAACTTTTGATTATAATATTACAGTAACAAATGAACAAATTGTCAAAACAATTTTGTAGACTATTATTTTCATCCTATATTTGGACAACTAAAGTAACTAATCGAAAGGAACAATGAAAAAAAGGGGTAGTGCAAGATAGTTGTAGATTATTATATTAAAAATGGCCACTTTAAGGATTAAAAAATGTGCATTAAAAAAAAATTAAACCAGCATATCATTCAATATTCAGAAGAATGATTCAAGAATTCAGTTTGTTACTGGCACTTTCAAGTTCACCTAGCTGCATGCACTTTGATTTAAGCCTCTGGCTTTACGTTCATCAGCCATTGTCTTTGACGGTTCATTTAGGTTAATCTCTATATTGAGTTATGCTTATGCTCGTTTATGTCAGTACATGTTCAAGCCATGTTCGTTATAGAGAATATACTGTAGAAACGCTATGTGTGAATAAGCAGTTACTATAAAACAACATGATAATAAAGACATCCATGTCATTATTGTTAAAAGTAACTTTCCAATACAGAAACTATGGTAACATACATAGGCGTACGCAGCACATTTTATTAGGGGGTGCAAGATTGGAGGGGCATGTCTAGAACCGCCTGTTGGGTGTGACCTTCACCTCCTATTGGGTGTACCTAGCGCTATATATTGGCACTCAATGCAAACTATCTAATACAGGGAATTTGATTAGAGTTTACAGTGAGGGCTGGCAGATGATTATTAAACCCAAAATCTCTAAGCCTAGGACCTCACTGACCAATTTGAATAATTTAAGGACAATGTAATGGGCAAAACCAGTGCTTGTAGCTTCCCATAATAAAATATGTGCAGAAACATAAGCCAGTCATGTTCTTCTCCCTCACCACATAATTAAACCTAAGCATGACGCATAAACACAATTTACAGTACTAAATATTTTTTTTAAACTTCTCAATAAGAAACTTTTGTTCTGTGGGTGCTGTGAGAAACATTCTCACACTTTAGGGAGCTGTGATTTAAAAATCTGGTATAGAGCATCTATAAATGGACTCTTGATAAAAAAAGGGGGAAGCAGAGGGGCACACAAATATAAATACATGCACAGATATATTAACCAAATTTTATTTATGTCCAAAGATGACCGGCACTCCTGAATGGCAGACAGAAAGCCCCAGTGCCTCGACTCTCAAACGCATGGTGGACAGAAGTATGTCTGCCACTCGGTAACTAAACTAATAAGACAATAAAGCTGGCAGCAAATTCAACGTTTAGGGGCGCAAACTCCTTTATCAAGATCAAGGGGTTTTTTGTACCTCAAAACGTTGAATTTTGCTGCCAGCTTCATTGTCTTATTAGTCCCTGAGTGCCTCATACGTCTGTCCAATATATATATGCAGTGCATCCAGAAAGTATTCACAGCGCTTCACTTTTTCAATATTTTAATATATTACAGCCTTATTCCTAAATGGAAAAAAATCATTGTTTTCCCTCAACATTCTACACACAATCCCCATAATGACAACGTACAAAATTTTTTTTTTTTTTGGTGCAAATTTTTCAAAAATAAAAAACGAAGAAATCACATGTACATAAGGGGTGTAGTATGGTATGCCGGTGGCTGGACTCCCGGCGCCCAGCATAGCGGCGCTGGGAGCCCAACCACCAGCATGCCGACAGCATGGCGAGCACAAATGAGCCCCTTGCAGGCTCGCTGCGCTCGCCACGCTTCGGGCATGGTGGTGCGCTATGCGTGCAAAGCTATTTTATTCTCCCTCCGGGGGGGGGGGGTCGTGGACCCCCATGAAGGTGAAAAAGTTTCGGTATGTCGGCTGACAGGATTCTGGCACCGGTGTACTGTGCACTGGGATCCCGACAGTCGGCATACTGCAGACCACCCATACATAAGTATTCACAGCCTTTGCCGTGAAGCTCAAAATTGAGCTCAGGTGCATCCTATTTCCACTGATCATCCTTGAGATGTTCCTACAGCTTAATTAGAGTCCACCTGTGGTAAATTCTGTCGATTGGACATGATTTGGAAAGGCACACACCTGTCTATGTAAGGTCCCACACTTGACAGTGCAGGTCTGAGCACAAACCAAGCATGAAGTCTAAGGAATTGTCTGTAGACCTCCGAGACAGGATTGTCTCGAGGCACAAATCTGGGGAAGGGTACAGAAAAATATCTTCTGCTTTGAAGGTCCCAATGAGCACAGTGGCCTCCGTCATCCATAAATGGAAGAAGTTCGGAACCACCAGGACTCTTCCTAGAGCTGTCTGGCTTTCTGAACTGAGCAATTGATGAAGAAGTGCCCTAGTCAGGGAGGTGACCAAGATTGGTCACTCTGTCAGAGCTACAGCATTCCTCTGTGGAGAGAGGAGAACCTTCCAGAAGGACAACCATCTCTGTAGCAATCCACTAATCAGGCCTGTATGGTAGAGTAGCCAGACGGAAGCTAATCCTTAGTAAAAAGCATGTGGCAGCACACCTGGAGTTTGCCAAAATGCACCTGAAGGACTCTCAGACCATGAGAAACAAATTTCTCTGGTCTGATAAGACAAAGATTGAACTCTTTGATGTGAATGCCAGG
Organism: Pseudophryne corroboree; assembly: GCF_028390025.1. NCBI lineage: Eukaryota > Metazoa > Chordata > Amphibia > Anura > Myobatrachidae > Pseudophryne > Pseudophryne corroboree. The sequence continues at coordinate 698,335,327 of NC_086447.1, forward strand.
CATCATGTTCGGAGGAAACCAGACACCGCTCATTACCAGGCCAATACCATCCCTACAGTGAAGCACGGTGGTGGCAGCATCATGCTGTGGGGATGTTTTTCAGTGGCAGGAACTGGGATACTAGTCAGGATAGAGGGAAAGATGAATGCAGCAATGAACAGAGACTTCCTGGATGAAAACCTGCTCCAGAGCGCTCTTGACCTCAGACTGGGGTGACGGTTCATCTTTCAGCAGGACAATAACCCTAAGCACACAGCCAAGTTATCAAAGGAGTGGCTTCAGGACAACTCTGTGAATGTCCTTGAGTGGTCCAGCCAGAGCCCAGACTTGAATCCAATTGAACATCTCTGCAGAGATCACAAAAAGGTTGTGCTTCAATGCTTCCCATCCAACCTGATGGAGCTTGAGAGGTGCTGCAAAGAGGAATGGGTGAAACTTCCCAAAGATACAGATGGAGCCACGCTCATCTGAGGTGGCTCCATCGCAAATGATTGCTCCCAGCGTGACTACGCGATCCATCTGCCTAGTCATGCCGGGATCACACTCAGATGCTCCCATTCTAGTAAATGGGGTGCGTGCAAGTCACTGATGCCTGTGGGCCCTAGACTTGGCGATAGGTGCTCCCAGGCACAGACGGAGCCATGATTAGCATGACTCCATCTGTAGGTGTGCCAAGCTTGTGGCATCATATTCAAAAAGACTTGAGGCTGTAATTGCTGTCAAAGGTGCATCAACAAAGTATTGAGCAAAGGCTGTGAATACTTATGTACATGTGATTTCTTCGTTTTTTATTTTTAATAAATTTATAAAAATTTAAAAAATATATATTTTTTTCCCCTCATTGTCATTATGGGGTCTTGTGCGTACAATTTTGAGGGAAAAAAATAATTTATTCCACATAACAAAATGTGGTAAAAGTGAAACACTGTGAACACTTTCCGGATGCACTGTATGTTTAATTTGTATATTTTATTACCACAGATTATATCCCTCGAAAAATATATTATTAATGAATCCATTATTACATTACACAGTGTAATATTATGTGGGTAACAACACATTATTAATAATATATATGTAATCCCTAGTAAGTATGAGGGTATTCAATAGTATTTATGCTCCACAGTGGTCTTTCGTGACATATGTATATATTATATGTGTACATAAATTATTTGTAATAATTATTGTATATTTATTTATTTGTAAATGCATGAATTTCAATGGGATGTGAACAAGTAACCAATGCCTCCATTTTCGGGGGCATAGAGTGGCTCGCGAGGGACGGAGAGGTTGAGCTGGAGGCTCCCCGTGCCCAAGGGTAACTGCCTGGGGGGTGAGCTGAAACTGACTCATGGGGAAGAGAAAAAAATGGTTGCTCGTGTGAGGTCGTCGGTTGGTGGCACAGAGAGGAGAGACAGAGCAGCAGCGGAGGTGTGAACACCGGACGATAGAGGAGAGGTGAACTTACGGAAAGATTTGGGGGTGTGTATCCACGAAGCTCCCTGCCTCCCTGCATTGATCGATCCGCTGTAAGCCGAACAAAGGCGGGTGGATTTCGTCTATGCCCCGTCAGAAGCCGCACTGCAGTCCGCCTCCTGAGTGAGTGGGCGGTACGTACTGGCAAGGCAGAGAGCCAGGAGGGAGGTGCGGCTGGGATACTAAGAGCGACACGACCCTCCGGAGCTGCTGGATAGAGGACACAGCCTCATAGAGACTGAAGGGCAGCTGTCCTGGCCAATAATTGAGTTGGGAGGAGGAGTCGAGGGAGAGGCTATTCCCCTTTCAGGCTGACAGATGAATACGTAAGTGTTTAAGACAGCCACACTGCACACAGGTATAGCACCTATCTGAGCTCATGATGTAAAGGTGACAGGACTAGAAACTGTCAGGAGGAAGCTATTATTGCCAAACATATTTAAAGCTCCTATTAGGTACCAAGAGTATAATCTGCTGTTCCCTGCTGTTCTCACATGACTGCCATAGAGTGCTGGTAATCATCTGTAGACTACTAAACCATTAAAATCAGATGAGGAGTGCCCAAAACAGTAGAATCATAATACACCAGACTATTTGAACTATATTCGAGAAATTATAATTTCTACAATTATACTACTACTTAACGAGATGGTGAGGAGGAGGAGGAATCTGCGATACTCGGTGATGTTGCCTGAAACTGAATACCTTAACAGTCAATATTTATGGATACTGTCCGTGTGTTAGTCGCGGCGGTGTTCGGCCGTGCCCTGACAGAGCAGCGGTCACGGCCGCCGCGCCTCTCTCTCTCCCTGCTTCCGCACGGCGCCTAGCAACGCCGGGACGCCGTGCGCGCGATAGCCGCCTTGTCCCTGGCAACGCTAGGACGCCGTGCGTGCAGGGCCGCCGGGTCCATGGCAACGGGGACACCACAGGTGGACTGCGTTCCCCGTTGCCATAAGATTACTCACCTGTTCTCCCCTGGTCGTGCAGCAAGGCAGCTGCACGACATTTATCAATTAGGCTCTGTACTGCCATTAGAGGGTTCCCTGTTATATGCCTCCTCAGTGTCTCACACAAACGCCGGTGATAGCTTCCTGTATGCTGTTCCTGCCTTGTAGAAGTTTGTTCCTGGTCAGCTGCATCTGGTCGATCCTGCTCCCTGCCCTCTTGTATTCTGAAGTTCTGAAGCCGGTCCTGGGAATCCTTCTGGTCCTTGTGAACCTGTTACTGTCATCTGGGGTTCTCGCCCGGTTTCGTGAGTAGCGGCTTCTGCCGCGTGTTGCGGCCTAGGCCGCTTAGTATTTGCGTTTCTTTGAGTTGGTGCTTTTGCGGAGGTTTCCGCTTTCACTGTCCTCCCCGGAACTCGGCGGTGCTGTGTGGGGGAGTGGACAGTGGTATCCTTTGTAGTTCTTTTCCTTTGGCGGCATGCCGCACATACGTTTAGTTTTCAGGTAGTTAGTAGCCCCTAGCTTGGTTGTTTCAGTTAGAGGTCCCCTTGTTATTACCCTGTCTCAGTTCACGCTTTGTCTCTCTTTAAGACCTGGGGGCATCGGAGTTGGGCAGACCTAATCCGCCCTTCAAACGCGGCTGCCGTGGGCCCAAGAAACCATAGTCGTTCAGGCGTGAATTGACAACACGGGTAAGACTACGGAGGTAGGGTGCTAGGGGCTATTTCCATTCCATTTCCCTATCCCAGCATCACGTCCTGGTGCTCTGGACTCACTGCATAAGATCTCCCCTGTCCTGAGCATCAGGATCGTAACATTATCACCGGCCCACAAAAAGGGGTATCATTCTTTTTCCTTTGTATTGGTGGGCCTAGAAATTCGGCCTCATGAATCCGGCAGTTTTAGGGCCAAATCCCAGTCAGCTTTTGGTCAACCAGATTCAGGAATTAACTCAGATGGTTCAGGACATTACTCTTCGGGTGAGATCGCAGGAAGATCTTTTGCGAGCCTCCCCGAGTATGGTTCCAGAACCAAAAATGCATTTACCTGACCGTTTTTCGGATAACCGAAAAGATTTCTTTAATTTTAAGGAAGCTTGTAAGCTTTATTTTCGTTTAAGGCCCTGTTCCTCTGGTACTGAGTCTCAACGGGTCGGGATTGTGATGTCTTTACTCCAAGGTGATCCACAGACCTGGGCTTTTGGGCTAAGAGCGGATGATGCTGCCTTGTTATCAGTAGACGCCTTTTTTAAATCTTTAGGCCTTTTATATGACGACCTAGATAGAGAAGCATCTGCTGAGAGCCACCTGCGTGCCCTTAAGCAAGGTAAAAATCCTGCAGAGGCGTATTGTACCGAGTTTCGCCGTTGGTCGAACGACTGTGGCTGGAATGACCCGGCCCTGCGCAGTCAGTTTCGCCTCGGTTTGTCTGAAGACAGTCTCCTTCAGTACCCCGCTCCTGAGACTCTAGACAAACTCATGGAGCTCGCTATTAAAATTGATCGTCGTCTCCGAGAGCGGAGGGCTGAAAGAGGAACAACTTTTAGGCCTAGTCCATGTGTGTATACTTTCCCTGAGGACGTCGAGGAGCCCATGCAAATGGGTCTCTCCCGGCTGTCCCCAGAGGAAAGAACCAGAAGGTTAAATTCTGGTCTTTGTATTGTGGTGGCAAGGGACATATCGCACGTGGTTGCCCGAACAAGCCGGGAAACGCTCGGACCAAGTGAATTGTGAGGGGGTTCACTTGGGTCTGCTGTTAATCTCCTCTAATGATTCTTTATTAGTTCCTGTAAAGATTTCCTTTGGTAGCCTCAGTTCGTTGGTGTCGGCCTTCGTCGACAGTGGAGCTGCAGGAAATTTTATGGATTTAGGTTGGGCTAAGGCTTTAGGCGTTCCGCAGATACCTCTGGATAAACGTATCACCATGCACGGCTTGGATGGTGGTCCGCTTTCCAATGGGGTAATTACTCACCGCACACCTCCTGTACAACTGACAGTGGGGGCCCTACATTCAGAAAAAATAGAATTTTACGTAACACATTGTCCGGCAGTTCCAGTAGTTTTGGGTCATCCCTGACTTGCCTTTCATAATCCCACCATAGATTGGCGGTCTGGGGAGATTTCCCAATGGGGTCCCTTTTGTGTAAAGGAGTGTATTTCCCATCCAGTCCGGGTTGCGGCAGTTACCCCAGAACTTATTCCTTTGGAATATCAGGATTTTGCCGATGTTTTCTCCAAGGGTAATGCGGACATTCTGCCTCCCCATCGGTCCTATGATTGCGCTATTGATTTAATCCCAGGTGCCACTTTACCTAAGGGGAGATTATATGCCCTGTCTGGGCCGGAAACCACGGCTATGGATAGTTATATTCAGGAGAGTCTGAAAAAAGGCTTCATTAGGCCCTCGAAATCTCCTTTGAGTGCAGGGTTCTTTTTTGTTGAGAAAAAAGATGGGTCGCTCAGACCGTGTATTGATTTTCGGGCTCTGAATAAAATTTCTGTTAAAAACACCTACCCCTTGCCCTTGATTTCAGTACTGTTTGATCAGTTACGCTCTGCCGTTATCTTCTCTAAGATCGATCTTAGAGGAGCTTACAATCTCATCCGAATAAGATCTGGGGATGAGTGGAAGACGGCTTTCAGCACACAGTCGGGTCATTATGAATACTTGGTGATGCCGTTTGGGCTGTCAAATGCTCCTGCGGTATTTCAAGACCTCATTAATGATGTTCTTCGTGACTTTCTAGGGAAGTTCGTAGTCGTTTACTTAGACGACATTTTGATTTACTCTGAGTCTATGGAACAACATATTTCCCATGTGCGACTGGTCCTTCAAAAACTATGGGAGAATCATTTATACGCTAAACTGGAGAAATGTGATTTCCACATCACAGAAGTGTCCTTCTTGGGGTATGTTATTTCTCCCCAGGGGTTTTTCATGGAACCGAAAAAACTCCAGGCCATCCTTAAATGGGCGCAACCCACGAATTTAAAAGCAATTCAGCGCTTTTTAGGGTTTGCAAATTAATATAGGCGTTTCATTCATACCTTTTCTGATTTGGTCGCTCCTATAGTAGCATTGACTAAAAAAGGAGCGGACCCTTCCAATTGGTCTGCCTTTCTTGCCTTGAAGCAGGCCTTTGTCTCGGCTCCTGTTCTCAGGCACCCTAACCCAGAGCTCCCCTTTATAGTCGAGGTAGATGCCTCAGAGGTTGGAGTGGGGGCTATCCTTTCTCAGGAAGATCCGGAGTCTCAGGAATTACACCCTTGTGCCTTCATGTCCAGGAAATTATCTTCCGCAGAACCCAACTATGATGTTGGTAATCGAGAATTGCTGGCAGTTAAATGGGCTTTCGAGGAGTGGAGGCATTGGCTGGAGGGAGCTAGGCATACCATTACAGTGTTTACTGACCATAAGAACCTGCAGTATATTGAGTCAGCTAAACGGCTTAATGCTCGGCAGGCACGTTGGTCATTGTTTTTTTACTCGTTTCAGGTTTATTATCACCTTCAGGCCGAGTTCCAAGAATACGAAAGCTGATGCCCTGTCACGTTGTTTTCTACCGATTCACAATAACCATCCTGCTACTACCCCCATAGTTCCATCATCTGTCATCCGGGCAGGCCTCACACAGGATTTATTTACTCAGTTAGTCCGGCTTCAACGGCAGGCTCCCAAACTTACTCCTGCTGATCGTCTCTTCGTCCCTGAATTTCTGAGAGGCACTGTTTTAGCTGAGTTTCATGACAACAAAGTCTCTGGTCATCCAGGTATCACTAAGACCTTGGAGTTAGTCTCTCGCTCGGTGTGGTGGCCTAATCTTTCTAAAGATATAAGGGAATTTGTCCATTCCTGTCAGGTTTGTGCACAGCATAAGGTTTCTCGTTCATTGCCGATCGGGCAACTCATACCTTTAGCCGTTCCTCTCAGGCCATGGTCACATATATCCATGGATTTCGTGGTGGACCTTCCTCTTTCAGCCGGATTTCGAGTCATTTGGGTGGTAGTAGATCATTTTAGTAAGATGGCTCACTTCATTGCTCTTCCCCGATTACCCTCTGCTCAAGGGTTGGCAGTCTTGCTTCTCCGCCATGTGTTCAGGCTCCATGGGTTGCCCAGGGATATTGTCTCTGATCGGGGTCCGCAATTCATCGCCCGTTTCTGGAAACTTTTTTGTGCCTCATTAAATATGAAACTCTCTTTAACATCTGGGTACCATCCACAATCTAATGGACAAACCGAACTAATTAATCAGTCGTTAAAACAGTATTTACGGTTATATTCGGCCAAACTTCAGAATGATTGGTCTGAATTTCTTCCTTTAGCTGAATTTGCCTATAATAACTCTTCCACCAAGGAGTCCCCATTCTTTTCGGTCTTTGGCTTTCATCCTAGAGCCAACTCTTTTTTCCCTCATTCTCCAGTCTCCTCGTTGACCTTAACCTCCCATCTCAGAACGATTTGGAGAAAGGTGCACCTTGCCCTGAAGAAAGCTGCCTTCCGAGAAAATAAATTTTCTGATAGGCTCCGACGTCCTTGCACTTTTAAGGTGGGAGATAAGGTGTGGTTGTCAACTCGCAACATCAAGCTCCGACAACCCTCGGCTAGATTGGGACCCAAATTTATTGCACCATTCCTTATCATTAAGAAAGTTAACCCAGTTGCTTTTCGGCTACGTTTGTCGAGATCACTCAAAATTGGCAATACTTTTCATTGTTCCCTTTTGAAACAGTATTTTTCTTCCAGGAGATTTCCTCGGAGGACTTCCCAGGGTAGATCTCCAGTGGATGTTCGGGGACAACAAGAGTTCTTTGTGGAGAAGGTTTTAGATTCTAAGCTTTCTCGTGGCCGGCTTTATTTTTTAATCCACTGGAAAGGTTATGGCCCTGAAGAAAGGTCTTGGGTGTTGGATAAGGATTTACATGCTCCTAAACTTAAGAAGATATTCTTTCAGGAGTTTCCTCAGAAACCCGGCTCTAGGGTTCTTTAACCCCTCCTCAAGGGGGGGGGTACTGTTAGGCGCGGCGGTGTTCGGCCGTGCCCTGACAGAGCAGCGGTCACGGCCGCCGCGCCTCTCTCTCTCCCTGCTTCCGCACGGCGCTTAGCAACGCCAGGACGCCATGCGCGCGATAGCCGCCTTGTCCCTGGCAACGCTAGGACGCCGTGCGTGCAGGGCCGCCGTGTCCATGGCAATGGGGACGCCACAGGTGGACTGCGTTCCCCGTTGCCATAAGATTACTCACCTGTTCTCCCCTGGTCGTGCAGCAAGGCAGCTGCACGACATTTATCAATTAGGCTCTGTACTGCCATTGGAGGGTTCCCTGTTATATGCCTCCTCAGTGTCTCACACAAACGCCGGTGATAGCTTCCTGTATGCTGTTCCTGCCTTGTAGAAGTTTGTTCCTGGTCAGCTGCATCTGGTCGATCCTGCTCCCTGCCCTCTTGTATTCTGAAGTTCTGAAGCCGGTCCTGGGAATCCTTCTGGTCCTTGTGAACCTGTTACTGTCATCTGGGGTTCTCGCCCGGTTTCGTGAGTAGCGGCTTCTGCCGCGTGTTGCGGCCTAGGCCGCTTAGTATTTGCGTTTCTTTGAGTTGGTGCTTTTGCGGAGGTTTCTGCTTTCACTGTCCTCCCCAGAACTCGGCGGTGCCGTGTGGGGGAGTGGACAGTGGTATCCTTTGTAGTTCTTTTCCTTTGGCGGCGTGCCGCACATACGTTTAGTTTTCAGGTAGTTAGTAGCCCCTAGCTTGGTTGTTTCAGTTAGAGGTCCCCTTGTTATTACCCTGTCTCAGTTCACGCTTTGTCTCTCTTTAAGACATGGGGGCATCGGAGTTGGGCAGACCTAATCCGCCCTTCAAACGCGGCTGCCGTGGGCCCAAGAAACCATAGTCGTTCAGGCATGAATTGACAACACGGGTAAGACAACGGAGGTAGGGTGCTAGGGGCTATTTCCATTCCATTTCCCTATCCCAGCATCACGTCCTGGTGCTCTGGACTCACTGCATAAGATCTCCCCTGTCCTGAGCATCAGGATCATAACACCGTGCATATAACCCACTAGTGGATAGTGCATAGGGTCCTATTGCGTATAACCGGGGCCATTACTGGTTAACCCAAGTCTAGCTCCAGAAAACAAGATATCTTCAGCAATTATATAATTAAATATAGGTCTGTTAGACAGTACACTTTCCCAGCTGCAAATTATATTAGAAGTCTAATGGGTTCACCGCTCCTATTGTTACTCCCGTGCAATTGAAGTCGCTTTCCCTTTAAATTTGGCTGGTCCTCCTTCCTTCTGCTATTGGGCTGGCTTGAAGGGTATTTAATTGAATAATACAGACCCGCATTCAGGAAGTCCTTCAGTGGTACTCCGTGTTCCTAGTCTTTTATACTCAACTCTTTCTCTGAGTCCTCATCAGAGCTGTACTATTGCTGAAGATATCTTGTTTTCTGGAGCTAGACTTGGGTTAACTAGTAATGGCCCCGGTTATACGCAATAGGACCCTATGCACTATCCACTAGTGGGTTATATGCACGGAAAGTTTCCATAAATATTGACTGTTAAGGTATTCAGTTTCAGGCAACATCACCGTGTATCGCAGATACCTCCTCTCACCATCTCGTTAAGTAGTAGTATAATTGTAGAAATTATAATTTCTCGAATATAGTTCAAATAGTCTGATGTATTATGATTCTACTGTTTTGGGCACTCCTCATCTGATTTTAATGGTTTAGTAGTCTACAGATGATTTCCAGCACTCTATGACAGTCATTTGAGAACAGCAGAAAACAGCAGATTATACTCTTGGTACCTAATAGGAGTGTTAAATATGTTTGGCAATAATAGCTTCCTCCTGACAGTTTCTAGTCCTGTCACCTTTACATCATGAGCTCAGATAGGTGCTATACCTGTGTGCAGTGTGGCTGTCTTAAACACTTATGTATTCATCTGTCAGCCTGAAAGGGGAATAGCCTCTCCCTCGACGACTCCTCCCAACTCAATTATTGGCCAGGACAGCTGCCCTTCAGTCTCTATGAGGCTGAGTCCTCTATCCAGCAGCTCCGGAGGGTCGCGTCGCTCTTAGTATCCCAGCCGCACCTCCCTCCTGGCTCTCTGCCTTGCCAGTACGTACCGCCCACTCACTCAGGAGGCGGACTTCAGTGCGGCTTCTGACGGGGCATAGACGAAATCCACCCGCCTCTGTTCGGCTTACAGCGGATCGATCAATGCGGGTGGCAGGAGCTTCGTGGATACACTCCCCCAAATCTTTCCGTAAGTTCACCTCTCCTCTATTGTCCGGTGCTCACACCTCCGCTGCTGCTCTGTCTCTCCTCTCTGCGCCACTAACCGACGACCTCACACGAGCAACCATTTTTTTCTCTTCCCCATGAGTCAGTCTCAGCTCACCCCCCTGGCAGTTACCCTTGGGCACGGGGAGCCTCCAGCTCAACCTCTCCATCCCTCGCGTGCCACTCTATGCCCCCGAATATGCAGGCATTGGTTACTTGTTCACATCCCATTGAAATTCATGCATTTACAAATAAATAAATATACAATAATTATTACAAATCATTTATGTACACAGATAATATATACATATGTCACGAAAGACCACTGTGGAATAAATACTATTGAATACCCTCATACATACTAGGGGTTACACTCTCCCCCTGGTGAATAAATTTTTCTTGTTAAAAATGGGTTTCACCATCTAATTACGAAATGTAATCACTCTATTCACTTTCTATCTCACTGCTTTAAACAGTATACCCAAAATAGGGCCAGGACCTCACTAGATGGGGTTGTAGTACCCACGGCACTACCGTGGGAGTTCCTATTTGATCGTAGGTATGTACTTTAGGGCGCCTCTGAGCCCTTTGAGGCCTAGGGGACCATTGCGGTGGTCCACCAGCACCCTATGAATCATTACTCAGATTGATTGGTAACTGGGACCCCTCTCCACCTATTCCCCAACTTTTGTCCCTGTCCATATCATCCTCCTCCTGTCCTAATCTATCAGAGTCATCAGGCATACCTAGCTGAGTAGATTGGTGAATTTGAGAAGGCACAAGGTGTTCCGTGGGCTCAGCTCTATCCTGATAGTAGTATCCCGAAGTGTATTCCTCCGACTCTGCCTTATCATCATGTTCACCTGTATTAGTAATAATGGGAGTAGGGACAGTAGCTACAGGATACTCCTCCTCCCGCAGGTCCCAGTCTCGGCTATCCTCACACCGAATATCTTGTGCTATGGGCAGTAAATGTTGTCTATGGTAGGTTAATATGGGCCCGGTACCATCTGTAGACATCAATTGATAGACAGGTATACCAGGTAACTGCTTCATTACTATATAAGGTACTAATTTCCACCAATTATTTAGTTTTTGCCTCCTTGGTAACGCTAGGGATCTAATTAGCACTCTATCTCCAGGGTTCAGCTGCTGTTCTTTTTCATGTCGATCATATTGGGTTTTATTCTTTTCTACCATTTTATAGGCAGTATTTTGTGCCAGATGATAGGCTTCCTTTAATTGCTATCTGAGCTGTTTAACGTATTGAGTATGTGACATAGGCAGGGTGGTCATCTGAGTTCCTAAACAAACATCAATTGGGAGCCGAGCTTCTCTACCAAACATTAAATAATATGGTGTGTATCCAGTGGCCTCGTTCTTTGTACAGTTATACGCATGTACTAGCGGGGATACGTGGCGGTTCCTTTGCAGCTTCCGTTGGGCATTTAAAGTACCTAGCATGTTCGGCAGGGTCCGGTTGAAGCGCTCAGGCTGTGGATCACCTTGGGGATGGTAAGGCATTGTACGAGATTTTTGAATACCACAGCATTGACACAATTCTCTGATCACTCTGCTCTCAAATTCCCTTCCCTGATCAGAATGTATTCTGACGGGAAGTCACTAGTGGACAAAAAACTTGTCCCAAAGAGTTTTCGCAACTGTCACAGCCTTTTGATTGGTGATTATATAAGCTTGGGCGTATTTGGTGAAATGATCGGTTACCACCAATATATGACAATCTTGCTCCCGTGTACCCTCCAGAGTCAGGAAATCAATGCAAATCAACTCCATCGGTCCAGCACTCTGAATGTTCACTAGTGGTGCGGCCTTATTTGGCAATGTCTTTCGGAGGATACAATTTCCACATGTTCTGCAGAACTGGTTGATGTCATGGTTCATAAACGGCCAAAAGAATCGATCCGAGACCAAGCCTTGGGTTTTATCGTATCCTAAGTGCCCGTGTTCATCATGTAATGACTTAAGCACCAGTTGTTTATACCCAGCGGGCAATACCATCTGCAGCTTACAAGTTCCATCAGGTCCCTGGGTTCTCCTATATAAAATTCCCTTTATCAAGCTCAACTTTCTTAGTTGCCTCCACAAGATCTTGGATTCCAGGGACAATGTCTCTTGGTCAACCAGTAGGGTTGAATTCTCTATCATCCTTAGAATGGGACTAATGGTAGGATCATTTCGCTGTTCCCATGCCATTTGTTCCTTAGTAACCCGACTAAGCCCATCCAATGCGATACGATTCAAGTGACAATAGGCGGAAGGGATAGCAGCCATCGAAGCTCCCAGAGACATTATGGCAGCAGAATCAGTGTACCGATTGATGCTTATTTGATGGCATAATCCTCTTACTGCAGCAGTAGGCACCTCAATCCATTCATCCCCTACATTACCGGCTTCACAGTGTGGCATTCGGGATAATGCATCAGCATCCTGATTATTACTTCCCGGGCGATATTTGATCGTAAAGTCGTAATTACTTAAAGCTGCTAGCCACCTATGGCCAGTTGCATCCAACTTCGCTGACGTCTGGATGTAGGTCAGAGGATTGTTGTCGGTTTGAACTACGAATGACACCCCATACAAGTAGTCATGGAACTTTTCACTGACTACCCATTTCAGTGCTAGAAATTCTAATATATGAACTGGCTAGTTCTTCTCACTTCGAGACAGTCCTCTGCTTACATAAGAAATGGGTCTCAGTCGGTAATCCTGGATTTGATAGAGTACTCCCACCAGACCGTCAAATGATGCATCTATATGCACTTCATAAGGTAGCTCAGGATGAGCATAGGCTAACACTGGTGCTTGTGTCAAGCTATCTTTTAATCGACAGAAAGCCTCTTCATACTGTTCAGTCCACCGTACTCCAAATGACTCCCGAGGTTTATAGTAGACCCGCTCCTCGTCATTTGCACGACTGTGGTTCTTATGGGCTGGGGGATAGCCACGGGTCAACTCAGTCAATGGTAGCGCAATTTTGGAGTAGCGAGGCACAAACTTCCTATAGCAACCACAGAACCCCAAGAATGACCGTAAATCCTTTAGGTTGTTGGGTCTGGGCCAATTCTTCACCGCAGCCACCTTATCAGGGTCCGTATATATACCTTGTCTGCTCACAATATGCCCCAAATACTTAACCGAAGTTTGGCATAATTTACATTTTTCGATTGATCATTTCAGCCCACACGCTTGAAGACGATCCAATACTTTCAATAGGCGTTGATTGTGCTCTTCCAGGTTTTTACCAAACACAATGATATCGTCAAGATATACTAAAACCTCTCGGTAACACATGTCACCTACGGTTTTTTCCATTGCCCGCTGAAAAGTGGCAGGAGCTCCTTTGATACCTTGAGGCATTTTCAGGAACTCGAAGAACCCTATGGGGCATATAAAGGCAGTCTTAACTCTATCAGCCACACTCATCAGGATCTGGTAATATCCACACCTCAGGTCCAGCACCGAAAACCATTGGCTTCCTTGGAGACAATCTAGTCCTTCATCAACTTTTGGTACGGTGTACTGGTCGGGCACAGTACGGCAATTTAAAGTACGATAGTTGATGCACAACCGTATTTCTCCATTTTTCTTGTGAGCTACCACAATTGGTGATGCATAAGGACTTTCTGAGTCAGCTATTACGTGGTTCTCTAACAAATTACGCAGATGTGCTCTCACGTCATCGAAATCGGCTGGTGCTAACCGTCGTGATCGTTCTTTGAAAGGAGTGTCGTCATTCAGTTTAATGTGATGTTCTACGCCAGTTGCAGTCCCTAAATCCCAATCACTGTGAGAGAACACGGCTTCTCGCAAAAGGAGTTGCTCCATCAACTGCTGCTTATCTCCATGAGAGATATCACTCCCCAAAAAACAAGGGGCTAGATCAACTCCCTTAGAGGGGACATCTGGGTGGCTTTCTACCCGGTGGCATCGATAGTTCCCATTGTTAGATAACCCTCCCAAGAGACGCAGATTATCCTTGTCTTGCTTTTCACACCATCTGATAAGATTCTTGAACATGTGAGTGTTGGTACCCACGATTGCTGGAAGCTGACCATTGTCCCCAGGAGAGTCGGGACAAACCAGGGCTACCAGAGGAACAGTCTCGTTGGGAGTGATTAGTCCCGGTTCAAACGTAATCTGAGTTATAATGTATCCTAAATAAGGGTACTTCTGCTCACTTAGGCCCCAGACAGTAAGGTCATTAAGTGGTTGAATGGGGATGTGCACCAAATGCTCCCGATACCACGACTTGAACACAATAGAAACCTTCGAGCCACTATCCATTAGTATATTACAATCCTGGCCATTGATCATCGCTTTGACCAGCAGTGCCTGTCCCATTAGGCTATCTGGAATGGTGGCGGACCACTGGGCACTCCCCATTGCTCTAACATTTATAATTGGGGAGCCTGTGAGGAGGTCACAGGACTCCCGTTTGGGTTTTCCAACTGAGTAGTGTGTCTCCTTAGAAATTCACTATTTTCTCCTCTCCGTGACCCATTACCCGGGTACTCAAAAGATCAGTGTCCTGGCTGTCCACAACTGTAGCAGATAATAGGGTTTCTACTTCCCCTTCCACGATTCCCTCCTCGCCCTGTTCCCAGAGACCAATATAAGCGGCTGGAAGTGTCAGGAGTTTGTAGCGCAATCAACTGATCAATTTTCCTTTTTTGCGACTCAATCAATTTAAGTAGTCGTTCATCCATTGGAGGAGGAGTGGCAGCTGGTATTACCACTTTCACTTTCTTTATGTTCCGTTCTCTAGTTTCAATTTGTACCTCTTCAAGCTTTACTTCTTTCACCAGTTCGGTCAATGTAGGGGGGAACCAGTAGCCCGTATACATCTGAGCCTCTGAGCCACAGGATTGGTGGTCAACGCCCCTTTAAGCACCTGCTTCATCCTACTGGCATCAACTGCGTCCTTATCAATTCCTCCTTTATCTATAATTTTGTCAAGCAAATGGTACACTCTATAGATATAATGAGTTAGGGTCTCACCTGGCTCTTGATATGTGTGGGTCAATCTGGCCATAAGATCCCCTATATCCTCAAGCGTGCCAAAAGAAAAGTCAAAGGCTTCAATAGAATCTTTGAGCGTCGCGGTCATCTTACTCCATCTGGTGGCCTGTACCACCCCCATGGCTGGTCCGCGGAGGCTTTCCACAATATGTTGTTTCTTTATATGCTCTGGGCATTGCCATTCTTCTGAATGCTGTACCGCTGCCTCACGCCAAGTGTCATAATTCTCTTCACCAGCAGGCACCAGAATGATCCCAGAGAAGATTCTTAACCGTCTGTATCCGCCTTCATAATGCCAGCGTTCCATCTGGCTAACCATTTTATTTACTACTGTATCCACCCCAGACGCAATAGCTCCATCTCGAATCTCTGGTGATTCCATTGGTTCCATTCCCACACTAGTGGTGTGGAAACACTCCCCAGTAGAGGGGGCATTATCCCCATGGTCCTCCTCCGAGGTGGCCTCCTCACTATCTCTCCCTTCGGGCCATAATAATTGTATCTTCCGCCCTGGAGCGCCCTCCATGATCACCATACGGGGAATAGAGTGGGATCCAATGGACATTGATTGCTCACCAATATAGCAAGGGTATCGCCAGCATGTCCTCTCCGCCGTTCCACCACCCAGGGTTGACAGATCCCATAAAGACTTCCCACCACTTTTAGTACAGTTTCATCGTTGACTGACGTTAGAGGTCCCCCAATCCAAAACTGCACAGTGGTTCCACCCCTTTTTCTCTACACCATCGGTAGATGTCTTCCATTTAATCTCCTCCATACTTCACAGATTTCGTAAACAGGATATCCAGATGTGTCTGTTGAATTACTTCCCTTTCGGATCTCAGCAGTGCCTCCAATGTAACCCCTCTATTCACCCAGGGGTACCCTGTATCACCACCCAGTGCCTCCACCTAAACTATTTGGGATTCTGGTATATCTCCCCGGCTAGCTTAGGACTGCCATTTGTGATTGTGTTGGAGTAATTTCCACCCAGTACACACTCTACAGGAAGAGTGAATAGTGTTTTAATATGATATATTGCTTAATAATAAAGTACCTCATAGCAGGTTCTTCCTTGGATGTGGAAACAACGTCAAAGGTAAGTATTCTTAAGGTTAGTTTATTACCAACAGGTTTAATTCTACAACAATTAGGGTTATATTGATGGTACTCACAACATAACATATAATACATATACTGAAAAAATATTCCGCCTATACAATCAGTAATGCATGCAAGACAAAAAAACTGTGGGTGAAACCAACATTTTTTACCTAGAGTAACCCGGGTACTCATACATGAATTATATATAAACTCAATTACTTGGGCCCGCGGTTATAGTGTGCACACTACAGTTCATTACGATTATGATAGAATTGTATCATTAAATATAGGTCTGTTAGACAGTACACTTTCCAAGCTGCAAATTATATTGAAGTCTAATGGGTTCACCGCTCCTATTGTTACTCCCATGCAATTGAAGTGGCTTTCCCTTTAAATTTGGCTGGTCCTCCTTCCTTCTGCTATTGGGCTGGCTTGAAGGGTATTTAATTGAATAATACAGACCCGCATTCAGGAAGTCCTTCAGTGGTACTCCGTGTTCCTAGTCTTTTATACTCAACTCTTTCTCTGAGTCCTCATCAGAGCTGTACTATTGCTGAAGATATCTTGTTTTCTGGAGCTAGACTTGGGTTAACCAGTAATGGCCCCGGTTATACGCAATAGGACCCTATGCACTATCCACTAGTGGGTTATATGCACGGACAGTATCCATAAATATTGACTGTTAAGGTATTCAGTTTCAGGCAACATCACCGAGTATCGCAGATTCCTCCTCCTCTCACCATCTCGTTAAGTAGTAGTATAATTGTAGAAATTATAATTTCTCGAATATAGTTCAAATAGTCTGATGTATTATGATTCTACTGTTTTGGGCACTCCTCATCTGATTTTAATGGTTTAGTAGTCTACAGATGATTACCAGCACTCTATGGCAGTCATGTGAGAACAGCAGGGAACAGCAGATTATACTCTTGGTACCTAATAGGAGTGTTAAATATGTTTGGCAATAATAGCTTACTCCTGACAGTTTCTAGTCCTGTCACCTTTACATCATGAGCTCAGATAGGTGCTATACCTGTGTGCAGTGTGGCTGTCTTAAACACTTACATATTCATTTGTCAGCCTGAAAGGGGAATAGCCTCTCCCTCGACTCCTCCTCCCAACTCAATTATTGGCCAGGACAGCGGCCCTTCAGTCTCTATGAGGCTGTGTCCTCTATCCAGCAGCTCCGGAGGGTCGCGTCGCTCTTAGTATCCCAGCCGCACCTCCCTCCTGGCTCTCTGCCTTGCCAGTATGTACCGCCAACTCACTCAGGAGGCGGACTTCAGTGCTTCTTCTGACGGGGCATAGACGAAATCCACCCGCCTCTGTTCGGCTTACAGCGGATCGATCAATGCGGGTGGCAGGAGCTTCGTGGATACACTCCCCCAAATCTTTCCGTAAGTTCACCTCTCCTCTATCGTCCAGTGCTCACACCTCCACTGCTGCTCTGTCTCTCCTCTCTGCGCCACCAACCGACGACCTCACACGAGCAAACATTTTTTCTCTTCCCTGTAAGTCAGTCTCAGCTCACCCCCCAGGCAGTTACCCTTGGGCACGGGGAGCCTCCAGCTCAACCTCTCCGTCCCTCGCGTGCCACCTTATGCCCCCGAATATGCAGGCATTGGTTACTTGTTCACATCCCATTGAAATTCATGCATTTACAAATAAATAAATATACAATAATTATTACAAATCATTTATGTACACATATAATATATACATATGTCACAAAAGACCACTGTGGAGCATAAATACTATTGAATACCCTTATACATACTAGGGGTACATATATTTCCAGGGCTATAATCTATATATATATAAAATATACAAATTTAACATATATTAAACAGTGTGTGTGTATATATATATATATATATGCGGGTGGCATATACACACACACACACACACACACACACACACACACACACACACACACACACACACACACTATTGATAGGAGCACTCACCAGTCTTCATAAGCCTTTTTTTATTTTATCAAGACATCAGCACAGGGATTTGTGGTATCAACGTTTCGGTCCCATGTGAGACCTTTGTTAAGATCTTGAGACTGGTGAGTGCTCCTATCAGTATTGTATTTACATTGGAATGGATTGATCAGGATGACTTTGTCCATATATAGATGCTGCCCCAGCAATTGATGCTGAAGCTAGAGTGTGGATATACATATGTGTATATATACAGTGGCGCAAATTCATCCCAGCCGCCCGGAGGCAAGTCAGAGTTAAGTGCCCCACCTTAATAAAAAGGAAATAATATATGGTGTGTGTGAGTGTGTGTAAATAAATATATATATATATATATACACACACACACACACACACACACACACACACACACACACACACACACGACTCACAGAATTATATAGATAGCACTCTCAGCAGGTCTACAGGGCCTGGAGCCTGCAGTAAATTAAAATGGCTTACTGGCAAGTTTAGTGCTGGCCTGGACCACACTTACAGTTTTAAAGCTTTGTGGTGAGGGCTAGAAGGGAGATGGCTCTGCCTAAGTGATGGTGCAGTGGCCGGAGTCTGCCTGACTCCGCAAAAGACCATGGGAGGAAGAGCGGCTGTGGCCGGGCATGCTCAGCAACCCTCCTCCTAGAGCGGTGCCCATCTTTGTTAGGGGCAGCTGACTCCAGAATGCCCAGACTTCCCCTCACTCATAATCATTTTACATGAATTATAATCATTTTTCATCCGTCCTGACCAGGTGAGGGGGACGGCGACGGGCGTAGCGGTGGGGGCAGGCAGATACAGGAATGAGCAGCGATCAGTGTGCTGCAGGCATAGCATCAGGGCCGGCTCAAGCTTATATTTTTTGTTAAGCAAATATACATTTTGGTGCACCTTGCTGGGATACATTAGTGTTCCCTCCAGTATTTTTTGGGGACAGGGCGCCGGTGCCACAGGGGCACTTCTTGCACAAGAGCCGAAGGCTTACTTGCGTGCATATAAAGGGGGCACGACTGGTCTTGGAGGGGGAGTGGCCCCACTAGTGTCCCTATACTGGCCCCTCTACATCACTAATGGGGGCGTGCACGGCCGTCGCGTCACTTGTGGCGTCTGTTTTATGTAACTTGTATGAGACTTGGCCAAGTTTTGATCTTGCAACCAATGGTTGCATCTAAAAATGCACCAATTGGTATTTGAGCATCTAAAGGTTCTGACAGCGGGCATGCAGATGCACGGCTGTACTCCAGGGAAGGGAAGGTCTTGTACCAGTATAAGCATAAAAAAGTGGCAGATGTATTAAGCCTGGAGAAGTGATAAAGCAGTGATAAGTGCAAGGTGATAACGCACCAGCCAATCAGCTCCAACATGTAAATTGACAGTAAAGAGCTGACTGGCTGGTGCATTATCACCTTACACTTATCGTTGCTTTATCTCATCTCCAGGCTTAATACATCTGCACCATTGTCACAGATGCCAATGCTACAAAACATGCACACAGTGCTGGGTCTGACTCAAACTCAGCACCATTGTCCACTTATGTTTCTCACATACAGTATATAGGGGGGTACTCACGGGAGAGATGTGTGCTGAGCGATCTTAACACAGACCGCTCAGCACACATCTCTCACCCCGCTCAGCAGTGCGCGATGTGCTGAGCGAGGGGAAAAGCCGACGGGGGGGCGCTCACTTCACACAACGGTGAAGTGAGCGACTCGCTAGATTGAGCCTGCATGCAGGCTCAATCTAGCATCGGCGATAGCGATGTGCGAGGCCGCGCATCGCTATCGCTGGAGGGCATACACACGGCAGATCCGTGCTTAAAATCTAAGCAATCTAGCAAGATTGCTTAGATTTTAAGCACGGATCTCTCCGTGTGTACCCCCCTTATCACAAACTATCATGTCATATCAGTCGCAAACTCCTATTTGCATATCTATATGTAGCATCTCACAAACAAGCCAGGCACCATAATGTCTACATACAGTAACAACCCTTCTCCAGGTTATTTACAACAGACATCTCTCCAAGTACAAACAAACACAGTAGTAGAAAAACACCAAAACAAAGACAAGGGTAAACTTATCTGGCGCTACTTATAGGTTGATGTCCCATACATATAATCCTCCAATATATGTCAGCAGTCATTACTCGTATCCACCCAAAAGTAAAACAGAGTTGCATATAGTGAAGTACAATTTTTTAATCAGCGTCTAAAACCAATAGCACATAAAATCACATAAAAGCTCCACACACAACAACATGTAACAAATGGTAGCCTTAATGACTGTGATTAAATGAAATTACCAGAAGCAAAGAACTGGCATAAGAAGTTCAAAAACAGCATGTGTAATGTGAGTCCCGGGCTCCACCAGATCTTATATCAACGCTGAATCAGCTTGTCTGGGTTTCACCTTGTCACTGTCACGCTGGCGGCCAAATTTCAATGTCCCCGCTCCCAACGCGTTTCCACCTCTAAACTGAGGTCTTTTTCAAGGAGATCCGGGATGTGTGTGTGGAGAAATATTCCTAGGTTTTTAAAATAAATTCTATCCAATCTCAATCCCTCTACTGCAGCTGATAATAATATAGTAATCAACTACAATTCCCATAATTCCTATTGCTGGACTGGTATCCGTTCCCATAGTGATGTGACATCACTTCCGGTCCGTCACCTCACTCCACCTCTGTTTCTACAGTGATGTTATTTGGTACTGTAGCTAGTTAAACAATATATATTCTGAGTCATACATTGTCCCATACTATAAAATGTATGTGCATCCTGCTACTTTAAACGTGCGCTTGTGTACGAGGCGGTCTGTCCGCGTCCCGGGTCCGGGATGCGGTCAAGATGCCGCCGGCCGGAATCCCGGCGGTCGAAATACCGACGCCAGAATCCCGACCGCCACAATCCCGACCGCCACAATCCCGACATATTCTCCCTCCGTGGGTGTCCACGACACCCATAGAGGGAGAATATAATAGTGTGCCGAGCGTAGCGATGCACCGTGCCCGCAGCGTGACGAGCGAAGCGAGCCCGCAAGGGGCTGCGTTCCGCTCGCCACCCCTGTCGGGATTGTGGCGGTCGGGATTCCGGCGTCAGTATTTCGACCGCCGGGATTCCGGCCGGAGGCATTTAGTACTGATCCCCCGGGTCCGTCGCGTCACTTCTGGTTACGGCACTATGGTTACCAGAATGAAGCATCCACCAGCTTCTGATCTAGTCGCGTCACCTCTAGTTTCTTGTAACCATAGTGACTGTGCAGTCGCGTCCGCCGGGCTGCCCCGCGATCTCTATACAGAGTGCCACTACAAGTCCCCTGATCACTGTGGGTTGGCCCCGGGGAAGCAATTCGTCAGTCCAATTCATAAGTCCAATGTGCAACAACATGTAATTAAAACTCAAAAGAACGATCATATCCTTTGTTGCTGTATGGATGATCACAATTTGACCATTTATACGTAAACACAGTTGTAGAACTATCCTTACCCTACATATGCAAACATATTCTCCGATATTAGTCCACTTATACAACAATACAGTACATGCAACATAAACTAGTCCATGTTGTCTGCTTATAACACAAAATATCCATATAAATGTTATATGTTAACCCACAACACAATCCCCATTTCACAAAATGCATCATAAGCTATCTTTGTGTGTCACACATTGGTGGTCATTCCGAGTTGCTCGCTAGTTGCCAATTTTCGCTATGCTGCGAATTGTTGCTAAATGCGCATGCTGATCGCAATCTGGGAGTAGGTCTGGAGCTACTCAGAAACTGCAAGAAAATATTTAGTAGCAATTCTGCTACTCTTTCGTTCGCTATTCTGCTAAGCTAAGATACACTCCCAGAGGGCGGTGGCCTAGCGTTTGCAATGCTGCTAAAAGCAGCTAGCGAGCGAACAACTCGGAATGAGGGCCATTGTGTGTTATACTGTACATTGCATTAATATTACCATCACAAAGATCTAAAGACTGTACCACAAGTCTGCATTTTCCAATGTGCTCGATGCCTGTCAAGATGCCGGAGCACGACTCTTTAAAAGTACTCATTAGGTGGCCTTTTAGGTTACAGTGACTGAGCCGCGAGCAATACTGCCCGATTCCCCCCCTCTGACTGCCACAGCCACCGGAGATTACTGTGAGCTGTGGGCTGTAATGCCCAACCCCCATTCCCGTCTCCCTGTCGCCGCTGCCCAGGGGTGTCCGGCAAGCAGGAGGTGTATGGAGACAGTGTGAGGCTCTACGTGTCTGCGTACTTTGCGTAATGGCAGGGCCGGCCCTGCGTAGCGTGCAGGGGGTGCCCGTGAGCATGCCTGTGGTAACATATAACAGCCAAGTATGGCTATTCATAAACTGTAGAAACATTGGCCCTGATTCATAGTTGTGTGTTAACGCTGCCTCAGATGCGTTTTTTGTATCTCAGAGAATGAACGAAAATGTAATAGCTAATGGGATTGGTAGAGATGCCAACTGGAGTTGCTTACAAATGCGTATACATTAACAGCATCAGATTATGGAAACATCAACTCCCTGACTAAGGGGTCTACTGTATGTACTAAGCCTTGGAGAAAGATAAAGTGGACGGAGATAATGTACCAGCCAATCAGCTCCTAACTGCCATGTTACAGACCTGTGTCTGAAAAATGACAGGAGTTGATGTACAGTACTGGAATACTGGAGTACAGGAGTCTGGTACAGTACTTAATCTCCATCCACTTTATCTTTCTCCAAGATTTAGTAAATAGACCC
The DNA here is from genome assembly GCF_028390025.1 of Pseudophryne corroboree. NCBI lineage: Eukaryota > Metazoa > Chordata > Amphibia > Anura > Myobatrachidae > Pseudophryne > Pseudophryne corroboree. Next base: position 698,357,914 of record NC_086447.1, read on the forward strand.
CTTAGTCTGTGATTACTCAGAATGGCAGCGTGCAACTGAGATGCCAGAGACTTGCTTCCTGTGTACAGGATTACAGTCGGCAGCTTATACAATGCCTCAAAGATGGTCCTGTGTTTCTACTGCCACTCTCCGTTACTTCACACAATACTGCTGCTCCCTGTCAATCACTTGCAAATGAATCCTCACTGCAAGCATAATTGAAATCCAAACAATGCGTATGTGCATTGCGGCAATGATGCGTGTGCAGACCGATAATCACTCAAAACATCAGCATAGCATACAGCTGTGAATTAAGCCCATAATTCAATCACAATAGATGTTAATTGGCTGTTCTTTATTGTAGTCTTGGCTTTAAAGGTCAATATAAGTCACATGATAAAATTCTAAATGTTTTCCAGCAGAATGGATAAGTCGTAAATAAATGTCTCACAGTGAGCTGTAACTAAAGATGGCTTTTATAGTTTAAGGCTACGGCCACACATAGTGGCCAAGCGGGTCCCGATCAGTGGGACCCACGTGGCCGCAAGGAGACTACACATGGGTGCCTATGCAGCATACTTGCCTACCTGACCCTCTCCATGAGGGAGAAAATGCTCTGTTCCTGGACATTCCTGGTAATGTATGATTGCCATCACCTGTGGTGAAACACCTTTCTTATCCATTAACTAGCTCACCACAGGTGATGGCAATCATACATTACCAGGAAAGTCCAGGAACAGAGCATTTTCTCCCTTACCCTTACGGAGAGGGTCGGGTAGGCAAGTATGCTATGCAGTTGCCCACACATGGGGGGTAATTCCAAGTTGATCGCAGCAGGAAATTTTTTAACAGTTGGGCAAAACCATGTGCACTGCAGGGGAGGCAGATATAACATTTGCAGAGAGAGTTAGATTTGGGTGGGTTATTTTTTTTCTGTGCAGGGTAAATACTGGCTGCTTTATTTTTACACTGCAATTTAGATTGCAGATTGAACTCACCACACCCAAATCTAACTCTCTCTGCACGTTAACTCTGCCTCCCCTGCAGTGCACATGGTTTTGCCCAACTGCTAAAAAATTTCCTGCTGTGATCAACTTGGAATTACCCCCATGGGCGGCAGTCCTGCCGCCGTCGGCTCCGGTCGGTCGGGCTGGATGACAGGACGGCGGGAATTTTAATAGTGAACACATACATTTCAATGTATGTGTTCACACAGTGCGTCTGTGCCGCACTGAAATCCCATGTGTCACTGGACCGTTTGTCACTGGCCAGATCCTGTTCTGTGGTATAATGCAGAACAGGATCCGTGTACACACAAACCCCCCTTCCTGGCCAAGTGGGTCCCGTTCAGCGGGACCCACTTTGCCGCTATGTGTGGCTCAGCACTTACTGTGTAGGTTTAATGTGGGTCACAAAATATTGATTCCTAAAAGGACAGAAATAATTATCTGATTTGTAAGGGATTCTGAGCAGTCTGATGAAGTAGCACCTTCAGCATGTAGTAGTACAAGACAGTTAAATTCCAACTGAGTTAGAAATTCTGAGTTTTCTTTAGGACTTTCTTCCTATGACTCTGTTTTATCATCCCAAAGTGCACAGGTGTAGATCGTGGAGGGGAGAAAAAATATATAGAATAGTGTAATACTGATACACCTCAGTTGGTGTGTTCTCTTGCAAAAAAATAGTGTTGAATAAAAAGGTATATAGAAAATAAAATCACCAAGAGTAAATGCACACTGCAAATGTGTACCAGCAACTTCCAAGATACTATTTACTCCGTACCAATGTACACTTTATGGAAGTTTTCTTGGCACATGGATATTATTTTAGAATAAAATAGCGGATATAAAACAGCCTCCAATGGTGTGGTATAAAGACATACACAATTTAATAACAATAACATAAAAGGACTCTTATAATAAAAATAAAGCATGCTTATCAGCTTCACCAGTTGAGGTACCACAGAACGATACCAATGTGTTTCATCCCTCTTACTGCATCTGGGGGCTTCTTCAGGGGTGCATCTTGAAATACTTGTTTTTATATACAGTATATGTATATATCATAACAAACTTATTTCTCAGTCTTGTAGAGCAGAACAATTTTCTGCAGCTATTCTATAGGTTCCTTCAGCTAGATAAATACTGTATCTGTACGAAATTGGACTTTAGCTGCTCATATTTAACTTTCTATGGGGGGAATATAGTATATGTTGCATATATGGCTGCTGAAATCAATCACCATACCTGTTCCTTCCACTAGACCCTTTTTTCAGTAATCATAGTGTAGTTGTTTTTCCAATTCCAGGAACCACCAAGTAATTTCAAAGGACAGTCAATACTGACACATTAATCTAGATATACAGTATTCCAGATTCATCAGAGAAAAAGGTACTGTATACAGTTGCTCACTACAACATCTATCCTAGACTGATAAGTCCAGGACCTTTCTGAAATCATTAATGCATGTTTGGTCATTAGAGTAGTTTTCCAGGCTATCATAGGGGCCAATTTATCACATTGCACATTTTTAATGAGGTTTTGATGTGATAATAGCTTTGTCTGAGACACGCACAGAAATAAATGTCTGTGCTGGTAAAGAATTGTAAGCACAGTGATACAGTAGCTTCCTCTATCACTTTGCTTCCAGGTTTGGACCTGGCCAATCTAATGTGCATGAGCAGCTTTCAGGCTTTGCGTGTGTCACTGATAGGGATGAGTGGGTTTGGTTCCCTGAGAACTGAACCCCCCCCCCCCCCCCCCCGAACATCACAGCCCAAGCCTGAATCCGCATCCGACTTGGGACTTCCTGCCAGACTCGGAAACCAGAATGAGGCAAAACGTCATCATCCCGCTGTCGGATTCTCATGTGTTTTGGATTCCATATAAGGAGTGGCGCGCCGCCAACATTTTCACTCCAGTCCTGGAGAGTGTAGCGAGAGGATGTGTCTCCTCAGTGTCTGTGTGGGAAAGTGGTGTGGCGCGTGGGGTGGCGACCTGCTCTTTTGTGTCATTCCAGTGCTGTCTTGTGCTGCATCAGTCCAGTGGTGGTGTCTTGTGCTGCATCAGTCCAGTCACAGTGGTGGTGTCTTGTGCTGCCATAAGTCCAGTGCTGCTGTTTAAGTTCAATAAAGTGCAGTGGTGCTGTCTTGTGCTGCATCAGTACAGTGGTGGCGTCCTGTGCTGCCATAAGTCCAGTCGTGGTGTCCTGTGCTGCCATAAGTCCAGTGGTGCCATTGTACAAGTCCAGTCCAGTGGTGCTGTGTTGTGCTGCATCAGTCCAGTGCTGGTATCCTGTGTTGACATAAGTCCAGTGGTGGTGTCCTGTGCTGTCATAAGTCACATAGTTACATAGTCAGTGAGGTTTAAAAGAGGCAAACTGCCCATCAGGTTCAACCTGTATTCTGTGTTAATCTATTCTTATTATAATGTGCCTGCTTAAGTAATGGCTTAGTACCAAATGAAAACAATGATTCTTACCACTCCCAGATAATGTAATGTCAATATGTTACAGTAAATGCTATAACCCTGGATACATTTATCAGTTAGGAATTTGTCCAGTGGTACTGCCATATAAGTCCAGGGGTACTGCCATATAAGTCCAGTGGTGCAGCCGTATAAGTCAAGGGGTACTGCTGTATAAGTCCAGGGGTACTGCCATATAAGTCCAGTCCAGTGGTGCTGCCTTATAAGTCCAGTGGTGCTGTCCTGTGCTGTATATTATTTACTCCAAATAAAGGTGTTATTAATATTTATTCAAAATAATTATTACAGGGTTTGCCCTGTGTGGTGCAGGGTTAGGCTCTCCTATGCCTCATATTGTTATATAACTCCAGAAAAATAGTGGAGAACAAAAATTTGGAGGATAAAATAGGGAAAGATCAAGAACCATTTTCTCCTTCTGCTGCTGCTGCCACTGCTGTTGTTGGTACTGGGAGTCGATCATCATCCCAGAGGGGAAGTCGGAAGACCACTTGTAGTACTTCAACTAAGCAATTTACTGTCCAACAGTCCTTTGCGAGGAAGATGAAATATGACAGCAGTCATCCTGTTTCAAAGCGGATAAATGAGGCTTGACAGCTATATTGGTGTTAGACGTGTGTCTGGTATCTGCCATTAGTGCAGTGGGATTTAGACAATTGATGGAGGTAGTGTGTCCCTAGTGTGTCCCTTGTACCAAATCCCATCTAGATTCCACTTCACTAGGAAAGCGATTCCCGGACTGTACAGAGACATTAAGAAAAGTGTCCTCAGTGTACTGAAAAATGCAGTTATACCCAGTGTCCACTTAACCACGGACATGTAGACAAGTGGAGCAGGGCAAACTAAGGACTACATGACTGTGACAGCCCACTGGGTAGATGTTTTGCCTCCCGCAGCAACAACAGCAGCAGCACCAGTAGCAGCATCTCACAAACGCCAACTCATTCCTAGGCAGGCTACGCTGTGTATCACCGGTTTCCATAAGGCACACCGCTGACAACCTCTTACAGAAACTGAGGGACATCATTGCACAATGGCTTACCCCACTTAGACTCTCCTGGGGATTTGTGATATTGGACAACACCACCAATATTGTGCATGCATTACAACTGGGCAACTTCCAGCACGTCCTATGTTTTGCACATACAATTAATTTGGAGGTGCAGAATTTTATGAAAAATGACAGGGGCATGCAGGAGAAGCTGTCGATAGCCCAAAAAATTGAGGGCCACTTTCGACATTCTGCCACTAGGTGCCACTCCTAGATGGGCCAGGTGTTTGTGCCGCACACGTGTGTCGCTTAGTCTTATCATCCAGCTACCTCGGTGCACCTCTTTTTTTCTTTGCATCATGTGCTGTTTGCGGCGTAGTTTTTAAAAGTGCCATCCTGTCTGACACTGAAGTGCCACTCCTAGATGGGCCAGGTGTTTGTGCCGCACACTTGTGTCGCTTAGCTTAGTCATCCAGCAACCTTGGTGCACCTTTTTTTTTCTTTGCACGATGTGCTTTTTGTGGTTTTGTTTTTAAAAGTGCCACCCTGTCTGACACTGCAGTGCCTCTCCTAGATGGGCCAAGTGTTTGTGCCGCACACTTGTGTCGCTTAGATTGGTCATCCATTAACCTCAGTGCACCTCTTTTTTTCTTTGCATGATGTGCTGTTTGGGGCCTAGTTTTTAAAAGTGCCATCCTGTCTGACACTGCAGTGCCACTACTAGATGGGCCAGGTGTTTGTGCCGCACACTTGTGTCACTTAACAAAGTCATCCAGCTACCTCGGTGCAACCTTTTGGCCTAAAAACAATATTGTGAGGTGTTCAGAATAGACTGGAAATGAGTGGAAATGAATGTTATTGAGGTTAATAATACTGTAGGATCATAATTACCCCCAAATTCTGTGATTTTAGCTTTTTTTTGTGTTTTTTCAAAAATTATCAATATTCAAAACCAAAATCAAAACCTGAAAGGGTGGTTTTGGCAAAACCAATCTAGTTCCAAAACACGAGCGGGGATCCAGATCCAAAAATTAAAACACAAAACACGAAAAGTGCTCGCCGCACATCTCTAGTCACTGGTGGTCGGCAGGTAGGGATTCGTAGCATTTTGGATTGTTTTCAGATGGCATAAGCTACTGGAGCCACAGCATTCTGGAGCCTGGTAAATCCGTTACTGTAGGCACCTTCTTATCAGCTTTAAAGTTGATATTACTGGTCTTTAGTCTGAGTTTCTCATTCCCAGTATCCTAACACTAAGTAACCATTTTATATACTTTGTGCATGTTATTGGATACCTCTTACACTGAGTACAGATTTGTATTATTTGCATTTTTAATATATACTTCTGACTCATTTAATAAATAATGGGGTTGATGTATCAAGCAGTGAAAAGAGTGGAGATGTTAACCCATAGCAACCAATTAGCTTTGAGGTAGCATTTATCGAGTACATTCTTTAAAATAATAGGTAAATGCTGATTGATTGTGAAAATTCATAACTGTCCCACTTCTTCAATCTTTTCATTGGTTGATATATCAATCCCACTATTTTTTTGCTTTTATGTTGCGTTAAATCTTACACTTGTCTACTTTCAACATATTGAGTTCCATTAAATTCTAAGCAATTTGTTGAGGAGTTATGATATTCAGCAAAAGATCTGGAATGCTGTGGTTTTGTGCTTTAGTTTTTATACTGTGAACATGTTCCATAATACTAACCTTCATTTGACGTTTGGGGCCAAATGTAATAGAGTGAGAGTTTCAGAAAGTGAGAGATTTGGTAAGGTTTTGCAGTTTTTTATTAAAGCGCCAATCATTTACACTGCAAAAGCAGGTTGATCTTGCTGTGTAAATGATTGCCACTTTAAAAAAAACCTGCAAAACCTTACCAAAGCTCTCACTTTCTGAAACTCTCACTCTATTACATTTGGCCCTTGGTCTTATTGAATTATGTCTTACCACTCATACCCCTTTCACACTGCAATCCTGGGTCCAGCCCGTGTCATTGAACACTAGTTTCAAGCAACGTCACAGCACAGGCTGGCCCCGGGATATTTCTGGGGCTTCTCCTTTGCTGTCGCTTGGAGATGACACCCAAGTTGGATTCCCAGGTCACTAGTCTATGGTTAACCCTTTCTCACCAAATCCGCAACTTGGGTTAAACCTGGCAATAACCCCGCTGTTTGTGGCGGTGTGAAAGGGGTATCAGTTAGATATACCATACATTATTTAACAATTTGTTAAGCTGTTCATGCCCATCAATCTTGAGTTACCAATGTTGGAAGATACACTACCTATGACATTACCTGCAGACTCTGCTGTGGCAACAGGGAGAGAAGATTTTAGTTTGCTGTAGCCAATTTGATGTAGGCTCTTTAATATTTATAGGATCCTTGAGTGTTAATATGCTTCTCACTAATGTTTTTTTATTTGAATAAATGTGTTAAATTTGTATTTCTTTATTGCTATAAACTGCAATGTTAGGAACTAATGATCTAATACTATTTTTATTACTTTTGTGCATATAAACTAATGACATTTTAATTCTGAAGCTTTTGTTTTGCTTATACAGCAGTATATTTCTGCTTGTTCATCAAACTGTTTAATAGTAGAATTATTTCTCGTGATCCGCTCTAATTGTGAGTAAGGAATATTGCGTCTCCAAGAGTTGGGATGCCAACTTTTGAAATGTAGGTAAATATTGCTCTCTACTGCTGTAATGTTTATATGAAAGGCTTGAGTCAAACCAGGAGTGCATGCAGCTGGGAACCCTGAGGGCCTGATTCAGAGATTGACCGAGACTTTTGCCACAGCTGCTTCTAAGTCTTTATGTTAATGCTGCAGCCGATGGTGTTTCTACTGAGACACTGGCCAGCTGCACCAGACCTATGGAGATGCAGATTATACATCTGAACATGGCTACCAGTCAAGGGTAGCAACCATAGGTGCTGGGAGTGCAACTGCTATGGGGCCCAGAGCTGAGAGTTCCTCACCTTATCTGTCAACGTTACATGTGTTATGTACATTTTTCATCATTGGGTGGCACGTAGGGGCCCTTACAGACTTTAGCCTTGGGGCCTACAATAAATCTTGTTATGCAGGGGAGTTTTTAGCTAGAAGGGGGCGTATGTGCAAACTCCGGGTGGGCCCCATCCTCTCCACAGCATAGTAGGCTCCGGTATTTTTCCAAAGTCTACTGCGCATGCGCAGGTCTCCGATAACATGGTGCCCGCCATGGTCTGGAGACTAACTACTGTGCATGCGTGGTGGCCATTTTGGCAGTGATTTTTTGACGTGACTGATTCGGCTGCAGCGTCCTTCACAGGACTCCAGAAAGGTAAGAATTGAAACAACATGGGTGCAATATGTGCAGTGTGGGGCCCCCCTGGACCCAGGGACCCATGTTCACAGCACACATTGCACCCATAATAGAAACCTCAATGTTGTTATGCCCCTTGACATGCTCATTGTAATGTGGTATAAAAATAACTGGAGGGCATTATAATGGTACATAATATGAACTGCATGCACTATAGTGTGACATAATACAAACTGGGAACACTGCAATGTAGCATAATATGAACTGGGGACACTCTATGTCATAATGTAAATTGGGGTACTGTGTGGCATAATGTATACTGTGCACCTGTGTAATGTGCAGCTGGCTAGCCATCCCTCTGTTATCAAACACCTGCCACACATGTATCTGTGTGCAGTGCCTATATGCGTCTTTGTGTGGTAACCAATGGAAAACACCACCATTGTGTCCAATCTCGCCACTGTGACTATCTCTGAATCAGGCGCCAAGGGTGCAGGTAACAATCTGGTGTTTGTGAGCATCTGGTTATGGTGGGAGTTCTGCCAGTGGATCTGTACCCACCAGGGGGTGGCAATTCAGGGAATCTTATACCACTAGGGGAAATATTTGTGATGGAGATAGGAAGTATAATTACATTGGGGGTCTAGGGACATACAATCAATTGTTTAAATATATCTTTAAAAATACTTTTTAAACTTTTCAAATAAATTTAAAAAAATGACAATTTGAGTGGTTTAGGGAAAAAAAAATCATCCGTTAAGTGGATAATTACTGTAAATGTCCAATTATAACCCTGTATTTCCTGTTTGTTCTAGTTTTAAAGATTTCTGTGCCTGTATTTTAAAGAAGGACAACCTTTCTAAAATGCTAGAAGAACCAGATGGAGAGGAAGCTCCTTATGGCTGAGGGCTCTTTTTAAAATATGAGCCACAACTGGCAGCGTATTGCATGTGGGTAAAGCAGATATTCTTCAGTACTTATATTCCTGTGATCACTGACGGCATCTTCCTGCCCCTCGATGTCCTCTTCTCAGTTGACGGCTACTTAACACTGCTAACCCAAGGTTACAAATTTCAAAGCAGGTCTCATAACTTACCAAATAGATAACCTGTATGCAGCTCTTAAATCACGTAAGAAATGCCCAATCAATAAAATACAATGTTATGCTCACTTACTTAAAAGTTATATTTGCTTATAATTAACACATAGTTTTTTTTCCTTTGCTGCCAAGTCTTTGGGCCTAATCAGACCTGATCAGCGATCAAGTCTGAACTGCGCATGTGCCAATGCTGGAGTACGCCGGCGCATGCCAGGCAGCCGCTGGCTGTCTCAGCCCTGCGATCGCCTCTGTCTGATTGACAGGCAAAGGCAGTTGCTGGGCGGTCACTGGGCGGGCCGGCAGTGTTTGGCCGCCGTTTAGGGGGCGTAGTCAGGGCAACGCAGGAATGCCCGGACAGTTGGAAGGTGCGGGCCGTGGCAGCTGCGTGACGTCACACGCAGTCGCTGTGACACGGGCAGCGACGAGTAGCTCCTGCCAGCGCGCAGGAGCTGCGCTGTCAGGGAGCTACTCTTCAAATACAAAAGCATCGCCGCTGTGTGATGCTTTTGTACTTGTGCGGGGGGGTCGGCCCTGACATGCGGGGCGGACTAGCCCTATGCTGGGCATCCCCCCGCATGTCAGGGAAGCTGATCGTAGATGTGATAAATTTAGCACATCTATGATCAGGTCTGAATTAGCCCCTTTGTGCAGTGAGAAAGTTTTATTCAAAAGTCAATTCAGTAAAAAGTAATAATAAAACAGAAGAAATATTCTGAAAATAAAAAGTACTGTATATACTTGGATTAAAATATAAATGCAGCAATGTGTGCAAATAAACTGTGTGCCATGGTGTGCCACAGCACTCTTGCAGGTGCTTCGTGGATGGATGGTCTGGTCCCATCTTTGGGGATAATTCTGAGTTGATCGCAGCAGCAAATTTCTTAGCAGTTGGCCAAAACCATGGCCCTCATTCCGAGTCGTTCGCTCGGTAATTTTCTTCGCATCGCAGTGAAATTCCGCTTAGTACGCATGCGCAATATTCGCACTGCCACTGCGCCAAGTAATTTTACAATGAAGATAGTATTTTTACTCACGGCTTTTTCTTCGCTCTGGCGAACGTAGTGTGATTGACAGGAAATGGGTGTTACTGGGCGGAAACACGGCGTTTTCGGGGCGTGTGGATAAAAACGCTACCGTTTCCGGAAAAAACGCAGGAGTGGCCGGAGAAACGGGGGAGTGTCTGGGCGAACGCTGGGTGTGTTTATGACGTCAAACCAGGAACGACAAGCACTGAACTGAACGCAGATGCCGAGTAAGTCTGAAGCTACTCTGAAACTGCTAAGTAGTTTGTAATCGCAATATTGCGAATACATCGGTCGCAATTTTAAGAAGCTAAGATACACTCCCAGTAGGCGTAGGCTTAGCGTGAGCAACTCTGCTAAATTCGCTTGCGAGCGATCAACTCGGAATGAGGGCCCATGTGCACTGCAGAGGGGGCAGATATAACATTTGCAGAGAGAGTTAGATTTGGGTGGTTTTTTTTTGTTTCTGTGCAGTGTAAATACTGGCTGCTTTATTTTTACACTGCTATTTAGATTTCAGTTTGAACACACCACACCCAAATCTAACTCTCTCTGCACATGTTATATCTGCCTCCCATGCAGTGCACATGGGCCCTCATTCCGAGCTGTTCACTCGCTGCCGATTTTCGCAGCGTAGCGATTAGGTAAATAAACGGCAAAACTGCGCATGTGTACGGGCCGCAGTATGCACGTTCGAAGTACTTTTACTCAAAACTATGCAGTTTTACACAAGGACGAACAACGTTTTTCTGTCGCTGTGTTGATCGTTGTGTGATTGACAGGAAGTGGGTGTTTCTGGCCGGAAACTCAGCGTTTTCAGGGAGTGTGCTAAAAAACGCAGGCGTGCCCGGTAAAAACGCAGGAGTGGCTGGAGAAACGGGGGAGTGGCTGGCCGAACGCAGGGCATGTTTATGACGTCAAACCAGGAACTAAACAGACTGCAATCATTGCAAGCTAGGAGGTAGCCTTGAGCCACTCTGAAACTGCATGAAATTTTTTTAGTTGCAGAACTGCTAACCTTTGGATCGCACTTCTGCTAAGAAAAGATACACTCCCTGAGGGTGGTGGCCTAGCGTTTGCATTGCTGCTTAAAGCAGCTAGCGAGCGAACAACTCGGAATGAGGGCCACGGTTTTGCCCATCTGCTAACATATTTGCTGCTGCGATCAACTCTGAATTAGGCCCTTTGTTTAATCAGTATTACCTTATGTCTTAGAGAAGCAGTGGCTGCTGATGTGCGTACAAAGAGGCACTATCGGCAGACCATCAGCAGCACCATCAGAAATTGTACCTGCCCATGGCTGGCTCGGAATGTCCAAGGGACCGTGGGCCTTATTCAGAGTTGATCGCAAAAGCAAATATGTTAGCATGTTAGCAGTTGGGCAAAACCATGTGCACTGCAGGGGATGGGGGGGGGGGGGGCAGATACTGTATAACATGTGCAGGGAGGGTTAGATTTGGGTGTGGTGTGTTCAAACTGAAATCTAAATTGCAGTGTAGAAATAAAGCAGCCAGTATTTACTCTGCACAGAAACAAAATAACCCACCCAAATCTAACTCTCTCTGCAAATGTTATATCTGCCCCCCCTGCAGTGCACATGGTTTTGCCCAACTGCTAACAAATTTGCTGAATTATTCTGCATAGCCACTGGTGTCAGTGGAACTGCATCTAAGATGTAAATGCTGACAGTGACACACTTGTGACACACTCCGCCCTGTAAGTCACCCTCTTAGTTACCTCTTAGAAATGAGCATCAAAATTGCATTAATCTCCATGCAATTTTGTGTCCCCCACCTGTAACTGTGGGATGCATCTGGAGGGGGAAAACATCAGACTCTTGTGCCTGGTGCTTTTCCTGCTCCCCCAATATGTGTCAGTTGGATTAAGCCTTACTAAGGGGATCTAGTCAGGGGGATCTGATGCTGGGATCCTGACATGGATCACAATGCCAGCACCGGAATCCCGATTGCCGGCATCCCCATCGTAAGTATGCTGGGGCAGGTTAGGTTGCTGTGATACAATTGCATTCCTCCCGGTTCTGCTGCAGTGCCCATGTACAGGGGCCATGCTGCTAGGCTAGGGAGATGCAATAGCATCTCAGTGATGTGAATGCCTCTGCCTGATTGACAGGCAGAGGCATTTCCGGGGTGGTCCGATCGGAGATACAGCATTGCAGGGGCGGGATGGCTGAAGCGGGGGCAGGGTGGCACCATTTTCGTTGCGGACATGTGACGTCACATGCAGCAGCTGCAAAGCTGAATATGGTGGCAGCATGGCTGCGAAGTGCGGAGGCATTGGGGCTTCACTTATTTAGTGATGCGATCATGGACACATCATTTACTTGAACAAGGTTACAATTCACCTGCCTATATGTCTGACAGTTAAATTGCAAGACAAAAATATACACAAGAGTAGAACGGAATGTAATACAAGAATGTTTGGTAACGGTTCCATAAAAATGTATTATGAAAAAGTTCCAACAGAAGCATACAGTGAAGTAGGTAATCTTGAAGATACAGTAACAAGGTTAAATGCAGTTTAGGTATAAAAGCGGGATGTACTAAGGGAAAAATGCGGTAAAACCCTCATTTTCGGGGGTTTTACTGCATTTTCAAGTGTACTAAGACCCAGCCGCCCACATATTAGCACAGAGGGTTTCGCCATCTTTTTATGGCGATATCCTATAGAAACCTATGATCTTCTTTCCACAACCCGCCGCACTCACCGCTCATGCTGACCCCTCTCTCACCAGTGTGTCCTGGCAGCCTGCTCCAGGATCCCCCGCCTCCTCCGAGATCCTGCAGAAGCTGGTGGGGGTCCTCCTCTTCCTCCTCCCCATCCTCCGGGAGCCGGTGCACTCTGTGCTTCCTGCAGCTGCCCCACACCCAGCGCCGGCCGCACAACTGCTTGTTCCCCGCTACGAATAGCCAATGTCCCGGGTGCTGGTGGTGAAAGCGACCGGCGCCTCAGGGGGTGCACTCCGGATACGGTGTGGTCCTGCCCCACACGCAGGAGCAGATTACGGAAGATGGGTGGGTGACGGCTGGGGATCTCAGGACTTAGCTCAGATCGCAGCAGCATTAACATAAAACTAAACAAAAGATGGCCACAGCAGCCCCCCATAAGCCTTTGTAGGGCTGGGCCGTCAGTCACCACTGCCTGGCTATGGCCAACACGATGAGCCTGATTGCTGCATATATATGCTGGACTTATACCTGTACATAAAAATAAAGACACTGCACTACCACCAGCACAGTACTAACATTTCGAAGTTGAAGGATTAAAAATTAAAGTGTATAACGTGCTCTACCTGGTGCAATGTGTATTACGTGCTATACCTGGCACATAGTTTGTAACGTGCTCTACCTGGTGCAATGTGTACAACGTGCTCTGCCTGGTGCAATATGTATAATGTGCTTTACCTGGTGCGATGTGTATAATGTGCTCTACCTGGTGCAATGTGTATAATGTGCTCTACCTGGTGCGATGTGTATAATGTGCTCTACTTGGTGCAATGTGTATAATGTGCTCTACCTGGTGCAATGTGTATAACGTGCTCTGCCTGGTGCAATATGTATAATGTGCTTTACCTGGTGCAATGTGTATAATGTGCTCTACCTGGTGCAATGTGTATAATGTGCTTTACCTGGTGCAATGTGTATAACGTGCTCTACCTGGTGCAATGTGTACAACGTGCTCTGCCTGGTGCAATATGTATAATGTGCTTTACCTGGTGCAATGTGTATAATGTGCTCTACCTGGTGCAATGTGTATAATATGCTTTACCTGGTGCAATGTGTATAATGTGCTTTACCTGGTCCAATATGTATAATGTGCTCAACCTGGCGCAAAGTGTATAACGTGCTCTACCTGGTGCAATGTGTATAATATGCTTTACCTGGTGCAATGTGTATAATGTGCTTTACCTGGTCCAATATGTATAATGTGCTCAACCTGGCGCAAAGTGTATAACGTGCTCTACCTGGTGCAATGTGTATAATATGCTTTACCTGGTGCAATGTGTATAATGTGCTCTGCCTGGTGCAAAGTGTATACCATGCTCTACCTGGCACAAAGTGTAGAACATGCTCTATCTGACGCAATATGTATATCATGTGCTACCTGGTGCAGTGTGTATAGGAGGTTCTACCTGGTGCAATGTGTATAAGCGGCACTACTGTGTGGTATAATGCGAATTGGCACTATTATGTGGCCACACCCCTTCCCCATGAAGTCACGCCCCTAAAATCTTGCTGCGCGCCTGCGCCTTTCCATACCAACATGTAATCAGGCCAACTGACCCTACCACTATTAGGGCTGCTTCCAAAAATTTCCTGGGATGGTTTTCAATCCCAATCCGCCCCTGTTAGTACATATGTGATTAGCATTGTTCCGATGAACGGCGATAACCCGCGATCAGTGATAGTACATCCCGCCCTAAGCCTTTGCAGTATAGAATGCTTGAGCAGGTAAAACTTCAGATGCAGGCATTACTTGTAGAATAAGTAGCAGGCTTTGCAAAGTAAATTTTCCCTGTGTTTTGTGCATGTACAATAGGGAAAATTGCTGGGAAATGGCTGCCATTCCATTTTCCTAGAGAGCTGCGCACAAGTTAGTGCTCTAATTCACTGTCACTACCACTGCTTTCTAGAAAGGAGGGGGCCCGGACGGAAACTGCACATGGGCCCCCTCCTCTCTTAATACGCCACTGAGTAGTAATTTTTCTCCAGTGAATTTGTTACCATCTGAACTGATGAGCAAAGTAGACATTCACATGGAGCTTGTGATAGCAGCTGTTACATACTGTACTGTAAGCACTTATTTTATCTTGACTGTATCAATAAATGTATTGTCATTCGTAAGCACTAAAATAACCTTATATTTATTGCATATACTTCTGCAGCACTGAGATACACATCGTCATCTTTTCCAAAAGCTGACTACTGTACTTCAGTCATACAAGGCCACCTTCTATTGATGGTCATTTAGATGGTCAGACAAGTTGGACAGTTGGGTAGTTGGATGAAAGTTGTTTAGATGTGTAGAAAAGAAGTAACAACCTGCGCTGTGTCAACATGATAAAATAAATACATGTATATATAAACATAACAATAACATACAAGTGTCTCATACTTACTTAAAACAAGATTTATTCAATATAACAAATGTTCCAGAAGACCGCCGTTGTGTCCCGGTTGGCACAGTGAAAAAGAATCTGTATTTCTTCACGTGCATGTGAAACTACTTTCTCTAGCATCCATAAGGGATATTTGGGACACATTAGTACAATGGGTATAGACGGGGTCCAAAGGAGCCAGTGCATTTTAAATTTCTTCCACTGGGTGTGCTGGCTCCTCCCCTCTATGCGCCCTCCCACAGGCAGTTTAGAAAAAAGTGTCCTCAGGAGAGGATGCACACTCTGCTAGCTCCAGAGTTTTTCTTCAGTTTATTTTAAAAATGTTCTTTTTCTTTTGGTATGCTATGGGAGTTAAGGGGGGGAATGGTCACCGGCCTCGTGAGGTGCAGAGGGGCTGTTTGTTCAGCGGGGCACTGTGCCTTGGCTGTCACAGCCGCAGCACGCCGCACACCCCTAACACTGCCTGAAGATGATCGTCGGTGGTGAGTACAAACTGGGGGCCCCGCTAGGGGGTCCCCTGGTTCCTGGTGCAGCACAAGCACGGGTGAGGTATATGGGTCCCTCCTGGGTGGGACCCGCTATAGCCCCTGTGTGAGACTGGCTAGCGATGGCTGTACTAAACATAAATGTGAGGTTACAGCATGGTTAGGAGACAGGGCCAGTATAAATATATATCTATAGCTCCGCCCCATTTAGGGGGGTGGAGCTACATAAGAGCAGGCTCAGCGGCATTTTGGTGCCTTCCTCTGCATAAGCAGCAGCAGCCTCACAGCTTCTTCAGACTGTCACACGCTGGATCACTGGTACAGGGTGTTGATTAGGAGGAGAGCCGCTATTTGTGCACAGATATTGGCCCTCATTCCGAGTTGATCGGTCGCAAGGCGAATTTAGCAGAGTTACACACGCTAAGCCGCCGCCTACTGGGAGTGTATCTTAGCATCTTAAAATTGCGACCGATGTATTCGCAATATTGCGCTCACAAACTACTTAGCAGTTTTAGAGTAGCTCCAGACTTACTCTGCCTGTGCGATCAGTTCAGTGCTTGTCGTTCCTGGTTTGACGTCACAAACACACCCAGCGTTCGCCCAACCACTCCCCCGTTTCTCCGGCCACTCCTGCGTTTTTTCCGGAAACGGTAGCGTTTTCAGCCACACTCCCATAAAACGGTCTGTTTCCGCCCAGTAACACCCATTTCCTGTCAATCACATTACGATCGCCGGAGCGATGAAAAAGCCGTGAGTAAAAATACTATCTTCATAGCAAAGATACTTGGCGCAGTCGCAGTGCGAATATTGCGCATGCGCACTAAGCGGAATTTCACTGCGATGCGATGAAAAATACCGAGCGAACGACTCGGAATGAGGGCCATTATTCCTCTGAGGGAAGTCATTGTATAAGCAGTTTTCACTGTTATGTAAAATGCTGACAGCCTCACTGGGGCTCTACAGCGTTGGGTGTGCTGGTGTCCTCTCTTCCTCTGTGTCTCCTCTCACATGCAATAGTGTATGCTTGCATTGTAAATCAGTCTGTGTTGTACGTGTATTGTGTGTACTTTATAATGGTAAAACAAATGTTATGCAGTGTATGTAATACCAGATTCTCCCCTCTTTAATATGGTTCCATATCATGTGAGCAGTGTAGTCAGTCCTCACAAAATACTGAGGACAATGTGGGGAAGAGTCACGAGCCCACCTGGCTGGGGGCTATCAAAACTGTGATGTCTGATATGTCATCTCAGCTCACTGCAAATGCCAACAAAACACAAGAAATGCAAAAAGCAGTAGCAGATCTAGCTGCCAGGGCTGATGTCCTCCCCCCCCCACCCTGTCCAATACAGGTGCGCAAAAACGTGCTTTACCTGCACTTCTATCAGATTCTGATGATGATATACAGGATGATGGGGACGGTGTGGATCCCTTAGGTGGGGATTCCACTCCTACACAGGATATTGAACCCCTCATTTTAGCTATAAGGTATGTGCTAAAGCTCCCCCTAGAGGACGCTGCAAATCAGCAGTTGTTTTTCCTCCCTCAAGAAAAATTGACTGTCACATTTCCTGATTCTAAAGAATTAGATGATTTATTTAAGCTTGCCTGGAAGAATCCAGATATGAAATATCAGGTGTCAAAACGGTTTTTGCATACATTCCTCTTTGCCCCTGAGGGTAGAAAAGTTCTTGGAAGAATCTCCGGCCTGTAGACGTCTCGGTCTCTCGCCTCTCTAAGAAGGCGGTACTTCCTCCTCCGGGCTACTTTACGGTAAAGGACCTGGGGGATAGGAAAATTGAGGCCACACTGAAATCTATCTACATTGCGGCAGGTGTATCTCAAAGACCGGTCATTGCAGGTTGCTGGATGACATATGCAATTCACTCCTGGGCTACTCAAATTCAGGAGGGTCTCTCGAGTGACATGACCCTAGTTACTACGGTGACTTTCCTAAAACACATTCAGGATACCGCAAGAGTCCTCTGTGACTCCCTAAAAGAGATTAGCAATATTAATGCTAGGACCACTGCTATGGCGGTGTCAACTGGCAGAGCCATATGGTTGCGTCAGTGGATTGCAGATGCTGACTCCAAACGCAATGTGGAATCTCTTCCCTTTACAGGTGAATGGCTCTTTGGAGGCAAATTGGACGCATGGATCTCCAAAGCTCCTGCTGGGAAATCCGCGTTTCTTCCCTCAGGGCTCCGCCTGCTAGACGTACCTACCCGGGACCATCTACTCAGTCCTTTTGGTCCACCAGATTTTGATCTAGGGCCAGAGGAGTATCAAATGCAGCTAGAGGCACCAGGAGTAAACCTAAGAAATCAGCCGTTGCCGGCTCTCAAGAACAGAGCACCAGTTCAGCTTCCGCAAAGACCTCAGTATGACAGTGCATCCCCACCCCGAGAGGATCTCTAGGTGGGAACCCTGTTACATCACTTCAGCCACATTTGGGAAAGTTCCTGCCAGGATGCCTGGGTAAGGGACCTTATTTCTCAGTGTTACATGCTGGAGTTCGACGGTGCTCCTCCCCAACAATTTTTCAAATCAAGTTTACAAGCTTTGGAAAATATGCGTGTTACACTACTACAGGCCATCACAAAGTTGGTCCAGTCCCAAGTCATTGTTCCAGTACCCCTGCAACAGTAAGGGCAAGGCTACTACTCCAGTCTGTTCGTTGTGCCAAAACCAGACGGTCTGTAAGGCCAATTTTGAATCTGAAGTCCTTGAATCCTTACCTAAAGGTTTTCAAATTCAAGATGTAATCTTCGAGAGCAGTGATGGCAGGCCTGGAAAGTCAGGAATTCCTAGTGTCCTTGGATTTCAAGGACGCCTACCTCCATATCCCAATTTGGCCTCCTCATCAGGCCTATCTGAGGTTCGCCCTGCGGAATGATCACTACCAGTTCCAGGAATTACCCTTTGGCCTATCTACAGCTCCAAGGGTGTTCACGAAGGTGGTGGTGGAAATGATGTTTCTAGCTAAGGGTCCAGGGGGTCAATGTGGTCCCTTACCTGGACGATCCCCTGATAAAAGCAAGTTCCAGAGAGCTCCTACTGCTTCATATAGATCGCACTATGGCCCTCATTCCGAGTTGTTCACTCGCTAGCTGCTTTTAGCAGCTGTGCAAACGCTAAGCCGCTGCCCTCTGGGAGTGTATTTTAGCTTAGCAGAAGTGCGAACGAAAGGATCGCAGTGCTACTACAAAAAAAGATTGTGCAGTTTCTGAGCAGCTCCAGACCTACTCATCGCTTGCGATCACTTCAGACTATTTAGTTCCTATTTTGTCGTCACGAACACGCCCTGCGTTCGACCAGCCACGCCTGCATTTCCCCAGGAACGCCTGCGTTTGTATCTGACATGCCCTTTGTTTTTCCACACACTCCCAGAAAACGGTAAGTTACCGCCCAGAAACGTCCACTTCATGTCAATCACTCTGCGGCCAGCAATGCGACAGAAAAGCTTCGCTTGACCTTGTGTGAAACTACTTCGGCTGTTGTGAAAGTACGTTGCGCATGCGCATTGCGCCTCATACGCATGTGCAGAAGTGCCACTTTTTTGCCTAAACGCTGCGCTGCGAATGAAAACAGCTAGCGAACAACTCAGAATGACCACCTATACATCTTCTGTCACACCACGGGTGGATCCTCAATCTACAGAAGTCCCACCTAGAGCCATCTCAGCTCCCGTTTCTGGGAATGCTACTGGATACTGTAGCACAGAAAGTGTTCCTCCCAGAGGACAAAGTAAGAACTCTCCAGGAAATGGTTCGCATGGTTCTCCGCCCGACGCATGTTTCCATTCATCTTTGTATAAGATAGTTGGGAAAGATGGTAGTCTCGTACGAGGTCATCCAGTATGGACGGTTCCATCCCAGACCTTTTCAGCTGGACATCCTGAACAAGTGGTTCGGTTTCCCATCTTCAGATGCATCGGATGATTCAACTGTCACCCCGGGCCAGGATTTCACTCCTGTAGTGGCTTCAGTCTTCCAATCTCCAGGAAGGTCGACACTTCGGAATTCAGGATTGGCTACTCCTCATGACGGATGCGAGTCTGAGAGGATGAGGGACTGTCACCCAAGGAATGCAGTTCCAGGGCAGGTAGTCTTCCCAAGAGGCCCTTCTTCGGATCAACATCCTGGAACTTCGGGCTATATACAATGCCCTGATTCAGGCCTCCCTCCTGCTCCAGGATCAAGCAATTCATGTGCAGTCAGACAACGCTGTGGCGTACATCAATTGACAAGGAGGGACAAAAAGCAGGACCTGCATGTGAGAAGTATCAAGAATACTGCTCAGGGTGGAAAGAAATGCACTAGCACTGTCCGCAATCTTCATTCCGGGAGTGGACAATTGGGAAGCGGACTTCCTGAGTCACCACGATCGACACCCAGGGGAGTGGGGCCTACATTCTTAAGTGTTTCAACACTTCATCTACCGGTGGGGTTGCCCCCAAATCGACATGATGGCATCTCATCTCAACAAGAAACTTTGCTCCTATCGCTCGCGAACCACAGACCCTCAGGTGTGCGCAGTGGATGCACTGACGTCGCCTTGGCCTTACCAGCTGGTCTACATATTTCCTCCGATTCCATTGATCCCAAAGGTGCTCAAGAGGATTTGGCATCAAGTAGTACAAGCAATTCTGCTTGCCCCAGATTGGCTCCCAGAGTGCATGGTACGTGGATCTTCGGGACATGTCCTTTGAAAACCCTTGGCCTCTACCACTCAGAAGAAATCTTCTTCAACAAGGACCAATCATCCACCTGGACTTACAGCGGCTTCATTTGCCGGCATGGAAGTTGAGCGGAACATCCTAGCTCACAAGGGACTTTCCAAAAAGGTCATTGCCACTATGGTGCAAGACAGAAAATCTGTGACAAATCACTATCATCATATCTGGCGGAGATATGTCTCCTGGTGCGAGGAACGCACATCTCCATCTTCCGATTTTCACTTGGGAAGATTTCTTTGTTTCCTGCAGGCTGGAGTGGATCAAGGTTTACCTCTGGAATCTATGAAGGTTCACATTTCAGGTCTTTCAATCTTCTTCCAAAAGAAGTTGGCTATACTGCCGGAAGTTTAGACCTTCTTGCAAGGGGTGCTTCACATCCAACCTCTGTTTGTGCCGCCTACGGCACCTTGGGATTTGGATGTGGTATTACGATTTCTTCAGTCCTCCTGGTTTGAACCTCTGATGATGGTAGAAGACAAGTACCTCACATGGAAGACGGTGATGTTACTGGCCCTGGCTTCTGCAAGATGTGTCTCAGAATTGGGGGCCTTATCGTATAAAAGTCCGTATTTGGTCTTTAACGAGGACAGAGTGGACCTCCAGACTAGACAGCAGTTCCTGACGAAGGTTGTTTCCGCGTTTTATCTGAATCAACCTGTTGTGGTTCCGTCCTGTTCTGACACTTCTGCTCCTCCGGAGGCATTGAATGCTGTGCGTGCCTTAAAGATCTATGTCAAGCGTACAGCTCAGATCAGAAAGACTGATTCCTTGTTCATGCTCTATGATGCACAGAAGAAGGTTTGCCCTGCTTCAAAGCAGTCCATTGCTCATTGGATTAGGCTTACTATCCAACAGGCTTATGTGTCGGCAGCCTTACCTGTTCCTAAGTCTCTAAAGGCCCACTCTACTAGATCGGTGGGCTCTTCCTGGGCAGCTGCCTGTGGAGTCTCGGCCTTGCCACTATGCTGAGCCACTACCTGGTCGGGGAAGAACACCTTTGTTAAGTTCTACAAGTTTGATACCCTGGACAAAGAGGATACCCAGTTTGGGCAGATGGTGCTAGAGAAAATAGGATTTTAAATACTTACCTGTAAATCCTTTTCTCGTAGTCTATAAGGGATATTTGGCGCCCGCCTCTGTGCGGTGACTTTCTGCAGGTTCTCTGTTAGGTGTTACCTGTTCAGCCATTGCTGTTTATATTGCTGGCCCAGTTATGTTATGGTGTGCTGGTGTATAAATCTCACCACACTTCTCGTTGTTATGTTCCTTCTCTCAAGTATGTAATTTCTCCTTCGGTCACTGTTTACCTATAACTGCCTGTGGGAGGGGGCATAGAGGGGAGCAGCCAGCACACCCAGTGGAAGAAATTTAAAGTGCACTGGCTCCTTTGGACCCCATCTATACCCATCGAACTAATGTGTCCCCAAAATCCCTTATGGACTACGAGAAAAGGATTTACCGGTAGGTATTTAAAATCCTATTTTCGCTAGTTCAGTATCAAGTTAATCCACTTCTCAATCCAAAATGTAGTTTCAGCAGCACTTATTAAACCAATTTAATCACTGTCAGTTGGAGATTTAAGACAGCCATCACTGAGTCTTAGGGCTGGACTGTCCATCTGCCACTTCTGGCAAATGCCAGAAATGCCAATGGCCTGATGTGCCGGTCTGACCGCACAGCACACATAGTCAGAGGGGCAAGCCGAGCAGCTCCACCTCACACTGCTCTGCTTGGCCCACGTAACACGTAGCACGCTCCATTAATTCATTATCACTCCACCTTGTCATGCACAGTGCCCAAGCTGCTTTAGAGATCCAGTCCATCCTTTCTGGGTCTCCATATATAGTACAAATGCCAGGCGGATTTCAGTAAGCAAAATGAGAGCTATGATTCCACTGTTTAGGTTTCTGACTAGTTTCTGTATCAAATACGTTTTTATCAAAATATCAGAAAGCAAACTGCTTAGATGTGTGGTCAGCTTAGCAGTGACTATAGGGTCTGTTTACTAAGCCTTGGATGGGGATAAAGTGGATGGAAATAAATGACCAGCCAGTCAGCTCCTAACTGTGATGTCATAGGCTAGGTTTGACAGTTAGGAGCCGATTGACTGGTACTTTATCTCCAGCCACTTTATCTCCATCCAAGGCTTAATAAATAGATCCCTATATTTAATAAAGTTAACTTCTCCCTATTGGCTTCATTGAGTCAGATGCAGGCGCGGCCTCATCTGTTACAGCAGTCATGTCTGCATCTTTATGCCAATGCAAGTACAAAGCCCTTCCATGGTGTACACATGTGCTTCCAAATATGCAAGGACTAAGACGTCCACTCTTTATACACACCATTGGTTGCACCTTGCTTACACCTGCCCCGTGATAAGTGTAGTTTCTCCATCAGAGTAAGGCCTGCTCTGTGGTTCAGCTTCTTTGTGCACAGCCGCTATTCGCAAAATGCTGATGCAATGGCTGCGATACTCCCATAAATTAGACCACCATCTCCATGTGTCTTTTTAGCCACCCTTCCTTTACCTCCCAGACACCATCCTGGAATGCCCCTTACTGTACATTTATGACACTGTGCATACAAATTTTTATGGCGACTTTGAATGAACAAAATTGTGCGCATGTGCGGTGAGACTGAGATGCAAGCACATTCAAATAAACATCGCTCCACTGCATCTGATACTGCTTCAGCTTGCATTGGGTTTTTAAAGGATTTTTTTTTAAACAGTGTTTACTGAGTTATTCCCAAAGATAAGAAAGGAAAGGGTACAGAATGAAGATAAAAGAGGGGATGGGGAGGAAAACAACGTACAATATGAAATAAATAACCAGTATTGTTTAAAACACATAGGGGGAGATTCAACATTGAGTGATATTCTTGTTATCACTCATTACAAATGTTAAATGGTGCTCCAACCAATCAGCTCCTAGTTGTCGTTTTTCAAACACATGAAATTTAACATTCATAACGAGTGATAACAGGAATATCACTCATTGTTAAATCTGCCCCATAGTACATACACTGGGAGACAGAGAATAAAATCAAATCCAAACTGCGCATGCGTATGCACCGCAATGCGCAGGCGTGTCGCACGGCTACAATGGGCATTGCTGCTCAGCGACGGGATGGTGCGAATGATTTATTCGCATGGGTGTTCGCAAGGATATTGACAGGAAGAGGCCTTTTGTGGGTGGCAACTGACCATTTTCTGGGAGTGTCTGGAAAAATGCAGGATGGCGCAAGCGTTTTCAGGGAGGCTGTCTGATATCAACTCCGGCCCCGATCAGCAGGATTCAATCGCACTGAAAGAGTAAGTCCTGGGCTGCGCAGAGACTTCACAAAATCAGTTTGTGCAGCTCTGCTACACATGCAATCGCACACTTGCACAGTGAAAAATACACTCCCCCTGTAGGTGGCAACTATCTGATCGCAGGACTGCAAAAATCGCAGCCCAGCGATCAGATCTGAATTAGGCCCTAAGTTGTTAACACTCCAAGAACTTCATGAGAAGTGACCTGAGCAGGGGTGTATCTAGGGGTCCGAGCGCACCTGGCAAAGTAAGGGCTGGTGCCCCCCCCCACACACACACACATACACATATTTGAAATATGGAGGGTGTATCAAAAAAGTGTGTGGCCTTCTGGTGAAGGGGCGTGGCCACACAATTGCACTTTTGATTCAAATTATGCCACACAGTAGTATATTACATAGCACAGTAGTGTCTCTTATTCACGTTATGCCACACAGTATCACATTACATGCAAAGTGGTGTCTCTAAGTCACGTTATGCCACACAGTAATACCCCTATAGGAAACACTGTCTATAGAAGGTCATAAGGGGAATGCAAATAGAAAAAAAGAAATGTGGACCAGTGCTAGTAAATATATTTCTATTTTTATAAGTGGAATGCTGTCAAATCACATTCAGGGATGCGACTGCAATATCCCATTTTTCAGCGCTCCGTCGATTGGATCACATTGACTGTAAACACAGCTGCCTGATTGACAGGCAGATGCGGAGGGTGGGGGGCGGTGATGGACCATTGCAGAGGCGGCATGGGAAAAACAGGGTCAGGCTGTCTGCATTTTCAGGGCAGCTGAGTGACATCACATGCAGCCACCCCTATGTGAAAAATGGCGGCAGACCACCTGCATACGCAGCCTAGCTGCAGCTGCAGGGGGTCGTCTACAGTTGCTGTAACCACAATTAAATTGTGGTCGCAGTCGCTGAGCAGGCCATTCAGCATGCTGTCCGGCCTTGCCCTGCGATGGATGAGCATCCCCCAGCATGCAATAGAAAGGATTGCAGATTCTGCTTTTTACCGAATAACCCCCCCTGCCATTAGTACATCTGATCCCACCCATAGGCACGCACATATACACTTACATACATACTGGCACACACAAAACACATACAGTACATATGATATAAAGTATAGTCACACATGCAGTATATACAAATAGTTACACACACACACACACACACACACACACACACACACACACACACACACGCGCGCACACACACACACACACACACACACACACACAGTCTCATACATACATAGTCACACACTAATACACACATAAATACAGTAGATGCTTATACACACACACACACACACACACACAAACATACACACACATATAGTCACATACATAAAGCAGACACACATACAGACAGACTTTATAGTGTTTACCCCCTCACTTCACAGACAGGGTACACTTAATGCATGTACTTTAGTAGCTCCTTGTCCTCTCCCTCTCTCCTCTATGCTGCTTGGTTGCCTGGCACTGACTGAGTGCTGTGTAGCCCCACCCCCTGTTTCCATTCCATCCACTTCCCAAAGGGCAATGCCGTACAGTGCAGTCTTGTGCCACCCCTCCCCTCACTTAATCCGGATTGTACCTTGTGACTGTTACTGCCGGCACCGGTGTCCAGCGGCACAGCACTGCACTAGTGATCAATTCAGACTCAAAATAATCTACAGCTCCCGGAGCTCACAGCAACAGGGGATGCTGGGAGCTGCAGTTTATGTTGAGTCTGATTACAAGTGAGGTGCTTGCGCTGCCGCCTGACAATGGCACCGACACTAACAGACAGTCACCAAGTCTGACAGTACTACTGGATTCTACCCCCTGGACATGGATGGCACTCCCAGGTGGCGCCCTCTCCTTGCCTAGTGCCCCTGGAGAGTGCCATCCTGGCCAATGGGTAGATACACCCCTGGACCTGAGTATAGACAATAGGAACCACAGTAATTGGGCCTGATTCAGATGTGGACAGAGTTCCAGTCTGCATCACAAAGTTCTGATAGTCAGTACTTTGTGCATGTGCAGGACCTGTTTTGCGTGTGTGAATGGGTCCTGTGTGTGTGTGTGTGTGTGTGTGTCTGTACACTCTCTGGCATTACGTAACTCATAGGATCCAGCTCGTATCGGTAATACATTACATTATTAGTGCTATCCATGCCGCTTCTGTGTAAGCAGCAGTGATAGCAATGCTAACTACATCTGAATCAGGTCCATTGTTCTCTGCCTCATTATTTTAAACAATATATAAAATTGCAAACTCGT
The DNA here is from genome assembly GCF_028390025.1 of Pseudophryne corroboree. NCBI lineage: Eukaryota > Metazoa > Chordata > Amphibia > Anura > Myobatrachidae > Pseudophryne > Pseudophryne corroboree. The sequence goes on from NC_086447.1 coordinate 698,383,748, forward strand.
TGAAGAGTATAAATTATGCAGAGTAAATTACAATACAGATGGAGCCTCTGTTATCTTTGCTGTTTCTACGCCTAAAGAGAGGTTTAGTCGCACCTAGGCGATAGCTTAGGTTGCTGAGTTTATGCACGGACAGGTGCGTTGAGACACGACTACATACTCAGCATGCAATACACATCTCCACCGCTGGGTGACCAATGCTCCACTTAATCCAGTACTTTAGAGCAAATAATGTCGGGTTGATCTGCAAGCTCTGGCAAATGGTCAGTGATGACTGTAATGTTAATGTACTGTATACTGTACACACAGACCAAACACATGAGCTTGTTTATTTATCATGAGGCATTGTGCCCGAGTGGTGAAGTGTGCTACTTCCCATGCTTAGAATCCCGGGTTCGATTTCCACAGTGCGAGTGCATGTTTGCTTTTTCCTGACACTATTAATTTTCTGTTATTTAAGCCCTCAGCTTTGGAGCTAGCAACGGCATCAGTTTTGCATGAGTCAGGGCAATGCTGAAGGAGCGTCTCAATACCCTAGTTATATTACACAGGAACAAAAGGGATAAGCGAGCTCTATGCACAGTACGATACACTATACTCAATCGTATAGCAAGTTGACAAAGTGGCTGCCACCCGTGACCCTGTGCCTCTTGGAAGCCCTCAGCTATGGAGCCAGTGATGGCATCAGTTGTGCAAGAGTCAGGGCAATGCTGAAGGAGCATCTCAATACCCTAGCAAAAATACACAGCAGCAGTAGGTCCCGTAGATATGCAGACACACAATGGCAGTTGCTCGGTCATTCCAGGAGATAATTATATATCAGGTGCTAGAAAGTGGGAGGAGCAACAAACAAACAGCAGACAGAGAGGGGGGTGCTCTTTCCCCCCATCACACTTAAAATTACCTGTAACCATACCTGAACCTATCTGGTAATAGAAATTAAGAGAATTAGTCACACATGTTTGCAAACGCATGTCTAGCTGCTGAGCCACTTCTCAGCTTCTCCGATATCAGCAGTCCTAACAATACATAATAGCAGTGCACACATAGGGCCATGTAATTTGTCTACAGTAGGCCTCATGATAAAGGCTATTACTAAAACACATCCAGACAGAGAGCTAACTTACCTGGGAGCCACCCCCAGGATCTCCCATTGGCACTACAAGGAACAGCATGCCTTCCAAATACTGCTCCCATTCAATGCTACTCACACACAAGCAGACAAACAATGGCAGTTGCTTGGTCATTCCTGGAGACAATTATATATCTCTGTCTGCGGTCCCGTAGATATGTCAATAAATATAAATAGTGTATCCTGATGCAACTAACTGTTCAAGCAACACAACACTGTACTGTAGTACATTGACATTAGAGATTCTGTGTTGTACTGTATGAGCAAAAATGGATTAAAGAAGACTCTTGTTTGGGTGCACTCTTGTTCAAGTTATAATGATATTATTAAAACATAGCGTTTATTATGTCTCGTTAAAATAAGTTCAGTATCCACTCATTCTCTCCATGGAGTTGGTACAAAAAAAAGAAGAAAGAAAACATAAGCAACACAAATATATTAATAGAGTAAAAATCATGGTATGTTCTGGTTTGGTCTATACCCAATATAGACTGGCATAGGGATGTAGGCACAGTCGTCATACATCTGTCTTATGCCTTACCAGTACAAGCAATGCTTGTTTTGATGGGACCTGAGTAGGTCATGCACGAATAGGTACCTATTACAACGGGAGTATCTGTCCCATATATCCGCTGTCACATCTCATCCTCTATTGTTTAGAGTGCTCTGTCGACACATATGCTTATCTCACTAATTTAAATATTTAATCAGCACATGAACCTCGGGGGGTGTGCCTATGTATCACTGAAATTAACAGATTATTAATTTTTAATTCGGTTCCTGCCTGAAGAAAATCAGGGTAGCTCAAAGTTAGAAGGAAGAAGCAGTGGTGATCCTGCTGTTGGTATTGAGTTTGGAAAGAACAACCTCAAATTACTACACTGGGTATTCTCTGAGGGTCACCCCACAGATACTGACCCAGCCCATCACCGTTTTGCTTCCAAGATCGGACGAGATTGGGCTCTAGTGGTGAGGTATGATAGTAACACGTAAATGAGGTGTTCCACTCACCAATGAGAGTGCACCTAATCAGTAGATTTGAGAAAGAGTGTGGATCTGCTGTCTATGTTAGACCCAGGATTACTCCTAGGAATCGTAGATGAGAGTCCACGAAATAGGGTAAGATATGAAAGAAAAAATTGAAGAAGGAGAAGATACGATAAATAAACACAATTTCACATGTAAATTGTATTTGATGTGGGTTCAAGGTATTCCTAAATAGATTCAATTATCGCCATGATCTGAAGAAACATATTTCACATATATGACCCCTCCCATATGCCAGTGTGGGGGATCATTGGACAGTATATATCAATAAGGACTTTGAACCTTTGAGCAAGCCATGCAATAGGACCTAATCCCGGGAGAATATCATTACTACAAATCGTCTCTTTAACTGACCCAGGGACCTGGGCGGTATCCGGTATCGAATTTGACATTTTTCTTATTCCCAATCCTTGTCAGGCTATCTGAACTCCAAGTAATAGATAGGGAAGCTTGCCTGGGGAATGCGGGTAACACAGTGCATATCCTAATACACTATCCAAAATTTAGTGTTTCCCGGTTGATGCCTAGATTACTTTATTGATATATACCGTGCAATGATCCCCCACACTGGCATATGGGAGGGGTCATATATGTGAAATATGTTTCTTCAGATCATGGCGATAATTTTTCATGTGTAAACAAGATCCTTTAAAAAAAGTATAATTACCGTGTATTACTATCTCATGTGATGTTAAATACTGGAGATGATTGCTGTGTAAAAAGGATGTACGATCATTCTCATACTTGGGAAGGAGTTCACATTTGCCCAGTTATGATACATTTGTGCAAAAATTGATTGATATGTTACTGTGGATTGGGATTTTCTGTTTGACATAGCTCTATATGCTGCATAAACTGAGATCATATGCGGATAAAACATCCCTTATGAAAGGGTATACTCACATTGAATCTATTTAGGAATACCTTGAACCCACATCGAATACAATTTACATGTGAAATTGTGTTTATTTATCGTATCTTCTCCTTCTTCAATTTTTTCTTTCATCTCTTACCCTATTTCGTGGACTCTCATCTACGATTCCTAGGAGTAATCCTGGGTCTAACATAGACAGCAGATCCACACTCTTTCTCAAATCTACTGATTAGGTGCACTCTCATTGGTGAGTGTTACTATCTCATTTACTCTCATTTACGTGTTACTATCATACCTCACCGCTAGAGCCCAATCTCGTCCGATCTTGGAAGCAAAACGGTGATGGGCTGGGTCAGTATCTGTGGGGTGACCCTCAGAGAATACCCAGTGTAGTAATTTGAGGTTGTTCTTTCCAAACTCAATACCAACAGCAGGATCACCACTGCTTCTTCCTTCTAACTTTGACCTACCCTGATTTTCTTCAGGCAGGAATCGAATTAAAAATTAATAATCTGTTAATTTCAGTGATACATAGGCACACACCCCAAGGTTCATGTGCTGATTAAATATTTCAATTAGTGAGATAAGCATATGTGTCGACAGAGCACTCTAAACAATAGAGGATGAGATGTGACAGCGGATATATGGGACAGATACTCCCGTTGTAATAGGTACCTATTCGTGCATGACCTACTCAGGTCCCACCAAAACAAGCATTGCTTGTACTGGTAAGGCATAAGACAGATGTATGACGACTGTGCCTACATCCCTATGCCAGTCTATATTGGGTATAGACCAAATCAGAACATACCATGATTTTTACTCTATTAATATATTTGTGTTGCTTATGTTTTCTTTCTTCTTTTTTTTGTACCAACTCCATGGGGAGAATTAGTGGATACTGAACTTATTTTAACGAGACATAATAAACGCTATGTTTTAATAATATCATTATAACTTGAACAAGAGTGCACCCAAACAAGAGTCTTCTTTAATCCATTTTTGCTCTAGCTGTTTTCTGACTCTGGGTGCACCACCAGACCTTAATTAGAGATTATCTCTGCATATATGAATGATGGTCCATAAAAACACATGTAATTGTGTATGACTGGTGCGGAATCACCAACCTTCCTTGTACTGTATGAGAAATGATCACTGCTACCATTTACATAAGAGATTCTGTCTATACAGTACTGTGTCGTACATTTATTGTAACCTGACCTCCCTCCCTTTCTATGAAATGAGCAGGGGGGATGGGGGAGGTGGTAACTAAATACTGTGTTTGGATATATGAGCGTCCAAGTCCTGTAACGGCATACACAAACACCAATGGGGAGGGATCACTGCTTACAGTATGGCACGGCTTGAAATCTCAGACTATAAGATTTACAGTACAGTAGCCATGCTGTGTGATTTTTCTTAAGTTGCTTCCTTAATATGGTACTTTACACATATTCTACTGTATTATGGGAAACAAAAATTGTTGGGTGTACAGTAGGCTGGTCTATAAATATACTATACAGTAAGTCAGTTTCCAAATCCCTGCTGTACAGTGTGAAGTAAAAAAAAATTAATAAATGGATCAGTAAAGAAAATGCTCCATGTAGAGTTCTGTACAGGAAATGTGTATTAGAGATATACTGTATACACTAAATGTACAGTAAACTATAATTTTTTATTACAAACACACAAATGTATCCCAGATGCAAATCTGCTGTACTGTACAGTACAGCAGACAGCTTATGGTGACAGGACTCACTTATCCACACCCATAGTCACTATGCGAGTCTCTTCAGAACGACTTAGTTAAATTAGAAGCATGGGCAGCCAAATGGAGAATGCGCTTCAACACAGACAAGTGTAAGGTAATGCACTGTGGTAACAAGAACAAAAATTACACCTACCTACTAAATGGGGTAAAATTAGGGGATTCTGTACTGGAAAAGGACTTGGGTGTCCTCATAGATAGCAAGCTAAGCAGTAGTACCCAAAGTAGGACTGCAGCAAAGAAGGCTAATAAGATATTAGCATGCATAAAACGGGGTATTGATGCTAGGGACGAGAGTATTATACTCCCGTTATATAAATCCCTAGTGAGGCCACACCTTGAATACTGTGTACAATTCTGGGCACCGTACTACAAAAAGGATATCCTGGAGCTTGAAAAGGTACAGAGGAGGGCGACCAAACTAAATAAGGGCATGGAGACGATGGAATACAAGGAAAGGCTTGAAAGACTAGGCATGTTTACATTGGAAAAGCGGAGACTAAGAGGGGATATGATCAACATCTACAAATATATAAGGGGACAATACACAGAGCTTGCGCGGGACCTGTTTTTGGTTAGATCAACACAGAGGACTCGTGGACACTCGCTCAGGTTAGAGGAGAGGAGATTCCGCACAATACGGCGTAAAGGCTTTTTCACGGTAAGGACAATACGTGTTTGGAATTCCCTGCCCGAGGGAGTTGTAATGGCAGAATCTGTCAACACCTTTAAGAATGGGTTAGATAAATTCCTAATGGATAAGGATATCCAGGGGTATGGTGCATAGTCATGCATTATAGTTACTATAAATAGGGATAAAATGCAACGGCTGACAGCAGCATCAGTCAGAAATTTTAGTCAAATCATCATGCATAGGAGACCACAAATAGGTTGAACTCGATGGACAATTGTCTTTTTTCAACCTCAGATACTATGTTACTATGTTACTGTGTATTTTAGATAGCGTAATGAGACACTCCTGCATCATTGCCCTGATTCATGTAAAACCTTTGTGTATACAGTATTTCTATAGAATGTAGTTACAGTACAGTACAGTATACTACAATAGAAAAAAAATTAATAAAGTGTCACAAAAAAGGCATGTGCACGCCTCATGACAGATACACAAGCTCATGTCTAAATGTAAGCAATGATCCCTTGCCATTTGTTTTAGATTATGCCCTAATGGCTACGGGTCTTGGCCGCTCACATACTGTACTGTACTATACTGTATCCCTAACTTCAATGGACCATACTGTAGCTTAAACTCATTGTTTTGCATCTGTATACACTATATTTAGTAATTGATCATTCTAGGGGACCTCATTGCCCCTGTGTATTTTAGCTAGGGTATTGAGACGCTCCTTCCGTAATGCCCTGTCACTTGCAAAACCTATGCCATTGCTGGCTCCATAGCTGAGTGCTTCCATGAGGCAAGGAGTCACGGGTGGTAGCCATTACCATGGTTGGTAGCACACTTATCCCTATATCCCCTGTGTATTTTAGCTAAGGTATTGAGATGCTCCTTCAGCATTGCCCTGGCACTGGCAAAACCTATGCCATCACTGGCTCCGTAGCTGAGGGCTTCCATGAGGCAAACAGTCACGGGTGGTAGCCATTTCAATCAAGGCTGGCCTGCTACAGTATTGTATGTGTACCGTAAGGTGCATAGAGCTCGCTTATCCTCAAAGCCGCTGTATATTTTAGATACGCTCCTGCAGCTTTGCCCTGCTTCATGTAAAACTTGTGTATACACTTCTAGTGAATGTGAAGGTATAGTACAATAGATCCAAAAATAAAAAATGAATACAGTGTCAGGAAAAAATTAACATGCATTCGCATTTTGGGAATCGAAGCCGGGACTCTAAGCATGGAAAGTTGCACACTTCACCACTCAGACACGTCGCCGCATGACAGATGTATATTATACCATAATGGCTACGGGATTTGGATGATCACATATCCCTAACATCAATAGACCATACCTGTAACACGTTCGTTTGTGTCTATATACATTACCATTTTTATGTGTTGATTTCGGGACTTGGACGCTCACATATTCCTAATGTCAATGGACTTTGCTGTGGCTTTATCACATTCATTTGCATCTGTATATACTGTACTACAGTATTTGCTTCTGTATTGTATATACTGTAATATACTGTATGACATTCTGTAGCATATTGTAGCGTAATGAGACACACCAGTAAAGTAGTTTTTATGCTGTAGTTCAGTTAATGTATTTTAATGGAGACCACACACATGCACAATGGTGATTTTAAAAAGCGACATCTCGTGGATGATCGCAGGTATTACACTGAAAGGTGACGCCAAACACTCTGTGTGCCTCCCTATGTTAGGCAATCCTCCTTGCACCCAGTCACGCTTCGTATGCCTGATTGCGACTACCGCCTCAGCCAGCAAAGATAATTGAGGCTCCATCTGTATGTCTATTGAGGGCTTAAAGTGTCCTGGAGATATGGTAGAACTCATTGCTCCCTTTACCTACCCCTGCCCAAAAGGTGGAGCCAGGGCCAGTGCATTGGCTTTTGGCACCCCCTGCAAATTATAAGTTTGTGACCTACCTCCCTAACTTTATAAAGGGACATTGGTCTCACAAGGAACATAGATATGAGAGGACACTCCCACCATATAAAATGGAAGTTACACCAACAGTGCCACACAGTAGTATCTCCAATTCAAATTACACCACACAGTAGCACAATCTTAATCACATTACACCACAGTAGTGCCCCTGATTCATATTACACCACATAGTAGTATCCCTTATTCAGATTAAGACACACAGTAGTGCCCCTTATTTGCATTATATCACTCAGTAGTGCCCCTTATGCACATCACACTACACAGTGGTACCCCTAAAACACATTATACCACACAGTAATGCTCCTTATACACAGTGCCCACAAACACAATTCCCACAGTAGTAGTGCCCCTTACACATAATGCCCACAGAGGGCTGGTTCTAGACCTTGTGGCAACCAGGGCAAAAGTTTGCATTGGCGCCCCCTTCCATGTAAAATAAGGTTAGTGCACGCCGTAGGCGCACAGCAAAAAATAGGAACGTGGCTTCATGGGGAAGGGGCATGGCAACAGAATAGTACCAATTCACATTACACTGCACAGTAGTGTCCATCAGTCACATAACACCACACAGTGGTACCCCTTTATGCACATAACACCAGGTAGTTCCCCTTATACACATTATGCCAGGTAGAGACCCTTATACAACAGGAAAAACAAAATCACTTTAAAAGAAAAACAGATTCATGCCCTTTACATTATTTTTCATTTTTCCTCCTTATAGTAATGCCCCTTACTCATTATGCCAGACACCATAAAGCTCAATACACGCTATGCCACACACAAGAATGTCCATTACATGTTATGCCATACACAGCAATGTCTATTAGAACTTATGGCACACACCATAATGCCCATTACAAATTATGCCACATACCGTAATGCTCATTACACATTACGCCACACACTATTATTGACATTAAATGTTATGCCACACACCGTAATGGCCATTACATATTACGCCACATGGTATGGCTTCTAATTATTTTTCAATTACCTGCTGTTTACCAAGAGTTTTATGCTCACTGCCAGGGGTTTCATGCTTGTCGCCAAGGGTCTCATGCTCATTCCCAGGTGTCTCATGCACATTGTCAAGGGTTTCATGCTCACTGCCAGGGGTCTCATGCTCACTGGCAGGGGTTTCATGCTGACTGGCAGGGGTTTCATGCTCATTGCCAGGGGTCTCATGGTCACTTGCAAGGGGTCTCATGCTCATTGCCACGGGGTTCATGATCACTGGCACGGGTCTCATGCTCACTGGAAGAGGTCTCATGTCAAGTAGGACTCTAGCATCTGAATGGTATCGGCGGCTGTGGGTGCCCATGCAGCCCACAGCACCTGCTGCAGCCAGGCTGGGAATGCAGGATGTGGGCACCTGTGGGGTGACTGCCACCATGCCCTCAGGCTGTAGCGCCCACCCAGCTTGTCAGCACCTGGAACCAATCCTGAACCCACATTAGCAGTGCCACTTATACATGATGCCCACAGCAGAACTGTTTATACACATTATGCCCACAGAAATGCTGCTTATACTCATAATGCCCACAGTAGTAGTGCCCCTTAGACAAATAATGCCCACAGTAATGCTCCTTATACCAGTGACATGCGGTGGGGTGAGGCAGAGCCTTTCCTGTCATACTAACATAAACGCCACTGTTTTGACTGTACAAAGTATCTAAAAAATACAAAGAATATGTTAGAAATATCTTCTTTCTGTTATTCTTATCATTTTTGTAGTCAAAACTCTGAAATAAAAAGTCTATGGCAGGTGAGGCAGTGCCCATCTTTTTTTGCACATCTCTGATCAAAACTCACCAAATTTCCAGGAGTTTATACTACTGCACCTTAGCATAATGCCCACATGAACCCTTTGGCTCATATATTGTGTGTAAATTTAGCTATGGCACTAGCCAGTGCCTCCTGAGCCATTTACCTCCCTGCCTTATATACATCTCTGCCTCTGTCACTCCAGCAGCTCACCACCTGTCTCACCCCAGCAGCTCCATACTCTGTGTACCTCCAACAGCTTTCCCACCTATCTGTGTCCTTCCAGCCCCCTCTTATCTTGTCTTCAGCATGCACAGCAAAGAGCCTGATCTTCTTCACTTCAGTGGTGGTGACAGCAAGACATCACATACGCCATGCCAGAAAAGGAAGCCTCTGGGACCTGAAGACGAATGCCATCCGACAGACACAGTGTGTATGAGTTCTAGGAGGGTCGGGCTGAAGGAGTAGGAGGACCATGGAGCTGCTCGGACCTGAAAAAGGGGGAGGGGGCTGCAGCTCGTCAGTGACACTAGCGCCACCTGCATCATCTATTGACATGGGTGGTGAGTGATACAGGCTTTTCTCTTGGAATTACTGTGCAGGGCCATGGAGGAGGTAGAACTAGTTCCACTTACCATTACAGATGATGGAACTTGGTTCCACCCCATTCCCCACCACTTTAACCCGTGTGTTTGACTGAAGAAGTATAATAGGCAATACAAAAGTGTTAAATACATTTTATGGGGTTTGATATCTGGGTTTCATGTCTTTCGCTGACACAATGTCATGGCTTTATGTTTAGTCTAAGTAGATATAGAACCTAAATAAATAAATAAATAAGTAAAATATAAAAATACATATTTAAAATATATGAGACTTTCATCTTACATTTACTCAAAGGTAAAAAAAAAAATCCCTTATATCGCCCAATTTTGGCTATATTAAGATGTCAAGGTTATGTCTAAATTATTATATTCCTTTTATCAAGACACATTTAATACCGTCAATTCCCCAATAAATTTACATCTCTTCAGAATTTAACTTAATGCAGTAAAAATGAATGAGAGCCAGCCAAAATAAATTCATTTTTTAGTCCCATAAATCACACAAGAAGTTTTATTACTCAATAGTCATAGCTCTTTTGATAAACTTTATTTTTTGTATCTTACAAAAATCATTATTCCTTTAAAATATAGAACACATTTTTTAATAGGATTCATAGAGATATAGCTGAATTATATAAATTTTGTCTTTTTCACAATTTAAAGGCTGTGATCCGTAACGATATTTAAGACAAATTGTGAATCTTTAATTTCCCAAATGGCCCTTTTAAGTTCATCTTTCTCTCATTTAAATGTTGAAATTCTGATTTAAGTCTGTAAACTGACTGGAGCACTCGCTCCCTTATGAAATAAATATGAAAGGCTTGTTTGCTCAACTAGCCGACTTGTAACTCTAAGGGGTATTAGACAAGGTTATGAAAGTCCCACCTGACAGTTCATGTTTTTGGAAACAGCGTCTTTTCAAGTAATCCGGTTGCCAATGTTTTTATCTTCCAATCTTATCACTTGAATGCAACATATTGCTACTTCTGAGAGAACAAGTTAAAGGACTAACACACTTGTCATATGTGATATCATGTAACAGTTCTTATGCTGTAGTTCACATTATCCTCTCATGAAAAGAGGGGTCAAACAGTTGTATTTTTAATTTTATCTAGTTCTGCATATCACGCAGTTTTGTTGACTTTGAGAACCACACATTAAAGTTCTGTTATGTTTCTTTGGTCATAAGTGTAGACAGGGTTTGACCGGCAAATGTCAACCTAAGGGGCCCTGCTTTTCTAGCAGGATATTGTAATAGAACAATGAGTGTGATGATAAATCTGTAAACTGTTATATCAAGAGCTGTACACATTTAAAGCACTTACCATCTGACACAGCAGATACTGCACGTTTCTTGTGACATCTATGAATTATGAGGGAATTCCAGGGGTCTCTATACAATACACAGAACACTACAGTGACCAATATTCAATACAGGGAACATTCTAGAGGCTGATATAAAATACAGGAACCATTTTAGTGACCGATACACAATATACAAAATTGGGAGCATTCTAGAGACTGACATTCAATATAGGGGCATATAGTGACCATGATTATTATAAATAATATGATTAATCAATTTAATACATGTATTTAGTAAAGTCCCACTATACATGCAAATACTGATGTGGTATATAAACATACATTAACTTACAACATCTCCTACATATACAATACATCAAAACAAACTGTAGACAAAATAGTGATCACTTTATAGTGTTAAAATAAAGAATAAATGACCATTCCCAATGTTATCCTTTTATGACGCATGTAATAAAATCAGAATCCCTATCTGAATCCCCTCTTCCTTGTAAAAATAAGGCTTCAGATGTACAGTATGTCATATATATTTACATGATTCTTTTGTGCCACAAGCCTCTTACATTTGGTATAAAGCATTGGCTTAAAGTTTACATTTTACAGAAATTCTGATACACATTAATGGAAGAGAACATTCACTGCACCAAGTCATTTCCAAATGATTCTTACTTTTACATTCACAAGGTCTCTAAAGGGGCAGTCAAGCTATGTATTTACCTCTTCAAAGGCAAACCGTAATGAGGATACAGAAGAGGTGAAAACCAAACCTCCAAATTAATTTACGGTAATACCCATTCATGAAAAACAGAAATAAACTATATATAATCTGAAATAATGGTCCTTACTTTAAGTCACAAATTCACAATTAACACATCTGCAGGGAGCATAGAAAAGATAAATCCTATTGAATAACTAATAATAATCACCCCAATAGAATCGTGACTACTGTGCACATGTCAGGCTCCTAAAATTACCTGAGACTTGAGCATCTAGACTTGTTTCTTTAATAATTATACAGAAAGGCCTGCAAAGATCTGATAGAATGTGCAAGTACTGTAAATTAGATGACTGTTATTACTATATGCATACCAAGTGATCCGGTTGAATTCTTACTCTTGGAAGGGAGTAATTTCTGGATGCACATCTCAGCAAAGGTCATCAGTGGCTCTGCCTTTCCAGTTGATTGCTCAGTAATTTTGGAGACCTCTTGAATTGAAATGTAATGGACCATAATGGTCAGAAGAAATGGCAGGCTGGCTTTGCTCTGCTACCTATTAGCCAAAACTGCAAGTTAATGAAAAATTGAAATGCAGTGCCGAGTGTTGAGGAACAGGGAGCAGAGCCAGCAAGACTCTTAGTATCAGTCTGACCTGGGCTGGCTTTGGGGTGTTCGGCACCCTCCTGCAAACTATAAATTAGCGCCCTCCCTCCCATACTTTGCAAAGGGATAATGTGCCACAAAAAGGGGTGTGGACACACAAAGAAGGGTCATGGCCACACAATAATACCCACATTTCAAATTACGACACATAGTAGCATAATTTTAGTCACATTCCACCACATAGTAATGTCCCTTTATTCACATTATGACACATAGTAGTGTCCCTTATTCATGTTACGCCACATAGTAATGCCCCTTATACATATTATGCTACACAGTAGTGCCCCTTATATACAATGCTCACAGTACTAGTGCCGCTTATACACATAATCCCCCGGTAGTGGTGCCCCTTATACACAAAACACCCACAGTAGTAGTGCCGCTGTACACATAACCCCCCTGTAGTAGCACCCTTTATACACATAATGCCCATGGGTAGCAGGTGCCACTGATCGAGTTGCGCTAGCCCTGTATACATTTCTGGAAGCAGCCCTACTATTGGTGGGTCTGTTGAGAGGATGGGGTCTGAGGGTAGTGGGATACTCACTCTAAATTGGAGGCAATTGTGGCCTGCCTTGCATCTGTTGCGGCAGTTGTGTTTGTGACTTTATGCTAACGCTGCTACATTGGTTAACAGTGGCCTTGGGAAGGATGCATGTGGAAGTTTGCTGGCTCTGACAAGCTCACTCTGCATTTTCCACAAACACACTGGAACCAAACCATTTCAGTATACACACTGTGACCATAGCTTATCCCGCTTGGACCACAGAAAGAGACACATGCTTGTCTGAAACTTACATATTTTTTTCTAAATTTTTCTTTTTTACTTTTTTCAACATTTATTTTCTTTATACAAGTCAGACTTATAAATATGAACTTTATTTATGTATGTATGTTTTAATATGGGGGCTAAGCAGTAACCCCTACCCACTTATCAGTGGGATGTAGTTGGCATCCCAACGTATGGGATGCCAGCCGTCAGGAGACAGGGACCAGAGTCCCAACACCTGTCAGAATGCTGGCACCAGAATCCTGAACGTAAGTATGCTGGGGAGGGTAAGGGCTAGGCTGCAGGGGGAAGGCTTAGGGTTAGGCTGTGGGAAGGGAGGGTTAGGCTGTGGGTAGGGAGGGTTTAGGCTGCGGTGGGGGGTTAGGGTTAGGCTGTGTGGAGGGAGGTTTAGGGTTAGGCTGCAGGCGGTATAGAGTTAGGCTGTGTGGGGGGCAGTTAGGCTGCAGGGGGTGGGTTAGGCTGCTAAAGGGATATGGTTAGGCTGTGGGTGGGTTAGGGTTAGGCTGTGGGGAGGGTTAGGCTGCATGAGGGGGTGGTTAGGGTTAGGCTTCAGGGGGAGGGTTAGGCTGCAAGGGGAGGGATAGGGTTAGGCTTCGGGGGGAGGGTTAGGGTTAAGCTGCAGGAGGAGAGTTAGGCTGCAGGAATGGTCAGTTAGGCTGCAGGAAGGGTCAGTTAGGCTGCAGGGGGCGGTCGGATACGCTATAGGGGGAGGGTTAGGGTTAGTGTAGGAGGGTTAGGGTTACACTGCAGTACCTTCTAACTGTTGCTGTCTTGCAGACCTCCATTAGCCTGCAGTCCCGGTACTCAGCTCACTCTCCTCTACCTAAGCTGTGAGCTGATTAGCTGCAGGGTAGCCCACTCTGCACACTGCATCATCTGTCACCTGCAGCCTCAGCTGTAGCAGAGTCCAAGCCAGGGCTGTGAACGACAACATTTTACCATGGAGACCCTGCGGCCAGTCTCTTTTCCCCTTCTTGCATCCTTTGATGCTGCTCAGGGCTCTGCCTGCTGTAGACTACAGGGAACCCTGCAGTGGCACTGGCAGCAGCCAGCTAACATTAAACTACCAGCTGGGCTACATATATGGAGCCCTACATTACGTCCAGCGCGGCTCCGCTGAACACATGCCCGACTCCTTACATAAACCTGATAGTAGCCAGCAGTGTGAGAAAGGGGGTCCGCTGCCTGTCAGCAGTAATCCAGGGAGTGGATGAGTAAACCGTGCAGGAGCAGGCCCCACCACTAAAATCTACCTGGCAGCAGGTCAGACGCCAATGACACATCCAGACCTGCTGCCAGCGGGGAGGCGCCGCACTTCACATTGCTGGTGCTGCTGCCTGTCAGTCTGACAAGCACAGTGGCAGCCAGCAACAACGGTTGACCCAGAAGCAGAGTAACAGAGTGGGGAGAGCGCCTCTTCTTGCCAGCGCCTCCCTGCAATGCATGCCCTTGCTGACCGGGTTCCTCTGGAGCTGCACTGATGCATGCTGCAGGTGTCCCAAGACAGCACAGCTATGCTCTACTTGCACTCCTATCCTATCAGCAATGCTCCTGATTACCAAAAATATCCACTCCCCCTCTCGGTGGCTACAGGCAGGGGTGTATTAACAAAGGTGAAGGCTTGTGTGCCATATTCTCCTTCCAGGCCCCCTCTTCTGTAGCCGGCACCTGGCAGCACAATAGAGTCTGAGGACTAGTGGTCGCTGAATACTTGCTGTTCTTTCTTCTGCCACCATATTTCTGTTAAAATAAATAAATAAATAAAGCTGACCTTTATTTTTGAATGGCTAATTTTCATGTTGTTATTTTAGTTACATGTACAGTAAGTTTAGTGTTAAGTAGAGATGAGCGGGTTCGGTTCCCTGAGAACCGAACCTGCCTGAACTTCACCACCCGAGCCCAGATCCGAGTCAGGCTCGGGTTTTCCTGCCTTACTCGGAAACCAGAACAAGGTAAAACATCATCATCCCTCTGTCGGATTCTCGCAGGTTTTGGAGTCCATATTAGGAGCCGCACGTCGCCGACATTTTCACGCATTGGATAGTGTAGAGAGAGGACGTGTCTCCATCCTCAGTGTCCTGCATCCGTTCAGTGGTAGTGTCTTGTGCTGCATCAATCCAGACACAGTGGTTGTGTCCTCTGCTGCCATATGTCCAGTGCTGCTGTATAAGTCCAGTCCAGTGGTGCTGTGTTGTGCTGCATCAGTTCAGTGGTGGTGTATTGTGCTGCATCAGTCCAGTCACAGTGATGGTGTCCTCTGCTGCCATATCTTCAGTGCTGCTGTATAAGTCCAGTCCATTGCAGTGGTGTGGTGCTATCCTGCATCAGTCCAGTGGTGGTGTCCCGGTGCTGCTGTATATGTCCAGTGGTACTGCCGTATAAGTCCAGTGGTACTACCGCATAATTCCAGTGGTACTGGTGTATAAATCCAGTGATCATGGCGTATAAGTCCAGTCCAGTGATACTGCCGTATATATGTCCAGTGGTAGTGCCGTATAAGTCCAGTGGTACTGCCGTATAATTCCAGTGATCCTGCCATATAATTCCAGTGGTACTGGCGTATAAGTCCAGTCAAGTGATACTGCCGTATATGTCCAGTGGTACTGCCGTATAATTCCAGTGGTACTGCCGTATAATTCCAGTGGTACAGCCGTATAATTCCAGTGGTACTGGCATATAAATCCAGGGATCCTGCAATATAATTCCAGTGGTACTGGCGTATAAGTCCAGTACAGTGACATTGCCGTATATGTCCAGTGGTACTGCCGAATAATTCCAGTGGTACTGCCATATAATTCCAGTGATCCTGCCGTATAATTCCATTGGTACTGCCATATAAATTCAGTGATCCTGCCATATAATTCTATTGGTACTGGCATATAAATCTAGTCCAGTGATATTGTCCTATATGTCCAGTGGTACTGCCGTATAAGTCCAGTGGTACTGCCATATAATTCTAGTGATCCTGATTTATAATTCCAGTGGTACTGGCATAAAAGTCCAGGGATCCTGTCGTATAATTCCAGTGGTACTGGCGTATAAGTACAGTCCAGTGATACTGCCGTATATGTCCAGTGGCACTGCGTATAAGTCCAGTGGTACTACCATATAATTCCAGTGTGTATAATTCCAGTGGTACTGGCGTATAAGTCCAGTGATCCCGCCATATAATTCCAGTGGTACTGGCGTATAAATCCATTCCAGTGATACTGTCATATATGTCCAGTGATCCTGCTGTATAATTCCAGTGGTACTTGTGTATAAGTCCAGTGATCCTGCTGTATAATTCCAGTGGTACTGGCGTATAAGTCCAGTACAGTTATACTGCCGTATATGTCCAGTGGTACTGCCATATAAGTCCAGTGGTACTGCTGTATAATTCCAGTGATCCTGCCGTATAATTCCAGTGGTACTAGCATATAAATCCAGTGATCCTGCCGTATAATTCCAGTGGTACTGGCGTATAAGTCCAGTCCAGTGATACTGATGTATATGTCCAGTGATCCTGCCGTATAATTCCAGTGGTACTGGCGTATATGTCCAGTAGAGTGATACTGTGGCAGTGGTACTGGCGTATAAGTCCAGTGATCCTGCTGTATAATTCCAGTGGTACTGCGTATAATTCCAGTGATCCTGCCGTATAATTCCAGTGATACTGCCATATAAGTCCAGTGGTACTGGCGTATAAGTCCAGTCCAGTAATACTGCCATATATGTCCAGTGGTACTGCTGTATAAGTCCAGTGGTACTGCGTATAATTCCAGTGATCCTGCCGTATAATTCCAGTAATACTGCCATATAATTCCAGTGATCCTGCCATATAATTCCAGTGGTACTGGCGTGTCGAAGTCGAAAATGCATCAAGTAAATGCATCAAGTACAAACACCACACAGAGTGGCCTCCGTGCGTGTGCTTGTTCTGCCATGCGTGCACATGCCCGCACGCTGCGTACATTGGCTCATAAGGTCCTGCGTATTAGCGCGTGGTATGAGTAAATACGGTAGCATATGCATTCGCATGGAAAAGCCACAAAGACATATCTCATATTTAATCCACATAGCTCATAATTTATATATAGCCTACACACACCACACCAGCAAGTTACATTTACTTTAGAAATGGAACAATAGAGGGATTCAACTTTACAGGACATGAGGGGACAGAATTAGGTTAGGAGGTGGTGTTTGGTATCCAGTTGTACAGTATTTCAAGGGCAATATTCCAATGGCAGTTTGCAGAAAGTAGCACGCTCCAATATATTATTAATATCACACTGTACTGTACTCTTGATATTCAGCGGGAACCCAGTGGAGAACATCTGCAAGTGCACCTAAACCAGGCATCGCCCACCTATTCAAACCAACCTATGGGGGTAATTCTGAGTTGATAGCAGCAGGATTTTTGTTAGAAGTTGGGCAAAACCATGTGCACTGCAGGGGAGGCAGATATAACATGTGCAGAGAGAGTTAGATTTGGGTGGGTTATTTTGTTTCTGTGCAGGGTAAATACTGGCTGCTTTATTTTTACACTGCAATTTAGATTGCAGATTGAACACACCACACCCAAATCTAACTCTCTCTGCACATGTTATATCTGCCTCCCTTGCAGTGCACATAGTTTTGCCCAACTGCTAACAAAAATCCTGCTGCGATCAACTCAGAATTACCCCCAATGACCCCTGCTGTACTATAAATGACCAGCTCTTTGACCTATGAAAGAAGAGATTACAGTTTCCTTTGTTTCATGCTTTGAACCATTGTATAAAACCAAGCCTCCTGGCTGGCCTCAGTCTATTCTCTGAAGGTCATGTATTTAGATTAACAGAGGATCGGAACTGGGTTGCGCAGGTGAACAAACGTATGTATCCATTGATTGTAGCCTTTTCTCTTATGTGATTGTATTTCTGTTGTACCCCCTTTTGAGTAAATATTTGTTGCTTGGTTGGACCACAACATTACATAACAACTGGTGTCGCATTGCTTTCCTGTTAGGGGTTATAAAGTATATTCCACTGCACGTGTAGCTACTTTGTGCTTACAGTGTGACGGTGTGCTTACGCAATGTGTATGCATTTCATAGGGGTTTCACACACACGCTTAGAGGGTTGCAGCAGCCTGAACATTTCTATGTTTAAGGTATTGCTTTTTTTTTCTTCCTGTAAGTTAATCAGACTTTATCAGGCGTATAAGTCCAGTGATACTGCCATATAATTCAAGTGGTATTGCAGTATAAATCCAGTCCAGTGGTGCTGCCATATAAGTTCAGTGGTGCTGTCCTGTGCTGTATATTATTTACTCCAAATAAAGGGGTTATTAATATTTAATCCAAATAATTTTCACAGGTTTTCCCTGTGTGGTGTAGAGGTACGCTCTCCTGTACCCCATATTGTTATATAACTCCAGAAAAATAATGGAGAACAAAAATTTGGAGGCTACAATAGGGAAAGATCAAGAACCACTTCCTCCTAGTGCTGAAGCTGCTGCCATTAGTTATGACATAGATGATGAAATCCTATCAAGGTCGTCTGCCAAGGCCGATGCCAAATGTGATAGTACAGGGCATGTAAAATCCAAAAAGCCAAAGTTCAGTAAAAAGACCCCCCAAAAAATTTAAATGGTCTGAGGAGAAACGTAAACTTGCCAATATGCCATTTACGACACGGAGTGGCAAGGAACGGCTAAGGCCCTGGCTTATGTTCATGACTAGTGGTTCAGCTTCACATGATGATGGAAGCCCTCATCCTCCCGCTAGAAAAATTATTAGAGTTAAGCTGGCAAAAGCACAGCAAAGAACTGTGCATTCTAAGATGGTATCACAAATCCCCAAGGAGAGTCCAAGTGTGTCGGCGGTTGCAATACCTGACCTCCCCAACACTGGACGGGAAGAGGTGGCTCCTTCCACCATTTGCACACCCTCTGCAAGTGCTGGAAGGAGAACCCATAGTCTAGTTTTTGATATTCAAATTGAAGATATCACTGTTGAAGTACACCAGAATGAGGATATGGGTGTTGCTGGCGCTGAGGAGGAAGTTGACGATAAGGATTCTTATGGTGATGTGGTTTGTTTAAATCAGGCAGCGGAGGAGACACCTGAGTTCGTGGGATGTAGAAGCCCATTGTGATGCCTGGGCAAAATACCAAAAAAACCACCTCTTCGATGTGGAATTATTTCTCAACAAATCCGGGCAACAGGTGTCAAGCCGTGTGTTGCCTCTGTCAATCTGTAATAAGTAGGGGTAAGAACGTTAACCACCTAGGAACATCCTCCCTTATATGTCACCCGCAGCGAAGTCATTGTCAAGTTGTGAAACTTTGGGTAAGTGCATAAGCAGTCCACTGACACCTAAATCCCTGCTTCCTCTTGTACCCAAGCTACTGCAAGCAACACCACCAACTCCCTCAACATCAACTTCCTCCTCAGTCAGGAACATCAGTAGTACTGCAGGCCATGTCAGTGGCAAGACTGAGGAGTCCTCTCCTAACCGGGATTCCTCCGGAGGATCCTTGAGTGGTACACCTGCTGTTGCTACCGCTGCTGTTGTTTCTGCTGGGAGTCGATCGTCATCCCAGAGGGGAAGGTTGACTACCACTTGCACTACTTCAATTAAGCAATTGACTGTCCAACAGTCCTTTGTGAGGAAGATGAAATATGACAGAAGTCATTATTTTGCAAAATGGATAACTGAGTCCTTGACAGCTATGTTGGTGTTAGACGTGCATCCGGTATCCGCCATTAGTTCAGTGGGACTTAGAGAATTGTTTGAGGTAGTGTCCCCCCGGGTACCACATCCCATCTAGGTTCCACTTCACTAGGCAGGCGATACCGAGAATGAACAGAGACGTCAGAAAAAGTGTCCTCAGTGTCCTTAAAAATGCAGTTGTACCCACAGTCCACATAACCACGGACATGTGGACAAGTGGAACAGGGCAGACTAAGGACTATATGACTGTAAAAGCCCACTAGGTGGATGTATTGCCTCACACAGCAACAACAGCAGTGGAACCAGTAGCAGCATTTCGCAAATGACAACTCATTCCTAGGCAGGCTATGCTATGTATCACTGCTTTCTGTAAGAGGCACAGAGCTGACAACCTCTTACGGAAACTGAGGAACATCATCGCAGAATAGCTTAGACTCTCCAGGGGATTTGTGATATCGGACAACGCCACCAATATTGTGCGTGCATTACAATTGGGCAAATTCCAGCACGTCCAATGTTTTGTACATACAATTAATTTGGGGGTGCAGAATTTTTTTTAAATGACAGGGGCGTGCAGGAAATGCTGTCAATGGCCTGGAAATTTGCGGGCCACTTTCGGCATTCAGCCACTGCGTCCTGAAGCAAGAGGTGGTAACGAGGTGGAATTCAGCACTCTATATGCTTCAGAGGATGGAGGAGCAGCAAAAGGCCATTCAAGACTTTACATCCACCTACGATATAGGCAAAGGAGGGGGAATTCACCTGACTCAAGTGCAGTGTAGAATGATTTTCGTCTTGTGCAAGGTTCTCCAACCCTTCGAACTTGCCACATGTGAAGTCAATTCAGACACTGCCAGCTTGAGTCAGGTCATTCCCCTCATCAGGCTTTTGCAGAAGCAGCTGGAGAAATTGATGGATGAGCTAAGACAGAGCGATTCCGCTAAGTATGTGGGACTTGTGGATGGAGCCCTTCATTTGCTTAACCAGGATTCAAGGGTGGTCAATCTGTTGAAATCAGAGCACTACATTTTGGCCACTGTGCTCGATCCTAGGTTTAAAGCCTATGTTGTATCTCTCTTTCTGGCATACAGAAGTCTGCAGAGGTTCAAAGTCCTGCTGGTGAGAAAATTGTCAACTCAAGCGGAACGTGACCTGTTAACAGCTCCTCCTTCTTTTTCTCCCGCAAATGGGGCTGCGAGGAAAAGGACAAGATTTCCTAGCCCACCCGCTGTTGGTGATGCAGGGCAGGCAGGAGTGAGTGCTGACATCTGGTACGGACTGAAGGACCTGCCAGTTATTACTGACATGTCTACTGTCACTGCATATGATTCTGTCACCATTGAAAGAATGGTGGAGGATTATATGAGTGACAGCATCCAAGTAGGCATGTCAGACAGTCCGTACATATACTGGCAGGAAAAAGAAGCAATTTGGAGGCCCTTGCACAAACTGGCTTTATTTTACCTAAGTTGCCCACCCTCCAGTGTGTACTCCGAAAGTGTTTAGTGAAGCCGGTAACCTTGTCAGCGATCGGCGTAGGAGGTTACTTCCACAAAATGTGGAGAAGATGATGTTCATCAAAATGAATTATAAAGTCTTCCGGGAAGACCTTTACCAGCAATTGCCTCCAGAAAGTACACAGGAACCTGTGATGGTGGATTCCAGTGGGGACGAATTAATACTTAGTGAGGTGGATGTACACGATGAAATGGGGAAGGAATCGGAGGATGATGATGAGGTGGACATCTTGCCTCTGTAGAGCCAGTTTGTGCAAGGAGAGGTTGATTGCTTCTTTTTTGGTGGGGGCCCAAACAAAGCAGTCATTTCAGCCACAGTTGTGTGGCAGACCCTGTCGCTGAAATGATGGGTTTGTTAAAGTGTGCATGTCCTGTTTATACAACATAAGGGTGGGTGGGAGGGCCCAAGGACATTTCCATCTTGCACCTCTTTTTCTTCTCTGCATCATGTGCTGTTTGGGGACTACTTTTTTTAAGTGACATCCTGTCTGTAACTGCAGTGCCACTCCTAGATGGGCCAGGTGTTTGTGCCGCACACTTGTGTCGCTTAGCTTGGCCATCCAGCTACCTCATTGCACCTCTTTTTCTTCTTTGTATCATGTGCTGTTTGGGGCCTATTTTTTAAATCTGCCATCCTGTCTGACACTGCAGTGCCACTCCTAGATGAGCCAGGTGTTTGTGCTGCACACTTGGGGCGCTTAGCTTGGCCATCCAGCTACCTAATTGCACCTCTTTTTCTTCTTTGCATCATGTGCTGTTTGGGGACTAGTTTTTGAATAGTGCCATCTTGTCTGCAACTGCAGTGCCACTCCTAGATGGGCCAGGTGTTTGTGCCGCACACTTTTGTCGCTTAGCCTTGTCATACAGACACCTCGGTGCAACTAATTGGCCTTAAAAAAATATTGTGAGGTGTGAGGTGTTCAGAATAGACTGGAAATGAGTGGAAATGATTGTTATTGAGGTTAATAATACTGTAGGAGCAAAATTACCCCCCAATTCTGTTATTTTAGCTGTTTTTATGTTTTTTTTTAAAAAATCATCCAGATCCAAAACCAAAAGCAAAACATGAAAGGGTGGTTTTGGCAAAACCAAGCCAAAACCAAAACACGAAAATGGAATTAGAACTAAAACCAAAACACAAAACACGAAAAGTGCCAGCCGCACATCTCTAGTTAAGATTACTGATCTTCTGTCATCTGATCATAGAGAGTTTATAGAGGATGCAAATGTAATAAATATGAGATACTCAGCATGTGCAGAATGATTACCTAATTACTATATACAGGTCTATATAAAGTTAGCAAACTTGGTTTATCAAAATCTTTATAGTTTACCATGCTTGTAATAATAATATATAGGTATTATCTCTTCTAACATGAATGCATGCAATTCAGGCGCAAGTGCAGTCAGCCGATAAACTGCAA
Organism: Pseudophryne corroboree; assembly: GCF_028390025.1. NCBI lineage: Eukaryota > Metazoa > Chordata > Amphibia > Anura > Myobatrachidae > Pseudophryne > Pseudophryne corroboree. Next base: position 698,406,678 of record NC_086447.1, read on the forward strand.
AAAAATTGGGTTTGGGTACAACCCTGAAACCAGGCCAGAGTTTCGTATTTTCATAATATGAAGTGCTTATAGTAATGCTAGGTAAACATTGGCAGATTATTTTTGGTCTGCCCAACAATCGGACGATTTTTCAGGAAATTGTAGGCACCAAAATCTGAGCTACACATCTGAGCAAGATTTTTTTTTTGCAGTTACCAATTTTCTGCCTCATCACACTGCATTTGCATATGTCCACCCACAAAAAGGATGATGTAGTGAGAGGAAACATAGGAAATATGGTCAGATTATTGAGAACACACACACACACACACACACACACACACACACACACGCACACACACACACACACACACACACACACACACATTTTGCTCAATATCTGGAGATTGTGGCAAATATTTTTGGTCTGGGCCGATTGATCGGAAAATCGATAGTTCGGGTGTGTGTGTGCAAGATTTTCTCGAATTATCGTCAAAGTGCCGACACGAACGTTCGTACACAGTATACAATAAATCAGGCTGATGTCCCAATTATTGGCAAATTGCCCCAATAATTGTATAGTGTGTACCTAGCTTTAGTCTGGAGTTTAAGAAAAGCCCTGGTTCTGACCACGGGCCCAATTCAGACCTGATCGTAGATGTGCGAAAGAACAAAATCTTTGACATGCGGGGGGACGACCAGCACAGGGCTAGTCTGCCCCACATGCTGGGTCCTGCCCCCCCCCCCCACCGCAGATATGCGGAAGCATCGTACAGCGGCGATGCTTTCGCACCTTTCGAGTAGCTCCCTGCCTATGTAGCCTAGCTGTGAGGGCATATGGCATCTTGCTATGTTTTTGGCTGCAAACTGTCCAGACACGCCTGCGTTGTCTGGTCCATGCCCCGTAAACGCAGCTGCAACACCGCTGACATGCCCCGTAACCACCTCTGCCTGTCAATCAGGGAGAGGCGATTGCACAAGTGAGATGCCTTCGCATCTCCTGTGTGCGCATGTGCAGTGCGGCTGCTGTGCATGCGCACACCTCACCGCTGTAGTAGCAAAGTCCAGGTCTGAATTATGCCCCAATTCCTTCCATTACTTGGTGCAAACTCCACTATGTTGGCCATCTTCTGCAGAACCCTTATTGCCTTTGTGAGTTCAGGGGATAACCATTGTTAATTCCATTTATAAATGTCAACATTTCCACATTTTTGAAATTTAACAAAATGTGCTTCTTGGTTAGAATTGCACTAGCTGTACTGTAAACATGTTAACGATAATAAATCTAGCCACTTTTCCATCTCTTTCAGTCAATATTCCAGTCAAACTATAGGGTAAAACCGATATGTTTTCACTATTTTTGGACTTTCTTTTCTAAAAGAAATTCTACATCATTCCCATTTAAATAGATTGTTATTATAGTTAATAGACTTTTTTATTACTCTCGGGGGAATATGCAGTAGGTGATAGTTCTTCTGAATTCCATCAGAAGGTTCATTACCTCTGATAAGAGGCTGTTGTGAACACAGAAACACATTTTTGCTTGACATATTGTACTGTATTTATGTTTCTTTCCTCCAGGAGCTCCGGTTTCCTCCCACAATCCAAAAATATACAGGTAGGTTAATTAGCTCTCGACAAATTCTGTTTCTATGGCTATTATTTTCTCTAAATTACTATCCATTTGTTCTGCACCATGCAGCTGGCGGATCACATGCAATGATCTTTGATAGGGACTTTGTAATAAAGACTAATTTACAAACATCAACTATCATTATTATTACCAGTTATTTTATATAGTGCACACATATTCCGCAGCGCTTTACAGAGAATATTTGCCCAATCACATCAGTCCCTGACCCAGTGGAGCTTACAATCTATATTCCCTATCACATGTACACACAGACACATTCACGCTAGGGTTAATTTTTGTTGGGAGCCAATTAACCTACCAGAATATTTATTTTGATTGTGGGAGGAAACCAGAATACCCGGAGAAAACCCACACATGTACGGGGAGAATATACAAACTCCGCACAGTTAGAGCCATGGTGGGAATAGAATCCATTACCTCAGTGCTGTGAGCAATAATGCTAACCATTACACCATCCATACTGCCCCAGTTTGAGCATAGCCTTTTTAGAGAGTGTTCTGCTAAAGTTGGATTACATAGATAACCCAGTGTTTGACAAGATGAAGACAGTTCATCTCCAAGGTTTAAAAGGATTTGTGCTGTCCATGGTATCCTGGAGAAAGAGTAGTCTAACTGTACTTCCTCTGACCAAGTTTGATTGGCTGGGCTTTGGAGGCCTACAGGACAATACAATGGACCAATATCCTGTGAATTAAACTGCAAAACTGATTTTGTCAATGAATGCCTGTTGGTAAAGCATATCTTATGTGTTTCTGCACTGCACATGCTCTAGAACAAAAAGTACAGATGATGTAGAGGTGCGCCAGAAGATGTGTACAACTGCATATATAGTAAATATATTTCTGTGCATGCAATGTGGAATCACATATGTCTGATTTCTGTACAACAGCGTATCAGCCCAAGTTTACAATTACCCCAGAATCTGGTGAAATTCAGGAACGTAAAGAAAAGAATGCATCAGATGTTCATTTAGGTACAGATGTGTCCTCCCTCATCATTGCTGCAGTCACATTAATCCGCCGTTCCAGTCGTACCTAGTCCAGAGTGCGTTTACTAATGCTGAGTGTCTTTTTATGTGTCTTTTCCCCTGAAAATGCATCTTATTAGCATTGCTATATGAATAAGATGCACAAGCAGACTATGCTGATTATAATAATATGCAGAATGTGCATATTCTGTGTGTAATTGCAGCTCTATATGCATATAAAATGCTACGTTAGTGTTTTCCACTGATACTATAACATACAGTATGCAGATAGAGCTGCATTTGCACACAGAAAATACACATGCTGCATGTGATTTTAATCAGAGTAGACTGCATGTGCATCTTATTCACATAGCGATACGGATAAGACCCATTTTTGTTGGGTAAAGATGCTCGGCACTGGCCATGTCGCATGGGAGCTGGGGGCTATTATGCACCCTGTGTGCCATCACTCATTGCGAATGGAGGCTAGATGAGGAAGGACGCAAATGTAGTAACCCAATAATTGAGTAACCCAACTAGATCAGCCATGTAACTTGACTATATAGAAGTAGTTTCTCAACAAATGTACTCTTGAGATCCATGAATGGGTAGTGAACAGGTAACCTTCTACCCCCAAACAGGCAGTCATGGTGAATGTATATGGCAATTTTGTTGCATCTAATGTACCCTGAAACATCAACTCCTAAGCTCTGAATATTGTCCAAAGTATCAGACATCAAGAAATGTTGCTACATTATATTTGATGTCAAGATCTCTTCCCAATGTGTGAAGCAATCTTCTTAATCTACTGGGGGCTGTGAATCAGAGCTGAGAGGGTTACTGTTGCCAAGAGCTGAGAAACTGACAGTTGACATGTCTGCATAGAAGAGGGCCTATTCCTGGGGCTCAGATTAAGTTTATGATGGTCAAGCAGCATGTAAACCTATAGCTAACAATCATGTTGAAATATGATTGGTCATATTCAGTCAGTGATGCTGAAAGCAGTGGAAAATCATGGGTTCTGGGATTTGGGGCCTATAATCTGCCAAAATAATTATGAAATAGGGGATATCTCCATAATTACTTGGTTTTGGTCATGGTAGCAGGAGGGTGCACAAAAATGTCTCATTGACCCCTGTATTTTTGAATAGGGATCTTGCCCAGGGTTACTGTGTTACTATGTTACGGAATGTCCTGTGAGATGAATTGATCAGTGGATTTGCTATCCCTGTTACCCACAGTAAAACAAGGAATAAGGTTGCCAACACAAACTATTTGGTAGCAGTAACCAGTACAGTACACTTCATAAACCAGAGATAGAGTTTGACCTGGGGAAGATGGATGCAATAGGATCAGAATGCCAAGTATTGTCTGGAATGTTGTGGTAATATATATCTGTTGGGGATATGATATATCCTTATGAGCCTTTGTCCACCAACAGCTGTTGGTATAGTATCTTGCTCAATCAGTTACATTGCATTTCTTTGGTGGTGACTGATCAAAGGGCACCATTACAGGGCCCTGGTCCAAATATAATAGCCCACAATTTGTGGGAACTGAGGTGATTTCAGTGAGGCAGTAGCAAAATTTAACAGGAAATTAGTTTAATAAAAAAACCCACAAATCATGGGCTATTACCCACATAGGTGGGCCACAATGTGAACAGTCTAAAGAGTTCACTTATGGCGGGATGTACTAAGATGCTACGTGGTGATGAGCTGCATTGCGCTGCGCTAATAGCTAGCTTACCTCTCCGAAGCATGTTAGAATCATCCTCAGCTTCCAGGCGCTGTCATTCTTTCCAAGCAGTTTCTGCATCACGTGAACTGTATGCAATAGCCAATTGAGTCAGAAGACAAAGGGATCACGTGATGCGGAAACTGCTTGGAAAGAATGACCGTGCCAGGAGACTGAGGAGGATTTCTAACAGCTTTGCAGCAGTAAGAGGGTACAGCACACAGGCGGCGGTGTTATCTGCTCACCTCACTGCCACCTGTAGCCAGCACCGGGCGGTCGGGAAAGGTGGAGGCTGTGGAGGGAGAAGGAGATGGTGGAAGAGGGGGGGTGATGTTTGCTCCCGGGTGTCCTTGCTTCGGAGGGGAGAGGGGTAGGCAGCTACACTGCTGCAGGGGAGGAGGAGGCAAAGGGTAGGGGCTTCAGAGCAGTAAGATAGCTATTAGCGCAGCATAATGAAGCTCAGCGCTACATAGCATTTTATTACATCCTGCCCTTAGGGTCTAATTCAGACCTGATTGTTGTTGTGCGAATCACACAGCGGCTGGTTATCGAATGACTGCGCATGTGTATGCATCACAATGTGCAGACATGAGCCCAAACAGTAACAGAATGGGGTGCAAATTTTGTTTGCTAGGCATACGCAAGGTGATTTACAGGAAGCGGACGTTTGTGGGTGCTAACTGCCCGTTTTCTGGGAGTGTCAGGAAAAATGCAGGCGTTCCCAAGCATTTTCAGGGAGGGTGTGTGACGTCAGCTCCAACCACGATCAGCCTGATTCTATGACACTGTAAGAGTAAGTCCTGGGCTACGCACAGACTGCACAGACTGGAAAAATCATCCGATGGTGAGTGAGTTGTGAACAGATTTGCAGCTGTCTGCTGTCTGGCAAAGTTTTCGCATGGCGTACACATGCATTTGCACACTTGCATGGGGGCGGGTTTTCACTCTCTATGGGCGGCGACTATCTGATTGTAGCCCTCTGCAAATTAGCAGAGGAGCAATCAGGTCTGAATTATGCCCTTAGAATTTAGATGATTGTTCTGGTGCCCACCACTAGACCAAACACTATGCTGTTTGCGCTTACAGCACCAATGAGATGATCTTTGCTTATCACTTTAGAGCCAGAGGTTACAAAGATTCATACACACTTCATCAATATACTCAAGGCATACCATGAGCGCTGATCAATGCTGATAACTGTTTTCTGTGTCTCTGAAGGTGCTGGGAGCAGATCCACTTCAGTGAATTGGTTGGGGATGCTAAGCTGAATCTGTTAGTAGGGTAAGTTCAGCTGGAAGCCCTGTTGACACTTTATTAAAGAGTGCAGTTACATAATCAAGCAGCTATCTTTTTTCCGTAATTTTTTTTTCTTCAAAATTAAGTTTTTATTTATGGTATAGAATCAAAACAAAAATACAGAAAAAACAAAGAAGAATAGAATAACAATGGGGCAAAAACAATATCATAGGGGGAGAGACAGGACATCCAAAAGTGGCACGTAGTACACAAAAATATACATAAATAATGGATTTTCTCCAGACAGAGGGTTATCCAAGTCACAGGGAGGGCTCTGTATGTCGGGGATCGATGGAGAGATCACCTTATTTTTGGAAATATATGTATGCCATGGGAGCCACTACATAATAGGGGAAGAGGGGGATGTGGAGTATGCAGCGTCCCTGGTTTCCATCTCAAAATGGAAGTGGGTCTTAGAGAGAACTTTTGCAAAGGGAGGGGGGATGGAGATTTCCAGTTTTGAGCAATTGTAGCTCTGGCTGCAATTAGAACATGACCAATGACATAGCGAGTTGACTTGGGGACAGTGTCTGGGTACCAGTGCAGCAACGCTAAGGAAGGGTCCTGAGTCAGGCTAAGGTCAGTGATCAAATGAATAAGGTCATATACTCTATCCCAAAAGGAGCGCAGGGAAGGACAGTCCCAGAAAACATGTAAGAGTGTACCTTCGTGGTGGCAGAGGCGCCAACAGAATTTAGAAGTGGTCGGCCAGATCTTGTGTAGTTTAGAAGGAGTGAAATATAGTCTGTATAATAATTTAATGTGCATTTCGGTGTGGTTAGTACATTTAGAAAGGGAGAAAGAAGAAAGATGAATAGATTTCCACTGCTTAAGAGTAAAAGTACGATGGAGATCGGCTTCCCACTTAAGTTGAGCGGGAGATTTAGTCATGGCGATCGAGGGTGACAGCAAATTATACCAGTCAGAAATGGCTCCATGAGATGAGAGTTTAGTCAATCTATGCAGGACACTGCCGGTGGGGAGTTGGAAGACGTTAGGGCTAATGGTCATATCGTCTATCCAATGCTTAAGTTAGTAATAATAGAGCCAGGCTGAAGGGTCAAGGTCATATTTAGCCTGTAGATCTGAAAACGACAGAAGGGAGGCTGGGGAGAAGATATCAGTGAGGGATCCCATACCTAAACTTCTCCAGTAGGAGAAGTGGAGATAAGGCAGCACTTTATCCAACACAGACAGAGAGATGTTTCTTGTGGGTACTGTAATATTAAAGGAAAGTGAGAGTCTAGAGTCCCAGATTGTCAGGGCGTCGGATATGGAGGAGGGTGACAATGGACAGTGGGGGTGGAGTTGTCAGGGCAGCCACAGGAGATCAGTGAGGGGGAAGTCCCGGAATAGGGCACGTTCTAGATCCACCCATGGTTTAGAGTGGGGGGAAGGGACAGATCAGGACAATTGGGAGAGTATAGACGCCTCATGGTACCTGAGTAAATCAGGGAGTGTGAGGCCCCCCTGTGACTTAGAGCGAATCATACAAGTGTAGGCCAATTGGAGAGGTTTACATTTCCAAACATACGATAACATCAACCTTCGCATCTGGGTTAACAGTTTACAAGGAACTGCGTGGGGGATGGCTCGAAATAAATACATAAGTTTTGGTAACAACATTATCTTAAATGGCGCTAAGCAGCCCAGCCAGGAGACCTCGTAGCCCATCCAAGCAGAAGTCAGTGAGGTTAAGTGAGCCAGAAAAGGCATATAATTGAGAGAGTGTACGTTCTGGAAATGAGAGGGGATGGAGATTCCCAGATACGTTTGGGAGGAGTCTTTCCACGTATATGGGTAGCGCGCCTTCAAAGATGGTAATACAGAGGTTGGAATGTTAATAGGAAGGGCATCCGATTTCATAGTGTTCAATTTATTATATGAAGCAGCACTAAAGCGCTTCAAGATATCATGTAGGACGGGCAACGAGGTCCCCGGGTCGGAAACAAACAATAAAACATCGTCTGCAAAAAGGCAGAGCTTATGGGAAGTGTCACACACAGTAAGACCGGGAAATTTCGGGGATAGTCGAATCATTTGGGCAAGGGGTTCAATAGCTAGTACGAATATCAGCGGAGAAAGGGGGCATCCCTGCCTGGTACCATTGGAAATATGAAACGGGGAGGAAAGGAAACCATTACTAAATATTCTAGCAGAAGGGCCATCGTAAAAAGCTAAAATAGAATGGAGGATGTCCCCGCGGAGACCGAACCTGGACAACACCTGGCGCGTATAACCCCAGTGGAGGCGATCAAACACCTTTTCAGCGTCGAGAGAAAGAGAAATGACGATTTAGTGCGGGAAGACCACTCAACCAGATCGAGGACTCTCCGGGTGTTGTCGGGGGCCTGAATAGGGGTAAAGGAAAAAAAATGAGTGAGAAAAATCAGAAAAACACAATCCCCCCCCACCAAAAGGCCCAGTATACCGTGCCACAGTAGGTGCCGCAAAAAAAAAAAAGGCAGCAACATAGTTAACTTGTGGGGGGAGGCCATTGCAAGCCCCACCCATGGAACCTAATACTTAACAACACATGTAAGAACCACAAAAGATATGTAAATAAACTGAGCATGGAAGCCCAGAAATTATGTCAGACATCATGTACAGATACTAGAAATAAACAATACTTGCGAGTGTAACATCAGGACCCAGTGCCCGACCAGGTAGCACAGCAACGGAAGGCCCTTCAAAAATGAAAACCCATGTCAGGGACAAACCATAGTAACGTAAAGAGTCATCAGAACCAAAGAACAGAAAGTGTCCCGGTAGCAGGCGTCTTGAATCCAATCAGCAAGGACTAAAAAAGTTAGAGGTATCGACACGGTAGAATGTCAGCCCACTTTGGACCAGTCCGATTGCACTGGAGGGCCTTGAGAAGACAGAGGGACCGAGACAGGGATGTTCCTGTCAGTCAAGAGTTTGACATCAGCGTCCAACGAGGAGATGACATAAGTGGAGCCATCCTTCCAAACCAGTAGTTTAACCGGGAACCCCCATCTATACTGTATTTCCTGGTCACGGAGGGCCCTCGTGATAGGTTGGAAGGATCTGCATTTATTTATAGTGTGGAGCGACAGATCCGGAAATAGCTGTAAGTTATCCAAGACATCCAAGTCCTCTGCCATACGGGTGGCCTTGAGAATGTCCTCTTTGATGTGAAAAAAATGAAGACGCAGGAGGACGTCTCGAGGAGCGCTAATAGGAGTGGAGCGAGGCTTCGGTAAACGATGTATCCTATCAATCAACAGATCTCGGGTTTCGGCTGAGGGCAGTAATTTTTTAAAGAGGGAAAGAGCAAAGTCCTGGAGGTCGTTGGTCAATACTGTCTTCGGAACACCCCTGATTTTAACGTTGTTTCTACGGGATCTGTCCTCAACATCCGCTGGCTTGTCTTTAACAGCCGACAGTTCCGCCAAGGCCGAGTTGTGAGAGGTAAGAAGCTCACTGTGGGAAGAGACCAACTCCTGTACCTTATCCTCTAAGTTATCAGTGCGGATGCCGATATCGGTCACTTCACCCGTGAGTCGAGTAATAGAAGACTGGAGATCAGTAGTAATGTCCGTCCGTAGGGCCTGAAGCATCTGGTGAAGTGTACGGACTGTAAGAGTTGCATCAGAGGCAAGGTCCGGCCCAGAAGCCGGGAGTGGGAAGGATGCAATGGAGGATGCGGTGGTCGCACTGAACTTCCCCTTTGGTACGGGTTCAGGGGTGCGATTAGAGACAAATTTAATAGGAGGTGCCAGAGCGGAGAATTTGGACATTTTAGGAGGCATATTGCTCGTCCGAGGCTTGTAATAGTAAACAGCAATAAAGATGTCAAAAGGCAAAGACTTGTGGTTCTAAATCAAGCAAGAAGGAATGTTAGCGGTTCCATGGGTGTGTGCATGAGGTGTCACATGGGTAGCATGGAGGGAAAGAGTAGGCTAAACAGCGAGGATGGTATGTGAGTGAAATAGGTGTAGGACCAACCTGCAGCACCGAGAGTCCAGAGGAGCAGGCATCCACACAGTAGCCGAGGATCCGTAGGAGTGTCCAGCGCCGCTCCGTTAGTTACAGCCGTCCGATAGTGCAGACGCCCTTAGCAGCTGGATGTGTCCTCAGGTGCTATCCTGAAGAGAGGGCTCGTGCACAGTAAGGAAGTGGGGTGTAAGGGGGCTAATATCCACTGCAGAGATGCCACTTAAGCACTGTGAAAAGACAGCCCACTCAGCCTGTCTGATGCTGGCAGTGGGATCCAAGATGGCCACCGCGTCTTCTGGCTGACAGCCTTGTTGCTGTTTCCCTCAGCCAGATGTCCTCCAGGCTCACTGAGGCCGGTGTACCCACTCTGGGGAGGTCTGGGGGGTCTGAGGAGGCTTGCAGGGTAAGCTGGGGTTTGGAGGGGGGCCCGTGCCGCTTCGCGGGTACGAGATCTACTCGGGGCCCCGGCTTCCGGGAGCAAGTAGGCCGCAACCTGCGGGAACAAGGAGAGCTGAACCCCGGCTCTGCAGCACCCAGCACCCGGCACAGGGGGACCCTAGGGACACAGAGAGGGCTGATTTAAGGGGGGTGCAGAGTAATTTAGCCCACAGAGAGACAGAAAGTAGGGGAGCTCAGCAGATTTGCTTCTGCAGTCCTCCACAGCTTGGTCACGCCCCCTTTTCCGTAATGTTAAAGATTGGAATCCTTCAAAAAAGTGATATGCCCACTTTGATCAGGAACAACTGTTACCAAACATTAACCTTACAGTTTTTTTGCACATGGTGAAAAAAGACATCCCATCTTTGCTGATGACCATGAGGATGATGTGGTATAAGATTATAAAGAAGTGGCAGGTGAGTGCCTCCTCCTCTGATGAGTATTCCTGATCTTCAAAATATCCATGCAGCATCACCCTTTATGTACTGATCAACTGCAGGTTTATCTTCAATTAGAGTGCTGGTGGACAGTGGGAACCCATAAACCCATGACCTTTGCTCAAACTGTTGCAAAATGTAATTTTGAATACCTTCACTTTTGCCTTCCTCCACGCCCAACCCTATATACATAAGGTTCTCCCAAATCTTTTCCCATCTGACTTTGATATTGTGTTAGATCCTGATCTCTGGAAATTATTGTATGTGTGATGATTGTTTTTGTTGCCATCATTCCTTCAATAAATACAGTTTTGAAACAAAGAGTGCAGTTACAGGTGTAAGGGCATGGTAATCTAGTAGCCCATCATATTTGTTCTAGGCAGGGGCAGATTAAGAGAGGAGAGGGCCTATGTGCAGGCTCCGGTGAGGTAAATAGCTGAGGAGGCACTGACTAGTACCAGAGCCAGATTTACACACAATGGCACTCATTCCGAGTTGATCGCTCGCTAGCTGCTTTTAGCAGCAATGCAAACGCTAGGCCGCCACCCTCTGGGAGTGTATTTTAGCTTAGCAAAAGTGCGAACGAAAGGTTATCAGTCAGTGGCGTAACTAGAAATTTTTCTCCCCCAAGCCAAAAAATTCTTCGGCGCCCCCCCCCCCCCCCTCATAATTGGCAGTAGTAAAGTGACAAATATGCGTGCGCCTTTGGTGCGCAACCAAAAAGGGGTGTGGCTTAGTTTAAATGGGCGTGGCTTCGCACAAAGGGGCGTGGCATTGCAGGAAAAGTCTACCTTATACCCCAGTTTTGCAACCTGCACTCCCAGACGTTAGCCACCACAGGAAAGAAAAATAATCCTGATTCATGCCCCTTACATTATTTGTCATTTTTCCTCCTTATAGTAATGCCCAGTATACATTATGCCACATACTGCAATGGCCCTTAGACATTATGCCACACACAATAATGCCCATGACACAATATGCACACACTGTAATGCCCCCGACACATTATGCCACACACCGTAATGCCTGTGACACATTATGACAGGAATCGCAATGCTCGTTATTCATTATGCTACACACTGCAATGCCCCTGATACATTATAGCACATACAATGTCTGTGACACATTATGACACACACCGCAATGACCCTGAGACATTATACCACATACCACAATGATCGTGATATAGTATACAACACACCGTAATGCCTGACACATTATGACACACACTGCAATGTCCATGATACATTATGCCACACACCGTAATGCCCATTACACATTAAGTTCTACAGTAAGGCTTCTAATTACTTTTAAATTACCTGCTCGTTGCCAGGGGTTTCATGCCATTGGTTCCATGCACGGTGCCAGGAATTTTCATGCTCAGGGTGTCATGCTCGTTGCCAGGGGTTTCATGCACTGGGTTTCATGCTCGTTGCTAGGGGGTAGTGCTTGTTGGTAGGGCTGTGCTCCCAGTGCCACATATGCCCCCAGTGCCAGATATTCCCCCACAGTGCCAGGTACATGCCCCCAGTGCCAAATATACCCCCCCCCCAGTGCCACATATGCCCCCAGTGCCAGATATTCCCCCACAGTGCCAGGTATATGCCCCCAGTGCCAGATATTCCCCCACAGTGCCACATATGCCCCCTCAGTGCCTGCTCCCCCCACAGTGCCAGGTATTTGCCCCCAGTGCCAGATATTCCCCCACAGTGCCACATATGCCCCCTCAGTGCCTGCTCCCCCCACAGTGCCAGGTATTTGCCCCCAGTGCCAGATATTCCCCCACAGTGCCACATATGCCCCCTCAGTGCCTGCTCCCCCCAGTGCCAGATATTCCCCCACAGTGCCAGGTATATGCCCCCAGTGCCATATATTCCCCCACAGTGCCAGGTATATGCCCCCAGTGCCAGATATTCCCCCCCAGTGTCACATAAGCCCCCTCAGTGCCTGCTCCCCCCAGTGCCAGATACTGCCCCACAGTGCCAGGTATATGCCCCCAGTGCCAGATATTCCTCCACACAGTGCCAGGTATATGCCCCCAGTGCCAGATATTCCCCCACAGTGCCGCCAGGTACATGCCCTCAGTGCCAGATATTCCCCCACAGTGCTTGCTCCCCTATTCTCCCCCCCCCCCCCGCCGCTCCTTTGTGTTGGAGGGACACGGAGCGCACAGCGCGCGCCTCACCCGTGTCCTTCCTGGCTCTCCTGCGGGTCTAATAAAGGAAGTGCCGGTTCGTGAGCCAATCAGAGCTCACGAACGGCACTTCCTTTATTACACCGGCCGGAGAGCCAGGAGGGACACTGGAGAGGCGCGCGCGGTGCCCTCCGTGTCCCTCCAACACAGCAGCGGAGGGAAGGAGACCGCAGATTGACATGCGGACGCTCGTCCGCATGTCAATCTGTTCTAAGTCAGTGGCGCCCCCACAGCCCCTCGCCCCCAAGCCACCGCGAGGACTGCGGGGGCAGTAGTTACGCCACTGTTATCAGTTCTGCTACTTAAAAATTTCATGCAGTTTCAGAGTGGCTCAAGACTTACTCCTAGCTTGCGATGACTGCAGTCTGTTTAGTTCCTGGTTTGACGTCATAAACACGCCCTGCGTTCGACCAGCCACTGCCCCGTTTCTCCAACCACTCCTGCGTTTTTACCTGGCACGCCTGCGTTTTTTTAGCACACTCCCTGAAAACGCTGAGTTGACGCCCAGAAACACCCACTACCTGTCAATCAAACAACGAACACTCCAGCGACTGAAAAGCTTCGCCCGGGCTTGTGTAAAACTACAAAGTTTTGTGTGAAAGTACTTAGTGCATGCGCGCTGCGTACCATGCGCATGTGCAGAATTGCCATTTTTCAACCTGATCGCTGTTCTGCGAAAATCGGCAGCGAGCGATCAACTCGGAATGAGGGCCAATATACAGTATGACCCCAAGGGTTCATGTGTGTATTATACAAAGTAGCAGCAGTATATATTGCTGGAAATTTGGTGAGTTTTGATCAGAGATGTGTGGAAAAGCTATGTAGGTGAGGCACTACCTCACCTGCCATAGACTATAAAAATTATTAGAATAATACAAAGAAGATATTTATAATATATTTTTGTATTTCCATATAATTTTTATAGTCAACACCTCACCGCATGTCACTGGTAGACTCTGTCTTTGGGTTAGAGTTTACTGCCCCTGTGCAGGTGTCTTGGAACATGGCACCGGTGCCATATTCCCGGGGACATCTCTATTGCTCTTTCACAAATCACTGTGAAAAAGGCCTCAATGCCATTTTTATAGTGATTTCTGTTTGCAGTGCTGTCTGTCGCAGGAATATGAAAAGGTAAGTATAATTATATGGTTCCAGGGTATGCAGTGTGGGTCTCCCTGTACACCCTGCACAAATTATAGACACACCAATGATTCTAGGTCTGTGCAGCTGATCATTCATCATCTCACATACTGGATATACCCAAATGTCCAAAAGGCAAACAAATGGGATATAGATGAAAATGCTCGTCATGCCAGTCATAGTTTGCAATTATTACTTTGGCTATTTGGAAATAATCTCCTCTCCAGTGGCCATTTTACTGCATATTAACATTTTTGTGTATACACTAATTATAATAAAGTGACTGCTGGCTGGCACAAAAGAAAAAAAATTTGGTGTAGCAATTATTAAAAGCAGTAACCTCCTGCTATAAATTATTAACAATCAAGCAGTGTTCTCCACTCACTGTATTTTTCTCAGCTCCAAATTAGAAAAAAGCACAAAGGACTTTTGCACATGCATATCTGATTGGGTCATTCTGTTTGCTCCTTTTGACTCCTTTTAAAACAATTTTATAATTAGCAGTGCTGAGCAGGATCTACTAAAATGGTCAAATGTTACACTTTGCTACCTGTGCAATGCAATGCCTGCCTGTTCTTCAGGAATTTTTTTTCTGCTTAGCACCACGCCTTAAATCCCATTACAGTGGCATATAGCGTGAACACTATAACAGTGCCCTGGTTCTAAAGACAGTACTAGAACATCAACCTGGCCCAATTACTTCTCTAATCACCATGCCATTAAAGTTTGTTTTTTTCAGTCTCATCTTTACTGTAAATCATACTTGCCTACCTGACCCTCTCCATGAGGGAGAAAATGCTCTGTTCCTGGACTTTCCTGGTAATGTATGATTGTCATCACCTGTGGTGAAACGCCTTTCTTATCAATTACCTAGCTCACCACATGTGATGGCAATCATACATTACCAGGAAAGTCCAGGAACAGAGCATTTTCTCCCTCATGGAGAGGGTCAGGTAGGCAAGTATGCTGTGATTTATTTACAGTTATGTATATAGTGTACACAATCACAGAGTGGAGCCTCGCTCAATAAGCGTGGCTACTTCACAGATGGGGGTGTCTGGCGTGCCTGTGTAGCGCCTGAACCTAGGCATGCTGCCGAGCGCACAGAGACGCTCAAATTCACTTTAAATGCCTCGCCGGGCGCACTCAGTCGCAGATGGAGCAATGATTAGCGTGGCTCCATCTGTATGCTGTGCTTTACAAAGAACATTTAGGCCAGTATTCAATTAACTGTGGTAATTTACCTGCCACTTATTGTGGATTATGCTTTGGGTGCCTCAGTCGTGCCGCAAAGCAAAATCCCAAATAAGCAGCCCTTGGAGCCACGATAACAGATGAGCCCATATACTTATCCTTGATTCCATGGGTTTTTGCATATAAAGGGATATTTTCTCCTTAAAAAAAAATATGCTTTAATTAATTAGCCTGATAATTACCATTGGTCAGCCCATTATTTTTTTCCGGGAGAAAAGTGATTGGGTCTAATGGAATACTGGCCTTAGTAATTTATTTCTATATTTATATTTATATTTACACATCAGTTCAGTGGACCTTACAATCTACTGTATATTGGTTCATTTTTGTTATAAGCCTGAGGCCACCTCCCAATGCGTCCGTAATTAGATTGCGGACGCAGATTCGGAACTAAGGTTGACCCCTGACAGAGCAGCCAGCCACCATTTTTATTTAGAGCGGCTATGTGTGACGTCATGCAGCCACCCGGAAAAGGGTCCTGCCCCATCCCCTTTCAGAGCTCCCCACCCGCCAACTCTGCAATGACGCTTCCCCCCCTGATGGCCTCCGCTGTCAATTACACTGTGGCCACTTCCTTCTTGGATACGGTCACAATGTGTAAGGTCGTGCAGGCACACAAAGTCCAGTGCGCAGACTGCCCAAATGTGTCCGCTGCGAGCGAACGTGCGCCTGCGTCAGGTCTGAATAACCCCCAATATGTATGTAATACATTGATTTTAATGGAGATGTAAATAAAAATAATCACATTTAGACTTGTTAAAAGTAATAAAAACCACATCACTGTTTATTTATAAGGTACACCCATTCTGTAGCATCAGATAATCAGCATACAAATACATTAATACAAATAAGCAATTACAACAAATACATAAATACAAATAAGTATGAGACAGGTAAACAGACTTGAGACAGTCGGGTATATTTACTAATGTTCAATTTAGAGTTTTTGGAGTTTTGCATTCAATTTTCATTCGATTTTGCTTTTGGAGATTTACAAAAGGCAAAACTGAATGAAAAATCGAATATAAAACAAATCCCACTCAAAATTAAATATCGGCAAAACATTGGTACTTTTACATACTGTAGCTGTCACGATCCGGGTATCTGGACGCCATTACTTACCCTTCAGATGCCTCCTAAGGCTGGCTCAGCGTTCCAGGTCCGGATCCCGCTGCTCCTGAGTTTCCACATGCAGAATGTCAGAGTGGTGATTTCATCAGCCGCGGCCTCCGCTGTGCCCGCGTGGTTAAATGTGCGCTTGTCAGTCTGGCGTCTCCTGTCTCCTGTGGCCGGCGTCGCCATTACTGTTTCAATTCTCACATGGATTACAAACCAAACTTCCCTCCAAGTGTCTGCATGGGCGCAGCCATCTTGGATTTTGTCATCTGAGCATTTCCACCAATCTGCTGTCTGTATTGTTGATTTGCATAATTGCCTAGCCAACCCCTTCCTTGCTGCAGGTATAAGTAAGCTGTGCCTGAGCAAGGAAGGCGTCAGTGCTTTGGTTGTCTAATCTAGTTCCAGTTTGTCTCTCTCCTGTGGTTGTCTTCCAGGTTCCAGCTCCTGTCTCCAGACTTCTGCTATAGAGACCCGCACCAGCATTCCATCTGCGGTGTAGCCTGACTCTCCGATCCATTCTGGACTCACCTGTTTCCAGCTACAACATCACCTGCTTCCAGCTCAGCTTCCAGCAGTGTACAGCTTCTCTTAAAGGGCCGGTGTCCTTTCTGCAGTTTACCACTCTCCACCGGTATTATTATTTCACCGCTCTCAAACAATCACCTGCTTCCAGCCCAGCTTCCAGCAGTGTATAGCTTCTCTTAAAGGGCCGGTGTCCTTTTCTGCAGTTTACCACTCTCCACCGGAATTATTATTTCACCGCTCTCAAACTCCAAACTTCATTATTATTTCATCGCTCTCAAGTTCGTTTATTATTTAACTGGTTCCAGCCAGTATGCACTCCGTACCAACAACAGTCTGGTTCCAGCCAGTATCCACAGCAGCCGTTTTACCTTCAGCAGCCCAGCCTTTCCTGGAACATCAGCTGGTACGATCCTGGGTTCTCTCCATTGCTACAGTCAGGCCTGGTAAGGACTTTCCAACTAGAAGATTATAAGAACTGTCTCACACTACCAGTGCCTGTGGCCCTTGCCACCCTGTAGTACCCAGGAATTGTATTTATCCTCTGTTGACTTTTATGTTTCCTTTTACTGCTGCTGTGTTACGGAGTTTGTCATAATAAACATCATTGACTTTTATCCTGGTTGTCGTGGTCACGCCTTCGGGCAGTTATTCTACATGTTACTTACATGTCTAGGGGTCTGATACAACCTCCCAGGTTCCGTTACATCTCAGCCCCTACAACTGAGGCTGCCTCCCGTCAGCTCAGGCCCTCAGTTGTGACAGTAGATGAATATAGAATCCCGTTTTACTATCATTCAAATTGAAAATCAAACACCAGTCGAACACAAAATCGAACTACTAATCACCAAAATACTAGACTAATAGGAGGCGATTTTAGCTTCTAGACAACAGAGGTGACGAACAATAAGCCGATGTTTTTTCAATTGAGCAATTATTGAAAATTGCAAATAATTTTGCACATCCTCAATGTGTACAATCGTTGGTGCAGTCACCATAGCGTCTGTCAATGAATCATGAATTTTAAAAGTAATTAAGAAACACTTGAGGATTGCGCACATCTCCAATAAAAATGGACCCAAACATGTGGTTCACTGTAGCTGTAGGACTTGTGGGCCTCATTCAGAGATGGATGCAGTCCACATCGCTCCTTCATCTTTGGATACCCAGTCCCCAAACAGTGACAGTCTGCAGCTAGGGGGCATCGTGTGCAGTGATGTAGGACCTGTTCTGAACATGCACAACATGGGTCCGGTGCATGCACAGACACTACAGTATCGGAGATGTACGCAAACCAGAATTAGAGGAACTACAGCAGCTTCTTGCATGTGATATGTTTTATCCAATAGAAATACATAGGCAAGTGTTTGTTCTATTTAATATTATTTTATATTCAATTTTAAAGGTGATTTTATGTTCGATTTTGATATGGATATCCTAAACCGAACACAAAATCACTAGTCAAAATCAAACAACATTGAATGACTTTAAAATCTTAGTAAAGGTGTGATTTGATGAGTGAAAAAGAATGTCAATTTGATTAGGTTTCAGTCAATACAAATCAAACTTAAAATCGAATACAAAGCCGAACATTAGTAAATATAACCCTTAGTCTTGTTAAGTCTTCAGTCTCCAACAAAATGGCTCCTCAAGGTATGCTTCCTTCCCATACCAAGATGGCCACCTTTGGTGTGTCTGTGCTTTCGCTGTGCCATCTTGCCACTGTGCATGAGCGACATGTGCACAGTTCTATTAGCTCCCGAGACCCGCAATGCTACCCCTTAACCCTGCACTTATACCTTAGAGAGGAAAGTAACCAGCTGTCTGCACCCCTGCTCAGCTACAGGCTTCACTCCATAGGAGAACTAAGATTTGTAATAGTGACTAAAGCTACACATTCACTTCTACAATAAACTAATCCACTGTTTTCCTATCATTCGAATTGAAAATCAAACACCAATTGAACACAAAATCGAACTACTAATCACCAAAATACTAGACTAATAGGAGGTGATTTTAAATTCTAGACAACAGAGGTGACGGACACTATGCCGATGTTTTTGCAATTGAGCAATTATTGAAAATTGCTAATAATTTTGCACATCCTCAATGTGTACAATCGTTGGTGCAGTCACCATAGCGTCTGTCAATGGATCATGAATTTTAAAAGAAATCAAGAAACACTTGAGGATTGCGCACATCTCCAGTAAAAAGGGACCCAAACATGTGGTTCACTGTAGCTGTAGGACTTATGGCCTCATTCAGAGATGGATGCAGTCCACATCGCTCCTTCATCTTTGGATACCCAGTCCCCAAACAGTGACAGTCTGCAGCTAGGGGGCATCGTGTGCAGTGATGTAGGACCTGTTCTGAACATGCACAAAATGGGTCCGGTGCATGCACAGACACTACAGTATCGGAGATGTACGCAAACCAGAATTAGAAGAACTACAGCAGCTTCTTGCATGTGATATGTTTTATCCAATAGAAATACATAGGCAAGTGTTTGTTCTATTTAATATTATTTTACATTCAATTTTAAAGGTGATTTTATGTTCGATTTTGATATGGATACCCTAAACCGAACACAAAATCACCAGTCAAAATCAAGCAATATTGAATGATTTTAAAATCTTAGTAAAGGTGTGATTTGATGAGTGAAAAAATGTCAATTTGATTAGGTTTCAGTCAATATACATCAAACTTAAAATCAAATACAAAGCTAAACATTAGTAAATATAACCCTTAGTCTTGTTAAGTCTGCAGTCTCCAACAAAATGGCTCCTCAAGGTATGCTACCTTCCAGTACCAAGATGTCCACCTATGGTGTGTCTGTGCTTTCGCTGTGCCATCTTGCCACTGTGCATGAGCGACATGTGCACAGTTCTATTAGCTTCTGAGACCCGCAATGCTACCCCTTAACCCTGCACTTATACCTTAGAGAGGAAAGTAACCAGCTGTCTGCACCCCTGCTCAGCTACAGGCTTCACTCCATAGGAGAACTAAGATTTGTAATAGTGACTAAAGCTACCCATTCACTTCTACAATAAACTACAGAAGCCTGGTTAAGATACCTGAGCGGTCATTGCCTACAGTGTAACTTCTGATATGTACAGTACTTTGCTCACCATCAGGGCTGCTCACTCATTCCCAACAAGTCTTAAGTATACAGGCCTACTTTCAGATTCCGGCCTACTTCTCCAGTGAAGTGGGTAGGTAAATGATGATTCAATTAGCTGTGAATCACATAATAATGGCCTACCCCCATTGCATAAGAACTGAATTTACAGGGCCATGATGACTCAATAAGCAGTGCCATTCCCTTGCATCTCTTCCAGAGGGCACAATTAAAAATTACAGAGGACATAAGATAGAGAGAACCCTACCTGATAGAGATTACATTCTAAAGGGGTGGGTAATGAGAGACAATAGAACCAAATTGGTCAAATGTGAATTTGGTGGGTAGATGAAGTAGGAGGAGTGGACATAATGGGTAAGCATTAATCTATAATTTACCTCAGAGCTCTACCACTCTTTAGCACTAGAGATATTTATCCATATATACAAATTGTCTCAGGACAAAGAATCAATCTGTGCCTCTGTTCCACATAGGTGTAAATGTATCAAATGTAGCAAAAGATATATAATGAAAAAGTTTCCAATAGCAAACAATCAGCTGCTAGCTATCTTTTATCTAGTAGAGTCTATAAAATGACACCTACTAGTTATTTGATTGCTATGTGCAATTTTGCCTCCTCTTTTTTTTCTGGGTAGGGTTTTATGGACACTTAGTAATTGACTCCTGTTGCACTGGGACACCATAAACCTCAGTGATGCAGCTGTTAGATTTATGAGCCAGTCCTTGAACACTGGCAAGTTTGACAAACCCTACTGTGGATTCCATGAGCGCTAGTTGACCAAGCTGTAAGTAAGCTAAATGGTGTGAGAATAATCTCATAGAGGGACTTAGATCTTTTTCTGGGAACTGGTTAGAGAATTGTGAACATCTTGATCTGTCTATGGTTGGAACTTGCACTTGACCATGGGAGTTATCATGCAGATGTACCTTGATAACAAATTCTGTGAGTGAGGGAAGCCCATATTGAGTTTTTCTATAGTAAATAAGTGCCAAGTAAAGTTCAGACTGTCTCTAGAACACATTTACAGAGAATGATTTGCTGACCGGGCTGCTCTCTCAACTAAGCTGTTAGACTGCAGGTACCTTGTCCTGCAGGGTTTGTGAGTAATATCCCATTGATACACAAATAGTTTGCACTCTGTGCTCATAAATTGCACAGCATTGTCTGTGAATAATTGTTGGGGAGTGCCATGCACAGAGAAGTGCCTTTTAATTTTGTTGATCACAGCCTTTCTTGTGATGTTAGGCAGATAGCACTTGAGTAGCATTGACCTGTTGCAAAGAGTGGGGAAATACAAACCACGGACAATGAAGGAGCACCCCTTCAGAAACAGTCAATTCATCACTAATTGCATTAATGGGCAGTTCACTAGAAGAATAGGACCAACCATCCACAACTCTGGACAAAGACATAGGCCATTATGACCTAAGCCTCCTTTTCCTTTGCACCAGTCAGTTCACCTCCACCTCAACATCAGAGGTGACCTCACTGGTACAAAGGAGGTAGTCGCTGCAGAGGAATGTGGCCCCATTTATTCCATCATTTATACACTGATTTTCCCTTGAAATCTGATCCCTTCTCTGGAATCTGCTTCTTTTTCATGGGGTAAAAGCCAGGTTAGGAGAATCTGGACATGGGAGAGAGGGGAGAAAGCCATACTGAAGTCTGCCTTAAAGATACACTTGATGTGCTCATTCATAACTTCCAGTCTGTGAGTGTTACCAGTAGGGGGCATCCCTGTGAATTGTTCACTTGGTGGTGGATACTCTTTTATTCCTTCACAACGAATGGAATTACTATGTGGGATATATAAAAACCATCCTGTCATAAACTGCATTATATGTGATCTATCTATATTGGTCTTCTTATAGAAAAAAGTACGTCATTGTAAATTATCCTAAGGGGAGTACTATTTACTGTATATGTTATAGAGCGCCAGTACTTACAACTGATAATTTTTTGTTTGTTATATATATTAAGGGAGCATACTGTACCTGTGACTCCCATTTTAACTGTTGAGCAAAGGCTGCTCTTGTGCCCACTAGGATTTACCTACTCTTCCTGTCTAAAATATGGCACTTGTTAGGATTCAATATCATATCGAGAGATTTGATCCCGTGTAAGAGAAGGCGTGGCCATGCTTCTCTCTTGATGAACCCTGGAACAACACTGTATGTTTTCCACAATGATCCCACAAGGAAAGCCCTTAAACAAGTTTCATACAGTACAACTCTCGAAAATCTTACTGCTGGTGCAAATCCCATAAAGCATGCACATAAAAGAATATCTCCTTACTGGCATCATGAAAGTGGTCAGCAAGTGTAACTCTTTGTCCAACTTGATATGCAAAAACCCATATTTGGCATCTAACGTAGTGAAAATCATGGCATTGGGCATATCAGCAATCACCTGTTCAACTGTTTTAAAAGGATAATATGGATGCACAAGGGTCTTGTGTTAGATGTACTGGGTCAATGCAGATGGGAACTGACTTGTCTTTCTACACAGCTGCCACCATTGTAGATACCTACAGAACAGCTTCCTCCTTGGGTGTGATAACTCACAATTTGGTCTTGAGATTGAGGTCAGCAATGTCCTTTATCACAGTTAGCGCAACCTCTTTATTAAGATTAATTTTCTATTTCACAGATAACTATATAAAAGTTGTCAAACAAATCAGCAAAGTCTTTAAGCTCTGGGATGTCCAGCTGAACCACTTTTAGTAATTATGTCAGCACCTAATGTTATCAAGCCCAGCAGGCTCAGTAGTGGTTTAACATCACCAGTTAATGGGCAAGTGGTAGCATTAGTTGTAGCCACACCTCGGGTCTTGATCAACTGACCATCATAGGCAATAAGACAACAATAGCAAAGCAGTGCTGCCTTAATCACTGTATAACACACACACACACACACACACACACACACACACACACACACACACACACACACACACACACACACACACATATATATATATATATACACTGCTCAAAAAAATAAAGGGAACACTTAAACAACACAATGTAACTCCAAGTCAATCACACTTCTGTTAAATCAAACTGTCCACTTAGGAAGCAACACTGATTGACAATCAATTTCACACGCTGTTGTGCAAATGGAATAGACAACAGGTGGAAATGATAGGCAATTAGCAAGACACCCCCAATAAAGGAGTTGTTCTGCAGGTGGTGACCACAGACCACTTCTCAGCTCCTATGCTTTCTGGCTGATGTTTTGGTCACTTTTGAAAGCTGGCGGTGCTTTCACTCTAGTGGTATCATGAGACGGAGTCTACAACCCACACAAGTGGCTCAGGTAGTGCAGCTCATCCAGGATGGCACATCAATGCGAGCTGTGGCAAGAAGGTTTGCTGTGTCTGTCAGCGTAGTGTACAGAGCATGGAGGCGCTACCAGGAGACAGGCCAGTACATCAGGAGACGTGGAGGAGGCCGTAGGCGGGCAACAACCCAGCAGCAGGACCGCTACCTCCGCCTTTGTGCAAGGAGGAACAGGAGGAGCACTGCCAGAGCCCTGCAAAATGACCTCCCGCAAGCCACAAATGTGCATGTGTCTACTCAAACGATCAGAAACAGACTCCATGAGGGTGGTATGAGGGCCCAACGTCCACAGGTGGTGAGGGTTGTGATTACAGCCCAACACCGTGCAGGACATTTGGCATTTGCCAGAGAACACCAAGATTGGCAAATTCGCCACTGGCGCCCTGTGCTCTTCACAGATGAAAGCAGGTTCTCACTGAGCACATGTGACAGACGTGACAGAGTCTGGAGATGCCAAGGAGAACGTTCTGCTGGCTGCAACATTCTCCAGCATGACCGGTTTGGCAGTGGGTCAGTAATGGTGTGGGGTGGCATTTCTTTGGGGGGCAGCACAGCCCTCCATGTGCTCACCAGAGGTAGCCTGACTGCCATTAGGTACCGAGATGAGATCCTCAGACCCCTTGTGAGACCATATGCTGGTGCGGTTGGCCCTGGGTTCCTCCTAATGCAAGACAATGCTAGACCTCATGTGGCTGGAGTGTGTCAGCAGTTTCTGCAAGACGAAGGCATTGATGCTATGGACTCGCCCGCCCGTTCCCCAGACCTGAATCCAATTGAGCACATCTGGGACATCATGTCTCGCTCCATCCACCAACGCCACGTTGCACCACAGACTGTCCAGGAGTTGGCGGATGATTTAGTCCAGGTCTGGGAGGAGATCCCTCAGGAGACCATACGCCACCTCATCAGGAACATGCCCAGGCGTTGTAGGGAGGTCATACAGGCACGTGGAGGCCACACACACTACTGATCCTCATTTTTACTTGTTTTAAGGACATTACATCAAAGTTGGATCAGCCTGTAGTGTGTTTTTCCACTTTAATTTTGAGTGTGACTCCAAATTCAGACCTCCATGGGTTAATAAATTCGATTTCCATTGATAATTTTTGTGTGATTTTGTTGTCAGCACATTCAACTATGTAAAGAATAAAGTATTTAATAAGAATATTTCATTCATTCATATCTAGGATGTGTTATTTTAGTGTTCCCTTTATTTTTTTGAGCAGTGTATATATACATATATATACTGTATAGATAGATAGATAGATAGATAGATAGATAGATAGATAGATAGATAGATAGGTAGGTTCCCTGGGTCGGGTCTGTTTTCCCCCCTCTTGTTGTGATACACACACACAGGAACCAGGCAGCACTCTCCAAATTTTCAATAAACAGAAGTGTATTCAGAACATCATATTGAAGTGCAACGTGCATGTAAGGTACCAATGTTTCAACTCCGCGCAGGGCATTTTTTTCAAGGTACAAGAGCTGCAAAATAACAAACCTTGCAGCTTGAGAAAAATGCCCTGCCGGCATTGAAACGTTAGTACCTTACATGGACATTGCACTTTATCATGATTTTTTGAATACACTTCTGTTTATTGAAAATCCGGAGAGTGCCGGCCTGGTTCCTGTGTGTGTGTATCACAACAAGAGGGGTGTAAGCAGACCCGACCCAGGGAACCTCTGCCTATCTATTGTACCTGTTGGAGGGCACCCCGGTGGTTGTTCATTATCAATACTGAGTGCCAGCCACACAACTATCTATCTATCTATCTATCTATCTATCTATCTATCTATCTATCTATCTATCTATCTATCTATCTATCTATCTAATCTGTTTTGCAACTAAGACGAAAGGACACAAAACAACAGTACAATATTAATAGTTAAGGATTAGTTAAGGAGAATAGGTAGGAAACTTGAATCTATTCTGTATACTTCCCCATCAGCTAAGATTTTTGTTAATGGTTGGTTTTTCTCAGAATTTGACACTAATGTCACGCAACAGGGGTGCCCTCTTTCATTTTTGCATTGGCAAGAGAGTATGTGGCTGAAAGGCTTAGGGGGGTTATTCAGGTTTGTTACCAAACCAAAAAAGTTAGCAATTGGGCAAAACCATGTTGCATTGCAGATGGGGCAGATGTAACATGTGCAGAGATAATTAGATCTAGGTGGGTTATATTGTTTCTGTGCAGGGTAAATACTGGCTGCTTGATTTCTACACTGCAATTTAGGTTTCTGTTTGAACAAACCCACCCAAATCTAAATCACTCTGTACATGTTACATCTGCCCCACCTGCAGTGCAACATGTTTTTTTTTTTGACATTTTCTAACTTTTTAGGTTTGCTAACAAACCTGAATAAGGCCCTAGGTCTCTAAGGCCCTATTTTCAGAGGTTTTTCACATAAGATCATCTTATTTGCCGACAATTGTCATTTATCTTTACTCAGACCTGAGACCTCTCTCCCTCAGTTGAACTCTGTCCTAGACAACTATGCAGAAGTTCCTACTATAAATTAAACACAAGTAAGACTGAGGCTCTCTATTTTAATATACCAGGGGAGACCCTAAATAGATTGAATGAGAATTATAGATATGCTTGGCAATCTACAGTAGGTCACTTAAGTATCTGCGTGTTAATTTGGCAAGCGATTGTCATATAATATTAATGTCATTATTGTCCCTTATTGAAGGCTTTTGAGGGGCTGACTAGAGGGTGGATGCTACATGAGATATCATGGTTGGGTCAAATATCTGCTGCTAAAATGGTGCTTTTACCTAAGCTTATGTATCTTTTTCGCACCATTCCCAGACCCATACCTACAGTAGGTTTCTTTATAATAAATTTATTCAGATCCTTGTACGATATATTTGGAAAGGAGCTGATCCTAAAATAGCTACAAATACTCTCTCTCTCTGTCTTCATAAATCTGGAGGAGGTGTAGCTTTCCCAGATTTCAAAAAATATCTCTCTGCTTATATATTAAGTCAAGCCAGAAATTGATTTGAGCTTGACTCACCAAAGCCCTGGGTAGTTATAGAAAGGGATTCTATTGAGTCCCTCTACTCTTTCTGTTTTGTTTTGGCTGCCTCCTTTTATGGTCCCCTGCTTGTTTAGCCCATGTAAAGCAGTTCAGACTACATTGCTAGCTTGGCACAAATGGGTGTCTTCCAGTAAGGAGATATCTTTACCCTCCCCAGACTTTTCCTTACAGGCCATAGCTAACCAAATCCCAGATTTACAATTCGACTCCTGGAGCAGGAATGGTCTTTCCTCCCAGAATGATGTTTTCCTAGAGAACGACTTAGCATCCTTTTCCCACCTCCAGTTGCCATATAATGTACCACATCCAGATTTTTATAAATATATACACATGAGGTATTGGTTGCAGAGTTAACTTCCCTTGCCAATTAGGAAGCTATCTTTTCCCGAGATACTGCTATCTCGTTTTCACTCTTCTTCATGTAGGGGGAATATTTCATGGTGGTATCAATACCAACTAGATAGTAAAAAGGGGAAATTGACATTCCAAATTAACTGCGAGGGGGATCTATCTAGGCTACTGAGGAAGAATAGGACATTATTTGTCACACCTACTTTAACATTTCTAAATGTATCAATCATTCATAAATGTTTTATGAATTGATTCAGAGGGCTTACTTCACTCCCGAGTGGCAACATAAGATCTTGTCTTCTGTGTCACAGTACTGTTGGAGTAATTGTGGTTTAGTGAGAGATATTTACCATGTCTTTTGTACCTGTTCTCTGTTATCCTCTATTCCATTTCTATTCTGGGAAGTTGTCCTGTGGAGATAGACACCTCATGGGTCACATTTTGATAACTGCTAAAGCTTCCATTGCCCAGTTGTGGAAGTCCACCTCGGTAGCTAGTATTGCAGTAATTGAAAAAATCCACAAGAATTTTTTTGAGACAGTGGAGTATAAATACTCCTCCTCTGCTTCATTTATTCATATGAAATGGTTCAGATGGGGAGAGTACAGAGAGACACAGGGACAATCTACCATATTCAGCACTCCTGTTGAACTGGCTGTGTTATGTTCTCCTTACTCTGATTCTTGGTGTGTTTACCCAGCACCCCATTATAATTGTATTTTGGTATGTTTATTTAACATATATTTGGTTATATGATGTTTATTTGTGCTGCAGCCCTTTACATATGTGATATATGACATCATATGTGATATATCTGACCTCCCTTCTGTCCCCTTTTATTTTTTGTAGCCCTATTTGTTCCTACTACACTTTAATAAAAATTATTGAGAAATTTATGGATTAATTTAATTAGTTTAGAATACAAAAAAAATCACAAGAATCTGCTTTGCAGACACTAAGACAAATGGTAATCTATAAAACAAAAGTGGAATGTTAATAGCCAAGGATTTCTGATAAGGGTTGAAATAACTGATTTATTTTTTGATCACTTGATTAATTTAGAATAAAATAAAAATACCATTATACAAATGACACTAATAAATATTAGGAGGCTCACCTGCTGGCCATATTACCTCCTCACTCCTCCTACCTAATTAGGTAACACACCCCTGTAGTAACATAGTAACATAGTTATTAAGGTTGAAAAGAGGCAAAATGCCCATCGGGTTCAACCTGTATTCTGTATTAAGCCGAGTTCATTTTAATTTTCCCTGTTGAAATAATGTTTTATGTCTAGTTAACCACTGTAAATCTTGTTCCTACCAGATTATCAATGTCCATATTTTAAATGCTATAACCTTGGATATCTTTTTCAGTCAGAAATTTATCCAATCCGTTTTTAAATGCATATACAGAGTCCGCCATTACCACCTTCTCTGGCAGGGAATTCCAAATCCTTATTGCCCTAACAGTGAAGAACCCTTTCCTTCGTTGTGTATGGAATTTTCTCTCCTCTAACCTCAGCGAGTGACCTCGTGTCCTATACAGAGTTCTTTTAATAAACAATTCCTCCAATAATTCTTTGTAATGTCCCTTTACATATTTGAAGATATTAATAACGTCTCCTCTTAGATGCCTCTTTTCCAGTGTTTACATATTCAACCTAGTAAGCCTTTCCTCATACTCCAGTCCCTCTAGCCCTTTAATCAATTTAGTAGCACGCCTTTGAACCCTTTCGAGTTCACAGATATCTTTTTTATAATGTGGTGCCCAAAATTGAACACAATATTCCAGGTGCGGACGTACCAATGATTTGTACAGCGGCAGGATTACACTCTCGTCCCTTGTCTCAATTCCCTGTTTTATGCACGCTAGCACCTTACTTGCCTTCTTTGCTTCACTTTGACATTGTACACAGTTATTAAGCCTATTATCAATGAGTACCCCCTAATCTTTTTCCAATACTGTTACCCCTAGATTTTCCCCATTTAATATGTAGGTTGCAAGTTTGTTTTTAGTCCCGAAATGCATAATGTTGCATATTTCTATATTGAATCTCATTCTCCATTTAGACGCCCAGATTTCAAGTTTATATAAGTCATTCTGTAGAGACTCCACATCTATTTCTGAATTAATTACCCTACACAGCTTAGTATTATCTGCAAAGATTGACACTGTGCTTTCCAGGCCTATTTCTAGGTCATTGATAAATATGTTGAACAGTAGTGGCCCACCTATGGACCCTTGTGGTATTCCACTGACTACTGGTGCCCAGCTGGAGGACATCCCATTGACCACTACTCGCTGTACACTGTTATCCAGCCAGTTACTTATCTATGTGCAAATAGTTTCTCCTAGGCCAAGCTCCTTTCATTTGATGATCAGTCTCCTGTGAGGCACTGTATCAAAGGCTATTGCAAAATCTAAGTAGACCACATCCACTGCTTTTCCCTGGTCGAGATTATCGCTCACTTCCTCATAGAATCTAACTAAGTTAGTTTGACATGATCTGTCTCTCGCAAACCCATGCTGGTTCTTGCTAATAATCTTAGCAGTATGCAGATACTCCTGTATGCTATCCCTTAAAATTCCTTCCAATATTTTCCCCACTATAGATGTCAAACTAACTTGCCTGTAGTTACCCGGATGATTTTTAGATCCCTTTTTAAATAATGGCACTACCTCGGCTATATGCCAATTCATCGGTACCATGCCTGATCTAATTGATCTATTGAAAATCAAGTTTAGGGGTCTTGCTAGTTGTGACCTAAGCTCCATAAGAACCCTTGGATGAAATCCATCTGGGCCAGGTGATTTATTAATCTTAATTTTGCTTAGTCTCTCCTGGACTATTACTTCATTTAAACAAGTATCTAGCCATGAATCATTGCTGTCACTATCGTTATGCACTACCCCACCGCCGGTTCTTCTCTGGTTAACACTGATGAAAAAAATGTGTTCAGTATTTCCGCTTTTGTTTTGTCATCATTTATCAATACTCCAAATTCATCATTTATTTGCCCTACATTCTCCTTTTTTAACCTTTTACTGTTTATGCATTTAAAAAACCTTTTCGGATTGGTTTTGCTCTCCATAGCGATTTGATTTTTGTTATCAATTTTAGCTGGTCTTATTGCTTTTTGGCATCTTTTATTGCATTCCTTGTAGTACTGGAATGACGCCTCCTTTCTATTAGATTTAAATGCTTTGAGAGCATGCTTCTTTTTATCCATTTCTTCCTTGACCTTCTAATTAAGCCACATTGGTTTGAGTTTGGTACTCCTGTGTTTGCTGCCCATGGGAATGAATTTGTGAATATTGCTATCTAGCAACCCTTTTAAAGCATACCACATTTCCGTAGTGTTCTTGCCATTAAACAAAACTTCCCAGTCAATGTCGTTTAGTGCACTTCTCAGCATACTGAAGTTAGCCTTTCTAAAGTTAGTATATTTCTGATGTGCACCATAGAGTCTGAGTATGACGGATAATACCATGTTTTTTACTTCTAAATCTAGTTCACAAGTGGTACAAGATGGAATTGTCCTTGTGCCCTTCCACGCACTCTTATGTTGGATATTTAAAAGGACATGCAGAGTTTAACAAGCCAAGCACTTCAGAAACAGGGGCTGTCATTTTGTGGCTTAAGTGCATGGTTTGGTTGGGCCTCCATAAACCAATTTTTTTGAAGAACTACCTCTGATCACTAATGAGGAGGCTGATTATGAGGCTGTTGATGGTGGCAATTGCATGGGCTTGTCCAAAATGCTGGTAGCTGATACTGAACTGCCTGTTATTATTTTACAAATAATTATAAATCTGTAAAATACATTTCATAAAGTCACTGCAAATGATGTAACATGGAGGAGGTGCCTAGATGGTTAACAGCCCTGCCTCTACTAACTTTAGCTTCACAAATGAAACAGATGCCTTCACAAATGTCAGAATTTGGGTAAATAAAAATGTCACACCCAAGTAGGCTTTTTTGGTCTTTTGCCCAGGCATGACAATGGCTTTCCTTTTTATCATGAGCAAGAACTGCTGTCACTGGTGGCTGAATTACACAAACAACATTCTCATCATTAATATCCTCAACAACATCATCCTTATTAGCATCAGTTAGTACATTAATATCTCCCTCATCCTGTTGCTCTTTTCCCACACTAACCTTCTCAATTTCCATTTGCAGAGGGTGCATAAATGGTGGAAGGATGCATCTCTGTGAGTACAATGTCAGAAATGTAAGACAATCACATGGCTAATGTGGACACCCTTAGACTCTCCTCAGGGATTTTTGAACATATAGTTTGTTCTTCAGGCTTAGTGTTCTTTTTTTGGGTACTGATTTGTCTGATTTAAAGGTGACTCGTTTACCTCTTTTCTTTAACATTGTGAAATATTTAGATTTTGGGTGTCCTTTCTTAAAGTTTCTGCCCCCTGAATCACCACTAGTAGATGTTGTAATACTATTATGAATGGCAGCAGCCACAGCACTACTACTGGGTTGCAGCATCTGCTCTTCGACTGCTCCATATCAACTTGCAGCACTATTAGTAAGTAACTGTGGCACCTACTGCATTTTTTTAAGTACAGTGCATGAACACTCATGTTTTATTTATTTTTTAACACTGCAGTAAGTAACGGATGGATGGCATCTACTGCACAATATTTTTAAAGTACAATACCTGACCAACAACACACATTTTTTTTAATAATGATGATTTTTCTAACACTGACACATTCACAGTGCTGCTGGCCACAGCTCTTCATTGATGACACAGAGACTGAGGGTGACACACTATCCCACTGCCCTTAGTCACAGTCACAAATACAGTATCTCTTCATTAACAGTCACAGAAGCCCACAGTAGCGATTACACACTCCAGCCCGCATGACACCCTCTCCATCCAGGTTTGTATGTGAAATGGCACCCGAATCACGAGAGAGGGACTTTCATTGATTCCAAAGCACATGAGATCCAATCCTGGGAGGATGATATTTTATCTCATTTTCAGATCCGAGACTAACAAGAAATACTGAGCTGGGACTCTGAAATGCCCAGAAACTGGAGGTTCAGGTGGTTTAGGTTTCCATGGTGGAAGTGGAGGTACACTATAGTGAAGTACATTTTTTAAAACCAAAACTTTACTTCAAAGGATTAAAAATCACTCATATAAGTACATGTGATATAACCAAATATCACAAACAGTGCAGGCTATAATAAGAATCAAATGGTCCAAGCATATCCACCGACACCACTGGCGTCTGCACCGCATCTGTGAGACTTGCTTCTGGGTCCTTGAGATGTCACCACATCCCAGCATAAGCATCTGTTGGCCCCACCCATATATATTTTGTCATTGGCAGACTTCATTAGTGGGTGTGTCCATCAGTGACATGGATAGCACTTATATAGCCCACTTAAATGATTTAATGAGTACTAATCAATTAATCAATGTCACATCACTTGATTATACATAAAACCTCTTATATAGACAGTTTATATTCAGGGATTTTCCTCCATTCTCCATAAACTTTAATATATGCCAGAGGCCATTTTCTTCTAGTTTTTGTCTCTAACATGTACAGTACATGCCAATTTTTCAATTGAACAATAGTACTATACAATGACAGGTTCTCATAACAAATTAGATATTATACCCACAGAAGATATAACTCTATTTTTCACAAGTTTTACATAATTACGGGGTAATGGAGGTATAATTCCTGCTATGTTTACAAAATTATACATACAAATTATATTATATACTAAAAATACAAGAAGACTAAGCCATATTTGTCATATTAAATACATTATCCCAACCAGGGTCCCCCAAACAGTCCATAGTGGAATCACTATAAGAAACATCATAGGGATGTTGCCATCCAACAACTATGAGTCCCACAGAACCAACCTTTTGGGCTGCCAAAAGTGGGGATCCCAACCAAGACCAGAAATAAAAAAATACTAATTCATAAACAGCTTTGTCATCACATATTAATCAATTATATCCATTTCAATAGGAAATTATGAGTAGAACAGAGGAAAAAAACTATAAAGTAGATATTTAAAAAAATATTTCATTATAAAAAATGATTTCATTATAAGAAGGGGACAATATCACAGCCTTCTTTCAAACCATTTGGTACCATAGTATTTAAATGGCAGATCCACCAGGTTTCCCTCCTAGCTAATTTCTTCAAAAGTCACCTTTTCTTTCATCTTGTACAACATGTTCTAAGGTTAAAAAATGTAAGTTGCTAAGTGAAGAGTTTTGACAGTTGGCATAGTGTCATGGGACACGATGATTGGATTCTTTATTAAAAAAAATTCTCATATGTTCTAATACATAATTTTAATTGTCTGCTTGGCTTACCAACATATTTCATGCCACACTGACACTCAATCATATATATACAGTAACACAACTTGTTTGACAATTCATCAAGCACTCTATTCTAAATGTCTCTGTGTTGTTATAACGTCTAAAATTTGTCCTTTCTTTAATCATAAACTGGCAGGCCTTACAATGATTGCAAGGAAAGAAACCTTTTGAGGTTTCCATCCAATTATTATTTGTTTTTACCATGGGCAAAAGACTAGGTGCCAATTAAATTATTAATGAATTGGCTCTCCTAAATATTATCTGTGGTTCCTTTGGTAATATAATGTTCCTAGAATGGAATCCAGAAGTAATATTTCCCAGTATTTCTGTAAAATATTCTTAGTTGTTTCTCGTTATTATTATATTTTGTAAAAACGGCACAAAATAATCCTTCTCATCGATTTTATTCTGCCTTTTCTTATGGACCAATAACTCTTTTTTTGACATTTCTTTTGCTTTTTTAACACTGTCACTGATAAGTTTTTCTGGATATCTTTTCTCTTTAAATCTAGCGCTATAAATAGCAACTTGTTCATCAAATTTTTCTCATCATGTCAATTGCGCCTAAAATGCAAAAATTGGGAATAAGGTATGTTACTCTTCCATCTATCCAGATGACAGCTTTCATAGTGGATGTAGCTGTTACTGTCCACTGGCTTAATATAGGTATTTACCCAGTTTTAATTTTGAGTAAAATTAAAAATCCTAAATTAAATCTAGAAAATCAATCTTAGTTTTATTAAAATTCGATGTGAAACGTAACTTGAAGTCATTAGTTTTTCAAAACAACAAAAATTCAAATTTTTCCCATACTATAAGGACATCATCTATATACTGTTTAAAAAGTTTTATATGCCCACAAAAAGTATTGATATTACTATCAAGTATAATTACAGTCCCATATGCCAAGATATAGGCATGCAAAGCTCAGTGTGAAAGGCGTCCCCATCACAGTGGTGCAGCACCGGATCAGGTATTATTTAAAAAATATATATTTTATATATATATTTATTTAGTCAACAATTGATAAGTATCAGATAGCTTAAGATAAAAAGAAAGGGCATGAGGTTTGCCCCAAATTTTGCAAACTATACATGGGTGTACAGTAGTGATCTTGGATGTGGACTCATGTTTTATGGCTGTTACTTACTATAGATGTTTTTATTTGGGATGGTGATGAGCACTTTGTTTCACATGTTACTCAGCTTAACGCTAACACATTACATTTATCCTTCCTACATTACATCCATAAGACCACCATTTCTTACTTTGGTATCACCTTTGATATTGAATATACATTTTTATTAAAACTTAAAAAAATAAGTCGATCATTTAATTATAATGTTTACATTTTAATAGTTCTCATTCCAGACCATGGGTTTAAAATATTTATTATAGGCAATTGCATTGTATATATCACAACTGTTTGGATATGTTACTATGTTACTATGTTACTATTAAAATGTGAAGTTCAAGCTCAATCTTTGTTATAGGTCTTCCAAGCTAAAGAATATCCAGGTTAACTTTTATTTACAGCTTTTCAAAAGTCCAGGTCCCTAGAGACAAAGTTCTGTCCTTTAAAAAACAAGAACCCCTCTCTCATCTCTCCTAATAACTTCCCATATTTATTTCTAGATATTATAGGCATTCAAAAAAATATCAAGCAAATAATTTTTGATAATTTTTCCATTTTATTTACAGATGCTGTCCTTAGGAACACCTTTTCCCCATTTCTCTCCATTATTTAAAAAAAATCCAAAAAATGTAAGAAATGATTTAGCCCTCAGCCTCTATAAAGAAAAAAATAAATATAGCAACAAATGGGGAATCTAACCAACAACAAAAAAATCACCAGATGGTTCACAAAGAAATGAAAAGAACATTTAAAATGTGGACAAACATCTTTCATCACTTGTTCTTTTATTTCCAACAGAATGTGCACATTTCATTTATTGTCACTGGAGATGTCTCATCCAATTAAACATTTTATTAACTATAATGACTCACACATTATGTATCTACTCAAATGCACTTATAAAATACAATATGTTGGTAGGCTTCCTTGGATATAGGAGAAATATTATGAAAAGTCATGGAACACACACTATCTTTCAAATGTTATCACTAATAATATCACTAATAATTCTATGGAATTGTCAGTTACTGCTATAGAATGCATTCATCCTTCCATTAGAGTGGGTTATCTATACCAAAAACTTTGTACCTGAGAAGATTAATGGATATATAGTATACATTAAGAACTTCGAGTATAGATGGGCACAACAAATTATATATTCTTGTGATGTCTTCTGTAAACTCAGATGCCTGGTCCATGTGAAAATTAGGATAAATAATAACCAGATCAAACAGTATAAGGGCCAGCAGTCACATCACGTGAAAGAAAAGTAGTTTAATGTAACAGAAAAATTACATTGATCAATAGCTGTGTAACTCCAACTTATTGTCTTCTGGGTTTGCTTTGGAGTTCCAGTTATTTGGGGATGAACTTTTATTTATCCATGCTGCTTAAACATCCATTTCTGTCATAGTACCCAGCTTTATCATTTTAATTTGTATAATTTTTTATAAGCTTTATAATTTTTTATATAATTTTTTTTAAATGTGCATAAATAAAATATCATGTTTATTAAAAATGTAATGCACTAGATTTCTTCTTTCCCTGCATTTGTGTTTCATATGGTATCTGCTATTCTCTACAAGAGAGAAAGTGATGACTCAATAAATTTAATGAGAGGAATCCTTTTCAAGTGGATGAAAAGAGTTCAATATCCGAGAAAGAGTTAGTCTCCTATAGTAAGACCACAAAAAAAGGACTATTGCATAAGATGACGTGGTGGAATTTTGGAAATAGCCTTTTTAAGTTTTGCACTTTTTTCATTTGTGCATTTTGGACTTTTTTCATTTGTGCTTATAGATTTAACTACTTTGTTGGTTTTCGATTATAATGAATTTGTTGATATTATACATTATTTGAATCTGGGGCTGCAATTAATTGTGGTGCGCTTCCAACCAGTTTTCATTCTTTTCTTTATATCACTTATTAGCCTGACTACTCCTGTTTGGAAAGGTGTGATTTTCAGATAGGAAGAATGCTTCAGTGTACACAGTGGGAATCTCTGATTAAATGCCTTAGACAGTAATATGATTGTTGGGTAGTGGCCAGTGTCACTCCAGCCAAGCCACCACATGAGTCTACATCACAATTTTGGCAAATTATGTGGCCATATTGGGCACACAAACTCTCCCGACAGCTTCATCAGGTATTACATGATGTTGAATTCTCTTGGATTAACTAAATTAACCATCTTGTTGCTGTTTGGGTTGTTAGGTAAAATTAATGAATTGAAAATGGATTTATAAAAATCAATTAT
This sequence comes from Pseudophryne corroboree, assembly GCF_028390025.1. Classification (NCBI taxonomy): domain Eukaryota; kingdom Metazoa; phylum Chordata; class Amphibia; order Anura; family Myobatrachidae; genus Pseudophryne; species Pseudophryne corroboree. The sequence goes on from NC_086447.1 coordinate 698,443,036, forward strand.
TATTTATTCAAAGGGCCACGCCCGTATACAGGGGAGAGGTAGCATTCTCTCGTCCTAAATACAACATAGGCCGCACCTGTATGCGGTGAACATCAAATGAATGTCTATAATCACATCGGGGTTACCAAAGAATAAACCTCATCACAGAATACATCATCACATACAATCACATACAATATATTTAAAAAAAAAAAAACATTTTCCTAATCCTGAAATTGAATACTAGGATTTAAACATTTATCTTTTCCAGTCCATATCATAATGCCTTGGTTAAAGTTCTTTTATATCATGGACCTCCTTTATATACTTGGCAATACACGTATCAGGATCCGTAATGTCTTTGGTCAAATAAGCACAGCAGTGAGCTCAAAGTGCTGTTTCCGGACATCAACAATATCCTCCAATTTGTGGTATTAAAGAATGTAGAACAATATGGTATCGTAATAGTTCATGTCCAATGTCCAGGAATCATCACAAATGTCCACAGTTCTGGAATATCCTATCATAAAGTTCAATCATATTAGCAATAATTTAAACGAAAAAAAAACAAAAAACGTCAACTCCCAGTTGATTAATCACACGACTTCATTAGCCATAGGAGAACTTATTAGCCACCTTTACCACTTCGAGGTTTTATTGATGCTCTGGTGGCAGGAACATGTTTCCTGATTACTGAGTCAATTACTCTTTTTAGGAATAGTTCATCCTGCAAGAAAACTTTTCTCAAGTTAATATATGTTTTTGTATAAAATTGCTAAATCAATCTTCTTAAATAACAAACATTTTTAGAATTAATAGGTAATCAATTATATATCATATCCTAAGGACATGGTGACAACTACCATTCCCCGTTATGTATGATATCTTCTTTTAACCTTTTAATCTACTCCTAGTAAAATACATATTACATCATAAACTTTAATGAACACCATATGTAACCATTACTATATATATACCTAACTCATTATATCTAGCACATCTAGAAACCTTAGGTTAATATATTGTAACAATCCTTTCACATTCCCTTAAATCAACCTTTTCTATCTACATAAGATAATTTTTTTTCCGTGTATTATTGACCTATTTTATTTCCACTAACTGAAATACACCCGATATGTGTAGCTAATATTATCACCAGTGGTGGTTCTTTCTTGAGATACTATTGTATCTATACACATGTACCGTGTTTCACTATTATCACGACTCTATAAAGTTTTGGTAATCACATCAAATGTAAATTGCATAGAGAACTTTGGCCTGCTATTATAGTCTTAAATAATGATTAGCAATACAATTTATATAGCTGCAGTACTTAAAATCTTTCCAACAATTAATGGTATTGCTGGACTGGATACTCCTCAGAATAATATCCTAAATTATTTAAATTATCCATGCATTAATCTATACATCTGTCTTCAAGTGGAGTATAATACTCACAACCACGTTTTTCAAAGTGTGTGTTCGTTACACCAGTCATAAATCCCTCTGGATTTCCTGCTTAGAAAAGAAAAGAGGAAGGAAGGGTCTTATTGAAATAATTCCCATCCACAATAATGGATGAGTACTCATACCTACACCACACGTTTGCTCGCTCTCTCTTCAAAGAAAAATAAATAAATTAAGTCCTAATGCTGTTATAAATAACGTCGCTCCTGTATACTTTCAGAAAAGTTAAAAGTTCTGTAGGATATTAGCTTATAAGCACATAGTCTATTATCAATGATCAGAATCATCTCTATCTTGATTGAAGGGTTCATTCAAATACAACTCTGTGGTAGTAACAGTAGTAACAGTCTCTGTATTGTATCTCCATACAATAGTTTTTTAGCTTTAGGTTCCTTTAAGCTCTGGTCTCTGACCTTTTCATTTCATTGCAAGCTCATGGATCTAGGTGTCCTTCTTCTGCAGCCTTTGCAACGGCTGTATCAGAGTCAGCGGTACTTGCCAAGGACCATCCTATGCGATCTGTAATGGAACCAAAACATAAGCAACTTCTCACCATAACACCGTCTTCACTCTCTTTAGTGATTGTCCTGTGCCGGACTGTGTGTTTTCGTGTTGGTTAAATATCTTTCCAAGGTTCTTGCAGCTTTTGATATTCTTGTAACTGTTTAAATAATTTGTGTGACACATTTGAATCGTCAAATCATTTTGTAGTTTTGAATCAGTCTCTGGATAATATATCTTTGCTGGATAACATATCTTTGCTGGATTCCAAAAAGAATAACAAAAAATGATATAGAAGAGAGACAAAGCAGAGGCTTAGGTGTAATTCTACCACTATTGAACCAACGATTGGACCATGCCATGATTCAAATTCTGCCTTTCCTGTCTCTTTTGTAGATTAATAATGCTTAATTCTTTAAACTTTCCTTGTCACATTATGACTTTTTATTCTCAACATTACACATATTAAACACAAAATATTTTTCAAACTCCTATAAACTCTATCAGTAAAGAAACTTTACTGTCTTTGAAACAATAGCTCTGAGGTTCACACCTCTGGCCTTATTATTAATTTCTCAAATAACCCCTTAACACCTGTTACACATACTATAGTTCCTTTTTTGCATTAAACTATGTTGTATTAAAACAATGTTGTTTTTAATCAACCCAATCATCTGCAGTAAACATGCTATAGCTTTCTTTATCACCATCACGATCCCTCTTATTATCACATAATTTGTTATTTTGGTCCCATGCCAAAACACAATGTACACTTCTCCATTAAACTTCATCCCACTATAGAAAGCTTGTGAATCTATTTCATGTTAATTACCCTTTAGATTTGCATAACTCATGAAAATTTCCCCTTAATGAAAATTGGCAACAACACGTTATTATTAATAATACTAATTCACTAATTCACCATCCCATTATCCCCTATGGATGCTCAAGAAATTATTTTTTTTCTCCTGTTAATCAGTTTTTTTCAATTCCTTTAAATGCAATGTAAAATGCGATGTAATCATTATAATTGTCTTACTCATCCACATTATATTCCTTATACTCCCCACTTTTGGGGGTGAGGAAGACAAGTATGCAGCTGTATCTAAGTTGTGGTGGATCCTGTGAATCATCAGCAGGAAACACTCTGAGCTGGGCATCACTGTGCCACCAGAGGAAACCCTACCAGGATAGGTTCTTGGACAGGGGAATCGGGTGACGAGGATCAGTGAAGCAAGTAAAAAGACTGATATGCTGAATAAACCATCTGCGGTGGTGCCTAGGCTATTTTCAGCCTTGGACCCATGTTGCTTCTTTAAGCTAGCCCACCGCAATCCCATTATATGGTGAGAGATTTACATCTATTGCACTTTAACTGTTCCAGATTCACCCATGCACTTTATGTATGTAGTATGTCAGTGAGTTTATGTGTCCTAATAAACACATTTTTCATGGAACAAATCATTTGTTACAATTTCCCTGTTGGTTCATATATTCCCTATTGAGTGAAGGGATATATCTTCAAATCTGAAATCCTTCTGTAAGCTACACTATTGCATTTTATATCTAAGTTGTATACTGTCAGAGGTAAAATGTACACATCATATAAAATCTACTGCTTAACCTCAGTATTAAACCTATATACTCAGTATTAAACATATATGTTCTTGCTTATGCATAAGTGGATGGTTTGGCTCTGACTGTGTATTCATAATGTTTTATTTATGCTAAAGTGTAATATTGTATTACCTTCTATAATTTCTTTGGTTATGAACTTGAATGTATGCATATAGCATTTCCAAAAAAAAAAAAAATTACTGTATCTAGAGATTTATCATCTGGTCATACATATCTATCTATCTATCAATAAATGTATACCAAGGCTCCACCCTCTAAGGGTTTTAACTATCTTTGGCCTAGCGCCAAATAATGATCTAGGTAGTTAACTATGTCAGCACACCGTTGACTTTTGTCTTGCGACACCTTGTGGTCTTTTCTGTAAGAAAACACAACTGTTTAGTATCTGACACCAATACTTCAAATAATTTGTAACACAAAGGTATATCATCCACATACTGGTTACATTTCTTTACTTATCTCAACATATCATTCAGACTGGCCAGTCCACACAAACTGTACGGTTTTTTTTGTTTTTTTTTTCCATGCACACTCTTATTTGCTTCCAAGCAAACTTTCCTTGGACTGTATCCATTTTATGGATTGTCTTGGCACATATACGTATTCACAGAAAACTTACAAACTTAACAACGCTCCTGCTCACATTTCTATCTGTATAACTATTCTATACAATCATATCCCCACACTTCCTGCTACGGAACCTGGTTCCTCACTGCATATTGTGCAGTCCACTAAGAACTTTTGCAATGTATTATATCGATGCCTATACAATGAGATGGATTTTAGCAAGCATATTTTTTTTACCTCACGAACCCAGGGTAAGTGATATATAGATATGCTATGCATCCAACTTAATCTGTTCCTACTTTATTCTTCCTGGAATCTTTAGAAATACCTCATCCGTGATGTAGTATAATTTTACACTGTAACTTTTACATTATGTTTCTTCCAAATAACTTTGAAGAATTGTCTAAAATTATGTTAATACTGGAATCGTAGTGATTAATTGCTTGTCGCAATGTTTGATTTACAGCATATACATTAAAGAATGCGTATTCCTTTATCTTTCCCTATGATTTTAGCTGCTGTTTTACTGCTTTGAAAACTCTTCTAGTTCACCAGAGTTAGGGCGTTGTCTTCTTGACTGTCTGCCAGATGCAGATCTGTTAGCTTTAACGCTGTTAGCGTATCTGTAGCCCATATCTGTTGCTGGGATTTTTTTTTTTTTCTGATTACAGTTATGCTGTAGAAAGAAATTGGCAGCATTTTCTACAGGTTATCTGGTTAAGATATTAGTTCTTATATTAAACTAGAGTAGATAGTTTGTATAACAAACATTTCTAGAGTATTGCTTATGCAGAGGTTCCCAAACTGTGTGCCGTAGCTACCTGGGGTGCCTCGGACACTTTCAGGGGTGCCCTGGGTTGGTCGTCCAGGACCAATTCAAATTATCCAGTGCTGGTGGCTGCCAAAATATGTGGCCAAACAGAAGCAAATCTCCATCACCACACAACTGACTCTAAGGATGACCTATAAACGCCATCTACTTAATGTAATATCTATTTTTACATTTCTCAATAATACATTTTTTCCTAGGGGTGTCGTGAAAAAAAAAAATTCTGATATTCTAGGGCCACATGATTAAAAAAATTTGGAAACCACTGACTTATGCTTATTATGATCCATCTTATTAGATGAAAAAAATCAAAGCTCACTGAACACTTTTTTTTTCTTTACTGCGTCATGGCTTACACTGCTGCTGGAAAGGAGGGGGGTCACACGATTCTGGGCTTTTACAACTCTCCGTGCTCTCTGTGCTTTTACAGCATTGGAAACTGAAGGGGTTTTCTTTTTTTTTTTTTTTTTCCTTTCTGCTGGCAGACCTTCTCACAATATATTGCATTAAAGAATATTTACGTGTTAAACAATACCATATGGAAACTTCACTTCATAGTTAGATAGTAACATTAGATAAACACATATTGTTAACTACAGATCTGCCAAAAGCCATTTTAACACGGACATCAATTTTTGTTTCCTCCGTTCACAAATATATATATATATATATATATATATATAAACCTTATTATTTCAAAACTTGTAACCATGCCAATCACAGACAGAAGGTTTCTATTAGACACAGATCTGAGAATATACTTAACTGAACATTATGTTCCACACACAAACCCATAACACAAAAAATTTAAATACAGTTTGCAAACTTCAATTTCTTGCAGATTTCAACAGTTTTGCCGATTTCAAAATACGCTTAGTATTGGTTGATCAGGCCAATATTATACAGCATGATTGAAATGCAAAACATAGACTGTACCCTTTGTCACAGTACTATACAAAATTCGTGCTTCTATGGAATATTTCTTCCATACATGATATGCACACTTAGAGTTAATCCTCCCTGCCCTTCCCATACGCTGGAAAAATTTGCAATCCCTGCAATTTTTCACACACGCAACACGTCTGTCAACTGGGAAGCTGCAGTAGATCCTCTTATCACAACTACAATCACAAAGCAACATGCTTAGGTTATGCTTGCTTAAAACAACCAGCAGCTCTTAGCAGCTCAGTATTGCAATATATAGTTACACTCAAATACATATAATCCCTATAACCTCGGGTTGTTCACTCTATTTATTTAAAGTACCCTTCTTACACGTATGTAGCTGACTAACAAGGGGAGGTGGTCTATGTGCTTTATACTTTATTTTGGCTCTTGGTCCAAAGCACTTATTCACGCAATCATTCATAGAGTAAAAAAAACCCCGGTTACTGTTTCTTTGCCCAAATACAAACTTTGAATTAATTTTGGTATTCTTATTTACATGCAACAGCATCTGTCAATCATCATTTCCGAGTTACTTGGTCCTTCAACCGATTTGGACATAATTTTGGTATTAATTTTACAAACAAGCAACAACAAACAGGTCCCTGAGTTATTTTACTAGTTTTTTTGTCAATCTCTCCACTAATTCTCATATTATAAAAAATACAGTCACACAGACAGCTGGCAGGTATAGAAACAGCATGTACTGGAGTACAGCACATACCATGGTATTCTATACTTACCAGTGCTGTAATGATTTGGGATGTTCCTTCCATCATCAGCTGCTGGCTGGCTGGCACACCCCTTTGAGAATTTGATGAAGAGATCGAAATCTATAGTTCCAAGGATTGCGAGCCCCCATCTGTTGAATTCTCTTGGATTAACTAAATTAACCATCTTGTTGCTGTTTGGGTTGTTAGGTAAAATTAATGAATTGAAAATGGATTTATAAAAATCAATTATTATTTATTCAAAGGGCCACGCCCGTATACAGGGGAGAGGTAGCATTCTCTCGTCCTGTGTCAAATCATTTAACAACAACAACCAGATACACGTATCAGCAATGAGTTTTATATAATACACAGTTACGCCCCTTTTGTATGTCCCTCCCATATGATTTCATACCTCAGGAATACAGTGTTAGGCAATATTGTTATGCAATATTATTGTGCAATATTATTATGCAATATTAGGACCATTGTCAAGAATACTCAAAGATACTCGTGAGCTTCAACTGTGTCCATATTAGGAATTACATCTGTACTCTATGAGCTTTTAGAAAGTGCGTAGTTGGAAACAATACTTAGCCAACAAAGTTGTTTTTCTCTCAGGGTGTGTATAAAGTTCAAGATGAATTTGCTATATCATCTAGCTAGAATCAAAATGTATTCTGTTATGCTTTCATATTATACTAGTGAATATGAGAACCATTTGCTTATTGGATGTATACATAATATACGTACTATCCCGTAGTGCACACACATAACTGTTAGGCCTTCAGCAGGTTGCCTCAGTCACAGTATTCGACAATGACCAACCATATGCTGACTCATTCCATTTCATAGATGTCTGGTTGGATGCCAGCCTAAAGCACTTTGCAGAGATCAAGCCCAATAGCAATAAGCCCCACTGCACCCTGGGTTAGCCAGTCCATTGAAGTACTGTAGTAATAAGAAAAATAAGAGTGGACCTGACACATGCATTGTAATGCAATACAATTACAGTTGCGACACATCACATCCTATTTTTTACACCAGGTTGTAGATTCGCCATATGTCTTCAACTTCTGCATTCATGAAGTCACATCAATATCTCTCATATTCAGCTATAGAATCCTGCCCAACCCGTTGTTCATGAGTGAACAAGCATTACACACCTTCTTCTTTTAAGATGCCTGTTAGGAGGAAATTCAACTAGCTATGAGCTTTACCATGCAGCTCAATCTCTTGGGTAAAGTGCTGGGAGCTATTCAATAGGCAGCAACAAGCCGCAAAGCACTACTTAATGCAGATTTATTCTTGCACTTCTGGAGCTGCAAGAAGACATCTGCATTAAGTACTGCCATGGGGCTAGTAATTGGTAAGTTGTGGATTTACTATGAGTCACTAATTGAACAGCTCCAGTAGCTTGGACCACACAGTTAAGACCCTCGGTTAAGATGGTTAAGGCCAATGTCACTCACCCCTTAGAGTGACATTGGCAGTGCTAACACTGTGTGCATTGATTTTGATTCTCACCAAAACTCACAATGATATTAATGACTTCCCTCTGTTTCTCAATGAATTCCAAAATCTCCATCTTCTCTCTATCTTTCCCTCTCTCTTTGTGACATTCAAATGCATTTTTAATCACACCGAGAGGGAGATTTATCGGAGCTTGGAGAGAGATAAAGCGGAGAGAGATAAAGTACCAAACAATCAACTCCTGACATTCAAACACAGCCTGTAAAATGTCAGAAGCTGATTGCTTAGTACTTCATTTCTCTCTCTTTATCTCTCTCCAGGCTTTGATAATTCTCCCCCTAATTTCTAGAGACGCCATCCTGGAACTCATGCTGCTGGCACTATTTATCACCACAATGTTGGAAGAGTATGGGCAAAGAGGGGAAGTTAACCTCTTCAAGTTCAAATCCAAAAAGGAGGATAAATAACCAAACACAAAAAGAGATTTCCTGGCACTGTAATTGGATTAAATGCACCGGCAGCTGTTCACAGGGCTGGATTCATGAGCCCAAAGAAAATGAAGAATTTAGAAACAAACAACAGGTTGTGACAGCGCTGATGTATTCAAATATGCACTTTTAATTGATACCTATATAAAAATACGTACAATACCAATGATTAATGTACCGGCCAGTACTTACATCAAAATATATATATATATAAAACCAAAAAAATAAATATAAAATATATATAAAAAGGACATGTACTATAATACTATAAAATAAATTAATCAGTAGACACATTAATTATATATGCATTTCTTTGCATGTAGGTCGTTAAAGCCGACAATAAAGGTCCTTAATGATGCTGTTAGTACCATGCAAACATGTACTTTATGCAAACTGATTAATAGTACATGCGTGTTTCCGACTGCAGCTAATTAATAAGCATCATACTGATTAGCTTTGCAGCCAAAGCATGGAACCTGCAGCAACCCTCTCTCGCGGGTATGAATGCTCTGCTGAAAAGACGTATTGGCAGTCCAGACCTCACTAGTGTTTGCTGGATAGACGTTTAATTCCGGCCGGGCAAATCGTGGTAACTCTTCTGACCGTGAATAATGACATACGCGACGCGTTACTCCGCGCCAATACGTCTTTTCAGCAGAGCATTCATACCCCCGAGAGAGGGTTGCTGCAGGCTCCATGCTTTGGCTGCAACGCTAATCAAGCAGCCAGGAGACAAACAGACGGATCGGTGGAGACCGGATATATGGACTGCTAAAGTGCAAGTACTAACCCCTGCATGCTTGGGTCATTTTGGGACATGTGCATTGAAAATATCAGGCAATTAGATACAGTTGAAATGTCTCTACCAAATCAGTATGATAGTTATTAATTAGCTGCAGTAGGAAACACGCATGTACTGCTAATCAGTTTGCATAAAGTACACGTTTGCATGGTACTAACAGCATCAATAAGGACTTTAACCAAAAGGAGGAGGTTTAAAGTAAACTGTAATCTAGGTGCTCTCTAATGTGAAATGAGCTTTAATTGTTTTCTCTGGCATTGGCATAAACATTTTAATGCTAATGCACTCCTGACCCACTCCAGAGGTAGCTCCATTTATCCTCATTGCTTGAAGGAATCTATTAGACACATTTATGCAAACAGGGCTTCATGTGACCCATTCAGAGTGTATATATAAATTTAACTCCAATATACAGTATTCAGTGTCTATCTAATTAAATAGCAGTACACAAGGTTTGTTGTTTTTTTGTTTCAAAATGAAAACAGTGAAAACAGATAGACCCAGCCAAAGCGAGAGTCCAGCGACTCTAAGAGGCAGCTTAAAGTGTGCTTTGTGCACGATTCATGATGTGGACTCTAGAACACTAGAGCAGTGGCAAACGCAGGATTTGCATGGGGGGTTTCCAGAACTGGGTGGAGCCAATCACGGGGGTGGGGACTGAGGTGACCCAGTTTATGCTGGGTCTGTAAAACTAGTTTGTCTGTGTATGTATGTATGTATATATATATATATATATCTACACATATCTACACATATGTATACCGTATATACACCTATATATATATATATATACATACATATTCACATATACATAGCATATTAAACATGCAAATATATATATATATATATATATATATATACATACAGTACACATATATATACACATGTATATATATATCATATGTGTGTGTGTGTGTGTGTTTATATGGATGTATATACATGTTTATATATGTATGCACATGGATATATGTGTACTATAATTAAAATAAAGTAAACTTTTATTAAGCACTTACAAGTGCCACCAGGAAGACAGCAGGCTGCAGAGGACACTAGACAGCCATCAATAATACTCATGCAGCCAAAAAAATAAATAAATCTTTTTTTGGTGAAGGGGGGGGGGGGGGGGGTTCTGGGTGCTCGGAAACCCCCCCCTGCATGCTCCACTGTAGAGAGAACAGCTACATTAAAAATGGAGAAATTTTGCTGAATAATGCAAAGATTAAGATGTACTGTATTTGAAGGCAAATAACAGGTTTTCTTGCTCTTTAAATCTAGTAAGATGCATGCTAACTAAAGAAAGCTTTAAAAAATAACTTTAAAACAGATCATGTGTCACAGACATAATGAGCATATCCTTCCTGGTAAACTGCTTCTTCTCTTGGAATGCATTTTCTCTATGAGTGTGACTGTCTTTTTATCTTTTGCCTACTTCTCCAGTCTGATATTTGAATTATTTCAGTCTTTTTCCATCTATAAAGAATTTGATGTATTATGCAAATGTCTTATAATCAGTGTTAAAGATGGATTTACCTGTATGTGCAAATGTGAAAGCATCATCTCTGATAGATCTGATTTCATTGTCAAGGTAAAGCAAAAGGATGTAAAATCAACGAGGATTTGGAGAAAAAAATTTGCAAGGTGATGAGAACTAAAATAACAAAAAAGGATGCACATTTGAAGACTTAATGCAAACTTAATACAAACTTTTTCACATACATTACTTTAGCATCATTACCACAGTTTATTACTTATTAATAGTGCCATATACAGTATATTATAGTAAAAGAGACTTTTTACGTAAATTAAATTCTCACATAAATTGAGTGAAAAGTAAATGGACTTCAACATAATAATTACTTTTGGAATAGTTTGCAGAGGCTCATGAGTTACAGACTTGTTGAATTTTATTTTTAATTACATGAAAACTATCCATTTATTAAGTTTAAATATATAGATTTCAAAAGTCATATATCTTAATAGCACAGTGTTACATTGTGAAATATCTGGCATTTAATTTTAGAAATCAAAGATGGGTGGTAAAGCAGTATTTATGCCAATAATGAGGTGCATAATATATATGGGTAGAATCTGTAAACAGCCAAATACATTAGAATATAGGAACCTACCAATGTGAATTAAGAAAACACATGTACTGTAAATGTGTTATATAGATTTAGATTTTATTTAAGTTTTCAAATATTTTCCAATATTTCAAATATGCTAGCACAATGGTCATGATTGTTGCTCCTGGGTTATGAGTGCATTTTTAACAAGAGACTTATCTGTGTGGAGGTTGCGTATACTCAATATAGATTGTAAACTTTGCTGGGGTAGTAGCTAATGTGAAATGTTATGTATCCTCTATAAGGTGTTGTATAATAGGATGATGCTACATAAATGTTAAGTAATATTTATAATATATAGTAATCAAATCTGTAATTTTGAAAAGTTCATGTTTTTTAAAGGATAATACAATTGTGAAAAAAAGGATTTTTCCCCCCACATTTTTTAAAAGATAGTTTACAATTAATGAAGCTGTAACATATAGTAAATATATAAAAAAACGAAAGAAAAAACACCATGTAGAGTTAATTACTTAATAAAAGTTATTCAATAGCTTAAATAAAATTAATTTACATTTAAAAACATCTACACCACTATGTAACTTTAAATAGAAGATATATGTATACCCTCATTTAATACTCTATGAAATTGGAATATCCTAAAGTACACCTTTTTCTATAATGACAGGTCTATAATACCCCTTTGACTTGTTTTTATTAAAGATTTTAAAATTTTTATGTCTAGACATCAAGGGGCTACAGCAGAGATGAATATATTCCGTTTGACTAGCAAATGCAGCTATGCAGAGTCATACATAATTTGGGTGCATGGACTGTTACAACTGGAAAAGGCAGTGGAAAGGAGAATTCTCATGTAGGCAATATGAAGGCATGTTCTTGCAGATGTTTGCTATGCAGTGCAGCATGTAAGCACACGTCTGTTAGTAGACACATAATTTGCATCTAATACAGGGCAAATGCTAAGTAAGCGCAGATGACAGCGACTGTTAGTGAACATGGTGTGATGGCTACCCAAGCAGAGGTGACCACATCTCAAGAGACATACATCACTGGATATGGGTGAAAATATTCTATTTTTCAGTGCATGTTGTGGCAGGTGCCATGTTTCCAGAGACCTCCGGCAGATTGCCAGCGCCTACTGCACCCACCCGGAGTTTGCACACAGGCCTCCTCCTCTGTTAAAACACCCATGTTCTCAAAGTTTGGGGATTTTTTTGTGTCCATGAATATGTACATATTGCAATGGAAACATAAGGGGGGACATTTACTGTTCCATAGTTTGTCAAAGCAGCCGATGATCTGATGCTTTGATTGATGGACTTAAAGTGGCCACAGAAGTAAATGCAAAAGTAGGCAGGTTTAGTATTTATTACAGTTGCTGTTTTAAATCCAGTGGTTAAAACCACAGATAACAGTCCACGGTTAAATGTTCTGTTTACATTGTATTGTGTTGTGTTCTTTTTTTCTTGGACTCCACTTACAGTATATGGATTCCCATTTTTAGAAACCCTGCATTTGATCCAGTAAAACATACAGTACATGTAAAAAAGGTAAAAGACTCATATGAACCAATTTCTCTGGTATTGTTATTATGGGGGCAGATGTACTAAGCCTTGGAGAGTGATAAAGTGGAGAGAGATAAACTACCAACCAATAAACTTCTGTCATTTTTCAGACTTACTACTTCTTATTTTTCTTACACAGCCTGTAACATGACACAGTTGGCTGGTACTTTATCTCTTTCTCTTTATACTCTCCAAGGCATCTCTCCCATATGTGTTTATAATTATATTGAGTTTAAAATATGTTAAAATAGTGTTGTGAAAGCTTAAGTTTTGGTTTTATAGACTGGACAATGATAAGTTTAGAAAACAGAGAACACAAGCACACGTGAATTTATGCTTTCACAGCCTTTATCTGACAATCTTTTAATTCTTTAGGGTGTCAAATATAATAAACCAGATGTAGGATCAAATTATAACTAGCCTATCATCATAAGTAAAATAATTTAAAGGAAAATAACTGGATTAAGATTTTCAATTGTAGAAAATGTTGCTGTCATAAGAAAATGGAACAGATGGTAGGATTACACATGGGTAAAATTGATAATGCTAGATCACCATCATGGGACTCCTGTGCTGGAAGATTAATTTTTGTCTTACAAGGTAATAAAGTAACTGAAGCAGATGATAAAAAAACATTGTAGTGCTAAGCATCATAGGAAGTAAGGATGTTGATCATGACCACCTCCTGCTAAACCAAATGAGTGACCTGCTATCTTTGGAAGTTATTGCACTTTAAAGCATTTAATTGTCAACAGCTGTAGCTAAATGATAGCTGAAAGTATTTCAGTGTACGCAGTTGAACTGCTGAAATAACTAGAGAACTGCAGTCTTGTGAGCAGTTTGGAATCCTTACTGAGGGACATAGTTACATATGCAGTCAGCGATGAAGCACTGGAAAGAAGATTGAAAACAAAGTAGAATTTAAGTTTTGCTGTAACTAGAGGAGGCCTTAGATCAGTGATCACTTTATTCCTCAAGGCACACCAACAGACCAGGTTTTAGTGCTAACTTTGCTTGAGCACAGATAGTTAAATTGATTTACTAATTAAGTCACCTGTGCTCAAGTATGGCTATACCTAAAACCTGGACTGTAATTTGTGCTTTGAGGACTGTGGCTGGGAATCTCTGCCTTAGATTATTGGATTAGATATTTTTTTTCATATATTCACCAAGAAGCGGTCAGATGCAGCATTATCTCTCCAAACCTATGGAGAACATCATACATTGTAAGTCATTTACTCTTGCCTTTCAGATATATAACAGAAAATCACTATATAAGTGTTTTTATAATAACTGAAATATTTGTATAATATAAGTTAAAACCAAAAGTTGAATAATTTCAAAGACAAATAAGTTGTTCACTTGAGTTAATTGAGATAATTAACTAATTTTATAACATTATGATTGAATATAGATGTGAAAAATGTATTGTTATTTTTATATGTCTATTTAAATAAATGTTATTGGTGTTGTTTTTAATATCTTGCTTTTAATAAGCACTGCCAATACTTTTCTTTATTCTACATGTTTGACAATTAATGGAATAAGAAATCCCCCCCTTTGACTGGGTCTTATTTTTGTCACCGTAGCCAAATATTTTTTTTATTTATAGCCTAAGTTTTTTTTGTGTGTCTGTAGCAAAGTATCTGGGCTTTGGAATACATCTATAGGCTGTGCTCGAAGTGTGCCGGAATAAAGCAGTATGGCATATCGGCACTTCAAGCGCTGAACTTTCTTTTCTTTTTTAGAATAATGATCATCGCACTGACTCTTCAGGTCTATTTATGCCAGGACAATGTTTACAAGCACCCGTCACCTTACACCCGCTACCTGCATTGCTGTCATCACACAAGGTGATTGCAGGTACAAGTGCAGAGAACTGGGTGCCACTAAACACAGTGCCAACATAAATGGACCAGAAATGGATCACCGCTGAGGCAATCCGACGCAGTTTATATTAGTTATGTTGTGATGCCACTTCTCATGCCAGTAACTCACAGAAGTGGAGGTTGTTCACAGTCTTTAAGCAAGAAAGTTATTGGTATAACGGGGCACGCGTAATAAAAAGTGGAAGCCTGAGAAGCAATTGTGTAGCATGAACAGCACCAGGAGTGGTGGAGACAGGTAATGGGGCAAAGCAGCGAGGCTGCAGCATAAAGGAGCAGGGAACGGCAGAAGTAACTGTCTGCCTCTCTGTAGATCTTCTGGATACTGTACAAATCTGCAGCTTAAGCACAGTCCCAGGAGCGGAGGATGCTGGAAAGCTGTGTGGACCTGATGCAGGACCTGGAGAAGCAGCAGCAGTGGTACTAGGAGCAATAGGTCGGTTTGTCTCCTTGGAAGCCGGGTGATGATGGTCACCATGAATACATTACTGGCCACCAAGTGGGAGGGCTATATCAGTAATCATGTGCATATCCCTGGTAGCTAGGTATAAGTATATTGGGTGGTGATGTCACCATTGATAAAGCATTGGTAGAAAAGCAGGAGAGTGGTTGATGGCAATTACCATGGAAACATCACTAGTAACTCAGCCAGATTGCTAGATAACAATAGTCGTGAATGCATTTCGGTCAGCCAACGGGATGGTAGTTGACGCCAATGTTAGGATACTGCAATATTATTTAGCTCTTTAGCCCTGCTTACAAGTCAGAACTGATGGGGCTGATTCAATTCTATATATATTTTTTTTTTAAAAAGTCACACAACAGACCATACTATATGGTTCATCACACTGTAAATTACACACTCCCATATGTCACCAGACATATTTTTTGTTTCCTGTGGGGGCCTATTTGTTTATTTTTTTCTCTACTGGTGTCAATGTTTGTGGTACCATTAGACACACTTAAGTGGGCGGGATTCAAATCTTGCAACTGCCCTCCCGCCCCCATCACGCTTTCTGGCAGTATTCAAATGTTACTGCCAATGGGCGCAATATCAGTATTTCAGCTCGCCACCCCCTGGGGTGGTGAGCTAAAATGCACGAAAAGTGACCCGTTTGGATGCTCAAACGGGACTTTTTGCGATTGCGCCCATGACTTTAGTCGGGTTTAGCTGCTTTATGCGGCTAGACCCATCTCTTATGGGCGCAATCAGCGCGATAACAGGGGAGACGGGAGATCAGGGGCAATAAAAGATTTGAATCCCGCCCAGTGATTGTTCCTACAGTATGTGTCATCCACTTTTTTCACCTCTTTCACAAATTCAATTTCTCAACACTTCCACTTTGCCTTCACTCTCCACTCTGGTACAAGCATCAGGCACACCCCTTTTGAGTGACCATGCCCGTTTTCTTTCACACGCAGTGATTTACTCTCGAGGGAGCAAAAAATCCCTGTAAATTGTCCATAACCCCACTTCAAAATTCACACTTTGACCCCTGTCTTCAGGGAGCAGTCTATGAAATTTACTATACAGAGACCACTCTGTTGATTGCTAAACAATACAAAAGGCATTCTAGCTGTCACAAAACAATACTCAGAGCATCCTAGTAAATGATATATAACCCAAAGGGCATTTTAGGGACCAATATAAAATACACAGGAAATTACATGGACAGCAATAATATGGTAAGTCATCATAAAGGTGCACAAAACAAATATACAATATAACAATTTTAATTAAGCATGCATAAAACATACAGTAAAAATCTAAATCTAAAATCTTAAATTAAACAAACAAACAAACAAACAAACAAACAAACAAACAAACAAAGAAACAGTAATACCTGAGTCACCACAGTATCAACAGGAATTAATCTACAATATTTTATAGCATTAGGGAATTATTGCTCAGCAGTGCGGCCTTAGGATACAAACAATAATGTTAATGGAAGGTAAGAGCTCTCTGTATCCATATTGTTAATACAATGAATTGATGCTGATTACTATCGTTAATAGTTGAAAACAGTAGCCTTCCAGCCTTGTGTTGTGTGCAAATGCTCAACCTCCCCCTGTGCTAAGAGATAGTATACTTTCCCTTTAAATTGATCTAGACAGCAGTCTACAGGGCAGAGCACCACAGCTGTGTACACAAGCTGCAGATTTTTGCTCCCCATGTTCTTACCACTGCCAGTAACAGATGTAAGCAGGCTGGTCTCACACAATGGAACATAGGGACGGAGTGCGCTGATGCAGGTAACAGCTCCAGCTTAGCGGCAAGGGATGAATCAGACTTCAACGTGTTTTTTCCCTCTGAAGAAATTGCAGACAACCACATTGAAATGTGATTCATCCCTTGACGGCAAGCTGGATCTGTTACCTGCATCAGCGCACTTATATCAGAGGTACTTGGTAGGAGCTGCAAGAGGGATCATTGATCATTTTGTACTACTACAGTATATTGCACCCAAATTTCTCGATTCATATATTTTTACTTATGTGGACAGCCATACAATTCAGATAGCATCCTAGTGACCACCATACAATACAGATGGGGTTGCTGTAATATCCCTTTAATCAGAGATGCATACTGTTGAATTACACAGTTTCATGGTGACTGAAATGCTGACTTCAAAACTTGTGCAATTCATATGTGTCCCTGATTGGACAGAGAGCATCTTAATGACGACCATATAATACTGATATTACCCTCTGAACAATATAGAGAGCATCCCAGTGTCCGTAGATGTTAAAATACAGATTTCTGCATCTTCATATGCACCATCAATTGCACCATCCAAATTTGCACTAGCCCTATGGCAGGTGCACTTTCTTTATCCATATATGGCCTATGTGAGTGATTGGGTATCTGCATATGCAACCACTATCACTGACACACTGCTACACTTCCATAATGCACCGATAAGATGGTCCATCTTTGTGCATGTGCTAAGTCACTTCCCTACCGTCATCAGCTTTTGCAGATGTTCTCCAGCCAATAAGGGCTATTTATGATGCTAATTTAGCAAAACTGCAACTTCTTATGATCACATTCTGTAGGCTGTCCAGCACAGGGCAAGACCACCCATCATGCTAATGGCAGCCAGCGATCACATCACTGAATAAGGGAAGCACGCTTGCCTGTGCAGCCTGACTACGAAGGCAGTCAGGCTGCTGCCATTTTCCCCATCGCATGTGTTTGTGTCACTGGTCTGTCACTTAGTTTAAATGAAAGTTATTCATGAATTAGCAATTTCTTCTACTAGCCTCAGTCCCCTTCTCATATCTAGGTCTCTGCTCTCTGCCCCCTCTCTTCATCTATGTCTCTGCTCCCTCCCCACATCTGTGTCTCTACTGCCCCTCCCCCACCTTTGGGGGAGAGGAACTGAGGGGGTAGGGAGCCCTGCCTTTTTTATTGGGCTCCATGATTTTCTAATTGCAGGAAGATCCCATGTTCTGAAGTTTCAGATGTCAACACCCGCACATTTCTTATATACTGTATACTATATATAAAATTCCATATATATCTGGCACTGAGTGTACTGCAAATATATTAACCCAGCTGAGTTACTGCCTAGGTGCCTTCCACATAGAAAATGCAAAATTGGTAAATGGTGAGGTAGCACTCACAGGTCTTATTGTCATATAATACAAATTACGCATGTCCAAATGGGCATGCTGTAATTTGTAATATATGGCAACTAGCTGTTCTACCTGTTCTTCATACGGGAGTTTCTGATTTTCAAGACTGTAAATATAAATGAGTGTTAAAAAATAGCTAAATCTATAGAGCTGTAAATTTGAGACATCTTAATGTAAGTAAATATTAATCCATGGTTCTTGGCATTACCCAAAGGAGCATCCATAGCAGATAAGGTAAAAATTTACAGTACTATTTTTGTAGTTTATTAAATTCTAACCACTGGAGGTGCAATCTAAATTTTGATCCGACTGTCCGTTTGGGCATTATCATTCACTCAACGCAAGCCGCGTATCGGTAATGACATCATTATGTCAACCCCCTGTACATTCCCTTAGGGGAGGTTTATTAAAATTCTAATTATGTAGTTTTCCTATTTCGCACCTGAAGAATACCTGTGTTAAATTTCAGCTTCCTAACATATCGGGCAGTAAGAGAATTAGTGATCAGTCAGTCAGTCAGTCAGTCAGTCAGTGAGAGATATAGTAAAAAGTGACAGGAACATTTTTGTGTGTCAACCCCCTGTACATCCCCTTAGGGGAGGTTTATTAAAATTCTAATTACATAATTTTCCCATTTCTCACCTGAAGAATACCTATGTTGAATTTCAGCTTTCCAACATTTCGGGAAGTAAAAGAAGTAGTGCTGAGTCTGAGTGAGTGAGTGAGTGAGTGAGTGAGTGAGGGCTTTTGCATTTATAGACATACATACACATATATATATATATATATATGACCTGTGAGTGCTGCCGCACATACCATTTTGATATCTATCTATCTATCTATCTATCTATCTATCTATCTATCTATCTATCTATCTATCTATCTATCTATCCATCTATCCAAAAAGCAGTGTGTACAGGTGCACTGGTAGTTAAAAGGTAATAGTTCTCAGTCCACAGGTAATCCACTCTGGGCTGTAGCACAGGTGTACATCAACACCGCAGCAACTCTCCTTAGAAGGCTCAGGACTCTTATGAGCATTAGCTAGAATGGAAAATGAAGAGAGTGTGCTCATAGTGCAGATCAATTTTTATTTAAAAACACAAATGAAATAAAAACATCATGCAATTCTACAGGACTCGCACCCTAAATAACCCACACAGGGAGCCTGTGCAGTGCAAGTGGAGAAGATCAAACGTCTGGCAAGCACAGCATCAACATGTTTCGTAGATTACTTAATCAGGAGGCTGCACTGCACAGGCTCCCTGAGTTCGTGACGCGGTGTCCTGACGGGTACGGTCTGGAAAATATTCAGCCTGCGCGGTGTAAGGTCCCCGGTCTATGTGTCAGCGGTATGCAGTTTTGTCACTGTGGAATGTATTATACCATCTGCTAACCTGCCCACGGTGTGGGTAATTCAGGGTACGAGTCCTGTAGAATTACCTGATGTTTTTATTTCATTTGTGTTTTTAAATAAAAATTGATCTGTACTATGAGCGCACTCTCTTCATTTTCCATTATATATATATATATATATATATATCTCAGCATGTATTAGTCTCGATCTATCTATCCATCCCATGTCAAGCTATCTTTTTCACTGTACGTAATGTAAAGCACTGTGGAAAGTGATGAAGCAGTTTTCTTTCGTAGCCTAGAGCAGGCCTCATCCACTGACACTTTAGAAGTATCTAGATGTTTGAAAATTCAATTCTTTGTTATGTTTTCCCCTGCAGCAGTGTCAAGGCTGATTTTTATAATGATCTTATTAGAAAAGGTGTAAAGTATTCATTTCAGGTTATCGAAAGCTTCCGTTGGAGGAAACTGCAGAAGTCTGACCTAGTTTAGTACTATTCGAAGCATGGAATTATTATTTCCAACCCCGGTTTAAATCATTTTATTTTACATTAACAAATAAATAAAAGATAAATATGATATATTTTATTTCTGTGTGTTGGTATATAGTAAGTTTGTTTCAGTCGTTAATTGTGACTTTTTTACATTTATACCTGTATATTTGAAAAGGGTACCACAAAGTTTTTATGTTTGGGGTTCCAAGATATAATTTTATTTTAACACCCCTATATCACTGAATGTCACCCACGCAGGGGTAGCTAGACTTACTTACCACACCCCCTACCTTATGACCACTAGGGGGGCTTTAATACACCGTGCACCCATTTTTTTCAATACTTACCCTCAAGAGCTCCACGTCGTCATCATCAGCCCTGCAGAAATCACCAGGAAAATGGTGCAGCACCATTTTCCCGGTGTTTTGCACATGCACAGTAAGTAAATCACCAGGAAATGGCATGTCACCATTTTCCCGCTGCTACATGCATGTGCAGTAAGAAAACCACTGGTAAAATGGCCGCTGTGCCATTTTCCCAGAGACCTGTGCATGTGCATTTGACTCTGGGACAGTGCTAGGGTCAATTAGTGACCCTAGTGCCAAGAGCTATGGCGCTGCCAGCTAGAGAGTAGGGGGAGTAGTCAGAGCCTGTATGTTGGGCCTCCTCCTCTCTAGATGGGCCCCTGCTGATAACAGCGATAGATATACAGTATATACATTTGTATCTACCTATATGTCTCTCTCTCTCTCTCTCTCTCTATATATATATATATATATATATATATATGGGATGAGCGAGTTCGGTTCCCTGAGAACCGAACCCACCCGAACTTGGGGAACCGAGCCCATATCCGAGTAAGGCTCGGTTTTTCACGCCTGACTCAGATCTGAAAATGAGGCAAAACTTCATCATCCCGCTGTCGGATCTTACGGGTTTTTATATTTTCTTTATATAGTCCTGGTGATCAGGCCATCTTCACTTTGGATTGGAGAGTGCACAGTTGTGCTCTGTGCTGCTAGGGAAGGAGCAAGCAAGGAGACCGCAAAGGGGGCAGGAGAGAGCAGAAGGGGGTAGGAGAGAGCCCATAGGGCATGAGAGAGTAGAAGGGGCAGGAGAGAGCAGAGCGGTTGTTTTGAGTTGGGTGTGCTGTTACTGTGTTAGGGCTCTGCATAGTACCATACTGTGGCTGTGTATGTATAGGACCAGGTGCTCTCTGTCTATAAGGGGCTTTGTACTGCCATACACTACTGCTATATATCCTCCGTGTGTGATCTAAAACAAAAAATATATTTCCATTGATGCATCACTCTGACTACTAGTACAGCGGCTGCCATACACTACTGCTATATATCCTCTGTATGTGATCCAGAATAAAAAGTATATTTCTATTGGTGAGTCACTCAGATTCGACTAACAGTACTGCCGTACACTACTGCTATATATCTGTGTGTAATCCAGAGCAAAAAATATATTTCTATTGGTGCATCACTCAGTGACGACTATCAGTACTGCTGTACACTACTGCTATATATCTATGTGTGATCCAAAGCAACAAATATATTTCTATTGGAGCACCACTTAGTGACGACTATCAGTACTGCCGTGCATTACTGCTATATACTGTATCTATGTGTAATCCAAAGCAAAAAAATATATTTCTATTGGTGCACCACTCAGTGATGACTACCAGTTCTGCCACACACTACTGCTATAGATATGTGTGATCCAGAGCAAAAAATATATTTCTATTGGTGCGTCACTCTGAGTACTAGTACAGCGGCTGCTGTACATTACTGCTATATATCCTCTGTGTGTGATCCAAAGCAAAAAATATATTTCTATTGGTTCGTCACTCAGTGATGACTACCAGTACTGTCGTACACTACTGCTATATATCTGTGTATGATCCAGAGCAAAAAATATATTTCTATTGGTGCGTCACTCTGACTACTAGAACAGTGGCTGCCATATACTAATGCTATAAATCCTCTGTGTGTGATCCAGAGCAAAAATTATATTTCTATTGGTGCGTCACTCTGACTACTAGTACTGCGGCTGCCGAACACTACTGCTGTATATGATATATCCTCTGTGTGTGATCCAGAGCCAAAAAATTACTTCTTACTCATTTGTGCAACACTGTTGCTGTACTACTGTATATGAAGCATATGTATGCTGTCACCATTCAAAGAATGGTTGCTGATTATTTCAGTGATAGCATCAAAATAGGCATGTCAGACAGTCCGTTTCAATACTAGCAGAAAAAAGAGGCAATTTGGAGGCCCTTGCACAAACTGGCTTTGTTTTACATAAGTTTCTCACCCTCCATTGTGTACTCAGAAACAGTTTTTAGCGCAGCTGGGAACCTTGCCTCGATCGACATAGGTTACTTCCCCAAAATGTGGCAAAGATGATGTTCATCAAAATGAGTTACAAATTCCAAGAGGAAGACCTTAACCAGCAATTACTTCCACAAAGTACAGAGGGATCTGTGATGGTGGAGTCCAGTGGGGATGAATTAATACTCTGTGAGGAGGAGAATGTACACAGTGAAAGGGATGAGGAATCGGAGGATGAGGGTGAGCTCGACAATCAGTTCAGCCACAGATGTGACAGTCCCTGTCACTGAAATGATGGGTTTGTTAAAGTGTGCATGTCCTGTTTATACAACATAAGGGTAGGTAGGAGGGCCCAAGGACAATTCCATCTTACACCTCTTTTCTTTGCATTATGTGCTATTTGGAGCATTTTTGGGGCATAGTTTGTAAAACTGCCATCCTGTCTGCCACTGCAGTGCCACTCCTAGATGTGTCACGTGTTTGTGCCGCCCTCTTCTGTCGCTTAGCTTAGTCATCTAGCTACGTCTGTGCAACCTTTTGGCCAAAAACAGTATTGTGAGCTGTGAGGTGTTCAGAATAGACTGGAAATGAGTGGAAATGAATGTTATTGAGTTTAATAATACTGTAAGAACAAAAACACCCCATAATTCTGTTATTTTAGTTGTTTGGATGATTTAAAAAAAAAAAAAAATCCAGATCCAAAACCAAAACCCGCAAGGGTGGTATTTGCAAAACCAATCCAGATCCAAAACACGAAGACGATCCAGATCCAAAACCGAGACACAAAACCAAAAAAATAGCCCGGTGCACACCCCTGATATATAAATATTAGAGATGTGCTGCTGGCACTTTTTGTGTTTTGGTTTTGGATCTGGATCGCCACTCATGTTTTGGATCTGGATTCATTTTGCCAAAACCACCCTTTCGGGTTTTGGTTTTGGATCTGGATGATTTTTGAAAAAAACACAAAAACAGCTAAAATTATAGAATTTTGTGGTAATTTTGATTCCACAGTATTATTAACCTCAATACCGTTCATTTCCAGTCTATTCTGAACACTTCACAATGTTGTTTTTAGGCCAAATGATTGCACCAAGGTAGCTGGATGACTTTGCTAAGCGACACAAGTGGGCGGCACAAACACCCAGCCCATCTAGGAGTGGCACTGCAGTGTCAGACAGGATGGCACTTTTAAAAACTAGGCCCCAAAGAGCGCATCATGCAAAGAAGAAAAAGAGGTGCAATGAGGTAGCTGGATGACTAAGCTAAGCGACATAAGTGCGCCGCACAAACCCCTTGCCCATCTAGGAGTGGCACGTCGTGGCTGAATGTCGAAAGTGGCCTGCAATTTTATGGGCCACTGACAGCATCTCCTGCATGCCCCTGTCATTTTTCATAAAAATTCTGCACCACCAAATTAATTGTATGTGCAAAACATGGGACATGCTGGAATTTGCCCAGATGTAATACATGCACACTATTGGTGGCATTGTCCAATATCCCAAATCCCAAGGATAGTCTAAGTGGGGTAAGCCATTGTGCGATGATGTCCCTCAGTTTCCATAAGAGGTTGTCAGCAGTATGCCTCTTACGGAAACCGGTGATACACAGCGTAGCCTGCCTAGGAACGTGTTGGCATTTGCAAGATGCTGCTACTGGTGACGCTGCTGTTGTTACTGCGGAAGGCAATACATCTACCCAGTGGGCTGTCATAGTCATGTAGTCCTTAGTTTGCCCTGCTCCACTTGTCCACATGTCCGTGGTTAAGTGGACACTGGGTAGATCCGCATTTTTCAGGACACTGAGGACACTTTTCTTAATGTCCCTGTACAGTCCGGGAATCGCTTTCCTAGTGAAGTGGAATCTAGATGGGATTTGGTACCGGGGACAGACTAGGGACACACTACCTCCATCAATTGTCTAAATCCCACTGCACTAATGCTGGATACCGGATGCATGTCAAACACCAACATAGCTATCAAGGCCTCAATTATCCGTTTTGCAACAAGGTGACTGCTGTCATATTTCATCTTCCTCGCAAAGGACTGTTGAACAGTCAATTGCTTAGTTGAAGTAGTACAAGTGGCCTTCCGCCTTCCCCTCTGGGATGATGATCGACTCCCAGCAGCAACAACAGCAGCAGCAGCAGCAGTAGGAGGAAATGGTTCTTGATCTTTCTGTATTTTATCCTCCAAATTTTTGTTCTCCACTATTTTTCTAGAGTTATATAACAATATGCGGCACAGGAGAGCGTACCCCTACACCACACAGGGAAAACCCTGTAAAAATTATTTGGATTAAATATTAATAACCCCTTTATTTGGAGTAAATAATATACAGCACAGAACAGCACCACTGGACTTATACGGCAGTAACCCTGGACTTATACGGCTTCACCACTGGGCTGGACTTATACGGCAGTACCCCTGAACTTATATGGCAGTACCCCTGGACTTATACTGCTGCACAACTAGACTGTACTTATACGGCAGTACCCCATTACTTATACGGCAGTACCCCTGGACTTATACGGCTACACCTCTGGACTGGACTTATATGGCAGTACCCCTGGACTTATACGGCTGCACCACTGGACTGGACTTATACGGCAGTACCCCTGTACTTATAAGGCTGCACCACGGGACTGGACTTATACGGCAGTACCCATGCACTTATATGGCTGAACCACTGGACTGGACTTATATGGCAGTACCCCTGGACTTATACGTCTGCACCACTGGACTGGACTTATACGGCAGTACCCCATGACTTATACGGCAGTACCCCTGGACTTATACAGCAGTACCACTGGAATTATGGCAGCACAGGACAACACCACTGGACTTATGGCAGCACAGGACACCACCACTGGACTGATGCAGCACAAGACAGCATCACTGCACTGGACTGGACTTATACAGCATCACCACTGGACTTATGGCAGCACAGGACACCACCACTGTACTTATGGCAGCACAAGACAGCATCACTGCACTGGACTGGACTTATACAGCAGCACCACTGGATTTATGGCAGCACAGGACACCACCACTGGACTTATGGCAGCACAGGACACTACCACTGGACTGATGCAGCACAAGACAGCATCACTGCACTGGACTGGACTTATACAGCAGCACTGGACTTATGGCAGCACAGGACACCACCACTGGACTTATGGCAGCACAGGACACCACCACTGGAATGATGCAGCACAAGACAGCATCACTACACTGGACTGGACATATACAGCAGCACCACTGGATTTATGGCAGCACAAGACACCACCACTGGACTTATGGCAGCACAGGACACCACCACTGGACTTATGGAAGCACAGGACACCACCACTGGACTTATGGC
Organism: Pseudophryne corroboree; assembly: GCF_028390025.1. Taxonomy (NCBI): domain Eukaryota; kingdom Metazoa; phylum Chordata; class Amphibia; order Anura; family Myobatrachidae; genus Pseudophryne; species Pseudophryne corroboree. The sequence goes on from NC_086447.1 coordinate 698,469,164, forward strand.
AGCACAGGACACTACCACTGGACTGATGCAGCACAAGACAGCATCACTGCACTGGACTGGACTTATACAGCAGCACTGGACTTATGGCAGCACAGGACACCACCACTGTGACTGGACTGATGCAGCACAAGACACCACTACTGGACTGATGCAGCACAAGACAGCACTGGAATGACACAAAAGAGCAGGTCGCCACCCCACACACCACACCACTTTCCTGCACAGACACTGAGGAGACATGTCCTCTCACTACACTCTCCAGGACTGGAGTGAAAATGGCGGTGACGCGCGTCTTATATAGAATCCAAAACCCACGAGAATGACAGCGGGATGATTATGTTTTGCCTCGTTCTGGTTTCCGAGTCTGACGGGAAGTCCCGAGCTGGACTCGGATCTGAGCTTGGGACATGATGCTTGGGGGGGGCGGGGGGTTCGGTTGTCAGGGAACCTAACCCGCTCATCCCTAATAAATATCTATATATATAAATGCGATAGCCCTCACTCACTCACTCACTGTCTGCCTGACTCATCACTAATTCTCTTACTGCCCGATATGTTAGGAAGCTGAAATTTAACACAGGTATTCTTCAGGTGGGAAATAGGAAAACTGCATACTTACAATTTTAATAAACCTCCCCTAAGGGGATGAAAAGGGTGTTGACATAATGACATCATTACCGATCCATAATAGTTTGCATTGCTTCAATGATAACGCCCAAACGGACAGTCGGATTAAAATTTGGATTCCACCTCCAGTGTGTAAAATGTAATAAACTACAAAAATGGTCACTTTTTACCGTATCTGCTACAGGTGCTCCTTTGGCTAATGTCAAGAACCATGGTGTTATGTCCTGATGTACATCTCTTTACTTCAATAAATCATGCAGTATGAAGATTATGTATTTTATTTCTTATTGGTAAGTAGTATTTGCATGGTTACAGATAGACATCAACTCCACATGCTGCTCTCCTTCTCCTTACTCTACTTCTACTTCCTACTTCCTTCTACTTCCTGATCACATGTTCATCTGTGCAGCCTGATTCTTAAAGGTACACTGCCTCATCTAGCTAATGCACATAAACTATCTTCATAGATACTACACATGGATTAATATTTACTTACATTAAGATGTCTCAAATTTACAGTTCTATAGATTTAGCTAACTTTTAACACTTATTTATATTTAGAACCATGAAAATCAGAAACTCCAGTGCAGAGAACTCGCACACACTGGTCTGTCAGTTTACTGGCCATGGTTCCCTCCTGAGGGGTGCAGGCCCCAAATAAATATAGGTTCCATATAACAGGTGGCACTCAGAGACGCGAGGAAAGCAAGTGTAATCCAAATAAACCCCACAGGGTGTGCTTTATTGTATATATATATATATATATATATATATATATATATAGGTATATCTCAAAAGCACCAAATGGAAAACTTCCGCTACGCTAAAACTTATACAATACAATGACAACATTCACAATAGACTGCTAACAATTGTAAATAAAATACCAATTATAAGTAAAGTCTATTAATAGACCAGACTCCAAATGTCTTTTTTTATGTTGACCAAGGAGGTGATTCTGTAAAGATCGCTTTGGTGATCCTTACAGCATTTCCATGATGGTCGGGTCCTGCGCATGCAGGTGGTCGCGATGTTCATCTATAATGCGATAGCACCGTAAATGCAGGGAGGAGGTGATATGCACTGCTAAGGATTGCAATCAAAGAAGCTGCTTCAAACATCTTTTCAATTGCAATCCTTAGTGATTAGCATCCTTTCATTAAGAAGTTACATGGATGAAAAGCTCTTTATTCAGAAAGGATTCTAATTGTCAAAGTTTCTGCTGTCATTCCAATCCTAAAATGAAACCCTAATACCAGAAGCACCTAAGAAATCATGGCCAATGGCCTCTTTGTATAGTACAGTATATCAAGTATTTATTAAAAGAATATCTTCATTAAAAATAGTATAAAAGCTTACATAAATTTAGCATTAAATGCAGCAAGACACCACTTATGCTGTGATGGAAAATAACTTTCTGTCTAACCCTGCTATGTGAGCTCTGGACAGAAGTTTCACCCAGTCGCGGTTCTGCATATTTACCCTATGCCTTTCAGTGTATAAGACTTAATCAGGGGAACAGTGAACCAAAGTTGACAGAAAAAATAATAATAATCACGCTGGTAAGTTTTAGACAGTCCCAATGTCATTGATAAAAAAAGTTGATGGACAATCACATCTTGTTCCAACAGAAATCAGGCATATGGTGGGACCCAGTTTACCTCACATTTTTGGAAGGCCTCCTACAAGGCTCTACAATTGTGGTTAGATCTAGACCTCTGCCTGTGTATTTGACCATGAATTGGATTCTTCTTATACCATGCCTCACTTTATCATATCCTCGTTGTGTTCCCACTTTTCTGTGTTCTCACCAGCTTAAGGGTTTTCAAGAACTGTACCTTGCCACACTCAGTTACTACGTGTGCCTCTAGTCCGGCTTGTTTGCTTACTGCACCAGTTTACATATTTCTATTCCACATATTCCCAACAATGCCACCTTCAGAATCCCCTCTAATACTGTATCACAAATCTAAAGGTACATTTAGCTTTACTAGTATAGAATTGTGACAACAACTTTATATCAGAGGCAAGCTATTATGTATGATGTTGGCCTAATGTATTGCTTGTTTGGGTCTTATGTAAGCTTGATTGGTCATATGTTCTTTAGACTTGTGTGTCAAGGTATCTGAGATTTTGTGGCCTTTCCAGGGGCCCGCAAGAAAGTAAATATAGCAATTGCTAAATTTTTGTTAGCTAGTGGTGGATTTCCCCACCCTTTAATCCAATTTTAATATAATTATCTGTACCAACCTGAAAGTGTCCACTTAACTGAGGATTAATCATTGTCATGTATACAGCAGGGATGTGCGGTGAGGTAAATGGCTCATGAGCAAGTTCGTAGCTACCATAGGTGCAGGCAGTGCAACTGCTATGGGGCCCAGAGCTGATAGGGGCCCACCTTCCCTGTCAAAGTTATATGTGTTATATACATTTTTCGCCATTGGGTGGTACGTAGGGGTCCTTTCAAACTTTTTCCTTAGGGCCTGCAATATATCTAGGTATAGCCCCTGAACCTGCTTATTGTAGTGTGGTATAAAATGAACTGCAGGGCATTTTAATGTTATATAATATGAAACAGGGCACTGTAATGAGGCACAATATGAATGGGGAGCACTATGTATCATAATGTGAATTGGGGGTACTGTGATGCATAATTTGTCCTTGCAGCTCTGAAATGTGACATAGGGTGAACTAAGCACTACTGCGATTCATAAAAGAAACTAGGGCACTACTATGGGGCATAACATTAAATAAGGCTCTACCTATGGTTCAGAAAATGAACAAGGGCACTATTATAGGGCAGAAAATTAACAACTGCTGCAGAGAAGTGTCTCTCTAGAAGCATTGGGACGGGGGCCCATTCAAAATGTTGCTATGGGTCCCACAAATTTCTGGCTATGCCCCTGCTCAGGAGACACTGGCTAGTACCAGAGCCAGATTTGCACATGATATATGAACCAAAGGGTACATGTGGGCATTATACACAGGTGCATTAGTATTGTATATACTTCTGTAAATTTGGTGAGTTTTGATCAGAGATGTGCAGAAGAGATAGGCAGGGGAGGCACTTTTTACTCCAGAGTTTTGACTATAAAAATTATTAGAATACTACAAAGAAGATATTTGTAATATATTCTTTGTATTTTTCTTATATTTATATAGTCAAAACTCTGGTGTATATGTAAGTATGACAGGAAAGGCTCTGTCTCACCTCACCACACGTCACTGTTATACAGGCTCTGTTCAATGTTTTAGATAAAGTAGATTAAGTTGGTGTATATTGGTGGTTCTGCAGCTCTGTAGTTAGAACCTTGTTGTGGCAGGAAAGAAGCGCAGATCATCATCCCAGGTGCACATTTAGTGTTTTTTTGATGCACTCACCTTTGCTGACTGTATTTACGGGCTGCACTACCCTTGTTGGGGCAGCAGCACCATTCTACCCAGTTAAGTTAGTCAAATTTAGAAGAGGGTGTTGGATACCCCAGTTTGCATTTGTTAAGGGAACTCAGGACATTCTCTGCCTGCAATGTATGCTTGTTATTAAGTGGTGCATTGATGGACTGTGCTCATTTCTTGTTGTCTTTTCTTCACCAACATATAGTTTTTATTAGTATTGCTTTGTAAAGAGATAGCGGACTTTTATCTGCCAAGTCACATCTCTATTTATTTATTATTTATGTTAAGTGTTTATATGTATCAGGCACATGGGACAACCTTCATTGGAAAGAAGGTTTAATAAAATTATTGCTTAGGATATCCAAATATGTCACAGTTGTGTTCTGATGCTATAGTTGGTTGCAACATTGTTATAGAATCTACTGCTATGTAATTTTGGAAATGACACTGGAAGGTTCCTAAAATACAGTGCATCCTGAAAGTATTCACAGCATTTCACTTTTTCCACATTTTGTTATGTTACAGCCTTATTCCAAAATGGAATAAATTCATTTCCCCCCCTCAAAATTTACACACCATATTCCATAATAACAACGTGAACATAAGTATTCACAGCCTTTGCCATGAAGCACAAAATTGAGCTCAGGTGCATCCTGTTTTCACTGATCATCCTTGAGATGTTCCTAAAGCTTAATTGGAGTAGACCTGTGGTAAATTCAGTTGATTGGACATGATTTGGATATACACATGTCTATATAAGGTCCCACACTTGACAATGCATGTCTGAGCACAACCCAAGCATGAAGTCAAAGGAATTGTCTATAGACCTCTGAGACAGGATTGTTTCGAGGCACAAATATGGAAAAGGGTACAGAAAAATATCTGCTGCTTTGAAGGTCCCAATGAGCACAGTGGCCTCCATCATCCGTAATTGAAAGAAGTTCCGAACCACCAGGACTCTTCCTAGAGCTGGCCGGCCATCCAAACTGAGTGATCGGGGGAGAAGGGCCCTAGTCAGGGAGGTGACCAATAATCCAATGGTCACTCTGTCAGAGCTACAGTATTCCTTTGTGGAGAGAGGTGAACCTTCCAGAAGACAACCATCTCTGCAGCAATCCACCAATCAGGCCTGTATGGTAGAGTAGCCAGATGGAAGCCATTCCTTAGTAAAAAGCACATGGCAGCCTGCCTGGAGTTTGCCAAAATGCACCTGAAGGACTCTCAGACCATGAGAAACAAAATTCTCTGCTCTGATGAGACAAAGATTGAACTCTTTGGCGTGAATGCCAGGCATCATGTTTGGAGGAAACCAGGCACCGCTCATCACCAGGCCAATACCATCCCTACAGTGAAGCATGGTGGTGGCAGCATCATGCTGTGGGGATGTTTTTCAGTGGCAGGAACTGGGAGACTAGTCAGGATAGAAGGAAAGAGTAATGCAGAAATGAACAGAGACATCCTGGATGAAAACCTGCTCCAGAGCGCTCTTGACCTGAGACTGGGGCGACGGTTCATCTTTCAGCAGGACAACAACCCTAAGCACACAGCAAAGATATCAAAGGAGTGGCTTCAGGACAACTCTGTGACTGTCCTTGAGTGGCCCAGACAGCACCCAGACTTGAATCTGATTGAACATCTCTGGAGAGATCTGAAAATGGCTGTTCACCGACGCTTTCCATCCAACCTGATAGAGTTTGAGAGGTTCTGCAAAGAGGAATGGGCAAAACTGCCCAAAGATAGGTGTGCCAAGCTTGTGGCATCATATTCAAAAAGACTTGAGGCTTTAATTGCTGCCAAAGGTGCATCAACAAAGTATTGAGCAAAGGCTGTGAATACTTATGTACATGTGATTTCTTAGTTTTTTATTTTTAATAAATTTGCAAAAATCTCAAAAAAACTTTTTTCATGTTGTTATTATGGGGTATTGTCTGTAGACTTTTGAGGGAAACAATGAATTTATTCCGTATTGGAATAAGGCTGTAACATAACAAAATGTGGAAAAAGTGAAGCCCACATAGACAAAAGAGGCATTTTTTTATAAGACTTTCTGTTTTGTGGTATATGAAATTGCAATGTGGTGTAACTGTAAACAAAAAACTTAATTTATTTTAGGGCTTAAATAAAGCACTTGGAGAGAAACATTAACTGCTAACCTCAGATTAGATGTGTGTTCTTGCAAAACTGAATAGAACACATTTAGAAATGAAGGTCATATATTTTGAAGACAGTTTTCTATTACTATATAAGCTTGACAGTAAGAACAGAGTTTGTTTTTCATCTCTAAAAAAGGTGTTTGGGGTTATTCCAAATCCATAGTGTTCTTAGTTTTTGAATGCACAACACCTGACATGTATTTGTAAGGTACATTTGACATCTATTGAAAACTATTTCACACTCTGTTCTGAAAATATATTATAGCAAACTAGTATTTTTGTCTAAACTAGTGGTTCTCAACCTCGGTCCTCAAGTACCCCCAACAGTTCATGTTTTCCAGGTCTCTTCACAGGATTGCAAGTGAAATAATTAGCTCCAGCTGTGGGTCTTTTATAATGTGTCAGTGAGTAATGAATACACCTGTTCAACTGCTAGGTGACCTGGAAAACATGAACTGTTGGGGGTACTTGAGGACCGAGGTTGAGAACCACTGGTCTAAACTATAAGCATTACAACTAGAGGCAATATTGACAGCAGTGGGGTTATGTATTGTACACCTGTTCTACCCTACTATACAAAATAGTTAATAGTAACACAAAATTTCCAACTTAGTACTACCATATACAGCCATGTCTAGCTTGTTCTCAGTTGTAAATAATTAGGACAAAAGTGAATCTAACTTCTTTGAATTTCATATTGACTAATATTTTATGTAGTAACAGTCCAAACCAATGGGGCAATTCAATATGTAATATGCTGTAGACTGAATTACAAAACATCGCACCACCCCTTACATCTTCTTGCACTCATAGAAATGTGCACGAATATCGGGTGTGGATTAAAAGATCAACAATGTATAGACAGAGAGTCAGGATGTCAATACCAAATGGTCGACAGGCAAAAAGTTCACAGGGTCAAAAGGAGGAGATGCAAATGTCGACACAGAAAAAGTTGACAATTTTTAACTTATTCTTGTCCAAATAGGCCAGCGGACTGTAGGCGGTGTGGGCGCTGCCTCAGAGTGACAGGAGCCTCTCAAACACAGTGACTGTGCGGCGAGACTGTGCGCCCACTCTTCAAGGTCCAGCTCTGCAGTGGTGACGGGATAGAAAAAAAGGCATTTGGTTTCCCCCAGCACCCTGAATGATAACAGTAACCAGATATAAATCCCACATAATAATATAATTCAGAGATCTTTGTTACACATATTTGCGCAAATGTGTGGTTAAGCCCCAAAGCCGCATCAAGACGTCTCTGTATATTTGGGGTCCCTAGCGCTTTATCTAGGTGCAGGGTGTGGCACCCCAAAACACCAGCATAAGCCAGAAAGCCCAGCATAGCATACCAGTGAAAAAAAACTATAGTGTTAAGAAATTAGTATTTAGGAAGCCGAAGCTATAGAGAGAGTGATACAAACATGAAATGTAATTAAAATTAGAGATGTGCACTTGAAATTTTTCGGGTTTTGTGTTTTGGTTTTGGGTTCGGTTCCGCGGCCGTGTTTTGGGTTCGACCGCGTTTTGGCAAAACCTCACCGAATTTTTTTTGTCGGATTCGGGTGTGTTTTGGATTCGGGTGTTTTTTTCAAAAAACACTAAAAAACAGCTTAAATCATAGAATTTGGGGGTCATTTTGATCCCAAAGTATTATTAACCTCAAAAACCATAATTTCCACTCATTTTCAGTCTATTCTGAATACCTCACACCTCACAATATTATTTTTAGTCCTAAAATTTGCACCGAGGTCGCTGGATGACTAAGCTAAGCGACCCTAGTGGCCGACACAAACACCTGGCCCATCTAGGAGTGGCACTGCAGTGTCACGCAGGATGGCCCTTCCAAAAAACACTCCCCAAACAGCACATGATGCAAAGAAGAAAAAAAGAGGCGCAATGAGGTAGCTGTGTGAGTAAGATAAGCGACCCTAGTGGCCGACACAAACACCTGGCCCATCTAGGAGTGGCACTGCAGTGTCACGCAGGATGGCCCTTCCAAAAAACACTCCCCAAACAGCACATGACGCAAAGAAGAAAAAAAGAGGCGCAATGAGGTAGCTGTGTGAGTAAGATAAGCGACCCTAGTGGCCGACACAAACACCTGGCCCATCTAGGAGTGGCACTGCAGTGTCACGCAGGATGGCCCTTCCAAAAAACACTCCCCAAACAGCACATGACGCAAAGAAGAAAAAAAGAGGCGCAATGAGGTAGCTGTGTGAGTAAGATAAGCGACCCTAGTGGCCGACACAAACACCTGGCCCATCTAGGAGTGGCACTGCAGTGTCACGCAGGATGGCCCTTCCAAAAAACACTCCCCAAACAGCACATGACGCAAATAAAAATGAAAGAAAAAAGAGGTGCAAGATGGAATTGTCCTTGGGCCCTCCCACCCACCCTTATGTTGTATAAACAGAACATGCACACTTTAACCAACCCATCATTTCAGTGACAGGGTCTGCCACACGACTGTGACTGAAATGACGGGTTGGTTTGGACCCCCACCGAAAAAGAAGCAATTAATCTCTCCTTGCACAAACTGGCTCTACAGAGGCAAGATGTCCACCTCATCATCATCCTCCGATATATCACCGTGTACATCCCGCTCCTCACAGATTATCAATTCGTCCCCACTGGAATCCACCATCTCAGCTCCCTGTGTACTTTGTGGAGGCAATTGCTGCTGGTCAATGTCTCCACGGAGGAATTGATTATAATTCATTTTAATGAACATCATCTTCTCCACATTTTCTGGAAGTAACCTCGTACGCCGATTGCTGACAAGGTGAGCGGCGGCACTAAATACTCTTTCGGAGTACACACTTGTGGGAGGGCAACTTAGGTAGAATAAAGCCAGTTTGTGCAAGGGCCTCCAAATTGCCTCTTTTTCCTGCCAGTATAAGTACGGACTGTCTGACGTGCCTACTTGGATGCGGTCACTCATATAATCCTCCACCATTCTTTCAATGGTGACAGAATCATATGCAGTGACAGTAGACGACATGTCCGTAATCGTTGTCAGGTCCTTCAGTCCGGACCAGATGTCAGCATCAGCAGTCGCTCCAGACTGCCCTGCATCACCGCCAGCGGGTGGGCTCGGAATTCTGAGCCTTTTCCTCGCACCCCCAGTTGCGGGAGAATGTGAAGGAGGAGATGTTGACAGGTCGCGTTCCGCTTGACTTGACAATTTTGTCACCAGCAGGTCTTTGAACCCCAGCAGACTTGTGTCTGCCGGAAAGAGAGATACAAGGTAGGTTTTAAATCTAGGATCGAGCACGGTGGCCAAAATGTAGTGCTCTGATTTCAACAGATTGACCACCCGTGAATCCTTGTTAAGCGAATTAAGGGCTCCATCCACAAGTCCCACATGCCTAGCGGAATCGCTCCCTTTTAGCTCCTCCTTCAATGCCTCCAGCTTCTTCTGCAAAAGCCTGATGAGGGGAATGACCTGACTCAGGCTGGCAGTGTCTGAACTGACTTCACGTGTGGCAAGTTCAAAAGGTTGCAGAACCTTGCACAACATTGAAATCATTCTCCACTGCGCTTGAGACAGGTACATTCCACCTCCTATATCGTGCTCAATTGTATAGGCTTGAATGGCCTTTTGCTGCTCCTCCAACCTCTGAAGCATATAGAGGGTTGAATTCCACCTCGTTACCACTTCTTGCTTCAGATGATGGCAGGGCAGGTTCAGGTGTTTTTGGTGGTGCTCCAGTCTTCTGTACGTGGTGCCTGTACGCCGAAAGTGTCCCGCAATTCTTCTGGCCACCGACAGCATCTCTTGCACGCCCCTGTCGTTTTTAAAAAAATTCTGCACCACCAAATTCAAGGTATGTGCAAAACATGGGACGTGCTGGAATTTGCCCATATTTAATGCACACACAATATTGCTGGCGTTGTCCGATGCCACAAATCCACAGGAGAGTCCAATTGGGGTAAGCCATTCCGCGATGATCTTCCTCAGTTGCCGTAAGAGGTTTTCAGCTGTGTGCGTATTCTGGAAACCGGTGATACAAAGCGTAGCCTGCCTAGGAAAGAGTTGGCGTTTGCGAGATGCTGCTACTGGTGCCGCCGCTGCTGTTCTTGCGGCGGGAGTCCATACATCTACCCAGTGGGCTGTCACAGTCATATAGTCCAGACCCTACCCTGCTCCACTTGTCCACATGTCCGTGGTTAAGTGGACATTGGGTACAACTGCATTTTTTAGGACACTGGTGAGTCTTTTTCTGACGTCCGTGTACATTCTCGGTATCGCCTGCCTAGAGAAGTGGAACCTAGATGGTATTTGGTAACGGGGGCACACTACCTCAAGAAATTGTCTAGTTCCCTGTGAACTAACGGCGGATACCGGACGCACGTCTAACACCAACATAGTTGTCAAGGCCTCAGTTATCCGCTTTGCAACAGGATGACTGCTGTGATATTTCATCTTCCTCGCAAAGGACTGTTGGACAGTCAATTGCTTGGTGGAAGTAGTACAAGTGGGCTTACGACTTCCCCTCTGGGATGACCATCGACTCCCAGCAGCAACAACAGCAGCGCCAGCAGCAGTAGGCGTTACACGCAAGGATGCATCGGAGGAATCCCAGGCAGGAGAGGACTCGTCAGAATTGCCAGTGACATGGCCTGCAGGACTATTGGCATTCCTGGGGAAGGAGGAAATTGACACTGAGGGAGTTGGTGGGGTGGTTTGCGTGAGCTTGGTTACAAGAGGAAGGGATTTACTGGTCAGTGGACTGCTTCCGCTGTCGCCCAAAGTTTTTGAACTTGTCACTGACTTATTATGAATGCGCTGCAGGTGACGTATAAGGGAGGATGTTCCGAGGTGGTTAACGTCCTTACCCCTACTTATTACAGCTTGACAAAGGCAACACACGGCTTGACAAATGTTGTCCGCATTTCTGTTGAAATACTTCCACACCAAAGAGCTGATTTTTTTGGTATTTTCACCAGGCATGTCAACGGCCCTATTCCTCCCACGGACAACAGGTGTCTCCCCGGGTGCCTGACTTAAACAAACCACCTCACCATCAGAATCCTCCTTGTCAATTTCCTCCCCAGCGCCAGCAACACCCATATCCTCCTCATCCTGGTGTACTTCAACACTGACATCTTCAATCTGACTATCAGGAACTGGACTGCGGGTGCTCCTTCCAGCACTTGCAGGGGGCGTGCAAATGGTGGAAGGCGCATGCTCTTCACGTCCAGTGTTGGGAAGGTCAGGTATCGCAACCGACACAATTGGACTCTCCTTGTGGATTTGGGATTTGGAAGAACGCACAGTTCTTTGCGGTGCTTTTGCCAGCTTGAGTCTTTTCATTTTTCAAGCGAGAGGCTGAGTGCTTCCATTCTCATGTGAAGCTGAACCACTAGCCATGAACATAGGCCAGGGCCTCAGCCGTTCCTTGCAACTCCGTGTGGTAAATGGCATATTGGCAAGTTTACGCTTCTCCTCCAAAAATTTTATTTTAGATTTTAGAGTCCTTTTTTTACTGATATTTGGTGTTTTGGATTTTACATGCTCTGTACTATGACATTGGGCATCGGCCTTGGCAGACGACGTTGCTGGCATTTCATCGTCTCGGCCATGACTAGTGGCAGCAGCTTCAGCACGAGGTGGAAGTGGATCTTGATCTTTCCCTAATTTTGGAACCTCAACATTTTTGTTCTCCATATTTTAATAGGCACAACTAAAAGGCACCTCAGGTAAACAATGGAGATGGATGGATACTAGTATACTTATGGATGGACCAGCGACTGCCGACACAGAGGTAGCTACAGCCGTGGACTACCGTACTGTGTCTGCTGCTAATATAGACTGGATGATAATGAGATGAAATTAATATATATATATATATAATATCACTAGTACTGCAGCCGGACAGGTATATATATTTATTATGTAATAACTGATGACGGACCTGCTGGACACTGTCAGCTCAGCAGCACCGCAGACTGCTACAGTAAGCTACTATAGTAGTATGTATCAAGAAGAAAGAGAAAAAAAAAACCACGGGTAGGTGGTATACAATTATGGATGGACCAGCGACTGCCGACACAGAGGTAGCTACAGCCGTGGACTACCGTACTGTGTCTGCTGCTAATATAGACTGGATGATAATGAGATGAAATTAATATATATATATATATATATATATATAATATCACTAGTACTGCTGCCGGACAGGTATATATATTTATTATGTAATGACTGATGACGGACCTGCTGGACACTGTCAGCTCAGCAGCACCGCAGACTGCTACAGTAAGCTACTATAGTGGTATGTATCAAGAAGAAAGAGAAAAAAAAAACCACGGGTAGGTGGTATACAATTATGGATGGACCAGCGACTGCCGACACAGAGGTAGCTACAGCCGTGGACTACCGTACTGTGTCTGCTGCTAATATAGACTGGATGATAATGAGATGAAATTAATATATATATATATATATATATATATATATATATATATAATATCACTAGTACTGCAGCCGGACAGGTATATATATTTATTATGTAATGACTGATGACGGACCTGCTGGACACTGTCAGCTCAGCAGCACCGCAGACTGCTACAGTAAGCTACTATAGTAGTATGTATCAAGAGGAAAGAGAAAAAAAAACACGGGTAGGTGGTATACAATTATGGATGGACCAGCGACTGCCGACACAGAGGTAGCTACAGCCGTGGACTACCGTACTGTGTCTGCTGCTAATATAGACTGGATGATAATGAGATGAAATTAATATATATATATATATATATATATATATATATATAATATCACTAGTACTGCAGCCGGACAGGTATATATATTTATTATGTAATGACTGATGACGGACCTGCTGGACACTGTCAGCTCAGCAGCACCGCAGACTGCTACAGTAAGCTACTATAGTAGTATGTATCAAGAAGAAAGAGAAAAAAAAAAACCACGGGTAGGTGGTATACAATTATGGATGGACCAGCGAATGCCGACACAGAGGTAGCTACAGCCGTGGACTACCGTACTGTGTCTGCTGCTAATATAGACTGGATGATAATGAGATGAAATTAATATATATATATATATATATATATATATAATATCACTAGTACTGCAGCCGGACAGGTATATATATTTATTATGTAATGACTGATGACGGACCTGCTGGACACTGTCAGCTCAGCAGCACCGCAGACTGCTACAGTAAGCTACTATAGTAGTATGTATCAAGAAGAAAGAGAAAAAAAAAAAACCACGGATAGGTGGTATACAATTATGGATGGACCAGCGACTGCCGACACAGAGGTAGCTATAGCCGTGGACTACCGTACTGTGTCTGCTGCTAATATAGACTGGATGATAATGAGATGAAATTAATATATATATATATATATAATATCACTAGTACTGCAGCCGGACAGGTATATATATTTATTATGTAATGACTGATGACGGACCTGCTGGACACTGTCAGCTCAGCAGCACCGCAGACTGCTACAGTAAGCTACTATAGTAGTATGTATCAAGAAGAAAAAAAAAAAAACACACGGGTAGGTGGTATACATATACAATTATATATATATTATATACAATTATATATATATATATATATATATATATTAAACTGGTGGTGATTAATTAAACTGGTGGTCAGGTCACTGGTCACACTATCAGCAACTTGCAAGTAGTACTCCTAAGCAGACAATCACAATATATACTGGTGGTCAGTGTGGTCACAATGGCAGTGTGGCACTCTGGCAGCAGAGTGCCAGCAAAAGTGTGCACCCTACTTTAAAATATGTACTCCTGCTCTCAGACTCTAACTGCTCGTCTGCTCCCCACTGTCTCCCCCACAAGTCAGATATACAGTCACACTATCACTTCAGCAAGTAGTAGTACTCCTCCTAATGCTCCCCAAAATTACTAAAGTAAATATAATACTGTGTCTCTCTCTACTCTAGTAGTCTCACTCTCTATAAACGGAGAGGACGCCAGCCACGTCCTCTCCCTATCAATCTCAATGCACGTGTGAAAATGGCGGCGACGCGCGGCTCCTTATATAGAATCCGAGTCTCGCGATAGAATCCGAGCTTCGCGAGAATCCGACAGCGGGATGATGACGTTCGGGCGCGCTCGGGTTAACCGAGCAAGGCGGGAAGATCCGAGTCGCTCGGACCCGTGTAAAAAAAACTGAAGTTCGGGCGGGTTCGGTTTCCGAGGAACCGAACCCGCTCATCTCTAATTAAAATAGAGAAATAGTGTTAAAAAATTAATAAGTGAAAAGTGTTAATAGAATGTAAAGGTATGCCACACTAAAGCCATCCAGCTCAGCCAGTCCAGAGGCACCACACCTCACACCTCCATTACCCCAAATATGTGTAACAAAGATCTCTGCATTCTATTATTATGTGGGATTTATATCTGGTTACTGTTATCATTCAGCGTGCTGGGGGAAACCAAATGCCTTTTTTCTTGCTCAGAAATACCCCTCCCTTTCGATCACCTGAATGATATCACTGAGCATCTACCAATATATATGTGGTTACGGGATATGCAGCAACTCTACTGGGCAGGGTTCCCATGCCCTGTGGTGGCCTCTTCTGGTGGGGTGATTTGCGATGTTCGGGTCTGGATACTAGGAAGTGCATTTCAGGTGAGTCTCTCCCCGGGGTAAGAGTGGATTAGTGTGGGGATACAGGGCTTTGGGATGGGGTGAGGAAGCTGGGAATATAGCATGGAGTTATTGGGGAGAGACAGACTGTGGTGTGTGTGGGAGGAAGGAGAGAGGGAGACACAGACTATGGTGTGTGTGGGGTAGGTTAGGAGAGATATACATATTGATATATGTGTATATTAAAAAAATACTGCTGCTGTTATGTCTCTCACCTGCAGTACCTCTGAGCAGCCAGGGCTGCTGCTGTTATGTCTCTCACCTGCAGTACCTCTGAGCAGCAAGGGCTGCTGTTATTGGAAGAGCAGTCCCAGCTGGGGTAATCAGGTGGAATATGCTCTCTCCTGATTACCTTTTCCAGCTGCAGCACATTTTGTGTATTTGTGTGTGCTCTAGTGATTGGCCCTGACCGATGTTAAGTATGAGCTAGTTCTGAGAGTCAGGGCCAGCTATAGTTTTGTTCCAGCTCGTGTTAACTAATGTTGTTCCTAGTCTGTTCCTAGCCAGTTTATTTGGCAGAGTTTTGGAGTTCTTGTTTGCTTGGTCCTGTGTCGGAATCCCTGCTGTAGCCGAAGTCTTGAACCTTGCCTGCACCTAATTTCAGTGACTATTTTCCTTGCCATCCATGTGTTCAGGTGAAGTTAACCTGATTCTGTATGCCTATGCCATGTTTCTTCAGTTATCCTGTATGCCTTATTTGGAATTATGTTTCAATACAGTTTTATTTTAAACCATCATCACCTGTCATCTGTGCAACTCCTGTATTTATCCGTGTAACCATCATCCTATCATCTGTAGTCTGCAACTCCAGCATTAACCCATTAAACACCGTAACATTATAGCTGGCCGTAAACAGACTTGCTGGAGTTTAAAAGAACATGGATTCTGTTTCTGTCAGTCCTGCTAAGGATCTGATAAGGGAGATTCTGATCTTGACTGAAAGACTTGTTAAAATATCCCTGCAAGGTGGAACTCAGAAGCTAGTCCTAGCCACAGAAGCGGTATCCGATGTTCAAAGTCCAGGAGCGGCGTCCGATGTTCTGGCTGCAGGAGCGGCATCCAATGTTCTGAATCCAGGAGCGGCGTCCGATGTTCTGACCGTAGAAGCCATGTCCGATGTTCTGATTCCAGGAACGGCATCCGATGTTCTGACCGCAGGAGCCATGTCTGATGTTCTGACCGCAGGAGTGGTGTCCGATGTTCTGAATCCAGGAGTGGCGTCCGATGTTCTGAATCCAGGAGCGGAGTCCGATGTTCTAACTGCAGGAGCCATGTCTGTTGTTCTGACTGCAGGAGCCGTGTCTGATGTTCTGATTGCAGGAGCCGCATCCGATGTTCAGACTCCAGGAACTATTTCCGGTGCACAGACTGCAGGAGGGGAGTCTGAGGTGTTGACCCCGAGAGGGGTCTCTAAAGTCGCAGCCGCAGGAGTCCCAAGAGCTATAGACCCAGGAGGGGTCTTGAGAGTCGTAGCTCCAGGGGTGGAGGTTCTGCTTGCCCTTGCCTCATGGCTTGAGGTTCCATTTGCCCTTGCCTCGCGGCTTGAGGTTCCATTTGCCCTTGCCTTGCGGCTTGAGGTTCCATTTGCCCTTGCCTCGTGGCATGAGGTTCCATTTGCCCTTGCCTCGTGGCATGAGGTTCCATTTGCCCTTGCCTCGCGGTATGAGGTTGCATTTGCCCTTGCCTCCGGGCATAGGGAGGTCGCCACAGTGTCGGCAACAATTTTGTGTGTGTTTTCTTTCCGGATGGTCCAGTCACCCGGTGTGCCTAGAGATCCAGCCGAGGTCTGCCGAGCCCGAGGGGTTCACCGAGGTCTGCCGAACCCGAGGGGTTCACCGAGGTCTGCCGAACCCGAGGGGTTCACCGAGGTCTGCCGAGCCCGAGGGGTTCACCGACGTCTGCCGAGCCCGAGGGGTTCACCGAGGTCTGCCGAACCCGAGGGGTTCACCGAGGTCCGCTGTGCCTGGGAGATCAAAGATTTCTGTTCTGCTCTGGGTTTTTTTTTTCTTTCTCTGAATTGACTGTTGTCCCAACAGAGCGAAATGTGGACTGTTGCCTCGGAGGAGCATCTGGAATCCTCTCCTTAAAGGGGGGGCTATGCTACGACGCTGCCATCTTTGATGTTCTGGAGTGCAGTACCTTTGGGCGGCCAGGAGTGCTGCTGTTATGTCTCTCACTTGCAGTACCTCTGAGCAGCCAGGGCTGCTGCTGTTATGTCTCTCACCTGCAGTACCTCTGAGCAGCAAGGGCTGCTGCTATTGGAAGAGCAGTCCCAGCTGGGGTAATCAGGTGGAACATGCTCTCTCCTGATTACCTTTTCCAGTTGCAGCACATTTTGTATATTTGTGTGTGCTCTAGTGATTGGCCCTGACCGATGTTAAGTATGAGCTAGTTCTGAGAGTCAGGGCCAGCTATAGTTTTGTTCCAGCTCGTGTTAACTGATGTTGTTCCTAGTCTGTTCCTAGCCAGTTTATTTGGCACAGTTTTGGAGTCCTTGTTTGCTTGGTCCTGTGTCGGAATCCCTGCTGTAGCCGAAGTCTTGAACCTTGCCTGCACCTAATTTCAGTGACTATTTTCCTTGCCATCCATGTGTTCAGGTGAAGTTAACCTGATTCTGTATGCCTATGCAATGTTTCTTCAGTTATCCTGTATGCCTTATTTGGAATTATGTTTCAATACAGTTTTATTTTAAACCATCATCACCTGTCATCTGTGCAACTCCTGTATTTATCCGTGTAACCATCATCCTATCATCTGTAGTCTGTAACTCCAGTATTAACCCATTAAACACCGTAACACTTATATAGTGCAGCAAATTCCATTGCAATTTATATATATATATATATATATATATATATATTTAGCAAGATGAAGATGTAGGCACTTACTATAAATAGACAAGCATACTTTAATGATAACTCACAGATACATGTAGAAGGTTTTAGAACAAGCCAACCTAGGTTGGAAAGGGCGCTGTGGGTGTGATTCCAATTAGAAAGTGCAGCAGCTGCCTGTATAGGTTAGTTACACCTATATAGAAAAAACAAACTAAAATACAACAACAATAAGGCTGTGCTTAGAGAGATGAATTGTCTGAATAACAAAATAAAATTTATTAGACTTAAAATCTGTCCGTTGGACAATTAAAAATGAGTATACACTGTGATAAATAGCCTCTAATCACCTTTTAAACAACACATAAGCTTGTTCCAAATAAACCATAGGACCCTGTGTGCTTAGAACCCATTGAATCCTGGGGCTATAGCATAGTCCCTGGGCTGGAAAAATATGTCCAAACGCTGGAGGATTAGCAGTTCCAATAATGAATCATGAATTAAGGAAAGTCCTCACCAGTTGTGCGTTTTAATGAACAAAAGTCCAGTCCTTGGTTGCGGATGTGGTTCAAGTCGAGTAGTTTATGGGGTCCACGGTGGTCCAAGCTTGAGGTGATAAGTTGTGATGAGATGATGAGGAGGCTCACACCTGACGCGTTTCACAGCTTCTGCTGCTTTATCAAAGGTGACTTTAGCTCACAACTAACAGTGTATTTATACCATGGTTAATTACCTCATTCAAAACATATGTGTAGACAATTCATCTCTTTGTGTGTGCACAAACTTAGAAAATAAACCTTTTTCATTAATCTAATTAGACTCAGAGGCATACTGAAGCAAAGTTTAATCATATTTATTTAAAAATTAGTTAAAAATTATGATATGAGAGAGCCGCGGGTATTGGAACGCACGCGAGCCCACTTACTTCCGGCCTTTGGACCGCATCTATTGCTATGGTAACGGAGCCTGTTTTCCTCCCCAATCTTACAGCGCTGGCATAATCACGTGACCGGACTTGTGTAACGTGACGTAATATCCGTGTGTTGAGCCGCATGCTAACTTCCACACTTCCGGTTTATGAACCGCAATTGTTTCCATGGCGATGAGGTGTGTTTCCACCTCACTACCATGGCTCTGCACGGTCACGTGATCGGTCTCTCCAGACTTCCTAAATAGTGACTAACATAAATGTTTTGTTATTTACAAAGGATAACATTCTTATTGACTCATAAAGAACTACCTGACTTTTATACTTTAAAAAGGTCAAGTCAAAAACGTATCTCATTTCTTAATTATGAACTCTTACTGTCCGCCAGGTAATTTTTTCATTATATGGGTATAATGACAACAGTTGTCATTGTAATTTTTAGATCTATTTGTAACAATATTACACCAGAGCTCATTCATAACTCCTTAGTATATAAATACTTATACATTCTTTCTATATAATCTCAAAATATCTAAAATGGATTTCTTGCAGATGGTTCTACTTAGGAACAATTTTCTTCGACCCAGAATATAGAAATACATTATTTACTGGAATTGATACAAAGAAGCTGCACAGGATACATTGTTTACTATAGTTGATACAAAGAAGCTGCGCTTGATGTTGTCTATTACTTAAATTCCTATGTTTTAATAGTTTCGACAGCTTTCCTTTTTATATTTACCATGAAAAAAAGGAAATATGTATAAGCTAATGTATATATATATATTTTCTTATTCTAAAAGAGGAATTTGAGAGGGAGGATTTTTCAATGTACTTAAAATTTATCAATTATGAAACCCTTGAATTAGATGACACAATTAAGTTCTACTGTTTCATTTAAACCTACAGGGAATATGCTGTTCATTTTTAGCATCCAATAGACTTCCTGTCTGCATAAAGTTTTATACCGGTCTCCACCGCGTGTAGTTCTAGGTATAAATTCTAAGCCTACCACCTTACATGTAGAAGGTTTGTCGATGTTTCGGTCACCTCATGACCTTTTTCAAGACATCATAACATATATATATATATATATATATATATATATATATATGTGTATATATATATATATATATATATATATATATACTTTTAGAATGCTGATAGACAACCGCATACAATAGGGAAACTGTCTGGCAGACACCACATATATAGACAAAAACAAACAATTAAACAAACATATACAGTGGGAACTGCACTCAATGTTGCACCCCATACAGGTACACAAAAGAGGCACAATGAGGGTTTGGATGCCATGCATCAAGCATTGGCCTCTTTCCCTCATACTGGTCCATCTACTGAGTTCCTTGTTGACCTAGCTAGAGTGGTATTGACTAGTAATTATTTTTTGTATGGTAAGGATTACTACATACAACAGGCGGGCACCACGATGGGGTCCAACCTTGCGCCCGCCTACGTTAACCTTTACATGCACCAGTATGAAAATACACATATAATGCCCAAATTTGGTGACAAAATATATTACTTTGGAAGATATATTGATGATATATATCTGGTTGCCCTTTGCCCATACACCATACTATTTACCTATTTAAAACTTTGCTATGACACTAGACGCACATCGCGTCACTTCCGGTTCTGGCTAGCTTGCGTTCCACGGCCTGTGGAACGCATGCCATTTCTGTCCGCGGCCATGTTTGTGGCTTTCTATTGCTTTTACACAGTTATGATTGCTTTAGTATGTTGTTTGCTGGGCTTGTTTAGTAATGGCTATATTGGGGGACATAGTTATGTCAATAGTTCTTCTATATTGGTAGAGTTTCCTTGTTTTTAAGGCACTTCCTGCTTTCATTAATTGGTGGGCGTGGCTTGTATGGATTTCTGCTATAAAAGGGTAACTGGAATGGGCAGTTGGTGAATGGTAATGCACTGGACAGATGTCTCTCTGTTGCCCTGTTATGATGTCTTGAAAAAGGTCATGAGGTGACCGAAACATCGACAAACCTTCTACATGTATCTGTGAGTTATCATTAAAGTATGCCTGTCTATTTATACCAGTGAGTGCCTACATCTTCATCTTGCTATGTATTGGCCCATGTGGCCCTTGTGGAGCACCGCACTGTTGATTCATTGAAGTGCAATGCAATGCAGGTGTCCTCTTGAACAGAAGGAACAGGCAGCACTCATAGGATACAATTAAGGGCAGATACACCAATAGTGCACTTACTGTGACAGGGGATCCTGGTGGTGTCCTCAGTGCAGAAGTGTTGGCAGTGCAGGGGTGCTGGCAGAGTCCTCACTGTGAGGTTTACAGCGATGTTGGTACTGCTGTTGTGCTGGTGGTGTTGGCAGTGATGGTGGTGTTCTCAGTGCAGAGTTTCTGGTGGTGTCGGTACTTCTGGCTGCGTCGGCATTGTGGGGATTCCAGGGGTATGCTTACTGTAGGAGTGTCAGCAGTGCTGGCAGTGTCCTCAGTGTGGGGTTGCTGGTGGTATCCTTACTGCTGCGGTGTACTGGCAGTATCTGCAGTGATGGTGGTGTCCTCAATGCGTGAGTGCCTGCAGTGTGCTCTGTGCGGAGTTGCACCAGTGGTCAGCTCTACTGACTTTTGAAATTGGCGACCAAGGTGAACTCGCGAGATCCGATAGTGGGATCTCGCATATATGGTTCGGGCTCGAGGCAGGCGGGGCAGATCCTTACCCCGGGCTAAACTCTCCTGGATAGGAGAAGTTCGGAGCGGTTCGGATTTCTCAAAATCCTAACCGATCATCTCTAGTTGTGATTCCATGAAGACTGGAGTTGAAAACTTCTCTGTTAAATAAATCATGAGAAAGAGGTGGCTATTTTTATTACATGGCAACTTTGTTGGGTGTGAAGATTTTATTTATCGTTTGCCAGCTCCATACTTTTTAAAAAATACCCTCACCCCTTCTCTCTCTCTCTCTGAAACAAAACATTGCAGTTACACATGTAATAAAACAGTCCTGATGTCCCCTCATTCTCATGATTAATTTTAGATATACAGATGTAGCAAGCTTGGCTACAACTAGGCACACCTGCAATATGTTTGGCATCGGGCGCATGCGTGTATACATGCATATAATTATTACACACACTCCCAATAACATTTCAATGTTGTGAATAGTCGCAGCCCGGCGTACCAAGTCGCACCTGCAATACGTGTGCCCATGAGGCCGTGCCATGAGATGAAAGAGTTTGGCACTATCTGTAAATGAACTTAACTGAGCAGTATTTTCTAAATAAAAATACTATATGAAGTTTAAGGTTATTAAATGGATAGCCCAAATGTGCAAAGTAGGTTTATATCGCCATTTCTTCTGGTTTATAAATAATAACTATTGCTACAATGTGGCAAGTTACCTTGCAATATACACAGGGGTAAAATTGGTAATTTTTATTGAAGACATTCAGTATGTATATACAGTGCCTTGCTAAAGTATTCACCCCCCATTGCATTTTTCATGTTTTTCTGCCTCACAACCTGGAATTAAAATGGATTGTTTGAAGGTTTACATAATTTATTATACAAAACAAGCCTACAAGTTTAAAGATGTTTTTTTTTATTGTGAAGCAAACAACAAATAGGACAAAATTACAGAAAACGTCAGTGTGCTAACTAATCCCCCCCCTAAAGTCAGTACTTTGTAGAGCCACCTTTTGCGGCAATTACAGCTGCAAGTCGCTTTGGATAAGTCTCTATGAGCTTGCCACATCTTGCCACTGGGATTTTTGCCCATTCCTCAAGGCAAAACTGCTCCAGCTCCTTCATGTTGGATGGTTACGCTTGTGAACAGCAATCTTCAAGTCTGACCACAGATTCTCAATTGGATTGAGATCTGGGCTTTGACTAGGCCATTCCAACACATTTAAATGTTTCCTCTTAAACCACTTGAGTGTTGCTTTAGCAGTATGCTTCGGATCAGTGCTCTGCTGGAAGATGATCATCCGTCTCTGTCTCAAATCACAGGCAGGCTGAAACAGGTTTTGCTCAAGAATATCCCTGTATTTAGCACCATCCATCTTTCTCTCGATTCGAAACAGTTTACCAGTCCCTGCTGTTGAAAAACATCCCCACAGCATGATGCTGCCACCACCACGTTTCACTGTGGGGATGGTGTTCTTGGGGTGATGAGATTTGTTGGGTTTGCGCCAGACATTTTGTTTTCCTTGGTGGCCGAAAAGTTATATTTTAGTCTCATCTGACCAGAGCACCTTCCTCCATACATTTGGGAGTCATTTACATGCCTTTCGGCAAACTCAAAATGTGCCTTCTTATTTTTAGCACTAAGTAATGGCTTTTTTCTGGCCACTCTTCCATAAAGCCCAGCTCTGTGGAGTGTACAGCTTACTGTGGTCACATATGCAGATACACCAGTCTCTGCTGTGGAACTCTTCAGGGTTACTTTGGTCTCTGTGCCTCTTCTCTGATTAATGCCCTCCTTGCCCGGTCTGTGAGTTTTGGTGGCTGACCCTCTCTTGGCAGGTTTGTTGTGGTACCATGTTCTTTCCATTTGAAGATGATGGATTTGATGGTGCTCCGAGGGATCATCAAAGATTTGGATATTTTTTTATATACCCAACCCTGACTTGTACTTCTCAACAACTTTTTCCCTGACTTGTTTGAAGAGCTCCTTGGTTTTCATAATGTGATGCCTCTTGCTTAGTGGTGTTGCAGCCACTGGGGCCTTTCAGAAAAGGTGTGTTTATACTGACAGATCATGTGACACTTAGACATACCCTCCAACAATTTACACATAAAAATCGGTACAAATTCAAAAAGGGGGAGTGGCAACAGGTAAAGTGGCATGGTCATCCCCTTTTCCTATACTTTCAATGGGAGTTTGGAGAGCCAAAAATTGGTACAGACCATAAAAAAGGTACTGTACCTGCCAAAAAGATACAGTTGGAGGGTATGCTTAGATTGCACACAGGTGGACTTAATTTCACTACTTATGTGACTTCTGAAGGTAAATGGTTACACCAGAACTTTTGAGGGGCTTCATAGCAAAGGGGGTGACAACATATGCACATACCAATTTTCAATTTTTTATTTATAAAAAATATTTTTATATACATTTTCTCATTTCACTTCACCAACTTAGACTATTTTGTGCAGATCCATCACATAAAATTCAGATAAAAAAAATAATTAAATTACAGGTTGTAATGTTACAAAATAGGTAAAAAGCCAAGGGGGTGAATACTTAACAAGGCACTGTATATATTTATTTGATTGTAAAGTATCATTATTCTAGTGATGAGTATTGCTTTGGGATAGAGTATATCTTCATAAGAATTACTTTATATTGAGTGACCTCAGCAATATCTTACTATAGGAAGCAGCAATTTATAATTATGCATTTGGTGAGTTTTTTCTTTTGATGCTTTTTTAAAATCTAAAATGTGGATCAGTAATTTATTAACTAAAGTGGTGCCTTTGGTTTAGCATGGTAAGGTTTAGTGGATAGTGAGACTCAAACAGGGGCATAGCCAGAACTTTGTGGGCCCCATAGCAACATTTTGAAGGGGCCCCCGTCCTAATGCTTCTAGAGAGACACTTTTCTGCAGCAGTTGTTAATTTTATGCCATATAATAGTGCCCTAGTTAATTTTCTGTACCATGGTAGAGCCTTATTTAATGTTATGCCCCACAGTAGTGCCCTAGTTTCTTTTATGAATCGTAGTAGTGCTTAAGTTCACCCTATGTCATATTTCAGAGCTGCCAGTACACATTATGCCACACAGTACCCCCAACTCACTTTATGATATGTAGTGCTCCCCGTACAGTGCCCCGGTTCATATATTATACATTTACAAAAATGCCCTCCAGTTCATATTATACCACACTACAATGAGCAAGTCCAGGGGCATACCTAGCTATATTGCAGGCCCCAAGAAAGAAGGTTGAAAGGACCCCTATGTACCACCCAATCACAAAAAATGTATATAACACATGTAACTTTGACAGGGAAGGTGGGCCCCTCTCAGCTCTGGGTCCCATAGCAGCTGCACTGCCTGCACCTATGGTAGCTATGCCCTTGGACTCAAATGAGTACAACAAATACCATAAAAGATCATAAATGGTGTTCTGCAATAAATGAACACAATAGACTGCTACTGTAGGACATGTTTTTTTTTTCTATTGTGCCCTCTATGGTATAAAAATAAAAACTATAGTGCTTCACAGAGCTACAGTAACACTGTCTTCGCAAAGTTTTGTCTTCTGAAAACAACTTTATCTAGAGAATTAGCATCTTATAGTATTCACTTTTTGGGTGGTATCCATGATGCTGAGATAAGCTTTTCTCCTGCGTTTTTGCCGGAGAATGGGTTCATCACAGCTTCTCATGTTTTGCCAATATGTAAACTGCTGAGAAATCACAGTACCTTTCTGGCTGCCGCTTACTGTAGTCCCCATAGACCTCTATGGAGATGATGGCTTAAAGCAATTTAAGAAATTAACCTGACATGGTGCCATTTTTCTTTTTTTTTGACCAGGGAATCAGCTAAGCTCGAATAACTTCAGGGAATACTGGCTTAGTTTAACACCTATGTGCATGGTGTTGCCTTCAGCAGCTCATACCTATGTCCGTACTTCCCTTTGCTAACAGCATTTAGCTGCCAGTAAACCAATCGTATAATGAGTGGGGCAAGTTCATACAGGAGCCAGGGCAAATTGTGATGGAACATCATTATGTATCCCTGTGATATGCCACCCACTGCCCATCAATGGTAGATGCCTTAATTTCCTACAGCTCCAGGAAGTGTTCATATTTGAATAGGGTGGGAACATATAGTCAATGATATCAACAGAATGTTAGTAACATCACAGTATTTTATGAAATGCGTTTGCTAATCCTGTGGGAAGCAGTGGCCTGTCTGAGAATGTTAAAGAACAGATCTGTAAGTGTGTAGTATCATGAAGTAGAAGGGTAATGCAAGCAAATTACAAAGACACAGACTGATACTATGCATTTGAAGGAGTAGTTTTTATCCTCACAGTAACTTTTGGGCTGAACAGGGACTGCAGTACCAGACCTGGAGAGAGAGGGGGACTGCCTCTGCAGCTACAACCAAGGATATCTGTATGGAAATGTCCCCAACAAAATGGCCAGCACCATGGAATGTAAAAAAAAAAATGACAATATGGATGAACAAATACATAGGAACTCAAGGAAGCATCACATTTAACATAAGTCAGAGAGAATGTGACTGAGGCAGGAGAATATATGTGTGAGAGGTACAGTAGGTGGTTAGGATATATGTGTGTGAGAGGAAGTTGGCTGGGGCAGGGCTAGGTATATCTGTGTGAGAGGTAGGTGGCTGAGGTATATGTAAGTGAGAGTGAGGTGGCTGGGGCAGGGCTAGGTGTATATGTGTGAGATGGAGGTGGCTGTGGTATATGTGTGTGAGAGGGAGGTGGCTGGGGCAGGGCTGTAAGTATGTGTGTGATGGAAGTGGTTGGGGTATATATATGTGTGTGAGTGAGGTGGAGCTGTTATGAGGTTATTTATGTATCATTCTGCTGTGGCTGAGGCCGAGCTAGGCTATCTATATGTGTGAGAGGGAAGTGGCTGGTGTTTGTGTGTGTGAAGAAGAGGTGGCTAGGTCAAAACTGGATATATACATGTAAGAGGTAGGTGGCTGGGGTATATGTGTGCGAGAGGGAGGTGGCTGGGGCAGGGCTGGGTATATGTGTGTGAGAGGGAGGTGGTTGAGGTATAAGTGTGTGTGAGTGAGGTGGAGCTGCCATGATTGTATTTATGTATAATTCTGAGGTGGCTGAGGCAGGGCTAGATTATCATATAGTTTAGATGACAGATTGGTATTTTATGATAACACCCACGCCACACTTGACAGTTTAAAAACAAAAACTTGTTTACTCACCAGCCGATCCTCCATCCTTACTGTAGCTCCACCCACATTATCCACAGCCCCACTCCCAGGGAGGGTCCCGCATATTTTGTCAGTCCTGGACCCCACAATTTATGATTGCAGCCCTGGCTGTGAACAGTAAGGATTGTAAAGATAATTTATACTTGAATTTAGCACTTTGTATGCTCGTTTTTTATTTTTTAATATACATACAGTATAATGAAAATAAGACTAGAATTTTTATTTCGGATTATTACAGATTATGGAACAGGTAGTTCAGCTCTTTGAAAATATACACAGACTGAATAAATGATGCTTACATAATATTTTTTTTTAATATTCCAAATTCTATATAAAGCCGCTTAAACTTAAGTTATTTCATAAACTATTTTGTAGCAATGACAACACACAGTTACTATTTTTTTAATTAAATAAACACTGTGATCGCAATTGGGATATTGTAACATCATCTTTCAAACTATTGTTACTGGCTTGGAAAAAAGTAATTTCTTGAAAATAACATCTAACAAATAAACAAGCAATTGCTTAACAAACAGGGTTCTTATTAAAATGTATCTGCTTTATTAATCACCAGAGGTGGAATATGTGGCAGAAGGAACAGCCTATGATATACAGTATTTATAAGGTGCAACATATCCATCTTGTAATCAGTAAAATAAATCTAGAGATCTTGTGTCAGATCAGTAATACTGCTTGTAAAGGGCCATATACTCGGGAGAGATGTGTGCTGAGTGAAATGTTCAGCACACATCTCTCCCGCCGCTCAGCACAGCGCGATGTGTGCTGGGCGATGCGGGGGAGGACAGGGGGCTGCACATTTTACCCAGCGGGTGAAATGAGCGACGTGCTAGATTGAGCCTGCATGCAGGCCAATCTAGCAGCAGCGATAGCGAAGCATGGGGCCATGCATCGCTATCGCTGTGGGGGGTACACACGAGTGATCTGTGCTTAAAATCTAAGTCAGATTGCTTAGATTTTAAGCATGGATCTCTCCGTGAGTACCCCCCCTTAAGAATAGGAAAAGTATATCAAATACAACAAAATAAAATAAAAGTGGGGGATTTATAAAAGTTTATGGAATACATTTTTTGTACCGATACAAGAGTTTTAGTAAACAACTCATTGTGTTATTCCAACCAATAAAAATTAATCATTGCACCAACTTTAAATTTTTCAAATGTTCATACAGTAAAGTATGTGTAGCATAGCCAGAT
Organism: Pseudophryne corroboree; assembly: GCF_028390025.1. Classification (NCBI taxonomy): domain Eukaryota; kingdom Metazoa; phylum Chordata; class Amphibia; order Anura; family Myobatrachidae; genus Pseudophryne; species Pseudophryne corroboree. The sequence goes on from NC_086447.1 coordinate 698,496,907, forward strand.
TAAGGAGGGTGGGGTGCAGGACATATTGTACCCTGGGTCCCCGGCCAAAGCACACTGAAATCACTAGCTTTCCCTCTTAAGCAGCAGCAGAACCAGCAGCCAGAATGCGAGCAAGACAGTAAGCAGTGCAGGCAGAGACACAAGAATATCATGTTTCATGAGCTCCCAACAGAGCTTTCTGACCAGAGGAGAAATAGGAGGGTGGAGAGAGCTGTAAGTGACACATGGATCCCAGCTTCTCCTCCTCCCTGCCTGGATGTCTGAGTCCTGTGTAAACTGTTATGCAACTAAACCATTTGGGTCTAGAGATAGAGACACAGAGAGAGTCTGTGTAAGTAGTATAGAGGCTGCTGCTATTCTTGCATGTGACAAGATAAATATTTTATTTTTCTATATGTATTTTAAGGTTAAATTGTCTTTGTTCCACTACAACAAAAGTTTATAAAATAGTTGTCTTTCAATTAAGTGGAGCTATAAACAGTACCCAGGCATTATTCAACTATTAGTTAAAACTAATATACACCATTGGTTTAAATTTAATATACCTTGGGGTAGCACGCCATAATATTTATTTAGCACTTATGTAACACTTTTATTTTCCCACTAATATTACTCTTTTGAGTATTTTATTAACACCCTTATTTTTGTAGCACTTTCTAACTCATAGCTTCTGCTTCTTTCTTAACACATATTAACACTTTAGTATCTCAATGGTGTGCTGCCCTAGGGTGGTCGGGCCTGAGCCGACTTTGTGGGGTCCAGGCCCTGGATTTATGCTTAGTTAGGGACCTCCAGTAATAGAGCAGCCGTGAAGTGGCCTGGAGGCTTATCATATCTTTTGCAAAACATATGTAACGAAGAGCTCTAAATTTTCTTTTATTACATAGTATATAGTTCTTCTTACTAACAGCCAGCAGAGTGCATGGGAAAAATCCCTTTTGTTTTTCTTGTGTACAGAGATTAACCCTGATGCTAATAAAAGTGAATCTGAATGCCATCAGGTGTTGGGGACACCCATCAAGTTAAGTGAAACTATAACAAGGGCCGGTGCAAGGTTTCTCAGCACCCTAGGCAAATATACAGCCCCCCCTCTCCCCCTGCCATGAGGGGGAGGTAGGGACAGGCCCCAGACATAGAGAGTCAGGGAGAGAGTGACAGTGTCAGGGAGAGATGGAGAGAGAGAGACAGTATCAGGGAGAGAGTGACAGTTTCAGGCAGGGAGGGAGAGACAGTTTCACAGAGTGATAGAGATAGAATGTCAGGGAGAGATAGACTGTGAGGGAGACGGTGTCAGGAAGAGAGCAAGAGAGAAAGAGAGAGACAGTTTGGGGGGGGGGGGGGCAGAGCGACAGTGTTAGGGAGATAGAGAGAAACAGACAGAGAGTAGCAATAGAGAGAGCGTCAGGGAAAGACCGAGAGAGAGAGGGAGAGCCAGCAGGAGATACAGTACACTAGCTGAGTACAGCACAGCACAGCACAGTAGGGATGGGCATCAACCATCGATGATTCTGAATCATAGATGATTTATCCTCAATGTCGAATACTTTTGCCATCGATGGCAGAGAACCAGATGGGCTTCCGCCATCGATGGTGGGCGTGGGGCCGAAGGTATTGCACAGTGCAGTATACATAGTATAATGCACACATATACCATATATAGTACAGTGTGTGATATGTATACACCACATAATACACATATAATATGCACAGTACATTTAGGGGGACATTTACTAAGCAGTGATAAGAGCGGAGAAGTGATCCAGTACAGAAGTTGGCCCATCAACCAATCAGCAGCTCTGTATAATTTTATAGTATGCCAATTATAGATGTTACTTCAGTGCTGATTGGTTCCATGGGCAACTTCTAGACTGGCTCACTTCTCCGCTCTTATCACTGCTTAGTAAATGTCCCCCATAGTATAATGTACACTTACAGCTCGCTGGGTGAGAAAGATATATATATATATATATATATATATATGTATATTAGAGATGAGCGGGTTCGGTTCTCCGAGAACCAAACCCCCCCAAACTCCAAGTGGTTTACACGGGTCCGAGGCAGCCTCGGTTCTTCCCGCCTTACTCGGAAAACCCGACCGAGGGAAAACGTCATCATCCCGCTGTTGGATTCTCGCGAGATTCGGATTCCATATAAAGAGACGCGCCATTTTCACTCATGCATTGTAGATTGAGCGGAGAGGACGTGGCTACGTTCTCTGAGTGGAAAGCTCATTATCAGCTCAATATCAGCTCAATATCTGTCCTCAGTATCAGTGCTGCATTGTGGTGACCAGTATTCTACAGTACAATAGTCCATTGCTGCATCTTGCTGCTCCGTGTCAGTTCTAGTATCCTCATCAGTGCTCAATATCTGTGCTCAGTATCAGTGCTGCATTGTGGTGACCAGTATATAATACAAGTACAATAGTCCATTGCTGCATCTTGCTGCTCCGTGTCAGTTCTAGTATCCTCATCAGTGCTCAATATCTGTGCTCAGTATCAGTGCTGCATTGTGGTGACCAGTATATAATACTAGTACAATAGTCCATTGCTGCATCTTGCTGCTCCGTGTCAGTTCTAGTATCCTCATCAGTGCTCAATATCTGTGCTCAATATCAGTGCTGCATTGTGGTGACCAGTATATAATACTACTACAGTACAGTAGTCCATTGCTGCATCTTGCTGCTCTGTGTCCGTTCTAGTATCCTCATCAGTGCTCAATATCTGTGCTCAGTATCAGTGCTGCATTGTGGTGACCAGTATACTACAGTACATTACTAAAAGTCCACTGTCTTGTGCTGCATCTTGCTGCTGTAGGGTGCTGTGGTAGTGTCCTGTCACTGTGCATAGGTCATCATCATTCCAGTCACAGTGGTATCTGGTATCTATCTAGTGGTATCTAATTCCAGTCTTACTGCCGTCTAATTCCTGATATATTACTGGCATATAATTCCACACATTAAAAAATGGAGAACAAAAATCTGGAGGGTAAAATAGGGAAAGATCAAGATCCACTTCCACCTAGTGCTGAAGCTGCTGCCACTAGTCATGGCAGAGACGATGAAATGCCTTTAACGTCGTCTGCCAAGGCCGATGCCCAATGTCATACTAGAGAGCATGTAAAATCCAAAAAACAAAAGTTCAGTAAAATGACCCAAAAATCTAAATTAAAAGTGTCTGAGGAGAAGCGTAAACTTGCCAATATGCCATTTACGACACGGAGTGGCAAGGAACGGCTGAGGCCCTGGCCTATGTTCATGGCTAGTGGTTCAGCTTCACATGAGGATGGAAACACTCATCCTCCCGCTAGAAAAATGAAAATAGTTAAGCTGGCAAAAGCACAGCAAAGAACTGTGCGTTCTTCTAAATCACAAATCCTCAAGGAGATTCCAATTGTGTCGGTTGCGATGCCTGACCTTCCCAACACTGGACGGGAAGAGGTGGCTCTTTCCACCATTTGCACGCCCCCTGCAAGTGCTGGAAGGAGCACCCACAGTCCAGTTCCTGATATTCAAATTGAAGATGTCAGTGTTGAAGTACACCAGGATGAGGATATGGGTGTTGCTGGCGCTGAGGAGGAAATTGACAAGGAGGATTCTGATGGTGAGGTGGTTTGTTTAAGTCAGGCACCGGGGGAGACACCTGTTGTCCGTGGGATGAATAAGGCCATTGACATGCCTGGTCAAAATAAAATAAAAATCACCTCTTCGGTGTGGAATTATTTTAACAGAAATGCGGACAACAGGTGTCAAGCCCTGTGTTGCCTTTGTCAAGCTGTTATAAGTAGGGGTAAGGACGTTAACCACCTAGGAACATCCTCCCTTATACGTCACCTGGAGTGCATTCATCATAAGTCATTGACAAGTTTAATAACTTTGGGTGACAGTGTAAGCAGTCCACTGACAACTAAATCCCTTCTTCCTCTTGTACCCAAGCTCTTGCAAACCACCCCACCAACTCCCTCAATGTCAATTTCCTCCTTAGACAGGAACAACAATAGTCCTGCAGGCCATGTCACTGGCAAGTCTGACAAGTCCTCTCCTAACTGGGATTCCTCCGATGGATCCTTGAGAGGAACACCTACTGCTGCTGTTGTTACTGCTGGCACTGCCGTTGTTGCTGCTGGGAGTCGATCATCATCCCAGAGGGGAAGTCGGAAGACCACTTGTACTACTTCCAGTAAGCAATTGACTGTCCAAAAGTCCTTTGCGAGGAAGATGAAATATCACAGCAGTCATCCTGTTGCAAAGCAGATAACTCAGGCCTTGACAATTAAATGTTGGTGTTAGACGTGTGTCCGGTATCCACCGTTAGTTCACAGGGACTTAGAGAATTGCTTGAGGTAGTGTGTCCCCGGTACCAAATACCATCTAGGTTCCATTTCTCTAGGCAGGCGATACTGCGAATGTACACAGACGTCAGAAAAAGAGTCACCAGTGTCCTAAAAAATGCAGTTGTACCCAGTGTCCACTTAACCACTGACATGTGTACAAGTGGAGCAGGGCAGACTAGGGACTATATGACTGTGACAGCCCACTGGGTAGATGTATTGCCTCCCGCAGCAATAACAGCAGAAGCGGCAACAGTAGCAGCATCTCGCAAACGCCAACTCGTTCCTAGGCAGGCTACGCTTTGTATCACCGCTTTCCATAAGAGGCACACAGCTGACAACCTCTTACGGAAACTGAGGAACATCATCGCAGATTGGCTTACCCCAATTCGACTCTCCTGGAGATTTGTGACATCGGACAACGCCACCAATATTGTGCTTGCGTCACATGTGGGCAAATTCCAGCACGTCCCATGTTTTGCACATACAATTAATTTGGTGGTGCAGAATTATTTAAAAAATGACAGGGGCGTGCAAGAGATGCTGTCGGTGGCCCGAAGAATTGCGGGCCACTTTCGTCATTCAGCCACCGCGTGCTGAAGACTGGAGCACCAGCAAACACTCCTGAACATGCCCTGCCATCAGCTGAAGCAAGAGGCGGTAATGAGGTGGAATTCAACCCTCTATATGCTTCAGAGGATGGAGGAGCAGCAAAAGGCCATTCAAGCCTATACATCCACCTACGATATAGGCAAAGGAGGGGGAATGCACCTGACTCAAGCGCAGTGGAGAATGATTTCAACATTGTGCAAGGTTCTCCAACCCTTTGAACTTGCCACACGTGAAGTCAGTTCAGACACTGCCAGCCTGAGTAAGGTCATTCCCCTCATCAGGCTTTTGCAGAAGCAGCTGGAGAGATTGAAGGAGGAGCTAAAATGGAGCAATTTTGCTAGGCATGTGGGACTTGTAGATAAAGCCCTTCATTCGCTTAACCAGGATTCACGGGTGGTCAATCTGTTGAAATCAGAGCACTACATTTTGACCACCATGCTCGATCCTAGGTTTAAAGCCTACGTTGTATCTCTCTTTCCGGCAGACACAAGTCTGCAGATGTTTAAAGACCTGCTGGTGAGACAATTGTCAAGTCAAGCGGAACGTGACCCACCAACAGCTCCTCCTTCATTTTCTTCCGCCACAGGAGCTGCCAGGAAAAGGATCAAATTTCCAAAACCACCCGCTGGCAGTGATACAGGGCAGTTGGGAGAGATAGCTGACATCTGGTCCAGACTGAAGGACCTGCCACAGATTACTGACATGTCGTCTACGGTCACTGCATATGATTCTATCACCATTGAAAGAATGGTGGAGAATTATATGAGTGACAGCATCCAAGTAGGCATGTCAGACAGTCCGTACGTATACTGGCAGGAAAAAGAGGCAATTTGGAGGCCCTTGCACAAACTGGCTTTATTTTACCTAAGTTGCCCCCCCTCCAGTGTGTACTCCGAAAGAGTGTTTAGTGCAGCCGATAACCCTGTCAGCGATTGGCGTAGGAGGTTACTTCCAGAAAATGTGGAGAAGATGATGTTCATCAAAATGAATTTGAATCAATTCCTCCATGGAGACATTTACCAGCAATTGCCTCCAGAAAGTACACAGGGACCTGTGATGGTGGATTCCAGTGGGGACAAATTAATACTCTGTGAGGAGGGGGATGTACACAGTGAAAGGGGCGAGGAATCGGATGATGAGGATGAGGTGGACATCTTGCCTCTGTAGAGCCAGTTTGTGCAAGGAGAGATTGATTGCTTCTTTTTTGGTGGGGGCCCAAACCAACCAGTCATTTCAGCCACAGTCGTGTGGCAGACCCTGTCGCTGAAATGATGGGTTTGTTAAAGTGTGCATGTCCTGTTTATACAACATAAGGTTGGTTGGGCGGGCCCAAGGACAATTCCATCTTGCACCTCTTTTTTTAAAAATTTATCTTTGCATCATGTGCTGTTTGGGGACTATTTTTTTAAGTGCCATCCTGTCTGACACTGCAGTGTCACTCCTAGATGAGCCAGGTGTTTGTGCCACCCACTTGGGTCGCTTAGCTTAGTCATCCAGCGACCTCGGTGCAAATTTTAGGACTAAAAATAATATTGTGAGGTGTGAGATGTTCAGAATAGACTGGGTATGAGTGGAAATTATGGTTATTGAGGTTAATAATACTATAGGATCAAAATTACCTCCAAATTCTATGATTTAAGCTGTTTTTGAGGGGTTTTTGAAAAAAAAAACACCCGAAACGCACCCGAATCTGACAAAAATTCTTAAGGGAGGTTTTGCCAAAATGCGTCCGAATCCAAAACACGACCGCGGAACCAAATCCAAAACCAAAACACAAAATTTGAAAAATGCCAGCTGCACATCTCTAATATATATACTATCCGAGAAATGTCCACACACACAGTAAATCCAATAATGTGCTGGGCTGCTATTTACCATGTTCAGAAGATAAACTCCTCATTCCAGGTGCATAAGTAATTTGAAGGGGTGCACATCTCCAAAGCTGATCTAAACCAATTAGAAAATGTCCTGGAAGAGCTTGATAATGATTAAGTCCACTTGTGCTTTTGAGAGAGCATCTGCTGGAATATATAAAAATGAAGCACTTTCTCATAAAGACATTGAGGAAGTTGTACCACACTGTAGAGAGAAAAGGCAAAACCATTTTCAACTTTAGACTGTACTGTATATTCGAGTTTATCATTTCTCTCGAGTTACACTTTTCACACCACAAGAATGTTTGTTTTTCTCCAACTGTGATCTTGTCTTCAATGCAACACCCTCTCTGTTAATTAGACTGAACATACTGATTAAACATACCCTCCCTGCAATTTTAAGGATGTAATTCTAAGAATACAGTTAAAATCAGAGTTTAAATTGGATTTGATTCAAAAATACTGCAAGTTTTCAAGCATTGCAAACCATGCTTGCTACTAGTCCTCAATTGCACTCTCTTACAATTTCACCTGATAATTTGGCACATTGTTGTCTATAATCACTGCGTTCTGTCTTCATACAGTAACATACACTGTATGATATTTCTGTTATTAATCAATTTCCCCTTGTACTTCTATGTGAAATATACTGTACTGACTGCTTTTCATGTCCCTTCGTACTGCAGTATCATGCACTCCCTACTCTACCATCCTTCCCCTGTCTCCCTTCTTCCCTTCTTCCCAATCTGGAGCAAATGCAGGATTTACTTGGGAGGGGGGGGGGGGGGGGTGTTCCGTATTTTATATATTGTGACAAGGATCACAAACTTTGGGACTCAGATGAACACTTTCGGTGTTTATTTTGAACAGCAACTCACCACATAGCAAGTTAAATCCATATGCAGTCGGTATTACAGGCAGTAACATACAGGCACTCTCAGCATGGCAGACTCTTGATAGGCACCAGTGGTCCCTAGTCTAACCCACACAACCCGGCCTATCACTTGGGTAGCTATTCCACCATCAAGAGCAAGGTGACTCTGCCCTGGAAACCCTTATATCAGGGAATCCCAGGTGCTGCTGATCACACACCTGGGATTCTGCTACTGCTTCCAAAACCTGGTCTGGATCCTCCACATTACTTTCACATGGAAAAATGCTGTCTCTGCCACAATATATTGGTGATATTTAACAATAGCTGTTGTACCCATTCTTCGCACGGGAGTTTCTGATTTTCACGGTTGTACATATAAATGAGTATTAAAAATTTGATAAATCTGTAGAGATGTAAATTTGAGAAGTCTTACTGTAAGTAAATATTAATCCATGGTTCTTGGCGTTACCCGAGGAGCACCCGTACGGAAAAAAGTGTCAGGAACATTATTGTAGAGTTTTGCTGACCAGTGACCACCAGTATTATACGTTGTCTGCCTGAAAAACGCTCCATATCTGTGCTCAGTGTGCTGCATATATCTGTGCTCACACTGCTTTATTGTGGGGACTGGGGACCAGCAGTATATTATATAGGAGGAGTACAGTGCAGAGTTTTGCTGACCAGTGACCACCAGTATTATACGTTCTCTGCCATACCTATGGTGCATTTCAGTTTTGCACAGTTTGCTGACCACCAGTATATAATATATAGCAGTACAATACAGTAGGCCACTGCTCTACCTACCTCTGTGTCGTCAAGTATACTATCCATCCATACCTGTGGTGCATTTAAGTTTTGCACAGTTTGCTGACCACCAGTATATAATATATAGCAGTACGGTACAGTAGGCCACTGCTCTACCTACCTATGTGTCGTCAAGTATACTATCCATCCATACCTGTGGTGCATTTCAGTTGTGCACAGTATATATAGTAGTAGGCCATTGCTATTGATACTGGCATATAATTCCACACATTAAAAAATGGAGAACAAAAATGTGGAGGGTAAAATAGGGAAAGATCAAGATCCACTTCCACCTCGTGCTGAAGCTGCTGCCACTAGTCATGGCCGAGACATTGAAATGCCATCAACGTCGTCTGCCAAGGCCGATGCCCAATGTCATAGTAGAGAGCATGTAAAATCCAAAAAACAAAAGTTCAGTAAAATGACCCAAAAATCTAAATTAAAAGCGTCTGAGGAGAAGCGTAAACTTGCCAATATGCCATTTACGACACGGAGTGGCAAGGAACGGCTGAGGTCCTGGCCTATGTTCATGGCTAGTGGTTCAGCTTCACATGAGGATGGAAGCACTCATCCTCTCGCTAGAAAACTGCAGTGCCACTCCTAGATGGGCCAGGTGTTTGTGTCGGCCACTTGGGTCGCTTAGCTTAGTCACACAGCTACCTCATTGCGCCTCTTTTTTTCTTTGCATCATGTGCTGTTTGGGGACTATTTTTTTGAAGTGCCATCCTGTCTGACACTGCAGTGCCACTCCTAGATGGGCCAGGAGTTTGTGTCGGCCACTTGGGTCGCTTAGCTAAGTCACACAGCTACCTCATTGCGCCTCTTTTTTTTCTTTGCATCATGTGCTGTTTGGAGACTATTTTTTTGAAGTGCCATCCTGTCTGACACTGCAGTGCCAATCCTAGATGGGCCAGGTGTTTGTGTCGGCAACTTGGGTCGCTTAGCTTAGTCACACAGCTACCTCTTTGTGCCTCTTTTTTTCTTTGCATCATGTGCTGTTTGGGGACTATTTTTTTGAAGTGCCATCCTGTCTGACACTGCTGTGCCACTCCTAGATGGGCCAGGTGTTTGTGTCGGCCACTTGGTTCGCTTAGCTTAGTCATCCAGCGACCTCGGTGCAAATTTTAGGACTAAAAATAATATTGTGAGGTGTGAAGTGTTCAGAATAGACTGGAAATGAGTGGAAATTATGGTTATTGAGGTTAATAATACTATGGGATCAAAATGACCCCCAAATTCTATGATTTAAGCTGTTTTTGAGGGGTTTTTGTAAAAAAACACCCGAATCCAAAACACACCCGACAAAAAAATTTCAGGGAGGTTTTGCCAAAACGCGTCCGAATCCAAAACACGGCCGCGGAAACGAATCCGAAACCAAAACACAAAACCCGAAAAATGTCCGGTGCACATCACTACTTTTTTTACGATGTGGTAATCATATATAAATACACTACCTCTCTTTGTCAAGCAACAACTCCACCATAGCTTAAAGAACACTGTATGGCACCTAATAAAAATTGCTATAGGTGAACCACCAATTGTTTTTTCTTAATTACTCCCAGGCTTCAAATAATCTATATAGAAATGTACTGCTCATTTCTGTTATGAGCATGCGCAACAGCGCCCTTGTATATTCTGTTCAGAGAGCTCTGATGACCAGAGATCCCTACAGTAGCAGCTACTTTGATTGCAGTTGCGATCGCGGTTTCTATTGAGACGGAGACTCAGCTGTTTCGATTTCTGAAAACAGGATTTTGCCCTTATGGATGGAGGGGGGGGTGTGGGGGGGGGGGGGGTTTCTGGGTACTCAGAAACCCCCCTGTGTGTGCTACTACCAATCCCATTTATCTTCCCAATCCCACTTATTCTCAAAATAGAATATAAATTATCGTGCTCACTGTATGCTATGTACTGCAACATAGATGGCTGCCTCACTTGGTACTTTCAAAGGCAGGATGAACAACCTGTTGAATTATTAATGTACTGAGTATTTTGTCAGTCACTGTACATTTTATCCTCTTATGTCTTACTAACATATATTGCTTATTGCACATTGTAACCCATATAGTGTGTCCAACATGGCTGCCATGCCTGATACTCTAGTGTGTTCAACAGTGATTTTCAACCTTTTTTTACTCGTGGCACACCGAACAATATTTTAAAATTGCCAAGGCACACCATCAGTTCACACATACATTGGCCTACACAGGAAAAACAATTACATTGCTCCCCACATAAATCATGTTGCTCACACATAAATCAATCACATTTCTCCCCACATAAATCCTTTTGCTCCCCACATGAATTATTCACATTGTTTCCCCCATAAATCCTATTGCTCACCACAGGAGAAATAACATAACAAATATTAGCCCCTACCGGTTAGCTATCCTCCTACCTGTCCCTCAGTGGTGGGGGTTGTTCATAGTAGAGTGCTGCGAATGCTGAACAGCGAGCGGTCAGGCAGGTGTGGATGTGGGTGGGCAAGGAAAGCTGTGGATGCAGGTGGGAACTGGAAGATGTGTATACAGGTAGGTAGGCTGGCAGGGTGGTGAGACGCGGCGACCGTGACCTATGAGATCATACTGCCGCGTCATCAAGGCATAGGTCATGGCTGGAGCATGACTGATCCTCTAAGAAGAGCCCGGGCAAACAGTTCACTCTGAAGGTACAGGAAGCTACACTGGCTCTGCGGCACACCTTGCAACTGGTCACGGCACACTAGTGTGCCACGGCACACTGGTTGAAAAAGCCTGGTGTACAATGAGCAATGCATAGTTCTGACGATTTTGCAAGGATTTCACCTATGTTTTTTTTTGTCTCCCCCATTATCTGAAATCTCTTCCAGGCAAGTGCGCACAGTAGGGGAGAGAGGCCAGATTTTAAATTGGGGATGCCGCTGAAAATTAGCTGTTTGGTATGCTGGTAACTGAGGCAATGAAGCAGGGCAGATTGGCCGTAAATTCAATTGAGACATAGGTGGATCATTGGTCAGCCAGGTATGCTGGTTCAATGGCCTAGCTCTGGCATGGTAGAATAGATCAGTCATTATCTGATCTGCCTCCTTACGAGTTACAGGGCACATGCGTCATAGCTTTTTGGCTATTGTGGTCCCAACGGAGTCCTGTTCGTCGTCCTCTATTATCATCAGCTTGTTTGTCGACTTCAGAATCTGGCGAGTCACCAGCTCAGAAGTATCCTTTACTTTACACTGCATTTTGCATCCTCTCCACATAGGTGTGGCTTCCTGTGAGACTAGCTGGATGCAGGTGGTAGATGTTGGTATGGAACAGAGGACCCGTGAAAGAAGCTCGGCCAATGTTTCTGTTGTAGGCTGGGTAGAGGGAAAATAAGAAAATAAATTAACCGACTGTTTAGCGAGTTGAAATAATGCAAGTCATAACTTTTTTTCCTTTTATTTCAGTCTCCAATGACGGTGAAAGAGTGGCAGGCTATTTCAAATGACTTTGCGGGCATATGGATTTTCCTAAATTGTAGCTGAGCCATAGGTGAGAAACACATCTGCAACATGCCACCGAGTAATGGCCCTCATTCCGAGTTGATCACAGCAGTTCATCGCATCGCAAACGGCAAAAAAATCGCAAACAGCGCATGCGCTAAAGCATAAATGCGCGTGCGCAAAGGGAGCGATACGACGCTTGTGCAAAATTACTAACTGAAAATCAGGTCGTACTACATCACCGAAAACAGGGAGTGATGGAGGCGTGGCGCAGGCTCGGCTTCGCTATCTAACGAAATGGGCGTGAAAGTGGGCGGCTAGTGTGGGAGTATGCAACCGGCAGTAGGCGTGTTTTGTGCAGAAATGCGTAGCCGATGTTAAAAAGTACACAACAAATGTTCGCTATCTTGACGCAGCCGAGGAGTAAGTCTGCAGCTACTCAGCACTTGCGAAGTACTGTTACAAGTGTGTCTGCCCTAATTAGCAATTAATTGGCAAATGAATTCACCTGTTGACCAATTACTTGCCAAACACTGCAGTTACAAATGACTCCAAACAGCAATTGTATGCCCACATAACAATTTTAAATTTACCCGGTATAAATCTGACACACTCACAAATAATGCACTGTCTTTTAATTATTTGGTAAAATACTTTGATGTTAACTGCATGTTTTAATTATTTGCTGAATACTTTGCAATTTAATCAAGTGTGAATAAACCAATTTATAAACTACATCAGCTAAATGTTCTCGACATAGACATCTTCCTTTGTACATACCAAATAACATGAGCAACATAATGCAGCCTACACTTAATCTTACTTAATACCAATGTTTTAATTGTTTGTGGGAATATGTGTCCATATCTAATACTATGCCATGTTGCCCCTAGTAACCCAAGTTCAAATCTAATGTTTGTAATTTTTTATATGCCCAGTTAAGTGTTGTGCAAGGCATACATTTTTAACATTATAATATTCAATGTTTGTATGAATATTCTGATTGTTCCCTTGTTCCACAAATGTCAATATGCCATGTTAAAGTTTACAGGGCACAGTTTTCAAGAGTGCATAACCTTTAATAAAACACACAAACAATTTTTTTTATTTTTTTTATTTTACTTCAATAAATAAAGTAAAGCAGCAACACAACATGGCTACAAATGAGCATCACATACAAAGATGGACATAGCAACAAGCAGCTGCCAGTGGCAAATTTGACATAGCAGAACCCAGTACTATGGTAACCCCATCTTCTGCCAAAATATGATGTTTAATATTTACTAACTATATGTTGTGAACCCCCAGCCAGACGATACTTTTAGGGGAACTGAGGTCGATTCTGGAACCAATACACCAACCCAAACATACACAGCACGCTAGGAAGAGGAAGATGGCTCAGGTGTACACGAAAATAACTCACAGGCTACAAATCTTTAAATCTAAAAAATACCCTTTCACCTTGAGGAAGTTGTCCATTCTGGCCACACAAGCAAAAAAAAAAAAACATAGAGGCAACATGTCAAACATGGGTGCTGGGCATCTGGAGAGACATCACTTTCTCTTATTTTTCCCCGCCTGATGTTGTTCTTCACGGCTTGGTCTGCGAAGTGACCTTCGAGGGCCCTGCCCAGTGGGATGTTCTTCCTGGGCAGAGGGAGGGGAGGGAGCAGATGTGTCTGGCTCTCGGCCACTGTGAGCAAGGCAGCCAGCGATGTCCTGGAGCCCTTGCAGAATGGAATTGCCAATTTGTTGGAAACAAGGTGGCGAGTTGCTCTTGGCCCTGCCTGATCTTTGCCAGACCTTGGCAGAGTTGAGCTACACCTTGCTCCACACTGGTTCTGTGCTCAGTGAGCCGGACAGGTATCTGGCTTAACTCCTGGATCATCCTGTCCTGAAAAGCATTCAGGCTCTCACCATACCTGGCAATTTGAGACAGGATGTCCGGGATAGCAGAGGGTTGGGTGGGTTGGCCTCAGCCACATAACCCTCCTGTGATTCTACCTGCTCACCCACCTGTGCTGTGTTATGTTAAAAGCAAATAGAAGAATGATTGGAAAAAGGGAAGAAAAAAAAACATTAGACTATTGGAACCAATAAATTAAATTTTTCAGAATATGTGTGTAAACTTTCCTGGCAAGTCATGTGGATTCACTATTTCAGGCAGGTCCGTGTCCATATGAGACACCCCACCCGCCTCCTCGTAGCTCACACAGTCCATCGCCAGCTCCTCAAGATCTGTGTATTCCACAGTGGCAGCTGGACCTCCCCCTGTTGCCCGCGAGGCATTCCACTCCGCAGACCTCTTGCCCTTCAGGTGGGATTTGAAGTCGGCCCAACTACATATGTGATTAGAATTAGGGGCAAGGGACATAAAAGTTAAGAATACCTGTTTTTATTGATAGTACACATGTTATGTATTTGGTTGCTATAGGCAACATCACATCTAGCTAAGTTTGTAATAATAATTGGGTCAGAAAATGGTGTGTCAAAATACACATACCGTCTTCTAACTTCCTGTGAGGTGCGGACAATTGAGCCGACTTCATTAACAGAATCAGTGATGTCCCTCCATAGTCGATCTTTGGATGCCGCACCCATGTTTTTGCTGCCTCGATTAATTTTTTCCATGGCCTGTGTGACCAAAACAAGTAACTCCCTCTTAGTGAAGGCGGGCTGTCTTCGTTTTTTTGATGTAGCCTGTGAGCAATCGTCCTGTCCCTCCTCACCATCTTCCTCTTCGCTAGCTGCTTGTGTACTTTGGGTTTGAGATGGTAGTCCTGAATCTCCCTCAGTTTCCCCAGTATCTATGTCTGGCAGGGGATTCACTCCTAACTCCTATGTATCAGAAGATGGAGTTTGAACAGTACTGGGTTCTGCACTTTCAACATCCGCACTGGCAGCTTCCAGCATCTGCCTCCGCAGCGCTAGGCGCCTATGTGTCAAAGCGGACATCTGCTGCTGCACCATGTCCATCTATGCTGCCATCTGCTCACGAGTAGCCATGTTGCTGGTGGCATGTGTGTTTGCACAGGTGTCTTGCGATTTATAGCTGCATGTGATTTCCAGCCTAGCACATTTCAGAGTGAGTTTTTATTGCAGTATATAGCATAAAAATGTGCGCGTGTTAGCTTGCACATTTCTTACTGTTGTGTTGCGGATGGCGTATTAACACAACTGTTTTTTTATTAAAAAAACAATACTTAGTATATTACCAAACCAAGTGTGTATGGGTGTGCAATTGTCCTTTGTAGTGGTTTTTAATTTGTTTATTTTGTATGGTGTTTAATGTTTATTTTATTATCTTTGTTAACATGTAGTATCTAATAGTTATGTCACATGTAATTTGCAGTGTGCCCGTTCTAGTGCTGAGAGTTTTTTTTTTGTTCTTATTGGCCTTTTCTCTCTCTTGTAGGTGGCTGTATTGTTTGTTTTGGGCCTACTATATTTATATTGCCGAAGTAGGCCAGTTTATTTTTCAAATTTGCAACAAAGTTTCCATTTATTTTCTGAGCAGGTAAGTTGCCTGTCCCTGGGTGGCATGGTGTGGGAGTGCTGAGAGTGTGTGTGTGTGTGTGTTTTTGTTCTTATTGGCCTTTTCTCTCTCTTGTAGGTGGCTGTATTGTTTGTTTTGGGCCTAATATATTTATATTGCCGAAGTAGGCCAGTTTATTTTTCAAATTTGCAACAAAGTTTCCATTTATTTTCTGAGCAGGTAAGTTGCCAGTCCCTGGGTGGCATGGTGTGGGAGTGCTGAGAGTGTGTGGGTGTGTGTGTGTTTTTGTTCTTATTGGCCTTTTCTCTCTCTTGTAGGTGGCTGTATTGTTTGTTTTGGGCCTAATATATTTATATTGCTGAAGTAGGCCAGTTTATTTTTCAAATTTGCAACAAAGTTTCCATTTATTTTCTGAGCAGGTAAGTTGCCTGTCCCTTGGTGGCATGGTGTGGGAGTGCTGAGAGTGTGTGTGTGTGTGTGTGTGTGTGTGTGTGTGTTTGTTCTTATTGGCCTTTTCTCTCTCTTGTAGGTGGATATATTGTTTGTTTTTGAGAGTATTTTTTTTTTGCCTAAGTAGGCCTTTTTTGGTGTGTGTTTTGGTGCAAAGTTTTTTGTTGGTTTTCTGAGCAGGTAAGTGGCCTATTAACTTATTTTTTTATTTATTTTGGTTTAAAAAAAACATATTTAGTAGTTAATTCATATATTGTTGCAGTAATTATATGCGTATGTTTATTTTAAAAAATAAATTCTTATTTGTGATGGTAACCTTTGTTGTAGGTACGTAGCTAACTGTGGCTTAATAGTTTTTTGGGGGGTTTATTGTTCCGTATTTTCATCATGAAGATGTGGAGTACGCTCCTGCAGTAAGTGAACACCCATACACTTTTTTATTTGTTATTTTTGTCAATGTGTGTTGTTAATTGATTGTGTGTTTTAATGATTCTTATCTTCATTTGAAGTTGGTGATGTCCATACATGTGGCAGCGGAAGCCCTCCCACCCCAACCCACGGAAGCACTCCCACCCCAACTGGCGCAAGCCCTCCAACCCCAACCGGCTCCTCATCCTCCAAGGCAACGGAGGCGTGCAAGGCCACTAATTTTCCGTACCCGTGTCCTCCTTTTTGGGATGCCTGATGATGTTGTGTTGCACAGATACAGACTGCCACCTCATCTAATCCTAGACACTCTCTCCATAATAGAGAGTGATCTAGAACAATCCATTAGGTATCCTACAGCAATACCAGCATTGACACAATTCCTTGCTGTGTTACATTTTTTGGCCACTGGTTCGTACCAGCATGTAGTTGGTGATCTGGTTGGCATGTTGCAGGGCCAGTTCAGTAAGGTCCTGCAGCATGTCAGCCAAGCTTTCATAACACAAGTAAAGCAATTTATATCAATGCCTTTGGATGTTGGTGCCCTGGCTGTGGTGAAGCGGCAATTTTTAGGAAGGGGGTAGTCGCTTCCCACACGTTATTGGGGTTGTGGATGGGACACATGTTGCCATTGTTGCGCCAAAACATAATGAAGAAATCTTTAGAAACAGGAAACTTTCATTCTCTGAATGTAATGGTTGTTTGTGGCCCATCCCTCCAGATCCTGTCCCTGAATGCTAAGTTCCCTGGAAACTCCCATGATGCCCATGTCATTAGACAATCAGGGATATGGCAAAGATTAAGAACGATGGAAGGCCAAGACATATGGCTATTGGGTGAGCTTTTAAAATGTCATTATTGGAACAGTCATATTGTTGGAATTACATTCTTTAATGTTGCTTTTCTCCATTTTCTCTTCTCATATTATTAAACAGGAGACCGTGGATATCCTTGCACCCCCTGGCTCATGACTCCTTACAGTAAACCCAGGCCAGGACCACAGTCGGCATTTAACTCCACGCTTACTGCCACTAGACAGCTGGTGGAGTGCACGATTGGTGTTCTTACAGGGCGTTTTCGTGTGCTCCCCCGCACTGGTGGCGACATCATGTATTCGCATGAGATGGTAAGTAAAATTGTGGTCCTGTGCGCTATCCTACATAACATCGCTGTAAGGAGTCGCGTAGAGATTCCCCACACGGAGGAATTGCCGGATGAGGAGCCAGGGGTTGGCCAGACATTCCGTGTGGGGAGTGTGTCCCGCCGGGGGAATACTGTAAGGGCTCAAATTGTGTGGGATTATTTCAGGTATTTTTAATATTTTTTATTTTGTTTTGTCTCCCAAAACTGTCTGTACGTGTTTATTTTTTTGGACTGATGGCATTTAGGTAGCTTGGTAAAGTTCAGAGTGTGTTGCTTGTGTTTTGTGAGTATTTTATTATTGTTTCAGTACATAATTAATGTGTAATGTTCTCCTTATCATGTTTGTTGTGTAAGATTGTTTTTTTTAATGTTTTTTTTTTGTTTTTGTTCTTAAATTTGGTGAATTGTGTTATTAACCAACAATATTTTTTTTTATTTATGTTTGTCTTGTGAATCTGTTTACAATAAAAATGACACAACATCTGATCCTAAAAAACAAACTTTGTGACTTTGTGTAGCTGATTGTTCCTGCAAAATGTGGTGAGTACACAGATTGTAACACTTGTTTTTTTTTACATTTTTTGTTTGTTTTTTTGTGCTCTCTCTCTCTCTCTCTATATATATATATATATATATATATATATATGTAGACTTATATGTTTATGAATAGCGGCAATATATTAATGGTATATGTGTGTGTATGTATCTATAGAACTATCTAGAGACATATAGCTAAACATTGTCATGTTTGTTTGTTTTTCTTTTATCCTACAAACCTACAATGCTATTAATTTAGAAGCATTACTTTTGAATACAAATCTTCAAAAAATAATTTGTGTGTGTGTCCGCGGGTGCGAATCTCCGCAGATGCGAAATGTCCACACTGTCCAGCATATTAATGTACACACATCAATAAAGTTTAATACAGATGACACCATACAATTACAACCAATCAAATGCCACCACACACTATAAATATATGCCCATGTATGGAAAACGCCATTGGCACCATGCGCGCAGCTGCATTTACAAGGTGTGAGCTGCGCATGTTGATAGCGGTGATGGACCGACGCGTAGGCCACGCAGGGCCATTTATACCCAATAAGGTTAAGCGCGAGGCCTACGCGGAGGTCCACCGCATACTGCGGACACGAATGTGGACACGCCGCACGATAATACAGCTCGAAAGGCGGTGGAGTGACCTCCGCCGTCGTACGCCAGAGCTGTTGGCAGAATTACGCCAACAAATTCGCAATCGACGTATACGCAGTAAGTTTAACACATTACAATAAATATGTTTATTACACTGAGATTAGTAGCAGAAACTTTAAATGTAAAGACTGCACATTTTCACTAAGAAGTTATATAGTGAGAAAATTAGCAGACTGTAATTACACTATTGTAGAACAAACATGACAAGTTTCCACATTGTGTGTGGTTATGGCTTGCAGTACTGACTGTGTAGCAAAGTGCTTGTGAAAAAGATAATGTTGTTGTACTGAGTTGCTACACAGGCTGTCGGCTGAACACAATAACTTGCTCTGTGTCTTTAACATGGGACAGAACAATGTAATTTTTAAATGCTGATGGTTTTTTTTTTAAGGCACAACCTAATTATTACATATGTCATTCTAGGGCAAGCACAACGGCAAGCAGCGGGTGGAAGGCCTACCATTTCTAGGCCAGACCAATCCCCTTCTCCGCCCCCCTCCCCTTCTGTGGCCCAATCCCCCTCTCTGCCCCCCTCCCCCTCTCTTTCACAATCCCCTTCTCCGCCCCACTCCCCCTCTCTTTCACAATCCCCTTCTCTGCCCCACTCCCCCTCTCTTTCCCAATCCCCTTCTCCACCCCCTTCCCTTCTGTGGCCCAATCCCTCTCTCTGCCCCCCTCCCCCTCTCTTTCCCAATCCCCTTCTCCACCCCCTCCCCCTCTCTTTCCCAATACCCTTCTCCGCCCCCCTCCTCCTCTCTTTCCCAATTCCCTTCTCCACCCCCTCCCCTTCTGTGGTCCAATCCCCCTCTCCGCCCCCCTCCCCTCTCTTTCCCAATCCCCCTCTCTGACCCCTCCCCCTCTGTGGCCCAAACCACCTCTCCACCACCCTCCCCCTCTCTTACCCAATCCCCCTCTCTGCCCCCCTCCCCCTCTGTGGCCCAACCCACCTCTCCGCACCCCTCTGTGGCCCTATTCACCTCTCCGCCTCCCTCCCCCTCGCAATCTGACCCACCCTCTGGAACCAGCTCCCCCTTCCATCCTCTTTCCCCAATCCAGACTCCTTCCCCCATCCAGACTCCTTCCCCCATCCAGTCTCCTTCCCCCATCCAGCCTCCTTCCCCCATCCAGCCGACATCCCCACCTTCAGAATGAGCAGCAGAGGCCCCGGAGCCACTTGAGGGAGGTGATCAAGTGTCAGAGTAGAGTAAGTTCACACATATTGACATTTAATTTGTTACCTAATTTACATTCACATTCTAATAAATGCAGTGTTGTACTGGGTAAAATCTTTTGCCAAGGTAAAATGTTTGTCTTCTTCATCATGGTATGGATGTTGCATTTACATTTGTGTGAGGATCATTAGATGTACAGTGTCTACGTCTGCAATGTTTAGGATGCCCACTCTAGGTCGACACTCATTATGTCGACAGGGTTGCCTGGACAACAGGGTTTATATGTGCCACATTATCAGCAAAACAGTTAGACCTGAGTGGAGTTTAGTATGTTGTTTGACTTTTACACTTGTGCCTGGGTATTCCAATATTTGCACATTGAACTCGCATGCTTCACTTTGTTAGGCAGGCTAAGGACACAGTGATTTGTGTTGTTAAAGTTACACTCCAAAAATTACTGATAAAATTTTTTATAACCTGTTTGACCTTATGTAGTAAGGCAGGCTTTCAGGGAGTGTGGGCATGCTAGGATATGTTGTCCTTCTGAAGAGGTTGATATGCAGTGTGATGATGCAGGGCCAACCCCAAAAAAGATAAGTCTGCTTCACTCCAGATGTGAATGAATGCCAACATGGTGTTAAATTTACTAAGATGGAAGTTCTATTTAAGATGGGATGTTGCCCATAGCAACCAATCAGATTATACTTTTCATTTATTTGGCACCGTCTACAAGATAATATGTGGAATTTGATTTGTTGCTATGGGCAACGTCCCATCTTAAATAGAACTCCCATATTAGTAAATGTACCCCATGGTGTGGTACACTTTGTAAAAAAAAAAAAACAATAACAAACATTGCTGAGCAGGCCTGTGTGTTGTTCTACTACTGTTTTCTCATTAAAACATCCATGATGTAGTCACTTTGCCATTAAAGCAGGCCTGTTCAAACTGCGGCCCTCCAGCTGTTGTGAAACTACACATCCCAGCATGCCCTGACACAGCTTAAGCATTCGCTGCAGCAAAACTGGGTCAAGGCATGCTGGTATATGTAGTTTCACAACAGCTGGAGGGTCGCAGTTTGGACATGCCTGCATTAAAGTGTGCTTTGTGCCTTGCTTGTATAATAGGTAATGTGAGGAAGTTATTAATGTTTATTTTGCCTCTTAATTTCAGATGTTGCAGTTGGAGATCCCACAACTTTTGCGGGCATTCTGGCCAGCATGCGCCAGCACCTGGAAGCCTTGCCGGATAATGTAGCACAGCTGCAAAAATTTGCATAATATAATGTTATTTAAAAAAAAAAAAAGTTGAAAAAGTTAATTGACCAAAAAATTTTTTTTTTTCAAAATAAAAAATCTTTTTTTCAAGTTAAGCAGGTGTTGTGTTTATTAATGCAATAAAGGAACAGCAGATTGGCTAGCAGAAATTGGTTACCTTAAACATTTCACACATCTAACTTAAGAATGTTATTTTTAAATTAAAACAAAAAAAAACAAAAAAAATGAGAGTTAGGAGGTTATTCAGGTATTCTTTGAATACCTAATTGGTCATGAGCATTATCATTCATTACACTAATTGTAATAGTAATTGAGGATGGCTTGTGTAGTTTGAACTGAAAGCTGTAATTTAACTTTAAAAAAAAAACCCCATTGCTGGGGGTCATTTCGAGTTGTTCGCTCGTTATTTTTTTCTCGCAACGGAGCGAATAGTCGCTAATGCGCATGCGCAATGTCCGCAGTGCGACTGCGCCAAGTAAATTTGCTAAGCAGTTAGGTATTTTACTCACGGCATTGCAAGGTTTTTTCTTCGTTCTGGTGATCGTAGTGTAATTGACAGGAAGTGGGTGTTTCTGGGCGGAAACTGGCCGTTTTATGGGTGTGTGTGAAAAAACGCTACCGTTTCTGGGAAAAACGCGGGAGTGGCTGGAGAAACGGAGGAGTGTCTGGGCGAACGCTGGGTGTGTTTGTGACGTCAAACCAGGAACGAAACTGACTGAACTGATCGCAGATGCCGAGTAAGTCTGGAGCTACTCAGAAACTGCTAAGAAGTGCATATTCGCAATTCTGCTAATCTTTTGTTCGCAATTTTGATAAGCTAAGATTCACTCCCAGTAGGCGGCGGCTTAGCGTGTGCAAAGCTGCTAAAAGCAGCTTGCGAGCGAACAACTCGGAATGACCCCCGCTGCGCGGATTTTAGCAAAAGCGTGTGCAATTTTAAGAGGAATGTGTAAATCTACGAGAAGTTAGGATTTTTACGATGAGGTTTGTGGTAATGCGATGGGTTCGCATTAGTGCAATGTCATTTGGCATACGCCTACTTTGTGTACTACTGCGTACAAAATAGCAAATATACGTTGGGGGCGGTTATTCGCTATTGTGCAACTTGTTCGCAATATTGCGAATATGTTGTGCAAACGAAAAAAATAGCGATCAACTCGGAATCACCCCCGATAGCGGTTCATTCTTCTATAATTCTATAGGATTTTTTGTATAGTCCCAATGGCCATTGCAAATGCCAAATACAAGTTTATATTTGTTGACATTGGGAGAAATGGACGAGTATCCTGATGGTGGAATATTATAACAGATCGTGTTTCATGACATGTTGAAAAATAATGCTCTAAACTTACCACATAGTACACAGCACACTTCAGGGCTAAATTATGTCTTTATGGACAATGAGGCAATTGCGCTACATGCAAATGTTGTCAAGCCATACCCACAAAGGTCACTTAATAGGAAACATAGGATGTTCAATTACAGGTTGTCAAGGGCCCGGTGTGGTAGAGAATACTTTTGGTATTCTTAGCAACAAATTTAGTATTTTCCACAGAGCCATCAATAGACCATGTTGTAATGGGCTGTTACATTCTACACAACTGTTTGTGCTGTAAAAGGCATACAGTGCATGCCACTGTGCCCCTACTGGATGACAGTGAAACTCCACAGAAGGCAGTACTGTAGGTTAGTACCATTGCAGTCAAGTGTAGGCAAAAATGCAGGTACGTGTGCTAAATTGACCCGAGAGGAGTACTTACAGTGTCCCATTCTTGGATCATAAATAAATGCTTCAAACTTTTCTAATGACTTATTATTGTGTTTAAACTAGCAATGCTACTTACAGTGCCACTTGAGAGAATGTCCTACAGGTCATGTGTGGTAGACGACGCAGAAGGAGAGGCATCCAAGTTGGCCTGTACATTGGCAATTGGTGATAGCTCAACCTTAAGATGACAAATACATTTTAAGAGATAGGATAATCACAGTCCCTCTTAGATACAGCTAGGGTGAAAGCCGATTGTGTTACAAGAAAAGTTGCACTACAACAATTTGATCGTAAGATAGCAAATAATTAGATCCATTGGGCTCAGCACTATAACACAGCTCAACAAGAAATCCAACATACAACTTTATGGGCAATTATTAAGAATGATAAAGATCTTAAGGGTCTCAGACAGATGGAAATCATGCCCTGCTTCAAAAGAGGGAAAAATATATGTAGTTGGGCTGTACATTCTGACATTAATGAGCATATGCATGTGGATGAGAGGGTATAAAAAGAAGCCCAGGCTGTTATCATTATAAGGGCTGTACTCAGGGGTGCCAGAATGTTTTCAGGTTGGGGGGAGGGGATAAAATAACATTTTGTTTTGCTGCCCCTATACATCTATTCCTATAATGCAAAGGTAAACCCATCCTTATCCCCACTGGTCCCATTGCTAGCCTCACCCTACATCATACTGTGGTGCAGCCCTCCCTCCCTCAGTGCGGATGAGCACTTACCTTTGGATCCCAGTGGGCAGCTTCATCTTTCCAAACTGTCTGTTGCCTTATGGTGCTGTACCATATTTTTTCTTAGTCAGCTCTGTCTCTCTGAGTCTTCACTGATGCATTACTGGCAGGAGGTGTGGCCATGCTAAGCCTGCTGGGACATCCCGGGACCACAGCCACGCCTCCTTTCAGTAATGCATCAGTAAAGAGAGACAGAACAGGCTAGGGCAGAAGATGGGACAGCACCCTGCAGCAACAGACCGCTTGGAAAGGTGAAGTTGCTCACATGGATCTTGAGGTAAATGCTCACCTGCACTGAGGGGGGAAGGGAGAGGAGGCAGGCACCGCAGCACCATATAGGCTGAGGCTAGCAGTGGGACCACTTGGGATCAGGAGGAGTTTTCCTGTGCATCACAGGAATAGATTGCTGCTGCACGGCCCCTGCCCTTCAGATATAATGTGCGGTCTTTCACCTGACTGCAAAACACACCGCTCCTCTGCTGCTCCAGGACATTGGCATCTCTGTCATGTATGGATGTACCAGCTAGCAACATATAATTTCTACCAAATTCTTTTTTCATCCCCATACAGGGAAATGACAATATTAGACATGTTCTGACATGCATATGTAGTATACATAGTGAAATGCCCTTGTGGGCTATGTTATTAATACAAGACCATGCAGACCTTTATAGCAGGGGCAGATTTAGTGGTGAGGGTGCCCCTAGGCACAACAGTAATTTATTGATTGGTTATAAGCCCTCTTTTGATGATAGCCAAATAGAATAATAAAAAATCCACTAACTATGACAATGTTTTTATATGTTTAATTATGTATAACATATTTACTAAGTAGGACAGCATACAGTGGTATATATGTGTATGTCTTGCCCGTTTACACTCCATTCAAGATGGCATGTGGTACAGTACAGTGGAAATATTTGTTAAATATTTTGGAGTTATTTTGGAGTTAATGGAACTCTTTGGTCTGACAGTACCAACACAAGAATCCAAGTGCCGCCTCTAGGCACGTGCCTCAAAGGATCCGGCAAGCATTGAATACCCCCCTATGAGTGCATGGCACTACACAGGATGGCCATTAGAGCCGCAATTAATGACAAACATACAGAGCAGCACTTAGATAGGCATTAATTTATTTTTTATTTATCTATACAGGATGGCCATTAGAGCCCCAATTAATGACAAACATTCAGAGCAGCCCTTAGCTAGGCATTCATTTATTTTTTATTTCTCTACAGTTTCTTATATGGCACAGATTATTCAGCATTTTGCAGAACAAAAACATAGCATGACTTTTTTCAGACACTTTATAATAGATCATATACCAGAGTGTAAGCTGAGGGGTGATAGACACAAGGAACTCCTACAGTTAGAATCTAAATGGACACACATGCTTCATACAATTTAGCATAGAGGTCCTAATGACCAATTCAATCTTTTAAATCTTTTCTTCTAATACTTATAATATTGGGTTATCATAGTTGCTATTATTGATATTAGTTTTTGGACCCATAATTTTAGTATGTGATTATTATATGTGGCCTTACACAGTTGGTTCCTAAATTGTGAGTTTGATAAAACGATTTATGCAGTTATATGTCAAAAGTTAAAAGTGCAAGTAACATGTTCTGCTGTGGATGATGAAACAAAATGTCATTTACTAAAGGAAGCATAATGGACAATGCCTAGAACATGGCTCAAGATGAAGCTGAGAATAGATGAAAACAGGAAAGACCCTCTGACACGTCTTAATGCAGATATTTGTTAACCTATGAAATTAACTCTTGTACTGTGTAACCCTTTTATGGCAACTGCATTTAAAACTTTTGTACTTCTGCTTTTTGAAACCTATAAGTAAAGATGGCTATGAGGAAGTACTCAGAGCTAGATGAAACCTATCACTGCCTGTGTATGTGTGAAATTTCTTGATCTCCAGTTAGCTGAACCAGGACCATACTTATCAGGAGATCCAAGAGGCCTGAAGCCTCGGTACCTCGACATTTTGGAGGCCCCAGCGAGATGGCGAATCGTCCAGCCCAGGACTAACCACACCACCCACCTGAACATCAGAAACAGCAGAAAGAATTTGCGGTGAGTAGTTGATGACAGTGCATTTGCACGCTCTCTACTCTATTCTGCTTTTTCAGATTAGTACTGTGGGGTTCAGTAGGGGAGGGACTCACAGCCATTTTTAGAACTAACCCTGGTAAATCTGCTTCTTATAAAGTGATAAGATATAACTGTTGTATGAATGAACGGATCAGTGAGTGAATGGTGTTTTTTATGAGATGTATAAAGGAACAAAAGTTCAGATAATAGACAAATAAAGACCCACTTCATGCTCGCAGCTAGAGGCTTGTCCTTGCCTTTCACTGAACTGTGGCCCCTGGACTGTCTGTTAAGAACTTCCTTACTCCATTATTAACTGAGAGAGGAGGCAGACACACACAGTAAAAGTGTACATTAGCTGCCAGTGCCTGAAGTAAATGTCTGTTGTATGTCCTGTATGTCTTCTTATCTGTTTTGATGATTTATTTCACAGAAGAGATAGCCATTATTATACTTATAATACTAATTTACAAACTTGCTGCTGTTTTACTAATATACATAATTTACAAACTGAGAGGGGGATTAGAAGCAGCCAAACAGTTGGCATGGACTCCCACAGCAGATGGACCCACAAGGAAGGGTCTGTAATGATTTATATAATCTCAGTTGTACCTGTGTAATAGTCTTACAACACAGTGGGGAGGCACTAACAAGAAATCCAACCCTCAGGGGTATTCTGTCTCAAGACACAGAGTGTTGGGCATATTATAGGAGGAATCTGTAGGAGGTAGAACAAAGAAGGACAGATTATCTGTTAACAGTAGGCTGTCACATAAATCCAGAATATTTACAGACAAGAATAGGAGAAACTTGGGCTGAAATTGTTACTACATTGCCCAGGAGCACACATGAAGGTTGGAAGGTCCATGTCTGTTCAGACTTCATAACTATACGTGACTCAGTAGTACTTTACTGGATTAAGTGGGGAGTATTGTGGGGAACTAAGTTTGCATGTTAAGGCCTATCCTGATTCTCTAAGGCAAACTTTACCCTGAGGAACCATTGATACACAGTACCTTCTCCCTTAAGGATAATGTATACTATTTCAGGTGGTAACCCCAAGGCATCAAGATATGGAGGCACACAGGAGTAAGGAAGTCATGGAAGCATATCCATGCAGTCCCATGGAAATAATGAAAAGGAGGGCAGGGAAGGATGCCACTAAAGGTATCAGTGAGGTAATTAAGAGGGCAGGGATGCCAGCAGAGGGGTCCCTAGACCTCAAGAGATTTGAAAAGTTTAGGGATCAGGAGAAGCCATGAATTGCAAGGAAAAAGAAAGATAGTCAGGTACACGCATGGTTAAGAGTCAGTAAACAGATACAGAAACATAAGAAGAATTAAGAAAATGAGGACACTGTTTTTGTTAGTGACTCTATTAGACCATGTATGCAGATACCCAATCCTGCCCCACCAACAGGTCCAGATACAGGACCTGTCCCAAATTATGGTCCAAACTATTTTTCTCATAGAATGTTACCCACATACCCACATTTAAGCAATTTACAGCAGCAAATTACTGCTATAGACAAAAGTACAGGCAAAAGATGTCCATATTGTCTAAAATGTGTCCCAGGAGGGTACTATAAGTGCCCTTATTGTGAAAATCAGTTACCATCCAATTGTGAATCCTGTAATGAGGAATCATCAAAAAAGTTAGTCTTAAGTCCCCAGGGAATGGCTCTAGCCAGTTTGTGCGACATACCAGGGCAGTCCACCATGGGACCCTGTGCCCCAATTTTAAGTCCACAA
Organism: Pseudophryne corroboree; assembly: GCF_028390025.1. Lineage (NCBI taxonomy): Eukaryota > Metazoa > Chordata > Amphibia > Anura > Myobatrachidae > Pseudophryne > Pseudophryne corroboree. The sequence continues at coordinate 698,524,410 of NC_086447.1, forward strand.
GCTACCTCAGGTTCCCTAAATCCAAGTCACATAAATTTTTGTCCTATCCCATTACCCAATCAGAACATGACCCCATGGTTCGGATATGGAACCAGACAAAGAACTCAGGTATGCAGGGCAGGCACGATAAATCATAGAGGGGACCTCTGTGACTGAAAAATGCCTGAACAAGGTTCAGATTATGCACAGTCAAGAGAGGCCACCCCCTTACCCAGTCCCAGCATATCCTGTCACTGTGCAACAAGTATGGGAACTTAATCCAAAACCAGGGGCACAGGGTGCTCCAACACATATAGAGGCGAGGAGAACAGTCCAATATAGACCTTGGATGCCTACTCAATTGGATACCACAGTATCAAAAGCCCCAGACCACAGGAATAATTCTCTGGGATATCACAGGTACATGGAGAGATTAGTGGAAGTATGGGAAGCAGCATACGTAGATTTAGAGGAAGTTGCTAAATTGACCATAGGGGAGGGATCCCTGGGAGAAATAACAGCACTCCAAGCTGGGAACAATGGCATAGTGGCAGTACCAGCAGATAAAATGGGGGAAAACACAGGTGCCCTGTTTGTCACTAGGTTACTGGCTTGGTGTAATAACCAGCAACAGAGAATGCCGGCTGTTCCTGGGGCCAGGCAAGGTTAAGGCCTATCTTGATCAGGTTAAGAAAACACACCTTGATAGAGGTTTTGATTAGCAAAATCAAACTCACCAATGGTTGTTAAGAACCACATTTTTAGGAGGTCTTAGAGAATGTCTAAGGACAGTTATATCAGACAAGGCCAGAAGCAGGGACAATGACATTGCCTGCAGTAATAGATGTTTTGCAAGCCATAGAGGATAGTGTAGAGTATAGAAATAGTAAACAGAATGAAAAAGCTCAACAAACTAAAGTGACAGTGCATGTGGTCCAAGAAACATCACAAAGGAAAAATGATAGTGATAAATATCCTAGGGGTAACAGTAGAGGACAGGGGCAAAACAGACCCTCTAGTGAGGACCTCAAGAAAAAAGGATTGTGCATTTTCTGCAGCAAACCAGGGCATATGAAAAAGGATTGCCAGAGTTATAGGGAATGGACCAAGTACAAGAACAATCAAGTTCAGGTCCACTACACACAGTCCTCCCCCAACCTATAGGATACTGGCTCTTCAGTGTCCAGCCCTCAACAGTCCACTATAAACATCTCAGGCCCCAAGGGTATGATTCAACTAAAGCTACCGGGAAGGGGAATTATTGGAATGCATAGTGGACACTGGAGCCAGTCGAACTATAGCAAAGGCAGATCAGATACCTCCCCAGTATATGATAAAAAGATAAGTTCAAGGCACAGGATTAGCAGGAAGTACAGTTCCCCGATGGAAAAAAAACATTGCAGTTACTGTCAAAGTCGAAAAATATTGCAGTACACACATCAAGTACACACATCAAGTACAAACTACACACAGATGGCCTCCGCGCATGTACTTGTTCTGCCGTGCGTGCACATATCCGCAATTTGCGTATGGTCGCTCCCGCGGTCCTGTGCATTAGTGCGTGGTATGGGTATTTACGGTAGAGTTTGTGAACGCATGGAAAGCTATCAAAACACATTACATATTTAATCCAAATAGTGCACAATGTACACATAGTCACCCTGCACCACATCAGTAAGTTACAGCAGTTTAAATGGTAACAGAACAAAGGGATTCACCTTTACAGGATAGGAGGGGGCAGAACAAGGTTATAAGGTGGTGTTTGATATCCAGCAGAATATAGATATAAACTGTATTTACTGTACATTATGTATGCGGCAGGAATCCAGAGGAGACCACTCACAAGAGCAGTTGGAACAGACATCGCCCACCTATTCAAACCGACCTATGACCTCTCCTGTACTGTAAATGACCATCGCTGTGTCCAATGGATAAAGAGATTACAGTATCCATTGTGTTAGGTTTTGGAAGAATTGTATAAAGAGAGCCTGCTGCAGGCCTGGTCAGACACAAGACTCACAAATTTATCTATCAGATGACTGAGGACCAGACTGGGTAGCGCGGCGAATCCAATCACGTATGTACCATTGACTGTAGCCATTATTCTGTTGTATTGTATTGTATTGTATATATTGTAACCCCCTTTAAGTAATAATATGCTGTGGTGTCGGAACCCAGCAGTTTAATTACAATCTGGTGTCGTGTCTTCCTTTCCCTGCTAAGGTTTAAAGTGTATTATTATCGCATTGCATAGCTGTTAAGGGTTTGCGGTGTATCTCTGGGTGTGTACGCGCTGTGTGTACTTTGTACCATCAGTGCGGCGTTTGTATGCAAAGTCCGTACACAGTACGGGACTCTTTACGCTAATAGCGTAAAGAGTACGTAGAGTGTGTATTAAGTATAGTGGCCGCAGCGGCTCCATGGTAAAGTGTATTTAAAGTATGTTTAAGGTATAGCTTTCATCCCTGTATATAAATCAGCATTATCATTACAAGAAGGAACAGAATATGTACCAGTTCCCATACAGTTCCTCTCCTCAAAGAACTGCCCAGTAAATTTACTAGGAACAGACATATTATCAGATTTACAAGCCACAATAAAGTACTGGGGAGATCAGATATATCTAGAAATAAATGAAAATTAGGAATTAGGAGCCCAAGTAGAGGCAGCTTGTTGCCTATTCCAACAGGTAACCTCACCAGAATTATCTACAGAATCAATTCCTGAGTGGCTTAGACAGCTTCCATATGACCTATGGTCCAAAGGAAAAACAGATGTGGGTACATTATCAGTACAACCTGTACATATAGAAATGAAGGAAGGAGTGGTGCCTATAAAAATTGAGCAATATCCACTCACAAAAGAGCAAGATCGAGCAATCACTGATAAGATTCAAAAGTATCTAGAAGCAGGTGTTCTTAAGCAATGTAGGTCACCTTGGAACACACCCCTATTTCTGGTTAGGAAGAAGTCAGATGACCAAGGGAAACCACATAGTATGAATGTGCGGATCCTACAGGGACACTCCATCAAGCAGCAAATGAACTACAATCCATGTATGGTGACTATAAATTCATCAGTGCAGTGAGATATTTATTTTATATGTTTTTATGTGTTTTTATATTGCATAATATTAAATAATACTGTATATTATTTTTACAATTCATCTCAGTCAGCGCTGTCTTATTTTTGTTTGGTTGAAACCACAGTATCGCCTAATTCATGACCTAAGAGAGGTCAACAAGCAAATGGTCATTGACCCACCTATAGTGCCTAACCCACACACTCTGCTCAATCAGATACCAGCCTCCTCTACACATTTTACAGTGATCAACTTAGCAAATGCATTTTTTTCAGTACTACTTACAGAATCCAGCGAGTTATACTTGGCCTTTACCCATGACCAAAAACAATATTGTTGGACAAGGTTGCCCCAGGGAGGGGCTATGTCTCCATCAAGTCTTACAGGGGTGGAGACCAACACACACCAGTACCCAGGTGATGCAATATGCAGATGACTTTCTTATTTGTGCAGAAACAGAAGACCAGTGTAGGGAAGACACTCTATCACTATTGCCATTTTTGCACCAAGCTAACTGCAAAGTGTCATTTGATAAGCTGCAACCACTGAAAACTAGAGTAACATTTTTGGGACACTGCATTAGCCAGGGTACACATCACCTTACCTCAGACAGGGTAGCAGCAGTACAGAAAGTACTAGTACACACTACAAAAAGACAGTTGAGAGCCTTTTTGGACTTGGTAGGATATTGCAGGGATTGGATACCAGCAGCATATACAGTTATGCAGCCTCTGTATCAAGCACTCACAGATTCTGAGGCCACCATACAGTTAACTGAACAACAACTCCAGACATTTCAGGATATACAGGTTGCCATTACCCAAGCCCCAGCTTTAGGCCTACCACAATATGACAAACCATTCACTTTGCTTTGCCATGAACATCAGGGCCAAGGATCAGGGGTCCTGACCAGGAACATGGGAGAAAACAGAGACCCATAGCATATTACTCTACACAGTAAGACTCTGTAATAAAAGGAGCACCCTCATGTGTTAGGGCAGTGGCAGCAGCAGCAGCAGCAGCACTTCTTAAAGAGAAAACAGAGGATTTGGTGTTAGATCACCCTCTCACAATTCAGGTCCCACATTCAGTCACTGAAATCCTACACCAAGTCAAAACCAAACACTTATCTGCTGCCAGACTGACTAAATAGGAGGTAGCCCTATTAGAGCCCACAAACCTCACAATCAAAATATGTACAGTTTTGAACCCTGCTACATTATTACCAGTACAGGATTCAAAAGAGGGAAAAAGTAAGGATTGTGAGGAAGAGACAAGTAAGACTTATGAAGAGAATACACAAGACAGTGGTGAAGATGTTTATGGGAATCAAGAGACAAAAATAAACACACTTTTTCTGCACATAACTGTCTAGACCTTATGAAACTTGAAATGAATGAGTTTGATCATGTTACAGACACTCCACTTACAGACCCTGATTTTACATTATTTGTGGATGGTTCCAGGTGCTATCATGACTAGACACCAAGAACAGGTTATGCTGTCACCACTTTAGATAAAGTACTTATACAGAAACCACTCTCACCCTCATGCTCAGCACAAGAGGCAGAGCTGAAGGCACTCACTGATGCATATACAATGGCAAAAGGCAAAACTGCTAATATATACACAGACTCCTGTTATAGTTATGGATTCGCCCATGACTACAGTTCTATCTGGAAAAGCAGGCAGTTCCTAGGGTCTGCAGGTAAGCTCATTAAAAATGCGGACTCTATAAAGGAGCTCTTTAAAGCCTTACAGCTGCCTACACAGGTGGCAATCATTAAAGTACAGGCCCACACCAAGGAAAAGACTACTGAGGCCAGAGGGAATGCCACTGCAGATGTGGCAGTGAGGCAAGCAGCCTTAATACCCCTGCCAACTGTTCTGATGGCACAAGTAAGTCCTACACCCATTGATATAGATATTCTAAAGGATTTCCAGGGGCAGGCAAGTGCTACAGAGAAGGAAGGCTGGGAAAAGAGGGGGACAACCTGTACAGACGAAGCCTGGGCAAATGCCTATAAATTGTGCTTCCCCAGGGATTTATTCCCAATGATGACTTAGCTGATCCATGGGCAGGTGCATAATTCAAAGGAAGCAATGACTAATACAGTCAATAAAGTGTGGATGCACCATGATTTAATAGTGCCGCCACAGCATATGTAGCTGTGTTTCAGGTCTGTGGAAGACACAACCCAGGCCAATTAACTAAAACCCCATCCAGACACATGCCTAAGCCTTTGTACTTGTTTCAGAGATTGCAGATAGATTACATACAGATGTCTAAAGTGGGACAATATGCCTATGCCCTAGTATGCATCGACCTATTCTCTGGGTGGCCAGAGACATGGCCAGTGACATCAGCAACCACAAAAACTACTGCTAAGAAACTAATAGCGGAAGTAATCTGTAGGTATGGCATGCCAGAGGTGATAGAATCAGGCAGAGGAACACATTTCACAGGGGAAATAATGCATCATATAATAACAGATTTGGGGGTCACACAGGCATTCCATGTCCCTTATCACCCTCAAAGTTCTGGGAAAATTGAATGCCTTAACGGTAACTTAAAGCTTAAGATCCAGAAGGCCATTGCAGAGACAGGAAAGAACTGGGTAGAATGTCTACCTATAGCCCTCTATTTGGTCAGAGCCACACCTCATAAGAAAACACATTTATCATCTTATGAGGTATTGTTTGGTAGCACACCCAAAACAGGCTGTTATTTCCCACAGCAGATGCTATACAATCATGGTTCGCTTACTGAATATATGATAAACCTTCAAAAGAAATTGACTAAAATACATATGCACGTTTTCTCTTCCATACCACACCCTGAAGCAGTAACCGGTACCCACAAACTCCAGCCGGGAGATTGGGTCTACTTAAAGAGACACGTGAGAAAAGCCCTCGATCCAAGATTTGATGGCCCATTCCAGGTGCTATTGACTACACCAACTTCGGTGAAGCTTGAGAGAAGAGACTTCTGGGTTCACGCATCACACTGCAAACTAGTCACAAGAGGGAAATTTAATTCTTAAACCTAATTGCTAGTTACACTGTGCAATCTCTTGCAGGACCCATACCTAAAGAACCCCTACGACCACTGATATTGACCCTGGTGGCCACTAAATTAATGCTTCTAGTGTTAATACTGCTTGTAATAGAATTGTACCAAGGTTATGAAGACCAATGCAAATATAAAGGAGATAGTAGAGACTTGTCAGATGCATCATGGATGCCTCTGAATAACACTTCATTAAGGAATAAGAGGGAATTGCATGTTAAGTGTGTCAGGTTGACTGGGAAAGATGCATGCCTTTGTGATTTTTGTAAGCATGGCAGAAGTAATACTAAAGAGTGTACTGCCAAATGCGAAGGAAGACATAAAAATGCTGAAAACTCATTGATAAAGTTACATAAAATAATAGGCCAAAACATAGTGAATGAACCCTGTTGGGTTTGCACCTCAACACCCCTAGTGCCATTACCTTCTCATGGGTGGCCATACCATTGACCCTAGATTAAATCAGACAGTTAAGAACTAACCGAGGACTTTGGAAAGTTTCTGAAGTCTACCTAACCACCCCACATTTTGTAGAAATAGCTCATCTATATCACGACCCAGAGGTATGCTTTAAGGTCAGAGTGGATCATAATAGTTCTATAATCCAAAATATTGAACTAAACCTTAATTACACCTCAACAGACTTTGATGCTGGAAGGGTAGATGATATGCATGCCAAGGTAACATTCTTTATTTTCTATAACTCCACTAGATTAAATGCTGTAAACGCCAAAGGGCAAGATTACCCATCTATAGGGAACAATGCTTCCAAGGTCATGATTAAACTAACTTTGGGAGTCCCTTATATTCCCCCAGCTGACATATATATAATCTGTGAATCATGGGCCTATAAATGTTTACCTTTTTGCTCATTTGGTACTTGCCCCTTAGCACGGATAACCACTGATTACCATGTATATTCCCATGATGGACTTAAGCACTAGTTACCTCAACTCATCCATACAATCCTCTGCCCACATTACCCTGGTGATGCCACTGAAGCTGCCGCATCATGATATTTGAAATATAGTCACTAGATGGCGACATACAGCCTCTGAGCTATCTGTTTACAAATGGTCAGGTATTATCCTGTTTTTCAATGTATTTGCACATATCTTTTAATATATCAAACACAAGTGTTAAATTAAGACTGTCCAATATTGCACTATATTATTGTATTTGTGCTGATTTTATTTGTATGTTATGTTGTGTATTCATAGATCACATGGTGATGCGGCAGCTTCAGCAGCATCACCATGGTAACCTGGGCAGCCCTGGTGTTGTGACCTGGTGGACATCACTTCCGGGGCGATGTCACACTCGGGACCGGAGGTGAGGCGCGGACGCCGGGAGTGCACGCTGGGAGGCTGCAGAACGATCTGGAAACCTGTAAGTGTGTATACTTAAGCACTGTATGTTGTACACTGGTTGATGTGTGTGTGTCCTGATGACTGGGTGCAGTACCCCGAAACGTTGAATTAAATCACCGCGTTGTTTCACCAATTCTGAAGTCTGGGAGTGCCTCTGTGTATTGCATTCTATATATATATATATATATATTAGTGATGAGCGGGTTCGGTTTCTCGGAAACCGAACCCCCCCGAACTTCACCCATTTTACACGGGTCCGAGGCAGGTTCGAACCTTCCCGCCTTGCTCGGCAATCCCGAGCGCGCCCGAACGTCATCATCCCGCAGTCGGATTCTCGCGAGATTCGGATTCTATATAAGCAGCCGCGCGTCGCCGCCATTTTCACTCGTGCATTGGAGATGATAGGGAGAGGACGTGGCTGGCGTCCTCTCCGTTTATTGTTGAACTTGATTGCTTTATTGCTTAATTGTGGGGAGGACTGGGGAGCAGCTGTTAGGAGGAGTACAGTGCAGAGTTTTGCTGACAGTGACCACCAGTATACGTTATCTGCCTGAAAAACACTCCATATCTGTGCTCAGTGTGCTGCTTTATTGTGGGGACTGGGGACCACCAGTATAATTAATATTATATAGGAGGAGTACAGTGCAGAGTTTTGCTGACCAGTGACCACCAGTATACTATATATACTGCTGTACCTACCTCTGTGTCATCATTCATTAAGTATACTATCCATCTACATTCTATACCTGTGGTGCATTTTAGTTTTGCAGTTTGCTGACACAGTGACCAACAGTATACTATATATAGCAGTACGGTAGGCCACTGCTGTACCTACCTCTGTGTCGTCATTCATTAAGTATACTATCCATCTACATTCTATACCTGTGGTGCATTTTAGTTTTGCAGTTTGCTGACACAGTGACCACCAGTATACTATATATAGCAGTACGGTAGGCCACTGCTGTACCTACCTCTGTGTCGTCATTCATTAAGTATACTATCCATCTACATTCTATACCTGTGGTGCATTTTAGTTTTGCAGTTTGCTGACACAGTGACCACCAGTATACTATATATAGCAGTACGGTAGGCCACTGCTGTACCTACCTCTGTGTCGTCATTCATTAAGTATACTATCCATCTACATTCTATACCTGTGGTGCATTTTAGTTTTGCAGTTTGCTGACACAGTGACCACCAGTATACTATATATAGCAGTACGGTAGGCCACTGCTGTACCTACCTCTGTGTCGTCATTCATTAAGTATACTATCCATCTACATTCTATACCTGTGGTGCATTTTAGTTTTGCAGTTTGCTGACACAGTGACCACCAGTATACTATATATTGCAGTACGGTAGGCCACTGCTGTACCTACCTCTGTGTCGTCATTCATTAAGTATACTATCCATCTACATTCTATACCTGTGGTGCATTTTAGTTTTGCAGTTTGCTGACACAGTGACCACCAGTATACTATATATAGCAGTACGGTAGGCCACTGCTGTACCTACCTCTGTGTCGTCATTCATTAAGTATACTATCCATCTACATTCTATACCTGTGGTGCATTTTAGTTTTGTAGTTTGCTGACACAGTGACCACTAGTATACTATATATAGCAGTATGGTAGGCCACTGCTGTACCTACCTCTGTGTCGTCATTCATTAAGTATACTATCCATCTACATTCTATACCTGTGGTGCATTTTAGTTTTCAGTTTGCTGACACAGTGACCACCAGTATACTATATATAGCAGTACGGTAGGCCACTGCTGTACCTACCTCTGTGTCATCATTCATTAAGTATACTATCCATCTACATTCTATAACTGTGGTGCATTTTAGTTTTGCAGTTTGCTGACACAGTGACCACCAGTATACTATATATAGCAGTACGGAAGGCAACTGCTGTACCTACCTCTGTGTCGTCAAGTATACTATCCATCCATACCTGTGGTGCATTTCAGTTGTGCGCAGTAAATATAGTAGTAGGCCATTGCTATTGATACTGGCATATAATTCCACACATTAAAAAATGGAGAACAAAAATGTGGAGGTTAAAATAGGGAAAGATCAAGATCCACTTCCACCTCGTGCTGAAGCTGCTGCCACTAGTCATGGCCGAGACGATGAAATGCCATCAACGTCGTCTGCCAAGGCCGATGCCCAATGTCATAGTAGAGAGCATGTAAAATCCAAAAAACAAAAGTTCAGCAAAATGACCCAAAAATCAAAATTAAAATCGTCTGAGGAGAAGCGTAAACTTGCCAATATGCCATTTACGACACGGAGCTGAGGCCCTGGCCTATGTTCATGGCTAATGGTTCAGCTTCACATGAGGATGGAAGCACTCATCCTCTCGCTAGAAAAATGAAAAGACTTAAGCTGGCAAAAGCACAGCAAAGAACTGTGCGTTCTTCTAAATCACAAATACCCAAGGAGAGTGCAATTGTGTCGGTTGCGATGCCTGACCTTCCCAACACTGGACGGGAAGAGCTTGCGCCTTCCACCATTTGCACGCCCCCTGCAAGTGCTGGAAGGAGCACCCGCAGTCCAGTTCCTGATAGTCAAATTGAAGATGTCACTGTTGAAGTACACCAGGATGAGGATATGGGTGTTGCTGGCGCTGGGGAGGAAATTGACAAGGAGGATTCTGATGGTGAGGTGGTTTGTTTAAGTCAGGCACCCGGGGAGACACCTGTTGTCCGTGGGACGAATATGGCCATTGACATGCCTGGTCAAAATACAAAAAAAAATCACCTCTTCGGTGTGGAATTATTTAAACACAAATGCGGACAACAAGGGTCAAGCCGTGTGTTGCCTTTGTCAAGCTGTAATAAGTAGGGGTAAGGACGTTAACCACCTCGGAACATCCTCCCTTATACGTCACCTGCAGCGCATTCATAATAAGTCAGTGACAAGTTAAAAAACTTTGGGTGACAGCGGAAGCAGTCCACTGACCACTAAATCCCTTCCTCTTGTAACCAAGCTCCTGCAAACCACCCCACCAACTCCCTCAGTGTCAATTTCCTCCTTACCCAGGAAAGCCAATAGTCTTGCAGGCCATGTCACTGTCAAGTCTGACGAGTCCTCTCCCGCCTGGTATTCCTCCGATGCATCCTTGAATGTAACGCCTACTGCTGCTGGCGCTGCTGTTGTTGCTGCTGGGAGTCAATCGTCATCCCAGAGGGGAAGTCGGAAGACCACTTGTACTACTTCCAGTAAGCAATTGACTGTCCAACAGTCCTTTGCGAGGAAGATGAAATATCACAGCAGTCATCCTGCTGCAAAGCAGATAACTCAGGCCTTGGCAGCCTGGGCGGTGAGAAACGTGGTTCCGGTATCCATCGTTAATTCAGAGGCAACTATAGACTTGATTGAGGTACTGTGTCCCCGGTACCAAATACCATCTAGGTTCCATTTCTCTAGGCAGGCGATACCGAAAATGTACACAGACCTCAGAAAAAGACTCACCAGTGTCCTAAAAAATGCAGTTGTACCCAATGTCCACTTAACCACGGACATGTGGACAAGTGGAGCAGGGCAGACTCAGGACTATATGACTGTGACAGCCCACTGGGTAGATGTATTGCCTCCCGCAGCAAGAACAGCAGTGGCGGCACCAGTAGCAGCATCTCGCAAACGCCAACTCGTTCCTAGGCAGGCTACGCTTTGTATCACCGCTTTCCATAAGAGGCACACAGCTGACAACCTCTTACGGGAACTGAGGAAGATCATCGCAGAATGGCTTACCCCAATTGGACTCTCCTGGGGATTTGTGACATCGGACAATGCCAGCAATATTGTGCGTGCATTACATCTGGGCAAATTCCAGCACGTCCCATGTTTTGCACATACATTGAATTTGGTGGTGCAGAATTATTTAAAAAAACGACAGGGGCGTGCAAGAGATGCTGTCGGTGGCCCGAAGAATTGCGGGCCACTTTCGGCATTCAGGCACCGCGTACAGAAGACTGGAGCACCACCAAACATTCCTGAACCTGCCCTGCCATCATCTGAAGCAAGAGGTGGTAACGAGGTGGAATTCAACCCTCTATATGCTTCAGAGGATGGAGGAGCAGCAAAAGGCCATTCAAGCCTATACATCTGCCCACGATATAGGCAAAGGAGGGGGAATGCACCTGACTCAAGCGCAGTGGAGAATGATTTCAACGTTGTGCAAGGTTCTAAAACCCTTTGAACTTGCCACACGTGAAGTCAGTTCAGACACTGCCAGCCTGAGCCAGGTCATTCCCCTCATCAGGCTTTTGTAGAAGAAGCTGGAGACATTGAAGGAGGAGCTAAAACAGCGATTCCGCTAGGCATGTGGGACTTGTGGATGGAGCCCTTAATTCGCTTAACCAGGATTCACGGGTGGTCAATCTGTTGAAATCAGAGCACTACATTTTGGCCACCGTGCTCGATCCTAGATTTAAAACCTACGTTGTATTTCTCTTTCCAGCAGACACAAGTCTGCAGAGGTTCAAAGACCTGCTGGTGAGAAAATTGTCAAGTCAAGCGGAACGTGACCCGTCAACAGCTCCTCCTTCACATTCTCCCGCAACTGGGGGTGCGAGGAAAAGGCTAAGAATTCAGAGCCCACCTGCTGGCGGTGATGTAGGGCAGTCTGGAGCGAGTGCTGACATCTGGTCCGGACTGAAGGACCTGCCAACGATTACTGACATGTTGTCTACTGTCACTGCATATGATTCTCTCACCATTGAAAGAATGGTGGAGGATTATATGAGTGACCGCATCCAAGTAGGCACGTCAGACAGTCCGTACGTATACTGGCAGGAAAAAGAGGCAATTTGGAGGCCCTTGCACAAACTGGCTTTATTCTACCTAAGTTGCCCTCCCTCCAGTGTGTACTCCGAAAGAGTGTTTAGTGCCGCCGCTCACCTTGTCAGCAATCGGCGTACGAGGTTACTTCCAGAAAATGTGGAGAAGATGATGTTCATCAAAATGAATTATAATCAATTCCTCCGTGGAGACATTCACCAGCAGCAATTGCCTCCAGAAAGTACACAGGGACCTGAGATGGTGGATTCCAGTGGGGACGAATTAATAATCTGTGAGGAGGGGGATGTACACAGTGAAAGGGGTGAGGAATCGGAGGATGATGATGAGGTGGACATCTTGCCTCTGTAGAGCCAGTTTGTGCAAGGAGAGATTGATTGCTTCTTTTTTGGTGGGGGCCCAAACCAACCAGTCATTTCAGTCACAGTCGTGTGGCAGACCCTGTCGCTGAAATGATGGGTTCGTTAAAGTGTGCATGTCCTGTTTATACAACATAAGGGTGGGTGGGAGGGCCCAAGGACAATTCCATCTTGCACCTCTTTTTTCTTTCATTTTTCTTTGCATCATGTGCTGTTTGGGGACAATTTTTTTGAAGTGCCATCCTGCCTGACACTGCAGTGCCACTCCTAGATGGGCCAGGTGTTTGTGTCGGCCACTTGTGTCGCTTAGCTTAGTCACACAGCGACCTTGGTGCGCCTCTTTTTTTCTTTGCATCATGTGCTGTTTGGGGACAATTTTTTTGAAGTGCCATCCTGCCTGACACTGCAGTGCCACTCCTAGATGGGCCAGGTGTTTGTGTCGGCCACTTGTGTCGCTTAGCCATCCAGCGACCTTGGTGCGCCTCTTTTTTTCTTTGCATCATGTGCTGTTTGGGGACAATTTTTTTGAAGTGCCATCCTGCCTGACACTGCAGTGCCACTCCTAGATGGGCCAGGTGTTTGTGTCGGCCACTTGTGTCGCTTAGCTAAGTCACATAGCGACCTTGGTGCGCCTCTTTTTTTCTTTGCATCATGTGCTGTTTGGGGACAATTTTTTTGAAGTGCCATCCTGCCTGACACTGCAGTGCCACTCCTAGATGGGCCAGGTGTTTGTGTCGGCCACTTGTGTCGCTTAGCTTAGCCATCCAGCGACCTCGGTGCAAATTGTAGGATTAAAAATAATATTGTGAGGTGTGAGGTGTTCAGAATAGACTGGAAATGAGTGGAAATTATGGTAATTGAGGTTAATAATACTATGGGATCAAAATGACCCCCAAATTCTATGATTTAAGCTGTTTTTTAGGGTTTTTTGAAAAAAACACTCGAATCCAAAACACACCCGAATCCGACAAAAAATTTTCGGTGAGGTTTTGCCAAAACGCGTCCGAATCCAAAACACGGCCGAGGAAACCGAATCCAAAACCAAAACACAAAACCCGAAAAATGTCCGGTGCACATCACTAATATATATATATATATATATATATATATAATGTAGCAAACATGAGTAGCAATGCACAGGAATTATATGTGATAAATATTGTTCTGAACCACTCCCCTGCACATTGTAGAGGAAGGCAAGGGAAAGTGACTATGTTGAAACTTCCACTGTGGATGATGGGGATCGGCAGGCATCTATCTGTATAGGATTACAAGGTAAACATACAGGTAGAGGCAGAGGCGTCACCAGGTGTGGTGACACCCGGTGCGCGCCCCTGATGTACTGCCGCGATCGCGGCAAAAAGGGGCGTGGCCGTACAGCTAGGGGGCGTGGCTTCACGGGGATACTGGCATCGTCACTCTGGGGGCGTGCCCAGCATCTCCGGAGATGCTGGGCTTCCCCCAGAGACGGTCTCAGTGTGCTGTCGGCTCCTCTGCTATGACAGGAGCCGGGTGCTGTAGCGGAATTTCACACTGCAGCACCTGGCTCCTGTCACTACGGAGGAGCTGACATTTGGTGTCACCCCCTCCAGGTGTCACACCCGGGTGCGGGCCGCACCCCCCGCACCCGCCTTGTGACGCCACTGGGTAGAGGAGCTTTCTTCGAAGGTGCAACAACTCAGTAAGGAAGGGACATTTGATTTAATAAAAAGAGGGTACTGTGGGATCAGAACTCATGTATTGATTATTAAATATCAAATTTAGCTTACAGCTTATAGCTTTTCTGCATATAACAGGTTAAAGTTAAAAGTACAAATAACATACTGTATTCTGCTGTGGATGATGAAACAAAATGTGCTTTACTGAAGAAAGCACATGGGACAACGCCTAGAACATGGTGCAAGATTAAGCTGAGAAAAGTTGAAAACAGGAAAGACCCTCTGACACGTCTTAATGCAGATATTTGTTAACCTATGAAATTTACTCTTGTACTGTGTAACCTTTTTATGGCAACTGCATGTAAAACTTCTGTACTTCTGCTTTTTTAAACCTATAAGTAAAGACGGCTATGAGGAAGTACTCAGAGCTAGATGAAACCCATCGCTGCCTGTGTATGTGTGAAACTTCTTGCTCTCCAGCTAGCTGAACCAGGACCAGACTTATCAGGAGATCCAAGAGGCCTGAAGCCTCGGTACCCCGACAGTATTCTGTACTGTATGAAGTAAATTTCTGATATTGAGAGTCTTTTAGTGTTAATCACATATTAGTCCTCGTGTATGTAGGCATAGCTAGATCTTAATATAAAGTATCATGCATTTTTTGTTTTTATTGTTTTTTTATAATGAGGATACATGTTATTGCACTTTTTTGTATGTGCCGAGTTACCTAGGCAACCAGAGGAGTAACCAGAGGAGATGGGGCGTGGTTTGGTGTATTCTATAAAATTATATGTAGCAGCTGATTGGTTGTCATGGGAAACTTCTACGCTGGCTCACCTCTCCACACTTTTCACTGCCTCATGAATGGAAGACAGTTGCCTCTGGGTGCCAGCCCTGAAAGGAATACTATGACTTCTTCTACTGCACCAGGGGGATAATTCAGAGTTGATCGTAGCAGCAAATTTGTTAGCAGTTGTGCAAAACCATGGGGTCATTCCGAGTTGATAGTTGCTGTGCTAAATTTAGCACAGCTACGATCAGGAACACAGACATGTGGGGGGACGCCCAGCACAGGGCTAGCCCTCCCCACATGTCAGTCCCTGCCCCGTCGCTGAAGTACAAAAGCATTGCACAGCGGCGATGCTTCTGTACTTCAGGAGTAGCTCCTGGCCAGCACAGCTTTTGCGTGCTGGCCAGGAGCTACTCATCGCTGCCCAGCTCGCAGAAGCTGCGTGTGACGTCACGCAGCCTCTGCGGCCCGCCCCCGCACGGTCTGGCCATGCTTGTATTGGCCAGACCACGCCCACAAAATGGCAGCCAAACACCGCCATGCCACCCTTTCCTGCCCAGTGACCGCCTCTGCTTGTCAATCAGGCAGAGGCGATCGCTGGGCAACGACAGCCATCAGCTGTCAGCCATGCGCCGGCACACAATGGTGCCAATGCATGCGCAGTTCTAACCTGCGAAGAACTGCAGCAAGCGTTCAGGTCAGAATGACCCCCTATGTGCACTGCACATGTGGTAGATATAACATTTGCAGAGAGAGTTAGATTTGGGTGGGTAATTTTGTTTCTGTGCAGGGTAAATACTGGCTGCTTTATTTTTAAACTGCAATTTAGATTTCAATTTGAACACACCCCACCCTAATCTAACTCTCTCTGCACATGTTACATCTTCCCCCCCTGCAGTGCAAATGATTTTGCCCTTTAGCTAACAAATTTGCTGCTGCAATCAACTCTGAATTAGGCCCCTGGTTGCTTGGAAATGGTTTTGGTTTAATGAATACAAGTGGGAGGCATCAATGACTATCTTGCCTCCGAGTTCCTTTGTATGAACTTACGTCCCTTCCGTGGCAGTTGAGTATGGAGGGAGAGTGCGCGCGCACACACACACACACACACACACACACACACACACACACACACACACACACACACATGATATATATGTATCTATATCTATATATATGTGTATAATATATATACATATATGATATATATATATTTATTTTTCCCTCTTAGTACATAAATTTATGTTTACAGAAATATTTATGTTGTTGCATATATATGTGTTGGGGATGATATGCCAGCATTCGGGATGCTAGCTTTCAGAATACCGACCGTGGCATCCCGATGGTTAGAATCCTGACAGGGGTCGAGTAAGTATGTTAACCCTAACCCACTCTTATAGCAGCCTAAATCTGCCCACTCCCACTGCAGCCTAATCCTAACCCTCCCCGGTCGTGTCTAAACCTAACACCCCTTCTTGCAGTGTAAATATAACCCTACTCATCACGCAGCAGAACCCTAACCCTCTCCAGGGGTGCCTAAACCTAACCCCCTCCCCACAGCCTAAACCTAAACCCCCTTCTGCCTGTAGCCTAATCTAACCTTGCCCTTGCAGCCTAAACTTAACCAACCCACTGCGGCTTACCTCTCTGGTGTCCTGGCACACAGATGGTTGTGATTGTGATCCTATTTGAGATGCTGGTGCCAGCATTCTGATCAGTGTCTGTACTTCAACTGCTGAGATCCAGACCGCCGGGATCCTGACTGGATCACATATATATATATATATATATATATATATATATTTACAACCATAGCCCATATACCCAAGTTGAGAGTGAACTGGTGGAATCTGTAAATATGTTACATTTAAATAATGAATGTTATACAGGTTCAGTATCCCATATCCAAATATTCCGAAGTGCGGAATATTCCAAAATACGGAATTTTTTGGGTGAGAGTATGAAACCTTTGTTTTCTGATGGCTCAATGTACACAAACTTTGTTTAATACACAAAGTTATTAAAAGTATTGTATTAAATGATCTTCAGGCTGTGTGTATAAGGTGTATATGAAACATAAATGCATTCTGTGCTTAGACTTAGGTCCCATCGCCATGATACTGTATCTCATTATGGTATGCAATTATTCCAAAATACGGATTAATCCGATATCCAAAATACTTCTGGTCCCAAACATTTTGGATAAGGGATACTCAACCTGTACTGTATGTTTATGCTCATACACAGATATAGAAGAATTTGCATGGAAAAATATGTAGTCAAACAGCGATGTTTTGCAGGTATAGCAGCGAATGAAGATTCTTTATTTATGAAGTCTGCAGCTTCGACATTATAGGTTCATACATGTTGAAACCCCAGCCTATGCTCATCATACATGCTGCAAAAAAAAGACGCAGAGGAGCCATGGTGTCTAGTTCTGGGAGAAAAATAATGGAATGAGGTGAAGAGAGAGAAATAAATAAAGTCAGTTTGGGTGATAAAAATCACACCATGGAGTATGTGCAGAAAGAAGAAAAGAAAAGAAAAACAGCTACAGCTATATCGTCCAGCAAGGTGGCAATGTTGGATAGAATTATGGACCAACATGACTAAGATTGCACCTGAAGGAATTATCCCAGGACCAACTTCATAAAAGAAATAATAATGCAACGTTGAATGCAAGAAATACATGCAAAATTTAGGAAGAAATGAAACAAGTACAAGATTTAAAAGAGATTGCCAGATCTAAAGCACAAGGAACACAAGAAAACAAAGAAAAATTGTGGCATTACTAAAAAAAAAGTGAGCAAAGAATTATCCATTCTGTCTTACTTTGTCCAAAAATTCAATAGTTCTTGGTTTCTGGGTGATATCTGTCAGTGTCAATAAAATGCTCATTTTATGCAGAAAAAAATAAATAAATAGAAGACATGAAGACCATTCTGAAACTGTCAGAGAAGTGTCCAGGGCTTGTGTGAAGATCAAACAAGAATCCACCGAAGGTAAAGACAGAAATAAACTACACATAAGAGCCTACAAACACAAGATGTCATACCTGTTTGTTTCTATGGGTTACTACAGTATATCCCTTGTATTGTCATCTCTAGTTGAAATCCATCAGGCGAGCCTAGAAGAGAGTACACCAGAGGGACACCAATTTACAACTTACAGTAATATCAAGCAGTGTCCAAGGTGAGCACACACTGATTTAGAATTGTCAGGTAAAAGTGAGTAATACGTGGGTAAATATATTGGGTTAGTTAACACACACACACACACACACACACACACACACACACACACACACACACACACATTATATATATATATATATATATATATATATATTAGAGATGAGCGGGTTCGGTTTCTCTGAATCCGAACCCGCCAGAACTTCATGTTTTTTTTCACGGGTCCGAGCGACTCGGATCTTCCCGCCTTGCTCGGTTAACCCGAGCGCGCCCGAACGTCATCATGACGCTGTCGGATTCTCGCGAGGCTCGGATTCTATCGCGAGACTCGGATTCTATATAAGGAGCCGCGCGTCGCCGCCATTTTCACACGTGCATTGAGATTGATAGGGAGAGGACGTGGCTGGCGTCCTCTCCGTTTAGAATTAGAATAGATTAGAGAGACACTTGATTTACTAATTTTGGGGAGCATTAGGAGTACTCAGTAGTGTACAGTGCAGAGTTTTGCTGATAGTGACCAGTGACCACCACTTTTATTTATAATCCGTTCTCTGCCTGAAAAAAGCGATACACAGCACACAGTGACTCAGTCACATACCATATCTGTGTGCACTGCTCAGGCTCAGGCCAGTGTGCTGCATCATCTATATATATTATATATCTGTCTGACTGCTCAGCTCACACAGCTTATAATTGTGGGGGAGACTGGGGAGCACTACTGCAGTGCCAGTTATAGGTTATAGCAGGAGCCAGGAGTACATAATATTATATTAAAATTAAACAGTGCACACTTTTGCTGCAGGAGTGCCACTGCCAGTGTGACTAGTGACCAGTGACCTGACCACCAGTATATAATATTAGTAGTATACTATCTCTTTATCAACCAGTCTATATTAGCAGCAGACACAGTACAGTGCGGTAGTTCACGGCTGTGGCTACCTCTGTGTCGGCACTCGGCAGCCCGTCCATAATTGTATATACCAGTGACCTAACCGTGGTTTTTTTTTCTTTCTTTATACATACATACTAGTTACGAGTATACTATCTCTTTATCAACCAGTCTATATATTAGCAGCAGACACAGTACAGTGCGGTAGTTCACGGCTGTGGCTACCTCTGTGTCGGCACTCGGCAGCCCGTCCATAATTGTATATACCACCTAACCGTGGTTTTTTTTTCTTTCTTTATACATACATACTAGTTACGAGTATACTATCTCTTTATCAACCAGTCTATATATTAGCAGCAGACACAGTACAGTGCGGTAGTTCACGGCTGAGGCTACCTCTGTGTCGGCACTCGGCAGCCCGTCCATAATTGTATATACCACCTAACCGTGGTTTTTTTTTCTTTCTTTATACATACATACTAGTTACGAGTATACTATCTCTTTATCAACCAGTCTATATATTAGCAGCAGACACAGTACAGTGCGGTAGTTCACGGCTGTGGCTACCTCTGTGTCGGCACTCGGCAGCCCGTCCATAATTGTATATACCACCTAACCGTGGTTTTTTTTTCTTTCTTTATACATACATACTAGTTACGAGTAAACTATCTCTTTATCAACCAGTCTATATATTAGCAGCAGACACAGTACAGTGCGGTAGTTCACGGCTGTGGCTACCTCTGTGTCGGCACTCGGCAGCCCGTCCATAATTGTATATACCACCTAACCGTGGTTTTTTTTTCTTTCTTTATACATACATACTAGTTACGAGTATACTATCTCTTTATCAACCAGTCTATATATTAGCAGCAGACACAGTACAGTGCGGTAGTTCACGGCTGTGGCTACCTCTGTGTCGGCACTCGGCAGCCCGTCCATAATTGTATATACCACCTAACCGTGGTTTTTTTTTCTTTCTTTATACATACATACTAGTTACGAGTATACTATCTCTTTATCAACCAGTCTATATATTAGCAGCAGACACAGTACAGTGCGGTAGTTCACGGCTGTGGCTACCTCTGTGTAGGCCACTAGGGTCGCTAATCTTACTCACACAGCTACCTCATTGCGCCTCTTTTTTTCTTTGCGTCATGTGCTGTTTGGGGAGGGTTTTTTGGAAGGGACATCCTGCGTGACACTGCAGTGCCACTCCTAGATGGGCCCGGTGTTTGTGTCGGCCACTAGGGTCGCTAATCTTACTCACACAGCTACCTCATTGCGCCTCTTTTTTTCTTTGCGTCATGTGCTGTTTGGGGAGGGTTTTTTGGAAGGGACATCCTGCGTGACACTGCAGTGCCACTCCTAGATGGGCCCGGTGTTTGTGTCGGCCACTAGGGTCGCTTATCTTACTCACACAGCGACCTCGGTGCAAATTTTAGGACTAAAAATAATATTGTGAGGTGTGAGGTATTCAGAATAGACTGAAAATGAGTGTAAATTATGGTTTTTGAGGTTAATAATACTTTGGGATCAAAATGACCCCCAAATTCTATGATTTAAGCTGTTTTTTAGTGTTTTTGGAAAAAAACACCCGAATCCAAAACACACCCGAATCCGACAAAAAAAATTCGGTGAGGTTTTGCCAAAACGCGTTCGAACCCAAAACACGGCCGCGGAACCGAACCCAAAACCAAAACACAAAACCCGAAAAATTTCAGGCGCTCATCTCTAATATATATATACATACATCCATAGACATAATAGAAATTTCTGATGAAAGTGCAGAAGAGGAGAAGCAGGTAGCAGACATACAGTACATCCACCGGACAGCTCCAGTAATCAGAGAACAAATGCCAACCGACTGCAGTATTTACATGACTGTCTAAAGGATTAAGAATAAAAAATCACAGCCACAACCAAAAACATGGAGAAAATACAAAACACGTTTACACATTCATATTATTTGTATACCAAAATATTAGGAGGAAACAATGTAAAGGGAAATCTGTGACCCAAGCGGGCAACCAGTTTCCCTTTTGTATACTGCCAAGCCTAGCATCAGTTTTGTTTACTACTGCAGTTCTGGGCAATTTCTGTTCGCTGTTAACACACAGTATAGTGGTGTATGGCACACATATAGGTCCAATGTTGAGTGAACGATAACGCCCAAATGGACAATCAGATCAAAATTTGTATTGTATAGTACCCCCAGTGTGTAGAATGTAATAAACTACAAAAATGGTGCTGTCACTAGTTACCGTATCTGCTATGGGTGCTCCTCGGGTAATGCCAAGAACCATGGATTAATATTTACTGTACTTATACTAAGATATCTCAAATTTACATCTCTATAGATTTACCAAATTATTAACACTCATGTATATGTATAACCATGAAAAGCAGAAACTCCCGTGTGAAGAACGGGTAGAACAGCTAGTTCAGAATAAAAAAAACACATTTTATTACCAATTTGCATTTATTTAGATAAAGACAAGTTATGATAGTTTTACTGTAGCATGTGCAGCATATAGACAGTATTTTGCTGAAGAGTGGGGTGCAAACATGTGCTTGTAAGCATATTGCAGCTAGATTAGGACAAATAAAGGTGTGGCAACACAAAAAAAATGAATATTGCATTTCATGAAGTTATGTACAAAAGATTATGTGAGACTACCCACCAAACACTGACAGCAATGCTCAAAGGAGTGGACCTGTTATAGTCTGCAGTTAAAAGAACTGTATTAAGTGCGGTCATTAGAATGGTCGAATGTATCTAAGCACTGCATTTTTGTTCCGATATATACAAGCAAAGTTACTTGAAAGTGTAACAAAACATGACAGGCCGTGAGAGGCCATGAGAGGCAGACCATTGCTCAGCGATTCAAGATGTTAGTCGATCGAAGGTAGTGATTCAGTGTACACACTTATACAATGGACAGCCCATTGTCCCGATATCAGGAGAATGGGATGATGATTGTATAGATGTGTACCTACCTTAAGTCTTGAGGTTACTGGAGGACTGAGGAATATGCAGTGATGATGATGACAGCAGCAGCACTATTTAGATTTTTTGTTGACTGTTGGATATTGACCCTTTTAGCTGAAAATGCTTTAATCCACAGGTTCTCAAACTCGGTCCTCAGGACCCCACACAGTGCATGTTTTGCAGGTCTCCTCACAGAATCACAAGTGAAATAATTTGTTCCACCTGTGGACCTTTTAAAATGTGTCAGTGAGTAATTAATACACCTGTGCACCTGCTGGGTTACCTGCAAAACATGCACTGTGTGGGGTCCTGAGGACTGAGTTTGAGAACCTATGCTTTAATCAATAGCATTGCAGCAATAATATAATGAATAACGGATGTCTATTTGCATTACTCAGTTGACATTTCTATTTGACCTGCTATAGGGAAGATGATTCCCTTAGATTTATAAATGAGAAAACAAAAGATGTGGAGAGACATTTTGGATAAAACATGCAATTTTCACATTTATGAGCAACTGTCGCGATATACTATTCTATATTGTGTTTATCACATTATTATATTGTATATACAGTACAGTAAATAGGGTAATGTGACTTCAGCATTAACTACTCACGTGGTCAAACCACATAAAAAATTATTAAATGGTACATAATAGGGCATATTTTACATGACTGTTGTATGCTTGATGAAAATATATCTCCCTTTTAGTTTTGTGCATCTTAAGAAGTGTCCGACTCATCGTAAGTATGTAAATAGGCTTTTTTCTACATACCCCTTTTTCTACATATACAGATGTAGCCAACTTTATCTTGACTGTTTCTCCGCCGAGACGGGCGTTTAGCCACGCTAAGGCGATAGCTGAGTTTAATCACAGGCAGGCGCGTTGAGACGATCTAGATACTCATCATGCATTACACATCTCCACCACTGTGTGGCTAATGCTCCACTAATCCAGTACTTTCGATCGTACAGTATAGCGGCGGATTGATCTACAGCTCTGGCAATACTGTAGGCGTAACGGGAAGCGGTGGAAAAAGTATGGAGTACAGTACTGTATGTGTATGGAGACGCAACTACAGTAATTGTGTAATGTACAGTACAATGTATAAACACCGTGCTTTTTAAAGTATAAAATATATGAGCGTCTGAGTTCGCTAATGCATAATGGGAATGGAGGACTAGCAGGAGGCGGAGGAAAACACCGTGCTTTACAAATGCGAGCGTCCGAGTCCTCTAAGGCATAAACCAACAGCAATGGGGCGAGGGCCGGGCGCTGTTTGCAGTACTTTCACACATGAAATTAGAAATCTCTCATGAGGCGTCGTGGGCTAGGGGTGAAGGCTCCCACCTCCCTCACTGGGGGTCCAGGGTTCGAGACATGATGTGCTTTCTTTCTTTTTTTTTTTTTTTTTTTCTGTAATAATGCACTGTATTATTTTATTTCCATTGTAAGACAGTCAATGGAAGGATGCACACAGGTTTCACATAAATCAAAGTACATCTGCAGGAGCGATTCTTTACGCTAAATGCACCCAAACAGCGTGAATGAAATGAGTGTATTCTGGCGCTACCAACTAAGCAAAACAGTACTGTAGATCTTCAGCGTTTGTGCATTGCACAGGACCTGAATTTCCTCCCTGTGCAGGCCCCCAGGGGGGAAGGGCGATGGGGGTAGGGGGGAGACGATGGAAAATACTGTGCCTTTGAAATGCAATTACTGTACATGAGCGTCCGAGTACACTACGGCATACTGTAAACCAACACCAATGGGAAGGAAGTGCCAACCTTATTTTTAATGTGTTCCCGTGACATTCACTTTAACATTTTTTTTTTTTCTCTCCAATACAGTACATCCAATGGAAGGATGCACACAGGTTTCACATAAATCAAAGTACATCTGCAGGAGCGATTCTTTACGCTAAATGCAACCTACAGTACGGTACTGTAAGTGAGCAAAATACAGTAGTACTACAGTGGGCGTTTGTGTATTGCACATGACCTGCATTCCCTCCCTGTCTACTGCATGATCTGTGCAGGCTCCCATGGGGGAAGGGCAACAGGCTAGCAGGAGGCGGAGGAAAACACCGTGCTTTACAAATGCGAGCGTCCGAGTCCTCTAAGGCATAAACCAACAGCAATGGGGCGAGGGCCGGGCGCTGTTTGCAGTACTTTCACACATGAAATTAGAAATCTCTCATGAGGCGTCGTGGGCTAGGGGTGAAGGCTCCCACCTCCCTCACTGGGGGTCCAGGGTTCGAGACATGATGTGCTTTCTTTCTTTTTTTTTTTTTTCTGTAATAATGCACTGTATTATTTTATTTCCATTGTAAGACAGTCAATGGAAGGATGCACACAGGTTTCACATAAATCAAAGTACATCTGCAGGAGCGATTCTTTACGCTAAATGCACCCAAACAGCGTGAATGAAATGAGTGTATTCTGGCGCTACCAACTAAGCAAAACAGTACTGTAGATCTTCAGCGTTTGTGCATTGCACAGGACCTGAATTTCCTCCCTGTGCAGGCCCCCAGGGGGGAAGGGCGATGGGGGTAGGGGGGAGACGATGGAAAATACTGTGCCTTTGAAATGCAATTACTGTACATGAGCGTCCGAGTACACTACGGCATACTGTAAACCAACACCAATGGGAAGGAAGTGCCAACCTTATTTTTAATGTGTTCCCGTGACATTCACTTTAACATTTTTTTTTTCTCTCCAATACAGTACATCCAATGGAAGGATGCACACAGGTTTCACATAAATCAAAGTACATCTGCAGGAGCGATTCTTTACGCTAAATGCAACCTACAGTACGGTACTGTAAGTGAGCAAAATACAGTAGTACTACAGTGGGCGTTTGTGTATTGCACATGACCTGCATTCCCTCCCTGTCTACTGCATGATCTGTGCAGGCTCCCATGGGGGAAGGGCAACAGGCTAGCAGGAGGCGGAGGAAAACACCGTGCTTTACAAATGCGAGCGTCCGAGTCCTCTAAGGCATAAACCAACAGCAATGGGGCGAGGGCCGGGCGCTGTTTGCAGTACTTTCACACATGAAATTAGAAATCTCTCATGAGGCGTCGTGGGCTAGGGGTGAAGGCTCCCACCTCCCTCACTGGGGGTCCAGGGTTCGAGACATGATGTGCTTTCTTTCTTTTTTTTTTTTTTTTTTCTGTAATAATGCACTGTATTATTTTATTTCCATTGTAAGACAGTCAATGGAAGGATGCACACAGGTTTCACATAAATCAAAGTACATCTGCAGGAGCGATTCTTTACGCTAAATGCACCCAAACAGCGTGAATGAAATGAGTGTATTCTGGCGCTACCAACTAAGCAAAACAGTACTGTAGATCTTCAGCGTTTGTGCATTGCACAGGACCTGAATTTCCTCCCTGTGCAGGCCCCCAGGGGGGAAGGGCGATGGGGGTAGGGGGGAGACGATGGAAAATACTGTGCCTTTGAAATGCAATTACTGTACATGAGCGTCCGAGTACACTACGGCATACTGTAAACCAACACCAATGGGAAGGAAGTGCCAACCTTATTTTTAATGTGTTCCCGTGACATTCACTTTAACATTTTTTTTTTTCTCTCCAATACAGTACATCCAATGGAAGGATGCACACAGGTTTCACATAAATCAAAGTACATCTGCAGGAGCGATTCTTTACGCTAAATGCAACCTACAGTACGGTACTGTAAGTGAGCAAAATACAGTAGTACTACAGTGGGCGTTTGTGTATTGCACATGACCTGCATTCCCTCCCTGTCTACTGCATGATCTGTGCAGGCTCCCATGGGGGAAGGGCAACAGGCTAGCAGGAGGCGGAGGAAAACACCGTGCTTTACAAATGCGAGCGTCCGAGTCCTCTAAGGCATAAACCAACAGCAATGGGGCGAGGGCCGGGCGCTGTTTGCAGTACTTTCACACATGAAATTAGAAATCTCTCATGAGGCGTCGTGGGCTAGGGGTGAAGGCTCCCACCTCCCTCACTGGGGGTCCAGGGTTCGAGACATGATGTGCTTTCTTTCTTTTTTTTTTTTTTTTTTCTGTAATAATGCACTGTATTATTTTATTTCCATTGTAAGACAGTCAATGGAAGGATGCACACAGGTTTCACATAAATCAAAGTACATCTGCAGGAGCGATTCTTTACGCTAAATGCACCCAAACAGCGTGAATGAAATGAGTGTATTCTGGCGCTACCAACTAAGCAAAACAGTACTGTAGATCTTCAGCGTTTGTGCATTGCACAGGACCTGAATTTCCTCCCTGTGCAGGCCCCCAGGGGGGAAGGGCGATGGGGGTAGGGGGGAGACGATGGAAAATACTGTGCCTTTGAAATGCAATTACTGTACATGAGCGTCCGAGTACACTACGGCATACTGTAAACCAACACCAATGGGAAGGAAGTGCCAACCTTATTTTTAATGTGTTCCCGTGACATTCACTTTAACATTTTTTTTTTCTCTCCAATACAGTACATCCAATGGAAGGATGCACACAGGTTTCACATAAATCAAAGTACATCTGCAGGAGCGATTCTTTACGCTAAATGCAACCTACAGTACGGTACTGTAAGTGAGCAAAATACAGTAGTACTACAGTGGGCGTTTGTGTATTGCACATGACCTGCATTCCCTCCCTGTCTACTGCATGATCTGTGCAGGCTCCCATGGGGGAAGGGCAACAGGCTAGCAGGAGGCGGAGGAAAACACCGTGCTTTACAAATGCGAGCGTCCGAGTCCTCTAAGGCATAAACCAACAGCAATGGGGCGAGGGCCGGGCGCTGTTTGCAGTACTTTCACACATGAAATTAGAAATCTCTCATGAGGCGTCGTGGGCTAGGGGTGAAGGCTCCCACCTCCCTCACTGGGGGTCCAGGGTTCGAGACATGATGTGCTTTCTTTCTTTTTTTTTTTTTTTTTTTCTGTAATAATGCACTGTATTATTTTATTTCCATTGTAAGACAGTCAATGGAAGGATGCACACAGGTTTCACATAAATCAAAGTACATCTGCAGGAGCGATTCTTTACGCTAAATGCACCCAAACAGCGTGAATGAAATGAGTGTATTCTGGCGCTACCAACTAAGCAAAACAGTACTGTAGATCTTCAGCGTTTGTGCATTGCACAGGACCTGAATTTCCTCCCTGTGCAGGCCCCCAGGGGGGAAGGGCGATGGGGGTAGGGGGGAGACGATGGAAAATACTGTGCCTTTGAAATGCAATTACTGTACATGAGCGTCCGAGTACACTACGGCATACTGTAAACCAACACCAATGGGAAGGAAGTGCCAACCTTATTTTTAATGTGTTCCCGTGACATTCACTTTAACATTTTTTTTTTCTCTCCAATACAGTACATCCAATGGAAGGATGCACACAGGTTTCACATAAATCAAAGTACATCTGCAGGAGCGATTCTTTACGCTAAATGCAACCTACAGTACGGTACTGTAAGTGAGCAAAATACAGTAGTACTACAGTGGGCGTTTGTGTATTGCACATGACCTGCATTCCCTCCCTGTCTACTGCATGATCTGTGCAGGCTCCCATGGGGGAAGGGCAACAGGCTAGCAGGAGGCGGAGGAAAACACCGTGCTTTACAAATGCGAGCGTCCGAGTCCTCTAAGGCATAAACCAACAGCAATGGGGCGAGGGCCGGGCGCTGTTTGCAGTACTTTCACACATGAAATTAGAAATCTCTCATGAGGCGTCGTGGGCTAGGGGTGAAGGCTCCCACCTCCCTCACTGGGGGTCCAGGGTTCGAGACATGATGTGCTTTCTTTCTTTTTTTTTTTTTTTTTTTCTGTAATAATGCACTGTATTATTTTATTTCCATTGTAAGACAGTCAATGGAAGGATGCACACAGGTTTCACATAAATCAAAGTACATCTGCAGGAGCGATTCTTTACGCTAAATGCACCCAAACAGCGTGAATGAAATGAGTGTATTCTGGCGCTACCAACTAAGCAAAACAGTACTGTAGATCTTCAGCGTTTGTGCATTGCACAGGACCTGAATTTCCTCCCTGTGCAGGCCCCCAGGGGGGAAGGGCGATGGGGGTAGGGGGGAGACGATGGAAAATACTGTGCCTTTGAAATGCAATTACTGTACATGAGCGTCCGAGTACACTACGGCATACTGTAAACCAACACCAATGGGAAGGAAGTGCCAACCTTATTTTTAATGTGTTCCCGTGACATTCACTTTAACATTTTTTTTTTTCTCTCCAAGTAATTGAGCTAGGGGATTGTGACGCTCCTTCAGCATTGCCCCCTGAACTGTGAAATGTATGCCATATTGTATCTCACTACATATCCGAGCGCTGCCACGTGCTGGGAGTTCACGGTCGGCGGCCATTTTGTCAGGTTGCTAAGCGATCCAGCTCGGTATACCGTAATGTGCATACAGTAGACCTCGCTTATCCCAATGTAATTGAGCTAGGGGATTGTGACGCTCCTTCAGCATTGCCCCCTGAACTGTGAAATGTATGCCATATTGTATCTCACTACATATCCGAGCGCTGCCACGTGCTGGGAGTTCACGGTCGGCGGCCATTTTGTCAGGTTGCTAAGCGATCCAGCTCGGTATACCGTAATGTGCATACAGTAGACCTCGCTTATCCCAATGTAATTGAGCTAGGGGATTGTGACGCTCCTTCAGCATTGCCCCCTGAACTGTGAAATGTATGCCATATTGTATCTCACTACATATCCGAGCGCTGCCACGTGCTGGGAGTTCACGGTCGGTGGCCATTTTGTCAGGTTGCTAAGCGATCCAGCTCGGTATACCGTAATGTGCATAGACCTCGCTTATCCCAATGTAATTGAGCTAGGGGATTGTGACGCTCCTTCAGCATTGCCCCCTGAACTGTGAAATGTATGCCATACTGTATCTCACTACATATCCGAGCGCTGCCACGTGCTGGGGGTTCACGGTCGGTGGCCATTTTTTGTGTGCATAGAACTCGCTTATCCACATAGGCCCCTGTGTTTTTAACTACTATATTGAGATGCACATTTCTAGGCCTACAGTATTTAATATACAGTAAGCAGCATTGTTGTTAGGCAATAATTGAAGAATTTACATACAGTACTGACATGTACTGTATGTAATGCTTGTACATCATGTCAGTCGACCCTTATGCTGTACACTACTGTAAGTCTCACAGGGCCCATGCACTTCCAAGGAGGGTTATTTACTGTACTGTATCTGTTTCATACAGGAAACTAATTGCAGTCCATAACACTGAAGTTGTATTTTCAGTACTGTACAGTATACAATACTTAAATTTGAACATCAGGTACTGGATAGTAAACATGTACAGTATTAACTTCTATCATAAAACTCTTATGCATTTTCAGATGTGTAAATTTTAGACTACAGTATTCACAAATGTTTTCTCTCCATACAGGAATTATAGTTGGACAACATGCCAGTAACTATCAACAAAACGATGAGCAAGATAATCGCCAACATGAAAAAAGAAAATAAAACCATCAAAGAGATCCATGCATGGCTCAAGGAAAGTGGCATTATAGTCACTTTAGAAACGGTGCGCTATCATGCATTCGAGAGAACAACGCCCAGATTTGTATTTCCTACAAAATGCACATGGTACGTACTGTACACTACTGTAATGTTTAAATGACTTGCTTTATACCATAAACAATTTTTTTGAAATAAAATAAAAACTTCATCAATTGTAACTGTGATTGTGCTGTTCATGAATTCATATTTTTCATACTGTATTGTACTGTAGGAGAGTGCAACAAATTGTGGAGGAACTAACTCGTGAGGATGATGAGCGTACTGCTCTGCAAATAAAACGAATTCTCCATTCCAAGTATGACCTGGACATATCGGCCACCAGCATCAGAAGGATGCGACGGAAAATGGGATGGACCTTTGGCGCAACAAGGTAAAATACTGAAAGCAGTATAAACCATACAGTAAATGCACTGTTAATAATCCCTTGATACGTGATATAATAATGCCATAAATCATTATACAGAGTGTGTACTTTATACTATATACAGTATGTGTGTGTGTATATACTGTATATACAGTATTCTATCCCAAAAGAGATACCTACTGTATAGGCACTCAGAGACAGCAATGAAGCATTGCCGGCTTATTGTGATGATTACATACTGTATACTGTGTGTGTGTGTTTGTGTGTATGTACAGTATGTATATATATATTACTCTGTATGTAACTTAATGTACTGTATGTACAGTTTAATGTATACAGTAGGTATATAATACAGTATACTGCACATACAGTCTACTGTATATACAGTAATCTGTAAATCTGTAATTTCATAACTGTATCTGATTTCATTATTTTTGGCTCTTCACAGGATATCTCCAATGATAAGAGATGTGAATAAAGAAAAGAGAGTGGAACAGGCACGGCGATGGATTGAGAGTGGTGAAACATTTGATGATGTCATTTTCACAGATGAATCGTCTGTTGCCCTTGAGCGGTTCTCCAGAATGTCATTCAGGAAACGTAACCATATCTCTTTAAAACCACGCCCAAAGCATCCATTGAAAATCCATGTATGGGGAGGCATATCACGATTAGGAGCTGGTCCCCTATTATTTTTCGAAGGTACAGTACAGTACTATACTTTATTCTGTGCCTGTGTTCTGTAAAAATACATGTTGTACTGTAGAGTACGTGTAACTGCACAATAAAAGGAGTTGCTTATTAATGAACAACATTTTTTGATTTCTGTAGGAATCATGGATAAGAAATATTTCCAAGAAACAATAGTAGAGAAATGTATGGTGCCATTTGTGAATAAATATTACCCAACTCACCATAGGATATTCCAAGACAATGATCCTAAACACTCCGCCTCAGCCAAATTTATGGAAGAGAAAGGTATGAATTGGGAACGCACACCACCAGAGTGAGTATTCTTTCAACAGTGTACAAGTAAAATTTTGGATAGCACTCTAGTACTGTAAAAAAAATTTTTGTTTAATAAACAGTACAATATTGTATGTTTAATTTTCTCTATTTACTGTAATGTACTGTAATTAATTTTTTCTATACGCTTTTTTTTTTTTTTTAATTAGATCACCAGACATGAACCCAATCGAATTAGTGTGGGCTCAATTGAAGAGGTACGTTAGGAGTGTTGCAAAGCCAACAACAAAACAGCAACTGGTGGATGGGATAAAGAAATTTTGGCTAGAAGTACTCACACCTGAACATTGTAATAATTATATAAATCACCTGTATAAAGTATTACCTGTTGTAGTTGAAAGAAATGGTCAAGCCACAAATATGTAGTTCTGTATTTTCTGTTTAAAATTTTAAATTGGTGCATTATTAAAAAAAATGATAAAATTGCCTTTGTCTGATTATTGCATAAACTAATGTAGAATATTATACAGTAGTAATGTTATTGATGTGTACTGTATGAACAGTTATTTTCAGTTTTATAAGTCCTGAATAAGAGTACTGTACATTTTGATCAGTGCAGTGCATGGAATCGGATGTTGTAATACTTTATTTTTACATTAATATTGATGTTTTTCCAATAAATATTCAATTTTACAGTATGGTACGGTACAGTACATGAGGGTACCTGTACAGTATGATACGTCATTATGGGGGAGAAATACTGTATCCACTAAATGTACAGTAAAATGTTTTTTTCTTATTACAAACACACAAATGCATCTCAGATGGAAATATGCTATACACAGCAGACAGCTTATGGTGACAGAACTTCCCTACTGTATCCCCACCCATAGTCGTGGTATATTTTAGATTGCCTAATGAGACACTCCTGCAGCATTGCCAATGATTCATGTAAAACCTGTGTGCAAACAGTATCTGTATTGAATGCAAAGTACAGTAAGAGTACAGTATACAGTATTATCAGAGCCAAACCTGACCAACATGATGCCCTAGGCTAGATTTTGGCTGATGCCCTCTTGCACAGATGCTACGTAGTTCCGCCTCTAACCCTGCACCCCTTTCCCAGCACCATCACCCATTTTGGCGCTCCTACCCCCTATAATCTAAATAAGAACAATGTGCACATTTAGTGCCAGCCCAAAACAGTGTACAGTATGTTCTTGCTGGGAAGGGGCATGGTAACACAATAATACCCGAAGATGAAATGACACAACACAGTACTGCAACTTTATTCACATTATATCATGCAGTGGTGTCTCTTATTCTCATGACATCATATCATAGTACCACATTACTCCTAACAGTAATGCCCCTTATTCACATTACACCCCACCACATTCATCTTTATTTACATTAGACCACAGGTTCTCAAACTCAGTCCTCAGGACCCCACACAGTGCAGGTTTTGCAGGTCTCACAGAATCACAAGTGAAAAAATTAGCTCCACCTACTGTATGGACCTTCTAAAATGTGTCAGTTAGTAATGAATACATCTGTGCACTTGCTGGTTTACCTGCAAAACATGCACTGTGTGGGGTCCTGAGGACCAAGTTTGAGAACCACTGCATTAGACCATGCAGTAGTGCCCTTTCCTTATGTTACACCAGAAAATATTGTAGTACACCTTATACACATACAGTACAGTAATGCCACACATTAGTAATGCATTTCATATTTAAATTTTCTGATTTAATTTCATAGAGCCGCAGTCACTCACAGAATATAGGCATGTACTGTAGCATCTCATTTTATTCTGCAGAAGCTGATTATTCCCGTTTGGCTAGTTTGCCGCCTCTGTACAGTATATCACAATAGAAAAAAGTTATAGTGTCAGTGAAAAAAGCACCTCATGACAGATACTGTACACAAGCTCATGTCTAAATACTGTATACTGTAAGCAGTGACATTAAGGGGTACAGTACTGTATATGCAATTGCAGTCGAATTCCGGAAGGAATACGGAAAAAATGGACACGGGATCCCCCATCTTTTTAGAACCAGCACCGGGCTCTGCGCCTGGTCCTGGTGCAAAAAATAAGGGGGACAAAAAAAGCGTAGGGGTTCCCCATATTTTTTGAATCAGCACTGGGCTCCACTAGCTGGACAGATAATGCACAGCCGGGGGAGACTTTTATACAGGTCCCTGCGGCCATGGAATTAAATACCCAACTAGTCACACCTGGCCGGAGTACCCTGGAGGAGTGGGGGCCCCTTAAATCAAGGGGACCCCCCTCCAGCCACTCGATTATCTCTATCACCCCTGTGTATTGTAGCTAGGGGATTGTGACGCTCCTTCAGCATTGCCCCGTAGCCTGCAAAATCTGTGCTGTTATTTGCTCCATAGCTGAGTGCCTCCTAGGAGCTACTGTAGGAGTCACAGGCGGTAGCCATTTCAATTGAGTCTGCCCTGCTATAGAATTGTACAGGTATGTGTACATTACCGTACGGTGCATAGAACCTTTACAGTAGAAACTCTCCTGCAGCTTTGGCCTGCTTTACTGTATGTACTGTAAAACTTGTGTTTTGTCAGTTTGCTATGCGACCGAGCCCGGTGTAATGTACAGTACTGTAATGTGCATAGACCTCGCTTACAGTATCTCTGTGTATTTTGGCTAGGGGATTGTGACGCTCCTTCAGCATCGCCCCGTAGCCTGCACAGCTTATGCCATTTCTCATTCCATACCCAACTGCTGCCTGCCACGAGGTGGGGGTTCAGGAGGTGGGGGTTCATGGGTAGTGGTCGTTTTGACAGTGTGCTATGCGATTGAGTCCGGTGTACCGTAATACTGTATGCAATCCTACAGTAGCTTATCCCTCCCCTGTGTATTTTGGCTAGGGGATTGTGACGCTCCTTCAGCATTGCCCCATAACCTGCACAAGGGTTCAGGGGCGGCGGCCATTTTGCCAGTGTGCTACAGTACTGTATGTCATCGAGTCCGGTGTACCATAATATGCATACTGTGTATTTTAGCTAGGGGATTGTGACGCTCATTCAGCATTGCCCCATAGTCTGTACAATCTGGACTATTACTTGCTCCGTAGCCTAGGGCCTCTGTGGGGCAAGGAGTCATAGGTGGTAGCCATTTCTATTCAGTCTGCCCAGCTACAGAATTGTATGTGTACTGTGTACGGAGCATAGTACCTTAACCTGCATAGAACCTGCACATTATGGTACACCGGACTCGATCGCATAGAACCGCTCATGCAGCTACTGTATGCCCTGGTTTGCAGTATGTGAATAAAAAAAATAATAAAGTGTCTGAAAAAAACTACAGTAACATGCATTCGTACAGTACTTAAGGAATCGAACCCTGGACTCTGAGTATAGGAAGCGAAACACTTCACCACTTCGCCGCAGACAAATGTATAAATCCGTTGGTTTTGATTATGCTGTAATGGCTACGGGATTAGGACGATAACACTGTAGAAAATTCCTAATCTTGAGAGGCAATAGTGAACTTGTAACACACATCCATTTGCGACAGTGTACACTACTGGTTTTACAGTACTGTGTTTTGTCTGCGGGACTTGCACGCTCACATACAGTATTCATAAAGTATTGTAGATGGATCATATACTGTATGCTGTACTACTGTATTTGCGTCGGTGTCGTACTGTATATACTGTACAGTACTGTATTAAATAATGCAGCGTAATGAGTACAGTATTTGCTGTATGCAGCGTAATGAGACGCCTTAGTAAAGTAGTCCTTATTATGTATGTCAGTATTGTATTTTACGGGAGACCACACGCATGCGCAGTGGTGATTGTAAAAAGCGACATCTGGTGGCTGATCGCAGGTATTACACGTAAAGGTAACGCCAAACGTCAAATGTCTGTCTCCGTGCGATTAGATAGCCTCTCTGTGGCTAGGCGCGCCTCGCTACGCCACAGTACGCTGCGTATGGTCGAACGGGACAACCGCCGCGGCCACTCAAGATAAAGGTGGCTACATCTGTATTCAAAGTGCAAATGTATCCTCCTCTAAAAAAAGCCCCTGATATGTATTCCACTCATCTGTTAGCCACCTTTTAAAGTTGCATTACTTGTAATCATCATGTTCTCTGAGAAAAGTAATTTTTCCAGCTTTCTAGTGGCAGATTTAGTAAACTTGTGAGACTTCAACGGAATCTAGCGGCATGGTTTTTGTGTAGTTTGGGATCCATTTGATGTGTTTATGGAGTGCTTCATTATCTGCTATACAGTATGTTCATCAAGAGCACTTGCTTAAAGATCTTAACGTCTGTGTAATGTATTCCACTCCAGAGGAAAAGAGAGCTGAGCAAGCTTTACAGTTTGAAATCTTATAATTTCTGATACTTGTGAAATGAATTCACTTATCTGCAATCTTCACTATGTCATTTACAGCAGCTTTGATTAATAAAACCATAGATTTATGGTGCAAGCCATAGTTACAGAAAACATACTGAAAATAACCCTACAGCAGTGGCATCGCTATGATTTGCGGGGGATACGGATCACACTGGATGTTACCATCACCAAAATGTTGTCTCCTCCCCAGTGACCGGGAGCCTGTCAGTGACCAGGGTACTGTAACACTCTTGGTCACTGAAAAAGAGTCCTGGGAGAGTCTGCAGGAGTGGTGGGCATGTCCCCAGAGAGCTAAAAATGGAGGCATACTGCAAGGCCTCACCCATTCTTAACAAGGCCACACCCCTTACTGTACTTGGCTGAGGCATGTGTATGGTCTATTTGGCAACCCAGTGTGACTCTAGTAACCCCACTGCACTACAGTTCTGTACTGAACAGGAGAAAGGCAAAAGAAAGTAACTGTTAAAAGGATACAATTCTTCTTTATTTGGAAATGTTACAGACTTGGCTGCAACACTTAGCTTGTTAATGTTAAAACATTTGTGGACACATATTGACTTTCAACTATAGCACTACTTCCATATTGGAATTAATTATCATCCAATTCAGTTTTTTCATATAGTCCTCATGGGAGCAGGACTTCAGTTCATCGACTTTTTCAATTGTCAAAGGGGGATTTTTTTTTATTGAATATAGGTGTAAATAACCATTTGTATATGTGTGTTAATCTTTAAATGTATTTCCAGCTCTCTTAGAGTTCATTAACATTATTATTTGCCCCACGAGCGCTGCTATCATATTTTTCTCTTCTTTGTTTGGTATATTTAAGGTCCACACTGAACCTTACATAGTAGCGATTAAGGGACAATTAGTACAATTATAATTTACAATTAACATGTTCACTACACATTAGTGTTTTTTTAGTAGGCAAAAGAAAGTTCCTGAGGAAGGACTTAGTAATCTGAAATGTGTACGTGAAGTCAGGTTTGGTTCCAGTACTGCTTTCCTAGTTTTTAAAGTTCTACCAACTATCCCTCTTTTCCTATTTTTTCTCAGTATAGAAATGGTTTAATTTGTGATTGTTTGGCTGTATGGTATTAGGTGGAACAAACCGTGTATGTCCTGGGGGATTTTAACTATATTGTTTTTTATTGTTTTAACTATATTAGTGGATTGTTCCTGTTGGACTGCTTTTCATTATATTTTTTATTATTAATAAATACATTTGGGTAAATGTACATAAGGATTCTTTTCCATGGTCTAGTGTTATAACTTATTGAAGACAAGGCTTTGCTAGGCTTCAGGCTAAAGATATTTTGATAAACACAGCAGTTTAACAATAGGTAAGTTCTTTACCTATAGAGAGCTTAATGCATGGTGACTGCAAATTTATGTGATGATCATGATTAGGGATGAGCGGGTTCAGTTCTTGGTGAACCAATCCCACCCAAACATTGCGATCTGAGGTGAGATCATTCGAGTCTGGCTCGGGAGTTCCCGCCTTACTCGGATCCCAAAGCGAGGCCGAACGTCATCTTCCTGCTGTGGGATTCTCATAGAATTTGGATTCTATATAAGTCTCAGTGCATCAGCATAATCTTCACTCTGGATGTGTAGTGTGTACTGGAAGGACGTGTCCGTCTTCAGTACTGTGTTGTCTGGCGTGGGTGCTCTGTCTGCTGTATCTGAAAGGGGTGCTCTCCAGGTTTGCTGTATCTGAAAGTTGTGCTCTCTGTCTGCGGTATCTTAAAAGGGGTGCTCTCTCTGTCTGCTGTATCTGAAAGGGGTGCTCTGTCTGCTGTATCTGAAAAAGGGGTGCTCTCTCTGTCTGCTGTATCTGAAAAGGGTGCTCTCTGTTGTATCTGAAAGGGGTGCTCTCTCTGCCTGCTGTATCTGAAAAAGGGGTGCTCTCTGTGTCTGCTGAATCTGATAGGGGTGCTCTCTCTGTCTGCTGTATCTGAAAAAGTGGTGCTCTCTATATCTGCTGTATCTGAAAACAGGGTGCTCTCTCTGACTGCTGTATCTGAAAGAGGGGTGCGCTGTCTGTGTGCAGTATCTGAAAAAGAGGTGCTCTCTCTGTCTGCCATATCTGAAAGCCGTGCTCAGTCTGCTGTAGCTGAAAAAGGGGTGCTCTCTCTGCCTGCTGTATCTGGAAAAGGGGTGCTCTTTCTGCTGTATCTGAAAGAGCTGAACTGTTCATCCATCCAGGGGCTCTCCGTATAAGTGTAAAATTAAAATAATAAAACGTAAAAACAAAAAGCGTAAAATTATAATTATAAAAATATATATTTTTTGTTTGTGCTGTACCCCAGTGTACTATGCAATTTATTTTTATAAGTACTGTGACACTGCCAGTCAGACCACAGTATATTTTTTCCTACTCATACACATATAGTGTGACACTGTCCGTGAAGGTCATACACAGTGTGGAATTATATATATTTCTGACTCATTTGTGGGACACTGTAAGCAACAGTGTGTGATATAAAAAATAATTCTACTATTTATGACTCATTTGTGTGACTGTTGGTGAAGGTCAACCACAGTGTGTAATTTATATATATATATATATATATATATTTCTGACTCATTTTTGTGACAGTTACTGCCAGTGTGTGATATAAAAAATACTTCTATATATTTCTGACTCATTTGTGCTATACTGTCGATGAAGATCAACTGCAGTATGTAACTGTATATATTTTTTTGTGCACTATAACTTTAAAAGAGACTCATGATTATAGGTTTATAAGCAAGGCCTTCAGAAATCTTTACCTGGTGTTATTAGAAATGTGCACAGACCTCCATGTTTTGGTTTTGGATCTGTTTAATTTAGAGTTTTAGCTCTAATTTGACAAAACCACCCTCACATGTTTTGGTTTTGAACAGTGGCAGCTCCAGCACAGTCCAAAATGAAAATAGGGGAGCAACACCAAATGCTAGTGAGTCCCAGCCAGTGATGATTAGCTGCATTTGGGGTGGCAGTTGCTGTGCCTCCCCTATTTGAATTTTTGACCATGCTGCAGCCCCGCCTGTGTAGCTGCCACTGGCGTTGAATCTGTATTTAAAAAAAATGCTAAATACTGCTAAAATCGTGGAATTGTGGGCCTATTTTTGTTTATACAGTATTATTAACCTCAACAACATTAATTTCCAGTAAATTTTGACCAGTTTATGATATTGTTTTCATCCAGTTTATGCTAAAAGGTTGCCAAAAGGCTGCACCATAGCTAGCTGGCTTACTAAGCTAAGCAACATCAGTGGGCAGCAAAATCACAATGCAGGTCAACTTCAAACATGGAACATCTCAGAAACAGTGTGGTACTGCAGTGGCAGACAGGATGGCAGTTTACTAAACTATACAACCTCATAGAAAGTAACCAAGAACTAGATCAGAGGCCGATGAAGGTGGAGTATGTATGGAGTGGAAGGCAGGTAAAAGAAGGAAGGATTGATTCGTTAGTTAATTTACTTAATTGTTTGATTCTGAAGATTTTAATCAATGGAAGAATTGGGGACAGTATTTAATGATCAGAAATTATTTTCTTCTTATATAACCTTTCCTCTCCTCAGTTGCTGAAAAAGAAAAAAGGATTGATTAGTTAGTTAATTTGATTGTTTGACAAAATATATGAGGGAGGAGTAGTATGGCTAG
Source organism: Pseudophryne corroboree (assembly GCF_028390025.1). Taxonomy (NCBI): domain Eukaryota; kingdom Metazoa; phylum Chordata; class Amphibia; order Anura; family Myobatrachidae; genus Pseudophryne; species Pseudophryne corroboree. The sequence goes on from NC_086447.1 coordinate 698,563,531, forward strand.
CAGGCCACCAATGCATCTGGTTTTAGATGGTTAATTGAGGACTTGTGCCATTACTTCCAAATTTCATCTAGATTCCATTTTACCAGAACAACAATTCCTTGCCTGTACTAGGAGGTTAAAAAAAAAATATTGACCTACAAAATGCCATTGTACCCACTATCCACTTAATCACAGATATGTGGACAAGCGGTGCTGGTCAAACTAAAAATTACATTACTGTGACAGCCCACTGGGTGGGTGTATCTCCTTCAGCAGCAGCAACAGTATCTAACACACAATGCCAGCTCATTTACAGGCAGGATTCTCTCTGTATCACTGACTTCACAAACAGGCATACCAGTGTCAAAATGTCGTAGCAAGATGACTCTAAGACTCTCCTGAGGATTTGTCATTTCTGAAAACGCATGTAACATTGTAAGAGCATTACAACTGGGTGAATTTGAACACGTACCTTGTTTTGCCCAAGCAATATCATGGTGATTCAGATTTTTTTTTCAACTGACAGGGGGCGTGCAGGAGATGCTGCCTGTGGCCCGAAAAAATTCTGGACATTGTCGGCATTCATTCAGCCACCGCATGTAGAAGATTGCAGCTGCTGCAAGAACAGTTCCATTTGCCATGCCACCAACTAAAGAGATAATGACCAGGTGGAATTATACCCTTTGTACACTTCAGTGAATGGAGGAACATCAACAAGCCATCAAAATCTACAGACGAAGCTATAACATAATGAGAGGAGAGGGAATGTACCTTACTCTAGCACACTGGAGAATACTCTCTGTTTTATGCAAGCTACTGAAACAATTTGAAGTAACAACTAATGAAAGTGGAAAAAGATGAAAGTTCATAAAAATAAACTACAAATTCTATGAGGAAGACCTTTGCTGCCCAACACAGCAAAGCATAGATACTTCTGTAATGGTGGATTCCAGTGTTGCTAATTTAATATTTTTCAGCAGTAAACTTTCCTTGTATTAGAGGTGGTGTTTTTTTTCTTTAGCATTGTAAAGTATTGTTTTGATTTCCAGTGCCCTTTCTTAAACCCTCTATACCCTTGAGCACCGACTTTAGTAGATGTCGAAGTACTAATGCCATGATCATCATGACTGTCAACAGCCACAGCCCTAGTACTTGGTTGTTGCTCTAGCTTTTCCACTGAATGATTGTCATTCATATTGACTTATAGCGCTTTTATTATTAACGCACTGGCAATGCTTTGCCCTAAACACACACAAGTTTTACAATAAAAAGAAAACACTTTTTTTCAGTTTTTTTTTTGTAAATTACAACAACTTCACACTGTTATACTCGCAGCCCTTAAATATTATTAACAAGGTGGCACAGTGCAGGCCTGAACACACAGAAGTTTTACACAAAAATAAAATTATTTTTTTGTTTTTTTAATGACAACAATTTCACACTGCTACTCTCACAGCACTTTATTATTAATAACATGGTGACATGGCCTAGCCCTCAACACACATTTTTTTTCTTTTTTTTATATAAACTTTTTAACAAATGACAACAATTTGACATTGTCATTGTCATAGCACTTATATTATTAATGCAGTGGCACAGCTGGATCTTGAACATACACAAATGTAAAAAAAATCTAACTTCGTTCTGTTTTTAAAAAATTGTCAACACATTCATTATGTGACTCACTGCACTTAAATTATTAATGTGGCAATTTTTTTTAATATTAATTTTTGTACATATTGCTGCAAATCATGGTGCATATAAAGTATTACAGTAAGGGTGGCATGCAGCAAAGTGCACTGATAAAGGATTAATTCTGTATTGCTGGTAAATAAAAAAAATGCCAGTGTGCACCAAGGGTTACTGATGCCCTGGTTTATAAGCTCTGGGCTGCACTGTGGGCACTGACAAAAAAACACAACACCAGTGTGCATAAATGGTTAATGCAACCTCTGTATTATATATATTAGCAGCTCTGGGCTGCACTGCAGGCAATGACAAAAAACAACAACACCAGTGCACAGTTGCACCAAGGTTTAATGCTCAGTTAAGTACAGCACCAGTGTGACACACTTAGACAATACAGCATAGATGTCCCTGCACTATAAAAAACAAACAATGTTTTGCTACCTGCCTACATATAAAACTAGCTTGTCCAGTGTTAAATCTAAGTAAGGGACATGTGAGTGCCCCTACCCATCAAACAGTGTCCTCTTGTGCACTTTGAATGTTGATTGTAATCTATTCTGAAAGTCTGACATCCAACATCTTGGTCCGTTGTGAACTGGTGCTCCAATCACCACAGGAGGGTCTTATACAGAATCCAAAATGCGCGAGAACTGATGCAGAGAAGATTACATTTTGCTTTGTTTTGGAATCCAAGCATTGCAGGAAAACATGAGCAGGTACATGGATTTCCTTGGATCGCTGAAGTTTGGACCGGCTCAGCTTTCAGGAAACTGAGTCCACAAATCACTAGTTGTTATTACGGGTTGAGTTCATGCCGACTGCAGACTGTTAAGCGGGTGGAATCCTGGCACCGGTATAGTGACCGGCGGTTGGTCACTATATCCTGTTATTACACAGTCCAGTTTTGTTTTATTACTGTTTTGCAACCAATTGTATGGAGCAACAGAATATGCTGCAGTTAAATAAGTAAATTATATTAACTAAATGATTGACTTACATTTTCACCTTTTCACCCCAGGCCCATTTTTTTGCTTTACTATACTACAGTATGTCACCACTACAACAGAAAAATTATATGCAGCTTTAAACTAGAGATGTATGCCTGCCATTTTTCCCCCAGTTTTGGTTTTGGATTTTGGCTGTGGCATTTTGTTTTTTAAATTGACACAAAAGCTAAAATCACATAATTAGGGCCTTTTTTGTTACTAGAATATTATTAACCTCAATAACCATAATTTCCACTCATTTTTAACAACCGCACAGCTCACAATATTGTTATCATCCAGTTTAGACCAAAAGGCTGCACCAAGCTATCTGGCTGAGTAAGCTTCGTGACAGTGAGGCGAGGCCTAGCAGCAAAAAGATAATAAAAGAAGAACTACAAAAATATTAATTGATTAGTTGATTATGGCAGGCAAGTCCATGGTGCACATTATCCATATTAATGAACTTAACATATACAAGTTGTACAATTAACAAGAGCAATTATTCAAAAATCTTTTTCGTAAATGACAACTCACAGCTGCGAATCACCCCGCTTATATTTATTATGTCAGCAATAACAGAAGAAAAAAAGATTAATTAATTGATTGATTGTGGTAGGCATTGGCACCTGTATGCTCAACTAGGAAAACACTAATGTGAGTGAACTTTTCTCTGTGATGCATAGCAGCAAAAATACAATAAAAGTAGAATTTAAAAAAATTGATTGATTAATTGTGGTAGGCATTGGCAAATGTATAGTCCATATTCTCTGTGAGGTGAGGCCTAGTGGCAAAAAGAAAATAAAAGAGTAAGTCAATCACCAATGCCCCCTTAAAATTCAGCCCATAATGAAAATAGAGCTACATAAAACCAATTAAAATATAAAATGCAAAAAAAGACAATCCCTAATGCCGCCCAATATTGCTGCCCATTTAAAAAAAATAGTGGTGCAGTATGTAATTGTCCTTAGAACCTCCCTCCCACCCTTATGTTGGATATTTAAAAAAATGCACAGTTTAACAAACCAAGCACTTCAGTGATAGGGGCTGACACTTCTGTGGCTGAAGATCCTGGTTTATTTTTGGCCCCAACAAACCAATGTTTCAGAAGGACTACCTCGGGATCACTATTGAGGAGGATGATGATGATAAGGGAACTAATTACATTAAAATGTTGTAAAATAAATTGAATTTACTTGCTGCAAATTACGTAACATGGAGGAGGTGCCTAGATGGCTAACACCCCTACCTCTACCAACTTTGGCCTCACAAATAGAGCAGATGCCTCCACAAACATTGTCAGGCTTTGGTTAAAAATAATTCCACACCCGAGAAGTGGCTTTTTTGGTCTTATGCCCAGGCATCACAATGGCTTTCTTTTTTATCATGGGTAAGAACTGCAGTCACTATTGGCTGATTTACACAAACATCTTTATTTTCAGTGTCAGATATTAGTAGTACACACATATCCCCCAAATCCTGTTTCACTTCCACACAAGCATAATCAATTTCTATTATGTCCTCTCAATTTCTATTATGTCCTCATCACCATCTTTACTTGTACTGCTACCTACATGTGCAGATTGTGAAGAAATTGTGGAAGGAGGTGAAAGGGGCTTCTCTATGAGGATAGTGTGTGAAATATCAGACTCACACATAGCTAATGTGGACACACCTAGACTCTCCTCTGGGATGTGCAATGGTTGTGAACACACAGTTTGTTTTGTTGCCTTAGTGTAGTTTATTTTTTGTACACCTCTTCTAGACTGTGAGTGAAAAAGTCTTGAATCATCATGAGAGGCAGAAGATGTGTCACTGACAGTTGCAGAACCACTATGCCCTTAAGGTTCACCTTTAGATAATGTTGAAGTCATCGTGACTGGTTGCAGCAGCTTCAGCACTAGTATTTGTTGCTGTTCCTGCTCTTCTCTTGAATGATTGTCATGATCCATATTGATGAACACAACCAAGTTGTAAAAAAATGACAGTTTAATAGTATTTTTTTTATTTTATTTGCTTGCTGCAGTCACAGTACTTATATGTTATGGATATGCAGCTTTGTACAGTCTGCATTGTCACAGTACTTGTATGTTATGGATACACAGTGGGGTACAGCACATTTTTTTTTACTTTTTTTTAATTTTTTTAACTTTTTATATTTTATATTTATATTTTTTAACTGTTGACTTTTGACTGTTGACTTTTTTGAAAAATATTTTCCTTTTTCAACTTTTTTCAACTTTTTTTCTACTATTTTATCCTGTTTTAAACACAAATAGATGAACACTGGACAGGTGCGTCATCAGCACTGGAATGTATGGACAATGGACAGGTGCATCATCAGCACTGGAGCAGATGGACACTGGACAGCAACTTAATGGAACAGGAAAATTTAATAAAAAACAGTTGCGCAAGGTAGCAGGGAACGTTATGATAACAGAGAGCCAACGTGTAGAGATACAAAGGGGTTTATTTAAACAAAAAGGTTAAAATAGTATAAACACAATAATTTGTAAAACTTAATTAGATAACATGAGATAATAATATTTCTTTGCACCCTGATGGTATAGAGACAAAATCTGTCGACCAATAATAGTAACTGAGTAGCAGCAAGAAACCATATAGCAATTACTATACTCTGAAGAAATAATGAATGGATGAATGAATGGAAATCCACAATCACAATAAGTGGATACAGTTCAGTTTGTCACTAATTAGCAGTATGTGATTGTTGCAGTTCCGTGATACAGTGTAATTGCCGTGTTAGAAAAAAGCTCAATATATTGTGCTGTTAGAATACCTCTCATGTGGGCTGGTACAACTGAGCGTCCTCGGTTGAAAGTCCTGCAATGCCCACAACGTAGCTGCTTGGGGAGAGGATTTATTCCATCCGGTGATCGCGGGAGGCTGGAAGCCGCGTGTTGGAAAGGCAACTTTGCCGAAATCATGGTGTCAATGCGGTGCTTCTCCAGGACCCGAAGCTGCTGTGGCTTGATCCCGTCCGGCAATTGCGGGAGGCTGTTGGCCGCTTACTGTGGAGAAGCGGCTTGTGGCAGTCACAATGCAGAGACGGATACGGCTGCTCAGAGACAAGTGCTGCTAAGGTGGGTGCAAGGTTCAGGGTATCACGAGATAGCAGAGTCCTCTGAGCAGCCGTATCCGTCTCTGCACTGTGACTGCTGCAAGCTGCTTCTCCACAGTACACGGCCAACAGCCTCCCGCAATTGCCGGATGGGATCAAGCCACAGCAGCTTCGGGTCCTAGAGAGGCACCGCACTGACACCACGATTTCGGCAAAGTTGCCTCTCTTCAACACGCGGCTTCCAGCCTCCCGCAATCACCGGATGGAATAAATCCTCTCCCCAAGCAGCTACATTGTGGGCATTGCAGGACTTTCAACCGAGGATGCTCGGTTGTACCAGCCCACATGAGAGGTATTCTAACAGCACAATATATTGAGATTTTTTCTAACACAGCAATTACACTGTATCATGGAATTGCAACAATCACATACTGCTAATCAGTGACAAACTGAGCTGTATCCACTTATTGTGATTGTGGATTTCCATTCATTCATCCATTCATTATTTCTTCAGAGTATAGTTATTGCTATATGGTTTCTTGCTGCTACTCAGTTACTATTATTGGTCAACAGATTTTGTCTCTATACCATCAGGCTGCAAAGCAATATTATTATCTCATGGTATTTAATTAAGTTTTACTAATTATTGTGTGTATACTATTTTAACCTTTTTGTTTAAATAAACCCCTTTTTATCTATACACGTTGGCTCTCTGTTATCATAACGTTCCCTGCTACCTTGCGCAGCCATTTTTTACTCAATTTTCCATTTCTGTTCAGTGTTTATTGTGGCAGCGCATAGTACCAGAGCAACCTTATTTATTTTGTGTTTAATTTAGAGGCGCTGTTAAAGCAGTTTTTTGTTTTTCTTTGGTCTTCATACTTAATGGAACAGCACAGCCATTTCTGGATGAACACAGCACAACCACTTTGGATGGCCACAGGCAGCACAGCCACTTGTATATGGAGTCTAGACACAGCACAGCCACTTGTATGGATGGGCACAGCACAGCCACTCGTATGGACACAGTACAGCCTTTTGTACTGTATGAAGTCTGGAAACTGCACAGACACTTAAAGCGGAGCAGAGCACAGCATACAGCAGTGTGCCTGGGCTTTAATGAAAATGCACTGAGTCCCAGGCCTGGCCCCCTTACAGTATATCAAATTCAAACCCAGCAAGAATCAGACTCCAAGATGATGGCGTTTGCCCATGATTTGGAATGAGTCTGGCAGGAAAGCCAAGTCTCAGATTTACTCAGATACTGGAAGTTCAGACAGTTTAAACCACTCATCTCTACTTGAAACAAAAAAAAATACTCTATAAGAAAATAATTAAGCCTTTATTTAGCACTTGTTTAAAGGTAAGATGGCAAAATGAGAGTGGTTTTTAGAAATGTACAACCATTTTATGTATTTATCCCATGTAATTAAATAGTTTTGATATACAAAATGCACTCCTGACATTATACCCTTTTTCACCATTCTAGTAACATAAGCTTGTATTAGGAGCTTGGTATATTATATAAAAATGAAACCATTCAGCAGTGAAAATCACATTATGATCTGTAAGTACAATCTTAGAAGAAAATACCAAGCACTTAAAACAAATATTCTATCTCACATAGCAACGATTAAATGTCAGACATAGCAAAGATCTTTTGTTGTGTGTGCTATGCCTCATTAGCCCATTGCCTTCGGTTGCCTAACTGTAACACAGTATGTCAAATCTTATGGCCCAAACAGTAAAGGTCATAATGATTAGTTAGTCTATGGCATTCTGTCCATTTCAGATACGTTTCTTTTAAATGTGAACGAAGACCGTAACTGAAAGCCTTTCAAAGGTATACATCATCCATTAGGTAGAAAGTCAGAAACCAAATGCTCTAATTAGAATCCACTGAGAACAAGCAAAGAAATCAAGCATTCATTTTCCCGAGTAGAGATGACCTTGGGAAATCCAATTGTGCTGTATAACTGATAAGTAAAAGAGCTGGTAATAAAGGTAACAATACCATGTACAATAGTAGGCTAATAACCTTCAGATGACAGGTTTCATACATTGCACTACTCTATGATTTTTCTCCCCCTTTTCACCACTAATTAAGACTTCACATCTGTCAGTTTATAATTAACTGAGGTGACCTACCAGTTAGTACTTGTATCGTTTATACAAAATAAATGATAGAATGACCAAAGAGCAATATAAATAGTACAAAACAAAAGGGTAAAATGTAAAAAAATGCAGCATTATCATTCTAACATAATTCAATCATTTCAGCACATTAAGACACATTTGCGTGGCTGTTTCAAAATAATTAAGTGGTATGTATATATACCATATACAGTTTATATATATATATATATATATATATATATATAGTCTGCAACTTTTGACCGGCACTTCACATTCAGTTTGTAGCACCTGGGTGCCCTCCCACGAACCACTTAGGCACTGTACAGCATATAGAAGATTTGAGATTTGGGCTGCACTCCACGGTATTTAGAAAGTACACAGTTACTACAGCTTCATATCAATGTTTCAGGTGTGCTTTTATGGCACCTTTTGTCAGAATAAATGTCCAATACAAACATCTTACCATAAATAGAATGATTCAATTGGCTTGATAAAAGCACAAGGAAGCACTGAAACATTGCCTAACAAGTTGCTGCATGAGTCTTCTTTTTCTTTCCAGAGTCCGCCATTGGAGGATATATATATATATATATATATATATATACACACACAGCTGGATATAGAAACAGGAACATACAGCATGGCACTGCAGTGTCTTCTACAGGAATGTAATTTATTCAGTTTGCAATGTTTCGAGGTTAATACCTCATCATCAGGAAAGCATGCTCATCATCATGATGATGAGTTATTAACCTTGAAACATTGATAATGGAATAAATTACATTCCCGTGAAAGATGCTGCAGTGCCGTGCTGTATGTTCCTGCCTTGGCAGTTTCTATATCCAGCCGTGTATTTATTGTAGGAAAGGCACGCAGCATGTTGTCTTACTACTGGGAGTGCTGAGCCTTCTTGGACCTATATATATACATTATATATATATATATATATATTGTGCAAAGAAGACTGGAGAGCACACTTGTTAATGTAATATTGATAACACTTTACAAAAAAGGTAATGTCCACATACATAGAGATTAAAATTCACTCATATAACAGGTTTGTCCCACACATGTAACTGACCATTCCGCTTCTCAGCTCAGCTGAACTCTCACACCGGCTCTGGACTCAGCAGGAGATGTCATGAACGTCCATGTTGTTTAAGCCACAACCAACGCATTTCGTCCAATCGGGGACTTCATCAGGGGATGTGGCTAGTCTCCATTGATGCCATTATATACCAACTCTAATTAGCAGCAATCATTTACACATGATAGTTAATTAGCCCCTCACAAAGTGCTTTTAAACAACAAATCCCATTATATAGAAGCAAAAATTCATCACATTTACATAATATTCACACCGAGCAAAGCATTATCTCTCCAAATCACATATGTTTCACTTATACAGATACAAACTGCAACATACATCACTTACTTTCTTTTATATAATAAATATTTATTTCTGTATAATTTTTGCATACATTTGTGTTCAAATGTTTTTATCTACCACTAATTCATTTACATCTGTGCTTGGAGAAATAACCCTTCACTGTACAGCATTACTTTTAACAATAAAATCCATTAAAATTTAAATAAGAGACAGTTCAAAAACATATCAAAGTTACCATAAAAATGCATTAATTATTAAACAAAGCAAGAAGGAAGTTGAACATCTATACATATTTGTGTTGTATATAATTTCAGTACACCTAACACCAATCCACTATAGATTGTCAGCCTGGTCTAAGCCGCTGCCACTGACACCCCATGGATATAGACCAAGCGTCATTTCTAGCTGTGAAGAAAGGGAACTATATTACAGCCTTCATTTAAACCCAATGGAGCAAATGTGTTCAGGGTGTAGATCCAATAAGTTTCCCTCTGTGACAATTTTTTCAAGATGTCATCTTTTCTCTCATCTATGCTTATTTTCTCTTTTGCCTTAAAAGAGAAACCCTGTAGACTTGAACCCCCACATTCAGCAAAGTGTCGCGGGACACTATGATTTTCAACCTTATTTAAAATGTTGTGCATGTGTTCAAGAATATGGAGCTTCAAGGATCTCTCTGTTCTTCACATATAATGTTTGCCACATACACATTCTATTAAATATAAAATGTGTGTGCTCAAGCAACTAGTTTTCCCTTTAATTTTCCAACACTTCTTATTCTCAGAGTCAAAAAAACTTTTTGTTATCCTTATGGGCAAACTTACATACTTTAGATTTCTGACAGGCAAAAAATCCATTCAACACATTGAACCTAGATTCTTCTTCTATTTTACTTAACTTGCTAGGTGCTAACCTACAGTATTTCTCAGGGAACATGACTTTCTATAAATTATCTTAGGCTGTGGAGTAATCACTTCTTTCAGGAGAGGATCAAGCCAGAGGATATCCCAATGTCTGGAGAGTATATTCTTAATTTCATTACCTTTACTATTATACCTTGTTATAGAAGGAACCCCATTATTTATACCACAAATAGCTCACTTCTATCTCTATTCCATGCTTTATCTACACATTTTTCAATAAGTGCCTCTGGGTACTTCCTCTCTCTAAACCTCGAGCTATACACTTTTGTTGTTCACTCAATTTCAGAACAATTACGTCTCAATCTAACAAACTGAGAATATGGTATATTTTCCATCCAATGTTTATAGTGGCAACACATAACTATTTCAATCAATTTTTTTTTATGTAACTACGGGTATTCACACTTTCACCTTTTCTACACTTCGTGCTATCAAGTATAAGATCTAGAAATTCTATTGAATTTTCTTGAAAATTAGAGGTAAAATTTAAGTTATAAATATTGATATTAAAATATACCATGAACTCATCAAAAACTTCCTAACCATCAGACCACACCAACAGGATGTCATCTATAAATCTTTTATATAGATGTATTTCATCCCTAAATGGGTTATTACTCTCCACATCTCAGTTTCCCATTTCCCCAAATATAAATTAGCAATACCGCACGCTTGGTTATAAAAAGTCTCCTGGAAACAAAAATAGATATAGATATATTATCTACATATATATTATTTATTTATTAACAGTTTCTTATATAGCGCAGCAAATTCCGTTGCGCTTTACAGTTGGAAATACCAATGATATAACAAAACAATAAAATAACAAAACTGGGTAATAACAAACAGTCATAGAGGTAGGAAGGCCCTGCTTGCAAGCTTACAATCTAATCAATGGAGATGAAACAAGTGCCTCATAGTGTAATAATCTCGTTGTATTGGATACACAGACAACACTCATGTAGGTGTTCTGCATACCGAATAATGGAATTAGTTGGGCATATCACATTTAGCAGCCTTGGTTTTTCAGGAAATATTTGATGTGAGCAGTTGCTGCGCCACCTACTGACTCCTCCCACCACTAGTCCCCAAGCTAATTGGAGGAGTTAGTAGGTGGCACAGCAGCAGCTCGCAGCTAAGATTACACTATGAGGCATTTGTTTCATCTCCATTGATTTCAGATTTTGTTGCCTCTAACCCAGCGGCGTATTGAGAAACTGAGCAGCCATCCATAGAGAAATCTCTGAAATAAAGTGTAAACTCGACAGATACGGAACATTTACATTTCCATAATGACTCATTGACCTGTAATAACAATTTTGGAAGAAAGGAGAAGCAGCACACTGACTTATCACTGTTGCTGTCATGTGTGTGTTTGTATATATATATATATATATATATATATATACCAACAAATATACAACCACAGCACTCACCACCCCAGAAGCGGGGTGCAGTGTCTGCACTCACCACTCATAGGGTGGGGTGCATGTAGCCCATGGCCACCTACTTAAAAATATACAAACAGAAAGTTCAGCACTCACCAAAGCAAGCTCACTTATTTTCACAACATAAATAAACAAATGATGGGGGTTTAGTTAGTGAATTGGCCAATGCACGGAAGCCTGCAAACCGCTCGCCAAGGTACCCCATCTTCATGCAGGTCCTACACTATCACAGAGTCTCAAAAATTAAAACCTAGCAACTGTATCACATAATATAACTGCAAATATGCCCACTTGGTTTACTGTGTTTCTGCCAAATACTCCATGGCTTTTAAAGGTACACTAGTCACCTGACACTGGCTGATAAATTACTAAAGAACAGCTGACTCAGGTTTAAGATAATTGGGCTTGCATAGGGGTGCATGAACAAATAAGTGAGCTTGCTTTGGTGAGTGCTGAACTTTCTGTTTGTATATATATATATATATATATATATATATATATATAAAAAAATAGAAAATTCAGCACTCACCATAGCAAGCTCACTTGTCCTCACAACATCAATAAATAAATGATGGGGATTTAGTTAGTGAATTGGCCAATGCACGGAAGCCTGCATACCGCTCGCCAAGGTACCCCACCTTCATGCAGGTCCTACACTACCACAAAGCCTTAAAAATTAAAACCTGGCAACTGTATCACATATAATATAACTGCAAATATGCCCACTAAGTTTAATGTATGCCTGCCACATATCTTATGGCTTTTAAAGGCATACTAGTCACCTGACACTAGCCGATAAATTACTAAGGAGCAGCTGACACAGGTTTAGAACAATTGAGATTACACAGGGGTGCATGAAAAGGCCTGTGACCACGGTTAATAAGAGTTAACCAAAGATTAACCCCATAATATACAAACAAATATAGAAAACCACAAAACTCGCCACCCCAGAAGCGGGGTGCAGTGTCTGCACTCACCACTCATAGGGTGGGGTGCATGCAGCCCATGGCCACCTACCCAAATACATACAAATAGAAAATTCAGCACTCACCATAGCAAGCTCACTTGTCCTCACAACATCAATAAATAAGTGATGGGGGTTTAGTTAGTGAATTGGCCAATGCACGGAAGCCTGCATACCGCTCGCCAAGGTACCCCACCTTCATGCAGGTCCTACACTACCACAAAGCCTTAAAAATGAAAACCTGGCAACTGTATCACATATAATATAACTGCAAATATGCCCACTAAGTTTAATGTAGGCCTGCCACATATCTTATGGCCTTTAAAGGCATACTAGTCACCTGACACTAGCCGATAAATTACTAAGGAGCAGCTGACACAGGTTTAGAACAATTGAGATTACACAGGGGTGCATGAAAAGGCCTGTGACCATGGTTAATAAGAGTTAACCAAAGATTAACCCCATAATATACAAACAAATATAGAAAACCACAGCACTCGCCACCCCAGAAGCGGGGTGCAGTGTCTGCACTCACCACTCATAGGGTGGGGTGCATGCAGCCCATGGCCACCTACCCAAATACATACAAATAGAAAATTCAGCACTCACCATAGCAAGCTCACTTGTCCTCACAACATCAATAAATAAATGATGGGGGTTTAGTTAGTGAATTGGCCAATGCACGGAAGCCTGCATACCGCTCGCCAAGGTACCCCACCTTCATGTGGTTTTCTATATTTGTTTGTATATATATATATATATATATATATATAAAATCAAAGTATAGTCCTGCAACTGTATGTACACTGCTCAAAAAATAAAGGGAACACTAAAATAACACATCCTAGATCTGAATGAATGAAATATTCTTATTAAATACTTTGTTCTTTACATAGTTGAATGTGCTGACAACAAAATCACGCAAAAATTATCAATGGAAATCAAATTTATTAACCCATGGAGGTCTGGATTTGGAGTCACCCTCAAAATTAAAGTGGAAAAACACACTACAGGCTGATCCAACTTTGATGTAATGTCCTTACAACAAGTCAAAATGAGGCTCAGTAGTGTGTGTGGCCTCCACGTGCCTGTATGACCTCCTTACAACCCACACAAGTGGCTCAGGCAGTGCAGCTCATCCAGGATGGCACATCAATGCGAGCTGTGGCAAGAAGGTTTGCTGTGTCTGTCAGCATAGTGTCCAGAGCATGGAGGCACTACCAGGAGACAGGCCAGTACATCAGGAGATGTGGAGGAGGCCGTAGGAGGGCAACAACCCAGCAGCAGGACCGCTACCTCCGCCTTTGTGCAAGGAGGAACAGGAGGAGCACTGCCAGAGCCCTGAAAAATGACCTCCAGCAAGCCACAAATGTGCATGTGTCTACTCAAACGATCAGAAACAGACTCCATGAGGGTGGTATGAGGGCCCGAAGTCCACAGGTGGGGGTTGTGCTTACAGCCCAACACCGTGCAGGACGTTTGGCATTTGCCAGAGAACACCAAGATTGGCAAATTCGCCACTGGCGCCCTGTGCTCTTCACAGATGAAAGCAGGTTCTCACTGAGCACATGTGACAGACGTGACAGAGTCTGGAGACGCCAAGGAGAAAGTTCTGCTGCCTGCAACATCTTCCAGCATGACCGGTTTGGCAGTGGGTCAGTAATGGTGTGGGGTGGCATTTCTTTGGGGGGCCGCACAGCCCTCCATGTGCTCACCAGAGGTAGCCTGACTGCCATTAGGTACCGAGATGAGATCCTCAGACCCCTTGTGAGACCATATGCTGGTTCGGTTGGCCGTGGGTTCCTCCTAATGCAAGACAATGCTAGACCTCATGTGGCTGGAGTGTGTCAGCAGTTCCTGCAAGACGAAGGCATTGATGCTATGGACTGGCCCGCCCGTTCCCCAGACCTGAATCCAATTGAGCACATCTGGGACATCATGTCTCGCTCCATCCACCAACGCTACGTTGTACCACAGACTGTCCAGGAGTTGGCTGATGCTTTAGTCCAGGTCTGGGAGGAGATCCCTCAGGAGACCATCCGCCACCTTATCAGGAGCATGCCCAGGCATTGAAGTCATTCAGGCACGTGGAGGCCACACACACTACTGAGCCTCATTTTGACTTGTTTTAAGGACATTACATCAAAGTTGGATCAGCCTGTAGTGTGTTTTTCCACTTTCATTTTGAGGGTGACTCCAAATCCAGACCTCCATGGGTTAATATATTTGATTTCCATTGATAATTTTTGTGTGATTTTGTTGTCAGCACATTCAACTATGTAAAGAACAAAGTATTTAATAAGAATATTCCATTCATTCAGATCTAGGATGTGTTATTTTAGTGTTCCCTTTATTTTTTTGAGCAGTGTATATATATACATATATATATATATATATATATACACACACAGTATATATATATATATATATATATATATATACAGTATATATATATATATATATATATGAGAAATATATAAAATAAATTTGAATCCAGCACTCAATTGGCCAATTTGAAGACAAAAGTAAAGTCCAGGTGCCCACTAATCACACTATAAAGACAGTGTTATGGACATTCTTGCACACAGCAGCGGCACTCTGGAAAAAAGACAAGCAGAATACAGGTCTCCTGGTCAACATTTCAATGAATGGATCATTTTTGTCATTTCTTTACGAAAATGATACATTCATTAAACGTTGACCAGGAGACCTGTATTCTACTTGTCTTTTTTCCTGAGTGCCAATGCTGTGGTGGGGGTTGGATGTGGTATAAGCAAGTGGACAAAGTACAGTGAGTCTGTTTCTATGTGAAATGTTTCCCAAGATGGCTACTTAATAGGTGCAAATGCATTTGTTTGAAGGGGGAATATTTGTGAATACACATCTTTTGTTGCAAGTTGTGAGCTAATCATTATGCTGACAGCTGATTGGCATTTCTGATTTGCTGAGCACATCTAAGACACTCCTAATTATGCAAATATAGTATAACTGCTGTGTCTGTGATCTAATAGGGAAGCCTGCTGATATGTTTATTAATATGTACTTTAAAAAAGTTACAATTTTATATATGCAAGTTATTCAGTATACTTTTAACAAAGACCCACCCTCTCAAGCTGGAACCATGATTCCTCATGTTTTCTCCACATCCTTCCAGCTTCATTATGGAAGTGAGCAGGATGTTCAAAATCCTGGGGGATTTTGAACATCCTGGGGGTGCAGGGGACTTCCGGGAGAGCAGGTAAGGATGAGTTTATATTTGCAAATAACTTAACATACATTAGGTAGCAAAAGGGATTTACGTTTGAACTTAGATAAATTGTGTCCAACTCTGATTGAGGCCCTTTATGTACAAATAGAATGACAGCTTGTTTACTGTGCTGTAGCAGTGTGCTGGAGGATTTTTTCTGTATCTGTTTCTTTTCTAGATAACCCTTATATTTTAAAACCTGCTGTTACTTGAAAATTGAGCTATACAAGTTTTCTTTTGCATATCATTGTCTGTGAAGCATGTTTTGGGTCAGTAGTTAAGAGGGAGTGCTGTTTTCCTAGTATTAATTAAATATTTATCCATTTAAATACACTCAAATCTACAGTATGACCCAATATAGTAACACTTAGCAGTCACACCATGAAGTGATCAGTCTCTTAGCATATACTGTATTTGCAAACTAAGGGGTCTATTTACTAAGCCTTGGATGTAGATAAAGTCGCTGGCGATAAAGGCCCTCATTCCGAGTTGATTGCACATAGCAACTTTTTGCTTCTCATGGGATCAACTAGACGCCGCCTATGGGGGAGTGTATTTTAGCATAGCAGGGCTGCAAACTCTTGTGCAGCCCTGCTATGCTAAAAAAGTTTCCTGCAAAACAAGACCAGGGTAAGAGTTACTTACCCTGTGCAACGGATCCAGCGACGAAGGTCCCGGGGATTGACGTCAGACATCCGCCCTCCAAACGCCTGGATCTGCCTGCATTTGCCTCACCACACCTTGAAAACGGTGAGTATCCACCCTGGAACGCCTCCCACCTGTCAGTCTTCATGCGATCGCCGCTGCAATCACTTTCTGCACTGGTGGTGCCGCTGCCTGGTGACCACTGTTGCCGGGCAATGACATGCATGTGCATTACGGGCACCGTGCAGCCACAGTCCAGACCCGTTCGCACCGCAGCGAAGAACCGCTGCGTGCAAATGGGTCGGAATGACCCCCAAAGTACCAGCCACTCGGCTCCTAACTGCCTAACTGTGATGTTTTAAACACAGCCTGTGGCATAGCAATTAGGAGCTGATTGGCTGGTACTTTGGGGGTCATTTGGGGGTCATTCCGAGTTGATCGCTCGCTAGCTAGTTTTAGCAGCCGTGCAAATGCTATGCTGCTGGGGAGTGTATTTTAGCTTAGCAGAAGTACGAAGTACGAACGCATGTGCAGCCGAGCTCTGCAAAAACAGTTTGTGCAGTTTCTGAGTAGCTCTGAACCTACTCAGCGCTTGCGATCACTTCAGCCTATATGTGTCCAGATTTGATGTCATACACCCGCCCAGCAAACGCCCAGCCATGCCTGCGTTTTTTCAGACACGCCTGCATTTTTGCAAACACACTCTGAAAATGGTCAGTTGACACCCAGAAACTCCCCCTTCCTATCAATCTTCTTGCGGCCATCAGTGCGACTGAAAACTTCGCTAGAACCTGTGCACAACCACAACAGCCTTTGTACATGTACGACGCGCGTGTGCATTGCGGTGCATACGCATGTGCAGAAATGCAGATTTTTAGCCTGGTCACTGAGCTGCGAACAACGGCAGCTAGCGATCAACTCGGAGTGACCCCCTTTATCTCCAGCGACTTTATCTCCATCCAAGGCTTAGTAACCCTTAAGAGTAGTAAAGACTTCTACATATTATGTACAAATGGAAAAGCAACTTTCTTATACTGTTTTGCAGAGGTGTGCTGTGGGGTTTTCCAGTCTGTGAGCTTAATTAATTAAAAATAATAATCAGAAACATGAAAAAGAGAAAAAATATATAATTAATTGAAAACTACATATTGATTTTTATAAGGTCACTATTATAATTTGCCTCTTTGCTTTAAAGTATAAATGTATAGAATATTAAATTTAAAAATGCAAATAAAATCTACCAATATTGTTAATAGTGTTGTCCATTACAGAATGTTCTGTGGATTATTAGTACAGCATGGATGCTTGACATAAGGAGTGTTTCATCCTGACACATTACATTCTACGTATATACTGTATATATGCTTACTTGGAAAAATAAAACAGGCAGCTAACTACTGTTGTGTGCTGTGACTGCACCAAAGTGTTTTACCATCAGGTTTGTGTTCTGTTTATATAAGTTAAGTTTTAGATACACATGTTTATTATAGTTTGGAGTTGATAAAGGAAAGAAATACAACAAAAAATAACATGTTATTATAATGCTTCCCTGACACGACAGGGTACCCTGACAATGTGCCCCCCTGAGAGCTCTTTTCAAAGTACAAATTAGTAGTCATGAGCGGGTTCGGTTTCTCGGAAACCGAACCCCCCCCAAACGTCACCCTTTTTACACGGGTCCGAGGCAGGTTCAAACCTTCCCGCCTTGCTAGGCTAACCCGAGCGCGCCCGAACGTCATCATCCCGCTGTCGGATTCTCGCGAGATTCGGATTCTATATAAGCAGCTGCGCGTCGCCGCCATTTTCACTCGTGCATTGGAGATGATAGGGAGAGGACGTGGCTGGCGTCCTATCCGTTTATTGTTGAAGTTGATTGGTTTATTGCTTAATTGTGGGGAGGACTGGGGAGCAGCTGTTAGGAGGAGTACAGTGCAGAGTTTTGCTGATAAGTGACCACCAGTTTTTATCCGTTCTCTGCCTGAAAAAAATGCTCCATACCATATCTGTGCTCAGTGTGCTGTATAATATATCTGTGCTGAGTGCTCACACTGCTTAATTGTGGGGACTGGGGAGCAGCTATAGCAGGAGTACAGTGCAGAGTTTTGCTGACAGTGACCACCAGTATACGTTGTCTGCCTGAAAAACACTCCATATCTGTGCTCAGTGTGCTGCTTTATTGTGGGGACTGGGGACCACCAGTATAATTAATATTATATAGGAGGAGTACAGTGCAGAGTGCACTGCTGTACCTACCTCTGTGTCGTCATCCATTGAGTATACTATCCATCTACATTCTATACATGTGGTGCATTTTAGTTTTGCAGTTTGCTGACACAGTGTCCACCAGTATACTATATATAGCAGTACGGTAGGCCACTGCTGTACCTACCTCTGTGTCATCATCCATTAAGTATACTATCCATCTACATTCTATACCTGTGGTGCATTTTAGTTTTGCAGTTTGCTGACAGTGTCCACCAGTATACTATATATAGCAGTATGGTAGGCCATTGCTGTACCTACCTCTGTGTCGTCATCCATTAAGTATACTATCCATCTACATTCTATACCTGTGGTGCATTTTAGTTTTGCAGTTTGCTGACACAGTGTCCACCAGTATACTATATATAGCAGTACGGTAGGCCACTGCTGTACCTACCTCTGTGTCGTCATCCATTAAGTATACTATCCATCTACATTCTATACCTGTGGTGCATTTTAGTTTTGCAGTTTGCTGACAGTGTCCACCAGTATACTATATATAGCAGTACGGTAGGCCACTGCTGTACCTACCTCTGTGTCGTCATCCATTAAGTATACTATCCAGATACATTCTATACCTGTGGTGCATTTTAGTTTTGCAGTTTGCTGACACAGTGTCCACCAGAATACTATATATAGCAGTACGGTAGGCCACTGCTGTACCTACCTCTGTGTCGTCATCCATTAAGTATACTATCCAATATCCATCTACATTCTATACCTGTGGTGCATTTTAGTTTTGCAGTTTGCTGACACAGTGTCCACCAGTATACTATATATAGCAGTATGGTAGGCCACTGCTGTACCTACCTCTGTGTCGTCATCCATTAAGTATACTATCCATCTACATTCTATACCTGTGGTGCATTTTAGTTTTGCAGTTTGCTGACACAGTGTCCACCAGAATACTATATATAGCAGTACGGTAGGCCACTGCTGTACCTACCTCTGTGTCGTCATCCATTAAGTATACTATCCAATATCCATCTACATTCTATACCTGTGGTGCATTTTAGTTTTGCAGTTTGCTGACACAGTGTCCACCAGTATACTATATATAGCAGTATGGTAGGCCACTGCTGTACCTACCTCTGTGTCGTCATCCATTAAGTATACTATCCATCTACATTCTATACCTGTGGTGCATTTTAGTTTTGCAGTTTGCTGACACAGTGTCCACCAGTATACTATATATAGCAGTACGGTAGGCCACTGCTGTACCTACCTCTGTGTCGTCATCAATTAAGTATACTATCCAATATCCATCTACATTCTATACCTGTGGTGCATTTTAGTTTTGCAGTTTGCTGACACAGTGTCCACCAGTATACTATATATAGCAGTACGGTAGGCCACTGCTGTACCTACCTCTGTGTCGTTATCCATTAAGTATACTATCCATCTACATTCTATACCTGTGGTGCATTTTAGTTTTGCAGTTTGCTGACAGTGTCCACCAGTATACTATATATAGCAGTACGGTAGGCCACTGCTGTACCTACCTCTGTGTCATCATCCATTAAGTATACTATCCAATATCCATCTACATTCTATACCTGTGGTGCATTTTAGTTTTGCAGTTTGCTGACACAGTGTCCACCAGTATACTATATATAGCAGTACGGTAGGCCACTGCTGTACCTACCTCTGTGTCGTCATCCATTAAGTATACTATCCATCTACATTCTATACCTGTGGTGCATTTTAGTTTTGCAGTTTGCTGACACAGTGTCCACCAGTATACTATATATAGCAGTACGGTAGGCCACTGCTGTACCTACCTCTGTGTTGTCATCCATTAAGTATACTATCCAATATCCATCTACATTCTATACCTGTGGTGCATTTTAGTTTTGCAGTTTGCTGACACAGTGTCCACCAGTATACTATATATAGCAGTACGGTAGGCCACTGCTGTACCTACCTCTGTGTCGTCATCCATTAAGTATACTATCCATCTACATTCTATACCTGTGGTGCATTTTAGTTTTGCAGTTTGCTGACACAGTGTCCACCAGTATACTATATATAGCAGTACGGTAGGCCACTGCTGTACCTACCTCTGTGTCGTCATCCATTAAGTATACTATCCATCTACATTCTATTCCTGTGGTGCATTTCAGTTGTGCGCAGTAAATATAGGAGTAGGCTATTGCTATTGATACTGGCATATAATTCCACACATTAAAAAATGGAGAACAAAAATGTGGTGGTTAAAATAGGGAAAGATCAAGATCCACTTCCAACTCGTGCTGAAGCTGCTGCCACTAGTCATGGCCGAGATGATGAAATGCCATCAACGTCGTCTGCCAAGGCCGATGCCCAATGTCATAGTAGAGAGCATGTAAAATCCAAAACACAAAAGTTCAGTAAAATGACCCAAAAATCTAAATTAAAAGTGTCTGAGGAGAAGCGTAAACTTGCCAATATGCCATTTACGACACGGAGTGGCAAGGAACGGCTGAGGCCCTGGCCTATGTTCATGGCTAGTGGTTCAGCTTCACATGAGGATGGAAGCACTCATCCTCTCGCTAGAAAAAAGAAAAGACTTAAGCTGGCAAAAGCACAGCAAAGAACTGTGCATTCTTCTAAATCACAAATCCCCAAGGAGAGTCCAATTGTGTCGGTTGCGATGCCTGACCTTCCCAACACTGGACGGGAAGAGCTTGCGCCTTCCACCATTTGCACACCCCCTGCAAGTGCTGGAAGGAGCACCCGCAGTCCAGTTCCTGATAGGCAAATTGAAGATGTCACTGTTGAAGTACACCAGGATGAGGATATGGGTGTTGCTGGCGCTGGGGAGGAAATTGACAAGGAGGATTCTGATGGTGAGGTGGTTTGTTTAAGTCAGGCACCCGGGGAGACACCTGTTGTCCGTGGGAGGAATATGGCCATTGACATGCCTGGTCAAAATACAAAAAAAATCAGCTCTTCGGTGTGGAATTGTTTCAACACAAATGCGGACAACAGGTGTCAAGCCGTGTGTTGCCTTTGTCAAGCTGTAATAAGTAGGGGTAAGGACGTTAACCACCTCGGAACATCCTCCCTTATACGTCACCTGCAGCGCATTCATCATAAGTCAGTGACAAGTTCAAAAACTTTGGGTGACAGCGGAAGCAGTCCACTGACCACTAAATCCCTTCCTCTTGTAACCAAGCTCCTGCAAACCACACCACCAACTCCCTCAGTGTCAATTTCCTCCTTACCCAGGAAAGCCAATAGTCCTGCTGGCCATGTCACTGTCAAGTCTGACGAGTCCTCTCCTGCCTGGGATTCCTCCGATGCATCCTTGAGTGTAACGCCTACTGCTGCTGGCGCTGCTGTTGTTGCTGCTGGGAGTCGATCGTCATCCAAGAGGGGAAGTCGGAAGACCACTTGTACTACTTCCAGTAAGCAATTGACTGTCCAACAGTCCTTTGCGAGGAAGATGAAATATCACAGCAGTCATCCTGCTGGAAAGCAGATAACTCAGGCCTTGGCAGCCTGGGCGGTGAGAAACGTGGTTCCGGTATCCATCGTTAATTCAGAGGCAACTATAGACTTGATTGAGGTACTGTGTCCCCGGTACCAAATACCATCTAGGTTCCATTTCTCTAGGCAGGCGATACCGAAAATGTACACAGACCTCAGAAAAAGACTCACCAGTGTCCTAAAAAATGCAGTTGTACCCAATGTCCACTTAACCACGGACATGTGGACAAGTGGAGCAGGGCAGACTCAGGACTATATGACTGTGACAGCCCACTGGGTAGATGTATTGCCTCCCGCAGCAAGAACAGCAGCGGCGGCACCAGTAGCAGCATCTCGCAAACGCCAACTCGTTCCTAGGAAGGCTACGCTTTGTATCACCGCTTTCCAGAATAGGCACACAGCTGACAACCTCTTACGGCAACTGAGGAAGATCATCGCAGAATGGCTTACCCCAATTGGACTCTCCTGGGGATTTGTGACATCGGACAACGCCAGCAATATTGTGCGTGCATTACATCTGGGCAAATTCCAGCACGTCCCATGTTTTGCACATACATTGAATTTGGTGGTGCAGAATTATTTAAAAAACGACAGGGGCGTGCAAGAGATGCTGTCGGTGGCCCGAAGAATTTCGGGCCACTTTCGGCATTCAGGCACCGCGTACAGAAGACTGGAGCACCACCAAACATTCCTGAACCTGCCCTGCCATCATCTGAAGCAAGAGGTGGTAACGAGGTGGAATTCAACCCTCTATATGCTTCAGATGATGGAGGAGCAGCAAAAGGCCATTCAAGCCTATACATCTGCCCACGATATAGGCAAAGGAGGGGGAATGCACCTGACTCAAGCGCAGTGGAGAATGATTTCAACGTTGTGCAAGGTTCTGCAACCCTTTGAACTTGCCACACGTGAAGTCAGTTCAGACACTGCCAGCCTGAGTCAGGTCATTCCCCTCATCAGGCTTTTGCAGAAGAAGCTGGAGACATTGAAGGAGGAGCTAAAACAGAGCGATTCCGCTAGGCATGTGGGACTTGTGGATGGAGCCCTTAATTCGCTTAACCAGGATTCACGGGTGGTCAATCTGTTGAAATCAGAGCACTACATTTTGGCCACCATGCTCGATCCTAGATTTAAAACCTACGTTGTATCTCTCTTTCCGGCAGACACAAGTCTGCAGAGGTTCAAAGACCTGCTGGTGAGAAAATTCTCAAGTCAAGTGGAACGTGACCCGTCAACATCTTCTCCTTCACATTCTCCCGCAACTGGGGGTGCGAGGAAAAGGCTAAGAATTCCTAGCCCACCCGCTGGCGGTGATGCAGGGCAGTCTGGAGCGAGTGCTGACATCTGGTCCGGACTGAAGGACCTGTCAATGATTACTGACATGTCGTCTACTGTCACTGCATATGATTCTCTCACCATGGAAAGAATGGTGGAGGATTATATGAGTGACCGCATCCAAGTAGGCACGTCAGACAGTCCGTTCGTATACTGGCAGGAAATGAGGCAATTTGGAGGCCCTTGCACAAACTGGCTTTATTCTACCTAAGTTGCCCTCCCTCCAGTGTGTACTCCGAAAGAGTGTTTAGTGCAGCCGCTCACCTTGTCAGCAATCGGCGTACGAGGTTACTTCCAGAAAATGTGGAGAAGATGATGTTCATCAAAATGAATTATAATCAATTCCTCCGTGGAGACATTCACCAGCAGCAATTGCCTCCAGAAAGTACACGGGGACCTGAGATGGTGGATTCCAGTGGGGACGAATTAATAATCTGTGAGGAGGGGGATGTACACAGTTAAAGGGGTAAGGAATCGGAGGATGATGATGAGGTGGACATCTTGCCTCTGTAGAGCCAGTTTGTGCAAGGAGAGATTGATTGCTTTTTTTTTGGTGGGGGCCCAAACCAACCAGTCATTTCAGTCACAGTCGTGTGGCAGACCCTGTCGCTGAAATGATGGGTTTGTTAAAGTGTGCATGTCCTGTTTATACAACATAAGGGTGGGTGGGAGGGCCCAAGGACAATTCCATCTTGCACCTCTTTTTTCTTTCATTTTTCTTTGCATCATGTGCTGTTTGGGGACAATTTTTTGGAAGTGCCATCCTGTCGTGATTGACACTGCAGTGCCACTCCTAGATGGGCCAGGTATTTGTGTCGGCCACTTGTGTCGCTTAGCTTAGTCACACATCCACCTTGGAGCGCCTCTTTTTTTCTTTGCATCATGTGCTGTTTGGGGACAATTTTTTGGAAGTGCCATCCTGCCTGACACTGCAGTGCCACTCCTAGATGGGCCAGGTGTTTGTGTCGGCCACTTGTGTCGCTTAGCTTAGTCACACAGCGACCTTGGTGCGCCTCTTTTTTTCTTTGCATCATGTGCTGTTTGGGGACAATTTTTTGGAAGTGCCATCCTGTCTTGATTGACACTGCAGTGCCACTCCTAGATGGGCCAGGTGTTTGTGTCGGCCACTTGTGTCGCTTAGCTTAGTCAAACAGCCACCTTGGTGTGCCTCTTTTTTTCTTTGCATCATGTGCTGTTTGGGGACTATTTTTTAAATCGGCCATCCTGTCTGACACTGCAGTGCCACTCCTAGATGGGCCAGGTGTTTGTGTCGGCCACTTGGGTCACTTAGCTTAGTCATCCAGCGACCTTGGTGCAAATTGTAGGACTAAAAATAATATTGTGAGGTGTTCAGAATAGACTGGAAATGAGTGGAAATTATGGTAATTGAGGTTAATAATACTATGGGATCAAAATGACCCCCAAATTCTATGATTTAAGCTGTTTTTTAGGGGTTTTTGAAAAAACACCCGAATCCAAAACACACCCGAATCCGACAAAAAATTTTCGGTGAGGTTTTGCCAAAACGCGTCCGAATCCAAAACACGGCCGCGGAACCGAATCCAAAACCAAAACACAAAACCCGAAAAATGTCCGGTGCACATCACTACAAATTAGTTCCTTAAGAGCTGTAATAAAAATGTGCTTAATAACAAATGTCTTCATCTTTCCATCATATAATTGCACATATAAGTTTAAGTGGCAGCAGAAATCTTTTCCAAGGTCTGTTCAATCCAACCGAGATAGGACCAAGTTTATTTTAATGGAATGGATTCTATTTACTTCATCGTTTTACTGAAACATAAAGCTTTTTAGAAACTCCAGGGAAATTAAATTAAACATGTGCATGCCTTGCCTTTGCAATGGAGTAAAATGAAAGGCTTCCATTATTTACACTTCAGAGAAAACTGTTGCTGTTTCTTAGTAATGGCTTTTACAGCTAAATAAACTAGTTATCAAACCATGGTATAAAATTAATGATAGACCTAGGGTCAATATCTCTGCTTGATTTAATATAGTAAATCTACGGCTAAGTTCTTGGATACAGTATGTCAACATTAGTAATTGCTTTGAAAGTGTGCTAGTTCTGTATCAGTTAACTTCCCTGCAACTTATAGTATACTGACCTTTGTTTTTCATTTCTTGGAATCACCAGGTTTAAAATCTCTAGGGTATGCTTTATGTTCTGGAAATACATGTTGTGACCAGATGCGCCGTGATGCCTGCGGCAAGCGATCACAGACTTGTTTGATCCCACGAGACCCTGGCCATTAGGAAATACCTTGTAACTATCAGTAAGTGCCTGTTACTAACTCCAACCACTGTGCAGTGGGTGAAAAACTCACTCCCACCACCAGGCTCCTACAAACAGCACTTGGAACCACTTCTGCTGCATATGTGTAGACAAGCTGCAGCTACACCTCCTAGTTGGTGTTAGCTGGTTCCCACTGGACCCTCACCATTTACCAGGCACTGAACAGTAGCTGACAGAGCTGGGAGACATTGGGCTTAACCCATAACAGTGAGAATGAGATAGCGTTTGGTGCAATCCTGTAAATTGCTGGATACAGATGCAGTTGTCTTGAAGGCAAGATGTTTATTGCTCAATCATCTTCAAAAATAAATTTCCCCCTTGCAAGTACAGTATTGCTTGGGGGTACAGCATACAGATGTTCACAGCAGTACAACTCTTCTTGCTGTCACAGAAGATATACATAAAACAGGCTCACAAGCCCACTTTTATCCTGTTCCAATACACAGTACCACAGGTGGTAATTCCACCATGTGGTTTTTACAAAATCAAGTTAAGTAAACTGTATGTGCCTTGCATGGACAAAGTAGACACACATCTAACATTGTCCCTAATGGACAGTGGGGAGTGGTCACTCCTCTGTGCCTAGGCCCACCTATGGTGTTAGTCACCACCCAGGTGCCAGCATGTCTGGAGTGGGCGAAAAGATCCCTACAAAACTGACTTCCAGGAATCTGCTAAGGGACCCAGTTCACCAACTTTAGCCTGATTCTGAGCTCCAAAGATAAGCAACCAAAGTCCCCAGGCAAAGTCTCTTAGTCATGGGAGGTGGAGGGGGCACCTAGCAACCCACAGAGAGTTCTGGATCTTCCTAGACCAACAAAGAAAAGGTAAGTGCATTTTACGTTTAAAAACATTCAGGCACATTGTAAAGATAAATACATTTAAAATACATACTTTGTGCCTGGAGTCCTGCACCAGGCTTTACAAACTGTGGTGCTGAAGCTCAGGACCTACGGTCCTGACTCAGTGCAGCAAATACACTTTTAAAATGCACTTATATAGTTTATTTTAAACATTTATTCATTTGTCCTTTATTTTATCCTGTGTCCAATGCTCAGCACTGGTCTTTGTTAACACAACCCTGCAGGCTGGTACTATATCCTGACTGCAGAGGCTCTTCATTCATACTCTCCCAGGTGCAGTGCACCAGGGTTAACTTGTGCTGCACTGGGAGCCAGCTGTGCCTGTCCCATGGCAGGTGGCTTTGTACACTTGCTGGACCGGGGGTTAACCGACTGCTTTCCACTCTCATACTGGGGGTAGAGGGTGCTGGCTCTTCCTGTCCCCCAGCGTGCAGCCACACTTACAGTCCTACATCCTGAATAGTTGTCCTGGCTGCTGGGGTTCTTTGCCCAATCCAATGCAGCTAGCAGCCTGCATGGAGCATCAGCGATTTACCCCCTGAAGTGCTGGGACATCAGGAGCTAAGCTCCCAAACCTCAGTGGTCAGCCACTCCCGGACTTTGTGCAGTGCACTGCTACTGTCATCGAAGAGGGTCCGGCCGTGGCAGATCAAACACTTCTGTAAAATACATTGATAACCACTTGGCATCTAGCCCATTTTAAACACATTTTAAATTTGCCCCTATCGTCGGTAATTACACCAATTGGTCCATTTAAAGATGGCTCTTCAGCACAAGGATTAGCCCCTTCAATGCTGCAATGGCCATCTTCTCCATGTGGGTCAGGTCTACTTTCACACATGTATATTTTTGCTTTTCCTTTGCCTAATCAGACTCTCCCTAGCTTAAACCTATGTTAAAACATACTTTTCCATTAAAGCTTACCATCTCTTTTCATTAGTTGATACTTCTCAATCTTAAAATATCATTTACTGTTCAACCTACAACTGTTTGAACTCCTTTCCCTTAGTATGATGGGTCTTGCAAGAAGTATCATCATCCCTAAATGCTCTGACCTCTTGTCACCTTCTCCCCTTCAGCTACTCTGTCTCTGTATATTTTCCTATTCACACATAGCCACATACAAACAAAATATGCAGACAGCCATATATACACACAGTCACATATACACAGACAGCCACATATAAACACACACAACTACATGCACACATATCCACATACTGTATACACACAGCCACACAAATGGGCACATATACACACACAGCTACAAGCAAACATAGCCATATATGCAGACAGCCACATATACACACACAACCACATATGGACAGACAGCTACATATACACATACACATAACCACATACACACATAGCCACATATGTATACAGACAACCACATACACACAACCACATACACACATATACACACACAGCCTGCTCATGGGTTCAGTATGATTTACTGGTGGACGGGATGCCAGCTGTCTATATCCCAACAGCAGCATCCTGCCTGCCAGAATGCTGGCAGCAGGGCAAGTGCAAAGAGTCCCCTTATGGGCTCGCTGTGCTTGCAATGCTGTGGGCTCAGTGGCTTGGTGTGCTCACCACAGGATCTATTCTCACTCAATGGGTGTCGTCAACACCAACCAGTGGGAACAGTCTTGTTGTGCCGGGATTCCGGCTGTCGGAATTCTGGCATCGGTATCCTGAATGCCGGGATCCTGACAGCTGGCAAATTAAACTCATCCCTTCCTCACATATAGCAGATATTAATGAAAGAAAGCATCTTCTGAGAGAACCGTCCTAAACAGCATAAGCCATTGTGAGGGGTGGTGGCAGTGGGAGAAAGCTGGTGGGCAGAGCTGTTAGGAGGTGGACGCGCTGCCTGACACTACCGGCAAACCCTGCCTCCCCCCATGACTGAGATTCTACAATGACTGTCACTGTGCACTGCCACTACAGCACTGTTTGTTCATACATATAGTGGCTGGCCCACAGAGACTGGAGGCAATGGAGAAGGTTAGGTTGCCCCCTTCAGAACTGGTGCCCTGCAGTGAGCGACTCCATTGCCTCCGGTACTTCCACCACTGGTATATTCCATTGTTCTTGCTGTCTGTTTCTTTGTAGTAGGACCAATACTACACAATATTGTTTTAAGATTAAAGAGACTAATCCAACAAATATTTTCCTTTACCAAAATGAGTAAATTTTAATTTTAATTACGAATTGCATGGGTCACTGTCCACTTCAACAGATGTGGAAATTTGCTGATGGCAAAGTAGAAAAGCTTGTGGTTAATTAAGAAATTATGTAACATGCTGTTTTCATTTATCTATGTCACACTGTGCATACATCCAGATAGCGCGTGCACAGAGACAGATTTATTGTTTAGTCACACTGGAGATGCATGGTCTCAGAAATGTTGTGAAAATGTATTGGGAGTTTCTGGGAAGTGACTTACAGTACCACCAGAGATGTGCGCCGGACCATTTTTGCTGGTTTTGGTTCTAATTTGTCATCCAGTTTTGGCTTTGGATTCAGTTTGGATTTCGCCCATTTAGGATTTTTTTTCTAAAGATTTACAAAAAAAGCTAAAATGACATAACGTGAGCCTGTCTTTGTTCTTAGAGTATTATTAACCTCAATAACATTCATTTCCACTCATTTCCAGTCAATTTTGACCACCTCACAGCTTACAATATTGTTTTCATCCGCTTTAGGCCAAAGGCTGCATCGAGCTTGTGTGTTACTAAAGCAACAGAGCAGCAGGAAAAACGTCAGTATTTTTGTAGCACATCTAAGAAACATTGCCACACACCAGTGGCAGAAATGAAAGTGGTGCAAGATGGAATTGTCCTTGAACAAAGTCGTACTCGTATACATCATACTGGGGTGCAGTACGCAGAACAATACAAACAAATGGTACATATATATATATATATATATATAATTATATATATAGATATAGATATAGATATAGATAGATAGATTGATTATTTATTTATTTTGTTTTTAACTGGCAGCTCGGCTCACGTTGTGTGGCGTCAGACCGCTTTTTCACATGTGCACTGGGGTACAGAGCATACTGGGATGCAGTGCGCAGAACAATACAATCAAATTATACAACAATATATTTTTTCTCTTTTTTTAACAGACAGCTTGATTTACACTGTGTGGAGTTAGACCATTTTTCCGCATGCGCACTGGGGACCAGAGCGTACTGGGGTGTAGTGCACAGTACAATCAAATACACTGCTCAAAAAAATAAAGGGAACACTAAAATAACACATCCTCGATCTGAATGAATGAAATATTCTTATTAAATACTTTGTTCTTTACATAGTTGAATGTGCTGACAACAAAATCACACAAAAATTATCAATGGAAATCAAATTTATTAACCCATGGAGGTCTGGATTTGGAGTCACACTCAAAATTAAAGTGGAAAAACACAGTACAGGCTGATCCAACTTTGATGTAATGTCTTTAGAACAAGTCAAAATGAGGCTCAGTAGTGTGTGTGGCCTCCACGTGCCTGTATGACCTCCCTACAACGCCTGGGCATGCTCCTGATGAGGTGGCGGATGGTGTCCTGAGGGATCTCCTCCCAGACCTGGACTAAAGCATCCGCCAACTCCTGGACAGTCTGTGGTGCAACGTAGCGTTGGTGGATGGAGCGAGATATGATGTCCCAGATGTGCTCAATTGGATTCAGGTCTGGGGAATGGGCGGGCCAGTCCATAGCATCAATGCCTTCATCTTGCAGGAACTGCTGACACACTCCAGCCACATGAGGTCTAGCATTGTCTTGCATTAGGAGGAACCCAGGGCCAACCGCACCAGCATATGGTCTCACAAGGGGTCTGAGGATCTCATCTCGGTACCTAATGGCAGTCAGGCTACCTCTGGCGAGCACATGGAGGGCTGTGCGGCCCCCCAAAGAAATGCCACCCCACACCATTACTGACCCACTGCCAAACCGGTCATGCTGGAGGATGTTGCAGTCAGCAGAACGTTCTCCTTGGCGTCTCCAGACTCTGTCACGTCTGTCACATGTGCTCAGTGAGAACCTGCTTTCATCTGTGAAGAGCACAGGGCGCCAGTGGCGAATTTGCCAATCTTGGTGCTCTCTGGCAAATGCCAAACATCCTGCACGGTGTTGGGCTGTAAGCACAACCCCCACCTGTGGACGTCGGGCCCTCATACCACCCTCATGGAGTCTGTTTCTGATCGTTTGAGTAGACACATGCACATTTGTGGCTTGCTGGAGGTAATTTTGCAGGGCTCTGGCAGTGCTCCTCCTGTTCCTCCTTGCCCAAAGGCGGAGGTAGCGGTCCTGCTGCTGGGTTGTTGCCCTCCTACGGCCTCCTCCACGTCTCCTGATGTACTGGCCTGTCTCCTGGTAGCGCCTCCATGCTCTGGACACTACGCTGACCGGCCCCAGCAAACCTTCTTGCCACAGCTCGCATTGATGTGCCATCCTAGATGAGCTGCACTACCTGAGCCACTTGTGTGGGTTGTAGGGAGGTCATACAGGCACGTGGAGGCCACACACACTACTGAGCCTCATTTTGACTTGTTTTAAGGACATTACATCAAAGTTGGATCAGCCTGTAGTGTGTTTTTCCACTTTAATTTTGAGGGTGACTCCAAATCCAGACCTCCATGGGTTAATAAATTTGATTTCCATTGATAATATTTGTGTGATTTTTTTGTCAGCACATTCAACTATGTAAAGAACAAAGTATTTAATAAGAATATTTCATTCATTCAGATCTAGGATGTGTTATTTTAGTGTTCCCTTTATTTTTTTGAGCAGTGTACAACAATTTTTATTTAAATCCGCAGCTAGTCAGACCACTTTTACACATGCGCACAGGTGTACTATAGCATACTGGGGTATAGTGCACAGTACAAAAAAAATGCAAAATAATTTATTTTTAGTTTTTTAAACTACCCACTTGGCTCACATTGCATGGAGTCAGACTGCTTTTATGCATGTGCACTGGGGCACTACAGCATACTGAGATGCAGTGCACAGTACAAACAAATACAATAAAAACATTTTTTACTTTTTTTGCTTACAAATATATAATGCAATTTGTGGGGTCTGCGGAGTCAGTGCAGCACCACTGGGATAAAATAATACGAAGGAAACTGGACACAGCTTGTGGATGGACACAGCACAGCACAGCCACTTAGATGGACACAGTGACAGTACAGCCACTTAGATGGACAGTGTCAGCAGCGCAGCCCCTTAAATGGGCACAGTCAGTGTCGGACTGGGGCATGAAGGGCCCACCGGGGAAATGCAGTGGTAGGGGACCATTATTAGAGGCTTGTCTAACCATTAGTGCATGATCTGGGCCCCTTGATAAATAATATATTTGGTAAATACTGCCACTGCATGCATGATAATGTACCAGATTAATAACAACAATGCACTGTAGAAAATATACCATATTCCTGTGCAGTATAATGTAACATATGCATAATGTATAATTGATAGGGTGGACCCACCAGGCAGTGGGGCCCACCGGTGGTTTCCCCTGTACCCCTATGGGCCAGTCCAAGCCTGCGCACAGTGACAGCAGTACAGCCACTTAGATACAGTGACAGCGCAGCCACTTAGATGGATGCAGTGACAGCACAGCCCCTTTAATGGACACAGTGACAGAAGCACAGCCCCTTAGATGAACACAATGACAGCAGCACAGTCCCTTAGATGGACACAGTGACACCAGCACAGCCCCTTAGATGAACACAGTGACAGCACTCGTATTCTGCACATCATATATTAGCATGACTTCAGTGAAATGGCATTGAGTCCTCACCACGGCTCCCTTATATAGAATCCAAAACCTGTAAGAAATCGACAGCGGGAGAATGACGTTCGGTCTCAATCTGAACTCCAAGCCTGGCAGGAAAACTCAAGCCAGGACTCAGATTTGACTCAAATCCCCAAGTTCGAAGTGGGTCGAATTTAGGGTAATCCAAAACACTTACAGTATCTCTATTTAGCACATACAGGGAGATGTCCATCTAATGGGTGTGTTATGAATGGGCATGTTATGGGAGTTTCCCGGGCGTTTTGATGAAATCATTGCATATACAGATGCTCAACCACTCACACATTAGACCATACACAGATGGAGAAACTACAGAAATCATCATTTCAACTTCTATGATGCTATAAGTGGGCATATCATTCCTTGCATAGTCATACACTTGGATGTACTGTACATCTTGGAAGGGCTTTGTAAAGGCATTTGCAACTGAGTCACATAAAGGCAACCATAATAGACACAGACCCATATGCAATATATACTATAAAGGATTCTTAAGACTGGCGCAAATCTGCCTTCGTTTCAGTGTAGCCCCTTGGAATTTCACCACATCTCATAAGTACAAACAGTGTTATAAACAGTCAGGAATAGAAACCACTCAATAGGAGGGTGCTAGTTAAAAATGAAATATCATACAATATGTTCCTAATTTAAAGTTCATGATTATTCTTCTGTCTTTGCACTTAGGTGAGCTGTTCTTCTGTTACTCTAGTGGTATACAAAGTAAAGGAATAGTTTGTCCAAATTGCCTTTTTTTCTGCTAGTAGTGAAACGGACTGTCTGCCTATTTTGATGATATCACTAAAATAATCATCAACCATTCTTTGAATGGTGACTTTACAATATGCAGTCACTGTAGTCATGTCACTAATGTTAAGCAGTTCCTTCAGTCCAGACCAGATGCAGAGCCAGATTAACAATGGGGCGGATGGAGCTACAGCTCAAGGCCTCCACATAAAATTAGGCCTATGATTATGGCAGCATGATAAAGACCATCTGCTTAGCTGGCCACGTGGTTAGCTATAAATCATAAGTAATAAAATTGTATTTGTAGTTTTCTCACAAAAATTTAATTCTTCTATTTTTATGTATTAATGGAGACTTTGGGGCTGATAGTGTCGCGTGCATGGCTCTGTCCGCACCCACACAGCACTGGTCACAGCTCTTCCCCTTCTCAGTATAGACCCATGAACATTTTCAGTTCCAGGCCTATTGTGTCCTTAATCCAGCCCTGACCAGATGTCAAAAGTTTTTGCTGACTGCTCTGCATCACCACCAGTGGGTCTTTTGAGTATTTCCTGGGAGCCGCAATTGCCAGGGAAACTGAAGGAGGAGATATTGCCATGACACGTTCCGCTTAAGCTGACAATTTGCTCACCAACAGCTCTTTACATCTCTTCAGATTTGTGTTCATTGGGAAGATAGAATGTATGATTTAAACCTAGGATCTAGTATGGTCACCAAAATATAGTGATCTAATTTCAAGAACTTGATGATTCTTGAATCCTAGTGATGTGAATGAAGGGCTTGATCTAAAAATTCAACATACTTAGCAGAATTCGCTTCATTTCAGCTCCTTCAGTTTCTCCAGCTGCTTTTCCAAGAGTCTAATTAGAGAAACTACCTCACTCAATCTGGCAGTGTCTGAACTAAAATCACATGTGGAAACTCCAAAGGGATTCAGAAGCTTGCACAACACAGAAAGTATTCTCCACTGCGCTTGTCTAAGGTGCATTCCCCCTCCTTTCCCTGTGCCCTAAGTTGTTGCGTAACCTTGGATGGTATTTTGCTGTTCCTCCATCTGCTGAAGAATATAAAGGGTTGAATTCTACCTTGTTACTACCTCATGGTTCAGCTGGTGGTAGGGCAAATTCAACAGTTATTGCAGGTGCTGCAATCTTCTACATGCATTTGATGAATGTTGAAAATCTCCTGCAGTTTTTCAGGCCACAGAGAGCATCTCCTGCACACCTCTGGGCATTAATTGTGTGAGCTAAACAAGGGGTGTGTTGGTATTTACCCAGCTGTAATGCTCTAACAATATTGGTGGCATTGTCAGAACTCTCAACTCCCAACCAGATTCCAAGCGAGGTAAGCCATTTTCCAATGACTTCCCTAAGATGTTTTAAGTTGTCAGTGGTATACCTCTTAGTGAAACCAGTGATACATAGAGTAGCCTGTCTCTGAATGAGCTGGCAGTTTTAGAAGCTGCTGCTGTTTGTGCTGCTGAAGGTAATACACTTACCCAGTGGGCTGTCACATTCATGTAATCTTTAGTCTGCCCTGTTCCACATATCCACATATCTGTGGGTAGGTGGACAGTGGGTACAATGGCATATTGGAGGACATGAATTACATTTTTTAAAAACTTGTACAAACTAGGAATTGCTTTTCTAGTGAAGTGGAATCTAGATAGGATTTGGTTGTGGGGACAGATAACCTGAATTAACTGTCTAAAACCCACTGCATTAATGGTGGACCCTGCATGCATATCTAATTCCAGCCTAGCTGTTATGGCATCAGTTATCCACTATGCAACTGGGTGACTGCTGTCATACTTGCTCTCCCTTAAAAAGGCTTGTTTAACAGTCAATTGTTTTGTTAAACTACTACAAATAGTCTTCCTGGTCCCCTTCTGGGATGAAGATCCACTCACAGCAGCAGAAGGCGTATCACTCAAGAATCCTTTTGAGGAATATCGGATAGGAGAGGAGGCAGTCATGCCTATGAAATTGGATGCAGTACTACTTCCTATCATGATTGAGGATATTGATGATGAAGGTGTTGGTAGTGGAGATTGCAGGTGCTTGGATCTAACAGGGAGAAGGGTGCTGCTGTAGGTGACGCTAGACTGATTGTAACATTTTTAGCTAATGTTCCTGAATTTGTCAAAAACTTTTGTTGAATGCGCTGCAAGTAAAGTAACAGGGAGGTGGTTCATAGATGGTTAAGGTCCCTACCCTTACTTACTATTGCTTTACAGAGGTTACAGATGGCTTGACAGTTGTTGTATGGTTTTGAGTAGAAGTAATCCCACACATAAGAGGTGGCTTGTCTTTTTTTTTTTTTCCAATAAATGTTTATTGATTAAAGGTAAGAACATATTATAGCGAGTAATAGAAGACAGCGTTTACAATTCAATTATCAGTAAGTCCATTTGATACAAGCAATGACTGTTTACGAACTTAACACGGACTGCTGTTGGGGAGCACCCTAACTAGAGCCTTATCTGAAATTCAAGGTCGCTTCCGGCCATTCTAGGTGCTAGCTGTCTCAATAAAACATTTCCAAATTTTAAAACATGTCAAGAAAACAAAAACAGAAGAGTATAGGGAGGAAAGGAAGAAGAGAAAAAAGAAAAAGGGAGGGGTTAGAGAATCGGAGAAGAGGGGGGAAAAAGGGGGGGGGGGTGGTCACAGCGAATCTTCCGTGTCTAGTCCGGTCGGGGGTCTGAGTTGTATGTTTCTAGCTTCAGTCGTTCCCAAGAGGACAGCGGGGGAGCCCAGGTAGGGGATCAAGGTAAATGGTCTAGGTCATTACAGCAATGTCGAGTAAGCTTGTGAGGCCTTAAATTCGAGCCAAGGGGACCAAGTTGTCGTAAACCTTTGGTTCGTCTCCGGTGTCACCCGCAATTCCTCCATAGTCATATACCAATCTACTCTGGCGACCCACTCCCTCACGGTAGGAGGATTAGTAGATCGCCAGTGAACCGGAATGACCGCTTTGGCTGCGCTATTTAGAAACTTTAATAGAGATTTTTTATATGTTGACAGGGGCCATGAAGTACAGTTGAGAAGCCAGAAAGTAGGCTCCGAAGGAACCCCTGGATCCACTAACAATTTTGAAATTTCTATAACCTTGTCCCAAAAGAGACGAAGTTCGGGGCAGCTCCACCAGATATGCATCGGGGAGCCCGAATGGTTGTTACATCTCCAGCATGCATCTGGTACGTTGGGAAACATTTTAGCTAATGTTTGGGGACACCTATACCAACGAGATAGGACTTTAAAATGCGTCTCGAGGACCGAGTAACTAGAGGAGCTGGCAAAGGTGGCCTGAAAGCTCCTCTCCCAGTCCTCCTCCGACAAGTCTATCTGCACATCACGGCCCCAGTCTCTAGCATATTTGGGTAGATCTGTGAATTTATTCTCAATCAGTATTCTATAGCACCTTGAGAGGAAGTGTGATGGGCGAGAAGGCTCCAGGCAGAGGCTCTCAAAAGCTGTTAATGGTCTACTCAGGCTCGAGCGTATAGCGCTCCCCATGGCAAAATGTTTTAATTGGAGATATTTCCAGATCTCTGAAGGCGAAAGGTTCCACTTGGATTGCATTAAGGGGAAAGGGACCATCTCTCCACGTTCCACCAGCCCACCAACACGTGTCACCCCCGCCCTTTTCCAAGAATCGAATCCCCGGCCTGAGGCAGCCGGTGGGAAATCTGGGTTATTGAACAGTGGGGTCAAAGGGGAGTATGTAGAAGATATATGTGGTAGTACCCTAAGTCTGCCCCAGCGTGTAAGTGTAGGGCCAATAGTAGGATGGTCTATATGTGGCAGCCTTGATCGCCAGGGGTAGTATGCAATGGGGGCAGGCATCACTGTTCCCTCGATATGAACCCACTGTTTTATGTCATGTGGGCGCGACCATTCCATAATTCGGTGGAGGATAATGGCCTCATAGTACAGAGTAAAGTGCGGCAACTGAAGGCCCCCCTTATGTTTAGAACGAAAAAGGATGTCGTGCTGGAAACGAGGCCGTTTATCTCCCCAGACGAAGTCCCTCACCAAATTATGTAAATCTCTAAACCATGCTTTGGGAATGGATATCGGGAGCGTCTGGAGGAGATAAAGGACTCTCGGCAGAACATTCATTTTGATGACACTAAGCCTCCCCAACCAGGACAGCCTTCTGTTACCCCAGTCCCGGAACTCAGAGCGGAGTGAGGTCAGTAGTTTTTTGAAGTTTTCGTCAAAAAGGCGTGATAGGTCTTTATGGAGTGTGATCCCCAAGTATTTGAAGCTAGAGGGATGCCAGTGGAAGGGGAAGGATTGTTTAAGGTTATCAAGAGCTCGGGAGGGCTTTGACACGTTCACTGCCACTGACTTAGAGAGGTTAATCTTGAAGTTTGACATGGATCCAAATCTATCAAGCTCGTTCATCAGGTTGGGGACAGACACCACCGGGTTCGACAAGATAGCTAACAAGTCATCTGCGAACAGTGCGAGTTTGAATTCTCTACCCCCAGCCGTGAGTCCCGAGATGTTCGGATTTAATCTAATGGCTCCCGCCAAGGCCTCCATACAGAGGACAAAAATAGGTGGCGAGAGGGGACATCCTTGTCTAGTGCCATTCCTTATCGGAACCGGGTGGGACAGGTCTCCATTAATTCTAATCCTTGCAGAGGGGGAGTTATAAAGTGCTAAAATGCATCTCAAACTGATCGGTCCCAGCCCCAGGTGGCGTAGGACCCCCTCCATGAACATCCAATCTACTCTGTCGAAAGCCTTCTCGGCATCGGTAGAAAGCACCACCATCGGTTCATGTTTGCTCGAGGCCAAGTGCATCAAATCAATGATCTTGGTGGTGTTATCGCGCGCCTCCCTTCCGGGTATGAAACCCACCTGATCCGAATGCACAATGTTGGGGAGTAGCAGCTTCAATCTGTTTGCTATAAGTTTAGCAAACAGCTTGACGTCTGTGTTGAGGAGGGATATGGGTCGGTAACTAGCACATTGGGCCGGGTCTTTCCCCTCCTTTGGTATAACTGTAATGAATGCCTCTAGTGATTGAGGGGAGAAACCTCGGTCGTCAGAGATCTCATTGAATGCCAGTAGCATTTTGGGCAGGAGAGCGCTCTTAAAGAGCTTGTAATAAGAAACCGTATAGCCATCTGGGCCTGGGCTCTTCCCGGAAGGAGCTTCCTTAAGGGCTTGTTCCAGTTCCGGGAGGGAAAAGGGGGAGTCTAGCCAAGCACTCTCATCTGCTGATATTCTAGGGAGTCCCACGTCACCAAGGTAACCCTCCACCAGGTCTCGAGTTGTCAACAAGGATGTCGGGGTTCCTGGTGTCCGGAGATTATATAGTTTGGTGTAGTAAGCGTGGAAGGTTTCAGCGATGTCTTTCGTAAGGGTGCGGCGGGTCCCCGCCGCATCCTGTACCGACTGTATAAATAGCGTGGCCCTCTGCGCGCGGAGCGCCCTAGCCAGTAGCTTCCCTGGCCTGTTGCCCCATTGATAAAAGCGGTTTCTACAGAGCCTGTAGTCTCTCTTAATGTCTGCAAACAACAATTTGTTGAGAGCAGATCTCGTCTCGGTCAGGGCGGTCAGCACCGATGGGGAGGGGTTCGTTTTGTGTGATGTTTCTAAGTCCTTAAGCCGCTGGAGTAAAGTAGTCATTTCCCCGAGTCTCTCTTTTTTCAGCATGGAGCCTAGTTGTATGAGCTTCCCCCTTAGAACACACTTGTGGGCCTCCCACACCGTGACCCGGGAGACATCTGGTGTCTCATTATCTAGAAAATAATTCTCCAAAGTCTCAAGCAGCTGGGGTTGGAACCTCGTATCCATTAGAAGTTGTTCATTCAACCGCCAGGTACATTGCTTGGAGTGTGGATGGGATGTCCCCAGGGTCAGGCTGACAGGAGCGTGGTCCGACCAAGTGATTAGTCCAATAGCTGTTTCCCTAACTAAATGTAGGAATCTGTGAGGTAGGAGGAAGTAGTCTAATCTAGAGTAAATGTCGTGGGGTCTGGAATAGAACGTATAGTCCCTGTCCCCGGGGTGTTGGAGCCGCCAGGTGTCAATCAGCTGGTGGTCGTGGAGAGACCGCCGCACCCTATGGTGCGATGCTAGGGAGGGCCTTGCCGGCATCCCAGAGATGTCCACCCCTGGTTGGAGGGTCCAATTAAGATCGCCTCCAATAACTGGGATACCCGCTACCAAGGGGGCAACGCGATTGAGAGCCCTCGCCAAGAAACTGGGTTGTGATTGATTGGGAGCGTATAGGTTAATAAATGTATACAGCTGATCGAACAGTGTACATTTCACTAGGAGTATCCTGCCCTCCCCCAAGGATTCGGACGTTATATCTCGGAAAGGCAAACGTTTAGTTAGCAGAATAGCTACTCCCAGAGATTTACCTTTGCTGTTGTTATTGTAGAAGGAATGTGGGTAGTTACGGTCCTTGAGACCCGGGGCCACTCCCACCTTGAAGTGGGTTTCCTGTAAAAAAGCCACATCAGCTCTGAATGCATAAAGGTCCCTAAGCAACCTCGAGCGTTTCTCCGGGACATTGAGGCCCTTCACATTAAGGGAAACCAATTTTATATTTGTTAGTTTAGGGTCTACCGCCATCGTCTAGAAACATAGAGGGAATGCTTAGTTCGACCAGGAAGACACGGCAACTCGCACAGCAGAAAGACACACAGTAGGGGGAGGGGGGGAGGAGAGGGGAAAAAAGAAACAAAAACAAAGAAAACATAAAGAAGGTAGGTCGATAGACCTAACATACGCAAATATCAGCTGAAAAAATAAACTAAATAAATGACAATTCTACCGCCTCCTGGGAGCTCGGACGCGCTAATCGCGTCGGAGACCAAGAATACTCGGGCGGTGCAGGGGCGAACTGGGGGGTCAGTGCCAGTCCCGACCCCAACAGGGAATATAACATCACAGTCAGTAATATATCTGAACAGTTTGATCACACAACTAAGAAGAACAACCACTGAAAAGAAATGGAATTTAACCAGGAACAGGTATTTCCAACCCGTACAGGATTGGTGAACATTCGTCGAGTCGAGTACGATCTCGATGCCCCGACCACCTCCCGTCAGGGAGAGTGTGCCGCACGGCAAGGAGATCCCCCGAGTCAGCAATAATTCTTGTAAGCTAAGGAAGGACCACCTGAAATTTCTAAAGTGAGTGTTCCGAACCAGGCTGCGACTCTCATCTCTTCGTCGACTGCGTGGAGGAGCGCTGCTCCCTAGGGGGTCTCGGATTTCGGTGTACAAGGTGCCAGTCGTTGTTGGGGTGGGAGAGTTCAGGTGGGGCGCCGTCGGTCAGGGGCCCCTGCCATTCTGGAAGAGAGACCTGTGGTATTCCCAACGCTTGGCAGAAAAGGGGCAGGTCGGAGGGGTCTTTAAAGGTATATAGAGTCCCGTTGTGCGAGGTCTGAAGGCCAAAAGGGAAGCTCCATCTATATTTAATGCCCAGCTTCCGAAGTTCTGCAGTGAGCGGGTGCAAGGCTCTGCGCTTCTGAAGGGTCGACCACGACAGGTCCTGGAAGATCTGGAGTTTATGAGAGGCAGTCTCTATCACATCCATGCGGCGGGTTTTGCGGAGGATCTCCTCTTTTTCCGTGTAGTAATGGAGCCGACAGATAATGTCGCGGGGGCGATCAGACGGTGCGCCCCTGGGTCTCAAAGCTCGGTGGGCCCTGTCGAACTCGATTATGGAAGCGGAATCCCGGCCCAGAATTTCATTGAAGACCGTCGTGAGGAAGTCAGTGAGGCAGGCAGGTGCAATATCCTCCGATACCCCTCTGACCCTCAGGTTATTTCTCCTTCCGCGGTTATCCAAATCTTCTACACGGTCTTGGAGCTGTTGAAGGCAGGACGCCTGTTTGACAACGGTGGCCCGGAGGGCGTTATGTGCAGCTGCTGTGTCTGAGGAGAAGCCTTCCAACGTAGACAGGCGGGAGCCGATGTGTGTTATTTCTGCCTGAACCGCAGCAATCTCTGAGCGGACCGTCTCCCGGACTCTCCCCTCCAAGTGCTCAAAGTCCTGTTTAGTTGGGAGTGCCTGAAGCAGGTTCAGAATCTGGGCGAGACTTCCCGGGTCTGTCGTGGCGTGTGGGGCTGCCGCCTGTGATCCCACTTGGGAAGCCGAGTCTGAGACAGGCGAGAGACGTGGGGTCGAGGGTAGGGAGGCATCCACCGTAGGGGCGGAGCCCTGGGGGAGAAAAAATTGCCTCATGTCACTCGAGGTCGGAGTATCCATTGCACGCGTCGGGGTGATTGTATGTGACTTCCTTCCTCTCCCTTGCGATCCTTTCTTTCCTCTCACCATGGGGCACCTTGGGTACGTCAGTAGAACATCAGAAGTAACGTTGTGTGATTAGAGCATCATCCCGTCAGGGTCAGCACCAGCACGCCACCCCAGAATCTAGGTGGTTAGCCGGCCATCAGTATAGGAGTAAACTTGCAGAAAAGAAACAGACCGGCCGCAGGGCCATGGGTTGAGAGATAATTCTGGGTCTTCTATGGCAAAGTGATGGCAGCTGGGTGACACAGTGGGGACCGGGCGCAGAAATAGCAGGGATGACTGCAGGTATGTCCTCCACTTTTCATGTGGCTCATCACATGGACCTGAGGAGGCAGGGAGCATGCATGTGGGCTGTGAGCAATGAGCTGAATAGAGCAGGGGTGACAGGGGCCTGAAAATCCCTGTGTGCTGTCTCTGCTATAGATTACAGTGGTGGTGCCAGTCCCAAGATGGCCGCCGGCTGGTCTCTAAAACTGCACCAGCTCACTGCCTCTTGATCTAGCACCTAATTTCAGGGGTCAGGTCAGCAGGGGTACTGGGAGCTTGTGTCCTGTGTTATCCACCTCACAGGAGAGCTCTAGCTGCAGCTACTAAGGCCGGGCGTTCAGCGGCGACAACCGCAAGATGGCCGCCGCCGCCCGCCGCAGCCCTTACCTCGGGCGTCCTCGGCGGTCTTCAGTCCCCTGCTGGAGTCTCCGGGTGCCTAATAGCGCGTCTGGCGGTGGGGTGTGCCGTCAATACGGGGGAGAAGATCCTCAGAGCAGGGCTTATCTTCCCGGGTCCGGCAGGCTGGTTCCTCCGGCGGCTCGCACCCGAAATCTAGGTCCCGGCCTCAGCACTGGAGGTAGGCCGCAATCCGCAGGGGGCAGCACGGGGCCCCCCCGACTCCGCAGCACTCACCCCCCAGTACCAGGTTGGTCAGTAGGCCCAGGTAGGCACAATACAGCCAGTTGGCATTTGAAAGCGTGGGCCCAGGCACTTTAATGGGGAAATCAAAGCTGGAGCTCCACGGAATCACAGCTTTCCCTGATGCCGGCCAAGCCACGCCCCCCGTGGCTTGTCTTTTGCCCAGGCATGACAATGTGCTTTTTCATGTCATGGGCAGCAACTGTTTCCACTGGTGCCTGATGTACACAAACAACACCCTCATAAATGTCCTCATTGTCAGCATTCTTATTAGCGCCAGCTACACAAATATAATCCTCATCCTGGTGGACTTCCACAGTTGCATCCTCAATTTCTATGTCAGCATGTTGACTTGTGCTGTTCATCCCCACATTTTCAGAGGGTTCACAACTGGTGGAAGGAGCCTCTTTTTTGAGTACAGTATTGGAAAGGTAAGGCTCACACATGGCATCCGCAGACACATTTAGACGCTCCTCAGGGATTTGTTTCTGAGCACACAGTTGGTTCCTGTGCTTTTTTGAAACTTTGTACAAAAAGAATGGAGGTGTCTGTTGTACAAGAAGCATGTTTTTTTCAAGTAAATTTTAGATTTTTGGTTAGAAACCCCTAATAATAATATAGTACAATCATTGTTAACTAATGAGGATGTTACCACAGATAATGCTATGTCTAGAAAAAAAGAAGAAAAAGTATCTGTTTTCAGTGCACCCAAAAACCGAACATTTTTCTTCTTTTTTGACACTTCTACAGGAAGAAGGGCTTAAGGTATCATAAAAGGCAGAACCACAGTCATAAATAAGGCCTTTTCTTGCCACTTCATGTGATGAATGACATAGTGCCAATTTTATGTTTCTATGCAGATAACTTTGTTTTTGATGTTTTTTTCTTTCCCATTGTAAAATTATAATGCTTCTTTGATTTTACATGCCATTACTTAAGCTTTGTATGCCCTTAAGGCATCGGCCTTAGTAGATGACGTTGACAGACTTATATCATCATGACTGGTGGCAGCAGCTGCAGCACTAGTATGTGCTTCCTGCTCTTCTCTCAATTACCCGTTCTCTACATCTGACAACAAACACGACCGAAGTGGGGTAGAGCAAAAACCACAATTTGTACAAGAAATCTACCATCTACAGAGACACAATGGCCCTCATTCCGAGTTGATCGCTCGCAAGGCGATTTTAGCAGAGTTACACACGCTAAGCCGCCGCCTACTGGGAGTGAATCTTAGCTTCTTAAAATTGCGAACGATGTAATCGCAATATTGCGATTACAAACTACTTAGCAGTTTCAGAGTAGCTTCAGACTTACTCGGCATCTGCGATCAGTTCAGTGCTTGTCGTTCCTGGTTTGACGTCACAAACACACCCAGCGTTCGCACAGACACTCCCCCGTTTCTCCGGCCACTCCTGCATTTTTTCCGGAAACGGTAGCGTTTTTATCCACACGCCCATAAAACGCCGTGTTTCCGCCCAGTAACACCCATTTCCTGTCAATCACACTACGATCGCCGGAGCGAAGAAAAAGCCGTGAGTAAAAATACTATCTTCATTGTTAAATTACTTGGCGCAGTCGCAGTGCGAATATTGCGCATGCGTACTAAGCGGAATTTCACTGCGATGCGATGAAAATTACCGAGCG
This sequence comes from Pseudophryne corroboree, assembly GCF_028390025.1. NCBI lineage: Eukaryota > Metazoa > Chordata > Amphibia > Anura > Myobatrachidae > Pseudophryne > Pseudophryne corroboree. Next base: position 698,607,690 of record NC_086447.1, read on the forward strand.
AACGACTCGGAATGAGGGCCAATATGTGTATGATTATTTACACTGTGGTCTGACCAGAAGCGTTACAGAAAATGAATAGTATAGTACACTGTGGTATAGCACAAAAAATAAATATATATATATATATTTTTAAATTATATTTTTAGCTTTTTCCTTTTTTACTCTGGGGAAGAGCTCCTGGATGGATGGACACAGCAGCCCCTTGATGGACAGAGCACCACTGGATGGACACAGCAGCACCTTGTCAGACACAGCAGTCCCTTGATTGACAACCCGGAACTCCTTTATAATAATGAAAACAATAAAAATAATAATTTTATTTATATAGCACTCTTCTCCAATAGGACTCAAGGTGCTTAAGAGATACATAGTATAATATCCATGTACAGCAAAGCACCCCTGGGGATGGACCATTTACAGTTGGGGTACCACCTACAGTTTTACAATATGTGTATGATTAATTAGTATCACACTGTCTGACCAACAGTGCTATAACAATAATATTATATTACAATGGGGTTTAGCACCAAAATATGTTTTATTTGTTTCAAAATATAGTTTTAGCCTTTTTTTTTTACACTGGGGCAGAGCCCCTGAATGAAATGACACAGAAGCACCGTGTTGGACAAAGCAGACCCTTGATAGACCTACAGGGCACCCACAGATTGACAGAGCATCCCTGGTCGGACACAACAGCTCCCCGTCACACACAGCATCCTCTTGATGAAGAACACAGCACCCTTTTATGTACAACAAAGCATCCCTAGGGATGGACCACCTACAGTTGGGGTACTACCTACAGTTGCACAATAATCATAAAGCACTCTGGGGTATAGTACAAAAATTATATATAAATAATATATGTATATTATGTATATATATATATATATATATATATATATATATGTGTGTAAAGAAAAAGGGAGGGATTTTCAGCGCCAAGGTGTAGTACTCAAAATTGTCACGGTTTGAATGTGCAACTGTCTATATTTGACACTCCCCGTTCTTCAATAGATAGGGCTCTAGCCCTAAATATTAAAGGCATTGATGAGTCGCCTAGTATGAGGGTATGAAAAGTAAGGGAATAGGGTGCAGCGAGCGACCAATGGCATATTAACCTTACAATTAAACAGTCAAAAAAGTGTCTAAAATATAAAACACATTTATTTTATTTTGACAATAATAATAAAAGATTATATCTCTATCTATCTATCTATCTATCTATCTATCTATCTATCTATCTATCTATCTATCTATCTATCTATATCGGTGAAAAGGTGGTACTTAGCGCTACACCAAATGAGTGAAAATAAAGAGAGTCTTAGTCCAGAGACGTGGTAATGTCCAATTTCTCTGTCTCCAATCCACACTCCCTCTGACAGGGTGGCAGCCGTAATCCAGGTGACCGGTGTTCAGTCGGTCTGTTTTGATGGATCTAGAAGGAAGGTGAAAACAGCGCCTACTAGTGCGGTATATTAGGATCCTTCAAATGAAAACCTCCACCAGTTCAATAACACCCTTAGAAAAATGCAAGTATCATGAGTGGAATTAACCACTTCATTAAATCGCACGCTCTCCAAATGGGAATTCCCGAACTGGATAGATCTCTCCCTTCAGCTCCAGAACCTCATGGTACTTCTAATGCTCAATGATCACCAATGAAAAGAAAGAAGGTAGCCGAAATAGTGTAATAAAGTTTTAACACCAGTTTAATTGTTAAAAAACAAAGCAAATGCCCGTACATCAAAATAATGTAAAAATAGCTTATCTGATGTGTAGTAGATACAGTTCAGTCTCTGTTCCTCAACGCGTTTCGTCCTTATGGCATCTCAAGCCTGGACTTCATCAGGAGTATACTACCCCACTGCCTGCTCTCTCTACTTATAGCTACACTAATGAGATAATTAGGGGGAGTGTTTTCCCGCCTTTCAGTTCAGTTTGACATCACTTCTGGGTTCATTTTGACAGCACTTCCGGGTTCCTTTTGACATCACTTCCAGGTTCATTTTGACATCACTTCCTGGTTCATTTTGACATCACTTCCAGGAGTACAATAATAATAAACACACACTATGTCATTACGCCCACAGCATCTCCCGAGAATGCACTAATAGATATAAAGATCCTGCCACCCGTTACTAAATGATCCCGAGCGCATCAGTGATGCCGACATGCCCACTGCGCACTTCGGGAACTTAATGACAACAAACTGCTGCCCATTGCTAGGTGATCCCGGGGGCGCCAATGACATCATCACGTCTGCTGCGTCCCCGGGATCAAACCAACAACCATATCCAGCTCATTGCCATAGCACCTAAGCTCATGGTGCTCGATCCTCCAATGTGCTCTCGTGAGCATCACGGTGACAGCCGATCTGTAGCATATGGAGTGTTACCTTAGCAACATATACACATCATGGGTTACACGCCCCCAGTTCCCCGCACTCTGCATGGGGAAGGTATTTAATAACTATCATATAACTGGTCCGTTCTGCCTGCGCCGGTACAAGGGGGATAACGGTAACAGTGCCGTCTCCTTGCCCAGCTTGGGTGGGGATCATACCTCGGTGATCAAAAAACAACTAAACAAAAGTATATGTCCCTTTTTTTGAGGGATTAGACAGTAATCAATAACCATGGTATTGCTTCAGATCCCACATATACAAAGTGGAAATTTGAAAGTAGCATTAAAATTCACACTCCAATGCAATATTAAAATACAATTATTAAAACCTATAATAGCAGCAATCTGAACCTCAGAAAATAGTTAATAAATATTACAGACAAAAACTCATAAAAAATATACAATATTAAAAAGCCAACACTAAATAGAATAGCAGCAGCATAGGTTTCACATATAATAAGACATATATATAGTAGCAGCAATCTGAGCCTCATGGAATAGTTAATAAATGTTACAGACAAAAACTCATAAAAAAATATACAGTATTATGCTCAAGAACAATACAATAGCAGCAACATGGATTTCACATATTGGGTAAAAGAAAATATTGAGCTCATAGAAATGGTTCAATCTCATAATTGTCATTCAGACCATGCGGAGTAAGAGTATTCAATTAAAAAATCCAATACATTTCCCGTCTGAACTGTATCTACTACACATCAGATAAGCTATTTTTACATTATTTTGATGTACGGGCATTTGCCTTGTTTTTTAACAATTAAACTGGTGTTAAAACTTTATTACACTATTTTGGCTACCTTCTTTCTTTTCATTGGTGATCATTGAGCATTAGAAGTACCATGAGGTTCTGGAGCTGAAGGGAGAGATCTATCCAGTTTGGGAATTCCCATGTGGAGAGCGTGCGATTTAATGAAGTGGTTAATTCCATTCATGATGGTACTTGCGTTTTTCTAAGGGTGTTATTGAACTGGTGGAGGTTTTCATTTGAAAGATCCTAATATACCGCACTAGTAGGCGCTGTTTTCACCTTCCTTCTAGATATATATATATATATGATCCACAAAGTAGGCACTCTCCAGGCTTTGGCAAGCTTATAAGGGTATTTTTAATTCAGTACTCACAACATAGAAGTGCAAGATATAATCACTTGCAAGGCAATAAAGTAGCAGCGACGTTTCGGTCCATCCGGACCATTCTCAAGCTTTACATAGCATTATGCCCATCCAAAATCCACGACAGCAGAGTCAATCACAGCGGAAGTGTCATACCCCTTTACTGGCTGCCCTTTATGAGCCCAGAATGCCGCCAAAAACACACTCAGCCCCGGCGTGCGTTCCAATAACCAAGTGGAACTGGAATGCCTATATATGTCTATTAATGCCTGCCATATCGCCTTGGCCCATTGGTGGCGCTGTTATTACTTTTCTCCAATGCTTGGGTAATTTGTGTTATATGCACCTGATGGTGTTGCACTTTGTGGTGTTGATATCTGCATATGGGATGGATGGTCGCGCGATGATGGTAATGCCTATACACAGGTTCCGTATCAGCGTGCGCATCACGCCGGGTGCTGGAACGCATAGACCATGTGACCGGAACCGGAACTATACCCGGATGCGTTCCACTTGGTTATTGGAACGCACGCCGGGGCTGAGTGTGTTTTTGGCGGCATTCTGGGCTCATAAAGGGCAGCCAGTAAAGGGGTATGACACTTCCGCTGTGATTGACTCTGCTGTCATGGATTTTGGATGGGCATACTGCTATGTAAAGCTTGAGAATGGTCCGGATGGACCGAAACGTCGCTGCTACTTTATTGCCTTGCAAGTGATTATATCTTGCACTTCTATGTTGTGAGTACTGAATTAAAAATACCCTTATAAGCTTGCCAAAGCCTGGAGAGTGCCTACTTTGTGGATCATATCTATCGGAATTTCTCTCTGGAAAAGTGGCTTTTCTGTGTAGTGCACCCCGCTGATGCTATACCTATGATGAGAGTGCTGGACTTTCTCCATTATATATATATATATATATATATATATAAATATATAAGAGAACTGAGACCAGTGCAACAAAACAAGTATTGCTAAAATTCAAAGTATAAAAAATGGAATATATGAATAAGGCTCCTCTGCTATAACTAATTAATTCTAGAGATGCTAGGATATGAAATTGCTGAGACCAATGGAAACTAATAGACAGGTAAGTATTACTCTTTTTACTCTTGTTTTAAAAATGTGATACAGAGGGTATTTGGAGAATGGATACCTGCGGTTATCCAAAATAGGGTGCGAGGTATGCAAGGTTTTTTTTACATTGCTAAACCTCACACCCGATTGAATTCCTGTGTTACTGGTATAAAATGTCTTATCCAAATACTCCTTTAATCAAGCCATATTCAGGGATAAGGAATTAACCCCATGACAGTTTTACAATAGAACTGTAACCACAGGGAAATAAATCATACTCTCTGTATTTGGGGCACTCAACCGACATATTAAAGGTTGAGTATCCCATATCCAGGTATTCTGAAATATGGAATATTCTGAAATACAGAATTTAAATTTTTTAACTGCGTCCCCCTTCAGGCTGTTTGTATGAGGTGTATATGAAACATAAATTCATTCTGTGCTTATACGTGGGTCCCATTGCCATGATATATCAATATTGTATGCAATTATTCCAAAATATGGAAAAAAGCAATATCTAAAATACTTCTGGTCCCAAGCATTTTGGATATGGGATACTGACCCTGTAAAATGTATTAAAACAGTGGTATTAGTCTAAAAGGATTATTTACTTTGCATTATTATAATATACATACTATATACTGTTGTTCTTAAGTTGTTATTAACTAGATAATTTAGATTTTTTTTTTTTACAGGATGTGGTCGGGATGGTGACAGTCGGGAAGCTGGCACGGGAATTCCAATAACAATTGGAATACTGATGCCGGAATCCTGACCGTACGCATCCCAACTGTAAGTATGCTGTGGTCTCCTAGATTTAAGCCATGGGGTAGGGATTAGGCTGCAGGGGTAAGGTTAACCTACGTAGAAAGGGAGGGTTAGGGTTAGGGTTAGGCTGCAGGGAGGGGAGGCTAGGGTTAGGTAACCCTGGGGAGGGCTAGGCTTTGGGGATGGGACAGTTAGGTTTAGGCTGTGGGGAGAGGGGTTGTGTTTAGGCAACACCAGGGAGGGTTAGGGAGAGGTTGCGTGGGAGGGGAAGATTAAAGTTAGGCAATGGGAATGGAGGGTTAGGGGAGTAAGGGGGCTGGGTAAACATACTTGCCCTACTTCTTTCAGGATTCTGTGCATGCTAGTGTTGGTCATATGTTTGCCGGCATCCCATCCACCGGCATTTGGTATGTTTTCCTTTCTTATACTGTAGTATAGATGTTTTTTGTATGCAATATGTGTCTTTACATTGTGGCCATTCTTATATGGTCCTTTTAGACTAATACCAATAAGTTTTATGTTTTTAAAATGTAGGTTGATTGGCCTAAAATTGAAAGTTCTTTTTTCCACAGTGGTTTCATTGGGTTCACTACGGGTGGCCGGCGGTCGGGCTCCCGGCGACCAGCATCCCGGCGCCGGGAGCCCGACCGCCGGCTTACCGACAGCTTGGCGAGCGCAAATGAGCCCCTTGCGGGCTCGCTGCGCTCGCCACGCTACGGGCACGGTGGCGCGCTACGCGCGCCACACTATTTTATTCTCCCTCTATGGGGGTCGTGGACCCCCACGAGGGAAAATAAGTGTCGGTAAGCCGGCGGTCGGGCTCCCGGCGCCGGTATACTGAGCGCCGGGAGCCCGACCGCCGGCAAACAGAAGACCACCCGTTTCATTAACATCTAAATAAGATATGAAATGCCTCCATATGACTTCAATTATCAAATAACAAAAATTCACTACAGTAATTTAAATGTAGAAAGCCAACACCCCCCACCCCCTTACACACATGTATTGATCTCACATTCTTTCATACTGCCTTTTTGGGAAGTGCAAATTCTGCAAACTTTGAAATTATCCATGTCAGCAGGGATTGGTTTAACAGTGTGGTTAATGGTGCTGCAAGCACTTCTCTCATTACTATTAATACTTGGATGTATGCCATCTGGATCCATTCATAAGTAACACCAATTCTGCAGTAAATAGATTTGTGTGTATGATTTGGAAATGTATAGCATCCTTTTTGAATTTATAACAATAAATATAGAACAAAAACAATTATTTGGGTAGTTTGCAAATTATCTACAATATTTTATATTTTCTTTCAAAATGTGCTCTTTACTTTTTTGCTTACAGCCAATGCATTGTGCATCACATGAGAACTCAATCAAACGTTACTCTGTGGAATTAAAAATAAAATCATTTTTTTTGAAACTTTTCTTTAGGTGTCTCTAGTTCACTGCTTTCATTTTGTAGAATAAGTGTTTACATGCTTCATACATTAGTTCATACAATAGTAAACATAAAAAAACCTAAAATCCCCAAAAGGTGTTTGATATATATTTGAATAACATTTTAATACAGTATTAATTTAACTGCATACCATTAATATTTAGTGCACTTCTGAAAATTATTGTATGTTTATCTGGAATAAACTTACTTGTTATTACTTGATACTTGATCACTTGTGAAAATGTTCCAGTTTGTTACTATTTTGTAATTTTTGTCATCTCTTTTACAAGGTGTTATTAATATAATATTATTTCAATTGTATTATTATTTAAAAGAAGAGTTTAACTTGGTATTTTACATCTATTTTTTTAGTCATGTCCAGAAGATTTTTTTTAAAAAAAGCCTGCTCTGTAATGCAAAATTTTCCTATTTTTAAGTTTCTGCTCTCCATGCAATTCATTTTTTTATTCAAAAACAGTATCCCTTTGGCATATTCTATTATAAATGTGGTGTAATGGATATTGCTATTAGCTATGTATCATTCTTTGTAAACAAAAATACTGTAAGATGTTGTGTTTATTTGCTGTTCAGAAAACTATATTATTTAGCATATTTAAAAATTCACCCAGTTGTGGATGAAATTTTAGTTGTGTTTACTTTTAGATTTTCAACAAGTAAATCTAAATAATGTTAAATAATTTAGTACATATTCTGTATTGGTGAAGAACAGCAACGCTTTTTCCACAGTCAGACAATTTATCTCTTTACCTTTAAAGCTTCCTTGATCCTTAGAGAAAAATAGTGTGATCTTAAAATATTAAAAGTTTTTATTAGTTTACATTTTCTAATATTAACTTTGTCATGTCATTAATAAAATTAATGCTTGTATTTAGCATTTTATATATGATGCTTTTTTATATTCATCCATATTTTCTTAATTTGTGAAAGTAAAAAAGTTTTAAATAAAATGCTTTTAAAATGTTAGGTTAATACAAAAAAGAATGATAGTGTATAATGTATTCAGATTGTTTGTTAAATTAAATTTATCTTCTGTTTATTTTTTTATTTTGTGTGTGACACAGGCTGCGATTATTTGCACCCGTGATTGTACATTATAAAGTGAATGGATCATGCATCTGAATATATGCCTTCTGTATGTGCATGTCTGGGTTGTCTGTGTTGTTGTTGATGTAGTTGCAACACATTAAACTAGTATGACCCCCATCTTATGAAAATGCGTTCATGTTTGCAGTTGAACAGGATATTTTCTTTTTTTCTTTTCATCATCAATGGTTGTGAATAAGATCTTTATTTCATTACATTGTCAACTTACTAATTGTATGGACCGGGTCTGAGAATGACTTAAGGATACTGATTGACACTCATAATACTACAGGGATCCCTGTGAAATTGACATATCACATTAACAAACATAATTTTTTGGGGATGTCTGTATCACTTTTAATGGATATAGTTTAGTTACAACATTTTACAGTAAATCCATTGACAGGGACAACTATTTACTTTCTAGCAGTGCACACCCTAAATCCATTAAAAATGGGCTCTCATGTTCTCAATTTCTGAGAACTGGTCATATTAATAGCGATACACATGTAGCATCCCTGCAGATAGATGAATTGATCGCTAAATTTTCATCTAGATGATACGATAAACAGTTGTTGCTTTTAAAAGAGAAAGTGTTACGTATCCCCAGGGCTAGTTTGTTGCAACAGTCTTAGAAAAAGAAAAAATTTAACATTGAGGAAGGTAGATGGGCAAGCATTAGTGTGATTCTGCAATAAAGCCAATGTTATTCCATTTTTTTATATTCAATAGATTATAAACTTACTTTAGCATTAATATATGATATGCTTAAATATGCTGGGGAGAAGGAAAATTACAGAAGGATGAAATGTTCAGTTGGCAAAAAGAGGAACTTGTGGGTAAGCCATGTCTGAGAGATAGAGCAAAAAAGAGGAACTTGTGGGTAAGCCATGTCTGAGAGCAAAAAAAAGGAACAAGACCGTTACCAGGAAGAGGACACAACCCTGAGGTTAAACTGTAAACTCCACTTAGCCTTTTAGAACAAGTATAAATATGTGTATGTAAGAAACAATAAAGCAGAACTCTTATTGACTACACCAGGCAGTGTGTGATCATTTGATTTCTCCAGCTAGATGCACGGCACTTAAAATTCTGTCCACAGGTGGTTCTGAATACAAAAGACAGGCTGTTGTTGAAGTCCTCTCAGAGAAGGCTGAGGCTAAAGGAGGACTACCTCCAACATTTTCATGGTGCCGAAACCCAGGAAGCCAAGAAGTTGAATAGAGGAGCAATAAGTCACCTGACTCTAGATGTTGGAACTGTTCAAACCGCGGTAAGTAACAAATTGATTGCTTTACATGTTTTAACGTCTGTGTCAGAAGTGTCAGTTTTCTCTGTTCAACTCAAGCGCTTCCTAGTAAAAGCCTTGCCTCTTTTGTATCAGCACAAGCAATGTAAATATATGTCTGAAATTGAAGACTGTATTGATTTTGAAAGGATATATGGTTGTGGGTGTTGTACTGTTAGTTTAAAGTGGTTTGTGCAAGGTCCTCATGGGTCAGTAAATATTACATTTGTTGCACACACTGAAAAAGATATATCAGGTTTTAAAATGTGTAGGGGACATCAAGAAGGGTTTTTTGGTAAAACTGTGGTTTATATGAAAGGTATATTAACAACAGTATGTCATGGTTTTGTTAATCTAAGGGAAGGCAAGGACTTGTGCAAGATACTGAAAGAACCAGAACCTGAAAGATTCTTTTGTCCCTATTCTGTCAGACCCACCAGATTGAGATATACCTTGATAATGGAAGATTGTGAGTCCACCCATAAGGAAACTGAATGATTACAGGTGTATGTAATCAGTAGGACAGAGGTACATCTGTAGTGCTCAGGAAACCCATCTATCCAATAATAAACACAGAGTACTTGAATTAAGTAACTCATATCGGAAGGACAGTGTTAATAAGTTGGCAGAAGGCAGGATTGGAACCTCTAATAGCAAGGGTGAATTGACCCCTGTGGAAATAGTTAAACAGGAAAAGTTATTTAAAAGGGGAGGATTTCCTCCAGATGGGGAATTCAATACTGACAAGTGGAGAAAATTCAGAATCTGGAATAGGGAATGGATAGAAAAATGCAAGAAAGGGGATCAGATTTATATTTGGCTAACAGCAAGTGAGAAATGGGAGCAGGAGGAGGAAAGGAAGAAGAAAGAGAGGGAAGATGACCCGCATATGACGGTCTGTTTAGCAACTACAGGAATGAACCAGGGCCATAATTTGCCAGTTATTCCCAATCCGCCCTCTCCTCCACCTGTAATACCAGTCCCAGTACCTACACTAGTCACAGATCCACCCCCTTACCATGCAAATCTGGGAACCCCAGGGCAACCTCCTATAGTATGGAACCAATACCCTGATATAACTAAATGTCCCCAATGTGCATCTTTGTTGGAACCAGAGAGGATGACCTTTCCCAACTGTACACTCCAGATAGGAACAGGCCACAGAACTCCATTAATTATAAATAGACTGAAACCATACAACCTAACCGGTCAAGGGGAAATGCATTCAGGATCCCCATTATCTCATAAAGACAAAAGAAAACTGAGAAAGGGGAGACTGGGAACAAGAAATGTATTTTACACTGAAGCAGAAAATGGAACTCTACAGATGCATGAAATTGAAGAAGAAGATGAATCAGAAAACTTAGATGTTCCTGCTTGTTACCCAGTACGTACCTATGCCTATGTCAATCCAAGAGGAGGACAGCCTATATTAGCGGATGAGGATTGATATGTTCAAGGAGGAAAGAATAATTTTAGACCACAGTTTCTTACAAGAGAACAGCATACCCCTTTTTCAGTAATGGAAGTTACAGCCATAATAAAAGATAGCCCAGCCCAGATCCCTACAAACAGCCAGGAAGGTTTGGGTTATATATGGAGACTATATGTAATTTACATTCCGCAGCATGGGTAGATGTGGAACAAATATGTAAAAATAAATTAGCAGAGGGTGATCTAAGACAGATTAAGGATATGGCAGCTCATCAAGCCACTGATTATCATGAAGATGTACTAGAAGCACAAAGGAAAACTATAGCCAGTGGACCACAATTTGTGGCATGACTAAGGAGATGGTGTTATTTAAGAAATCAAAGGTATCCAGAAGCCATTGGACCACAAGGAGAACAACAGTTTTGAAGTTACCTCTGTAAAATTAAGGATATGGTCCGAAATGAAGGTTTGGACCCAGAAGCAGAAGCAGGAGAAAGGATGGTAAGATACCGAGTATTGGAAGGTTTAAGACCAAGTCTAAAACAGAAATTAATTACTAGTACTCCTGCATATAGGTCTACACCTATGGATCAAATTCTGGATACGGTAGAGGCCTTAGAAGATCTGGAAAAGGAAGAAAAGGAGAAAAAGGCAGCCAAACCCAAAACTGTCTACCTGGTCACAGGAGAAGGCTAAAAGAAAAAATTAGAAGGGGAAGGAAAAGCCATGATCAAGCCCGAATCGGGAAAATGCTTCTGGTGCAAGAAACCAGGACACTTCAAAAGAGACTGTCACACATATATAAGAGTTGGATAGAGAAAAGGGGCAATCAAGCCCCCAAGGATAAGTCAGACTGAAGTCCTGGCACCCCAGTACCAGTGATACTCCCGATGAACCCCCCCGACAGAATGGAAGATGGGTTTATTAAAGTCAAACTGCCAATGGAAGAAAATGTTTCCTGCCTGTTTGATACTGGGGCAAGCCAATCAGTTATAAGGCAGGAATAAGTACCAGCACACCTCATTACAGGAAAACCAGTGACAGCAAAGGGATTAAGTTTTTGTACTATGATAGGTATTGACAATCTCTCACTGCTGCAACTTTGACATCCAGCCATTACATGCTTTTTGTACTATGATAGGTATTGACAATCTCTCACTGCTACAACTTTGACATCCAGCCATTACATGCTTTTTGTACTATGATAGGTATTGACAATCTCTCACTGCTGCAACTTTGACATCCAGCCATTACATGCTTTTTGTACTATGATAGGTATTGACAATCTCTCACTGCTGCAACTTTGACATCCAGCCATTACATGCTTTTTGTACTATGATAGGTATTGACAATCTCTCACTGCTGCAACTTTGACATCCAGCCATTACATGCTTTTTGTACTATGATAGGTATTGACAATTTTATCTTTTACTAGTTATTTCTAGGCCAGACTATAGTCTGTTCTCACTGTGTATTAGTGGGGGTATAGTGATTTGTTCACACCTTGTGGCAACCTTTTGCTGTGGGTGGAGTTTTCAGAGGGTGGGGGCTGCTATCAATTAACCCTGCATCCATGTCTGTATGGTTATTTAACTAGTATTGGTCAAGGCTGCAAGCATTTTAGGCTGCCAGCATTTTAGTTGCTAAGTATATTAGTGCAAAGTAGGATGATATAATCTATGGAGATATACGGAGATAAACAGGAGAAAAACAGAGGGACAACAGACTACCTCCCCCAACCTCCACAAAAGAACTACAACCAACAGACTACAGTGAGTTACCCATACCACTACCAGTAATGCCTGCAGCCTGCACAGCCTGGATACTGAACAACCTGTCTGATTAAGTAGCAGCCCTACTGCTTTCACACATTGCTCACACTCTCATTTACACAATCTACAACCACTGTGTATCCATCTAGCCTTTCCGTTCCTAACATTATTTCTTAAAATACTGTTTGCACTGTCTTTTGCTTACATTACACCCCACATACTCCTTGTTCATTCTATATTACACCTACACCATTCTATTCCCCTTAACACTACTGTACCAAATTATGGCTCCTCGATCCTGTCACATACCAATCCTCACTGCCAGGTCTCACCCCCCAAATTCAAAATCACCCACAAACACTCAGAACCCAGCCAACCTTATCCCTATCTCCCCTGTCCCCTCCCTTCCTTTCTCCTGTGCACTCTGGAATGCTAGATCAATCTGCAACAAGCTGCCAACTATCCATGACCTCTTCATCTCCCACTCTTTTCACCTTCTCGCCATCACTGAAACCTGGCTCTCCTCCTCTGACACCACCTCCCCTGCTGCCCTCTCCTACGGAGGCCTCTCCTTCACCCACACGGTCAGACCTGATGGTCGCCAGGGTGGAGGCGTGGGCATCCTTCTCTCCCCTAACTGCACCTTTCGTGTCATCCCACCTGAGCCCTCCCTCACCTTCTCCACCTTTGAGGTCCACACTATCCGCCTCTTCTACCCCATTCACCTCCTTGTGGCAGTGATCTACCGCCCCCCTGGCCACTGTTCACCTTTCCTTGACAACTTTGCTGCCTGGCTTCCCCACTTTCTCTCCTCTGACCTCCCCTCTGTCATCCTCGGAGACTTTAACATCCCTATTGACATCACTAATGCCGCTTCCACTAATCTTCTCGCCCTTTCCACCTCCTTTGGACTTTCTTAATGGACCTCCACCGCTACTCACAATCTCGGCCACTCCCTCGACCTTGTCTTCACCCACCGATGTGATCTCTCTGACTTCTCAAACTCTCCCTTCCCTCTCTCTGACCACCATCTGCTTTCTTTCACCCTCTCATCCTCCCTCCTCCTCTCCACGCCCAGACCCACCACCACCAGACGCAATCTTGGGTCTCTCAATCCCACTTTCATGTCCTCCCTCGAGACTTTCCTCTCTCCTCTTTCCACTATGACTTGTCCCAACCAGGCAGCCACCTTCTATAACTCTTCCCTAACCGCTGCTCTCGACTCTGTGGCCCCCCTCTCCTCTGTCCCCCTCCGCCGCTCCAAACCCCAACCCTGGCACACCAAACTAACACGTTTCTTACAAAAATGCTCACGCTCCGCTGAACGCTCCTGGAGGAAATCTCACTCTCTACCGGACTTCCTCCATTTCAAGTTTATTCTCTCCTCCTACAGCTCTGCTCTTTCCCTCGCCAAGCAATCCTTTTTCCAAGCACTCATCTCTTCTCAGTCCTCCTGTCCACGCCGTCTCTTTGAAACTTTCAACACTCTCCTTCGCCCCCTCCTCCTCCCCTCCCATCCTCCCTCACTGCCACTGACTTTGCCTCCTTCTTCATCTCCAAAATTGAGGATATCCGACACGACATCTCCCGCCGTCACCCCTCTGCTACCCCCCTGCCCCCTCTATCCCTCCCCTCCATCTATCCCACCCTGTCCTCCTTCCATCCGACTTCAGAAAAGGAAGTCCACTCCCTCATCTTATCCTCCCCCCCCACCACCTGCCCCCTGGACCCCCTCCCCTCCCGTCTTCTCCGCTCCCTCTCCCCCACTGCCTGCTCCCACCTTGCTCACCTCTTTAACCTGTCCCTCTCCACCGGCATCTTCCCCTCACCATTCAAACATGCTCTGGTCTCACCTATTCTCAAAAAACCCAACCTCGACCCCTCATCACCCACTAACTACCGCCCCATCTCTCTTCTCCCTTTCGCCTCCAAATTACTTGAACGACTAGTCTACAGCCGTCTCACAAGCTACCTCTCTGACAACTCCATCCTCGATCCACTACAATCTGGCTTTCGCCCACTCCACTCAACTGAGACTGCCCTGGTGAAAGTCACCAATGACCTGCTTTCGGCCAAATCCAGGGGCCACTTCTCTCTGCTCATCCTTCTGGACCTCTCTGCTGCCTTTGACACCGTAGATCATCCTCTCCTCCTCGGCACACTCCAAAACGCTAGCCTCTCTAGCACTGTCCTTGACTGGTTTTCTTCTTACCTCACTAACCGCTCCTTCTCTGTGTCTGCCTCAAGCACCACCTCACACCCTTCCATCCTTCCTGTTGGTGTCCCTCAGGGTTCTGTCCTTGGACCACTTCTGTTCTCCCTGTATACCTCTTCCCTGGGTGCGCTCATTAACTCATTTGGCCTTCAATACCACCTCTATGCTGATGACACACAACTCTACCTCTCATCTCCTGATCTGTCCCCCTCTGTCCTCTCTCAGGTTTCCAGCTGCCTATCTGCAATCTCCTCCTGTATGTCTGAACGCTCTCTAAAGCTCAACATGGACAAAACGGAACTCATCATCTTCCCCCCATCCAGAGCAACACCCCCAACCAATATCTCCATCATTGTTGACAACACCACCATCTCCCCCGTTCCCCAACTCCGCTGCCTGGGCGTCACTCTTGACTCCTCCCTCTCCTTTGCACCCCACATCCAAGCTCTGGCACAATCCTGTCGATTCCAGCTACGCAACATTGCTCGTATCAGGCCATATCTCTCCCAGAGTGCAACTAAACTCATCATCCACTCACTGGTCATCTCACGACTTGATTACTGCAATGTCCTCCTCACTGGCCTCGCTTGCTCCCATCTTGCTCCCCTCCAATCTGTCCTGAACTCCGCAGCTAGGCTTATCTTCCTCTCCCGCCGCACCACATCTGCCACTCCCCTTCAACAAAATCTACACTGGCTCCCATTCCCCTACAGAATCCTCTTCAAACTCCTCACCCTCACATACAAGGCCATCTCTAATTCCACTGCTCCCTACATCTCCAACCTCCTTTCCCTTCATACTCCCTCCCGCCCCCTACGGTCGACTAATGACCGTTACCTCTCCACCGCCCTGGTCACTGCTTCCCATGCACGAGTTCAGGATTTTGCACGTGCTGCACCCCTTCAGTGGAACGCACTCCCCCGCTCCATTAGACTCTCCCCAACCTTGCAAAGCTTCAAACGGGCTCTAAAAACCCACCTATTCATCAAAGCGTACCCTTCTAATGCATAACCCAGAGCTGAAGCCGCGCCTCCACCCCCTGCCTCATGCCGTGAACAGCTCATCTTTGCTTGCATACTGCCATCAGGCTACCTCCCGCTTGCCTGCACCTCTTGTCATCTGTCTGTCACCCCTCCCCAATAGATTGTTAGCTCTTCAGAGCAGGGCCCTCTTTCCTCTTGTTATCTAAGCCCTAGTCTCAACACATTTCACTCACAGCTCTCCCCTACTCAACGACCATTTTTATCCTGCTAGTAAAGGCTCATCTTCATCTATGACCACCAGCCTCTAGTAGTACGATGATCACTCCCTCAATACTTACATCTTAGCTGTACTATGTCTTGAAAATGTGTGGTGCTCTGTTACCTGTACTCTATTTCTGTTATTTATTTACTGTAATGCAATGTTTTGTCCCCTGTACTGTCCTTTGTACGGCGCTGCGAAACACATGTGGCGCCATATAAATAAAATGTAATAATAATAATAATAATAATAATAATAAGTGGAGAAAAGATCCAGCTGAGGAAAACTAGGATCCTCGATGTACAAGTACAAGGACATCCACATGAAATCCCAGTAGAGGTCCTTGTATCTCCCACCTGCCCAGTCAACTTGATGGGAGCAGATTTGCTGCAGAAACTACAAGCAAGTATTCTGTACATAGGGAACAAGGTGATATTCAAGACAGCACTATCACCCACAGACTATGATCAAGTGCAAGCCACTGTACAGATATTTCTAGCAACCACCACAGAAGAGGATGAAGAAGAAACCCCAGAACAAATTAAAACCTGGCGAGGATGGGGAGTTCCAGACAAGGTATGGGCAAAAAGAAAAAGAGATGTGGGAACCATGAAGGTCCAACCTGTGAAGCTATCAATCAAACCAGGAACTGTACCAGTAACTAAAAAACAGTACCCCTTAAACAAGGAACAGACAGCAGCCATAGGGGTACAGATTAAAGATATTCTGGAATTAGGTATCATAAAGAAGTGCAAGTCTCCCTATAACACACCTCTGTTCCCTGTGAAAAAGAAGGTCACTCCGGAAGATAAAGGTATAGCAAACTACAGGATGGTACATGATTTAAGAGAGATTAACAAGAGACTGATCATTCCTTCCCCAATGGTACCTAATACACACACTTTATTGAACACAATAAGTCCAGAAGCCCAATGGTTCTTGGTACTGGACTTAGCAAACACATTTTTCTCAGTTCCCATTACAGAAGACTCACAGCTGTTATTGGCCTTTTCACATGATGGACAACAAAACTGCTGGACAAGACTACCTCAAGGAGGGGCAACCAGCCCATCTGAATTTACTGAAGCCATGGCAACAGTTTTGAAGAAATGGGGACCCAGGTATCCAGACACTCAACTACTGCAATATGTAGATGACCTGCTGCTAGCAACCTCCACTAAACAGCAGTGTGAAGAAGAAACAATATAATTGCTGAAGTTTCTCACAGATGAAGACTGTAGAGTTACACAAGCCAAGTTACAGTTTGCACAAAAGAAGGTAATATTCCTAGGTCACTGCATCTCCCAGGGAATGTGCCATCTTAAAACAGAAAGAATAAAAGTCATACTGGACGCCCCAAATCCACAGACTTTAACACAGAAAAGGGCTTTCCTGGGGCTAGTGTCTTATGTCAGGGACTGGATACCAGGAGCCTCAGCCCTTATGCAATCACTATATAATGCCATCAAGAAGACTGCTACAGATTCTCAAGAAGAACAAGAAGCACAGTGGGTGGCTGTTAAACAGATCAAGGAAGCCATATGTTCAGCTCCAGCCCTGGGACTCCCAGACTACACAAAGACCTTTACCTTGTTCTGCCATGAACACAGAGGACATGCTGCAGGAATCCTGAAACAGGAGCATGGACACAAGCAGCATCCTGTGGCTTACTACTCAGCAGCACTGGATGGAGTGATGCAAGGATCACCAACCTGCGTAAGGTCAGTAGCAGCTGCAGCCATCCTAAAGGACAAATGTGCAGATGTTGTGTTAGATCATCCACTTACCATACAAGTTCCACATGCAGTCACAGAAATACTGCAACAGGCATCTACAAGACATCTTAGCACAGCAAGGCTGACAAAATATGAAGTAGCCCTTCTATCAGCAAGCAACCTTACTATTAAGAGATGTACCACTCTCAACCCTGCAACTTTACTACCTCTTAAAGATGAACCTGATGGTTCAAAAGGAGGGAAATATGAAGTACAGCCACAGGAAAGAACAGAACCATACCCGGAACAAGAACATGACTGTATAGCCCTCATGGAGGAAGAAATACAGCCATATTGGAAGATTGATGACAAACCAATACATAATCCAAAATTTTTATTTTTCACTGATGGTTCTAGTTATTATGTTTAAGGATACAGGGTGGCGGGGTATGCAATTGTTTCCCCCCATGAAGTTATAGAAGCTGAATCTCTGACACCTGGGACGTCTGCACAGCAAGCAGAATTAATGGCAGTTATCAGAGCTTTGGAACTAGCAGAAGATGAAACTGTCAATATATACACAGATTCACGCTATGCTTGGGGAGTGGCGCATGATTATGCATCCATCCGGAAGAACAGAAACTTCCTTACAGCAGCAGGTAAGCCTATCAAGAATGGGTATCTAATACAAAGACTAACAAGAGCATTGAAACTGCCCAAACAAATGGCAGTCATAAAGACCAAGGCACACACCAAGGAAACAGAAGAAAGTAGAGGAAATGCATATGCAGAAGCAAGAAAGGCAGCCCTAAAGAACAAACATGAACCAGCCATTTATATTCAGGAAGAAGCAGAAGAAGTGAACAAAAAGACTCTCATCAAGCTACAAGAACAAGCAAAAGCAACAAGACATGGGAACAGATGGAAGCCAAAGCAACCTGTTTAGGTTTATGGAAGAAAGAAGATAAATGGTGCCTGCCTAGAGCACTATACCCACCTATGCTACATGTATCCCATGGATCAGATCACAAGGGAAAAGAGCAAATGACAAGGCTGGTACAGGACCATTGGGTAGCACCAGAATTTTATGTGGCAGCAAAAAACTTTACAGACCAATGCTGGATATGTGCAGAGAACAATCCAGGAAGAAGAACAAGGACAAGCCTTGGACAGACACCACAAGCTTATTTCCCTTTTCAGAGACTTCAAATTGATTATATACACATGCCAAAGCATGGAACATATGAATATGCCCTAACATGTACTGACATTTTTAGCAGATGGCCTGAGGCGTGGCCAGTGGCCAAAGCAAATGCCATCTCTACTGCAAAGAAAATAATAGCAGAAATAGTATGCAGATTTGGGGTTCCAGAAGTAATAGAGTCAGATAGGGGCTCACACTTTACAGGAGAAGTTATGAGGCACATTATGGAAGATGTAGGGGTACAACAAGCCTTTCACACTCCTTATAGGCCTCAGGCCAGTGGCCGAATTGAACGTCTTAATGGGACCCTAAAACTTAAAATACAGAAAGTCATGCAAGAAACAGGGAAAGCGTGTGTAGAATGTTTACCTTTAGCATTGTTTGCAGTTAGAACCACACCAGGCAAGGAGACAGGATACTCACCTTATGAGATATTGTTGGGGACAAAACCTAAGACAGGATGTTATTTGCCCCAGGATCTGCAGCATAAACATGGAAATATGATAGGATATATAAAACAGTTGAATGAACATTTAACTGAAATACATTCTCAAATTTTTTCCTCAGGACCTGAAAGAGCTGATCTTGGACCACACAGTATCCTGATTGGTGAATGGGTCTACTTAAAAAGACACGTGAGAGGAGCACTTGAGCCCAGATATGATAGTCCTTTCCAAGTGTTGCTAGTGACACCCACCTCGGTGAAACTCGAGGGTCGAGACGCGTGGGTGCATGCATCGCACTGCAAAAAGACCAAGATCACTATTAAACCCCCAGGAAAGTAATAACCATGAATTTACTTGGACCTATGCCTGATAGGTCCCTGTGGGGGGTTATTTTGGGATCCGCAATGTTGGTTGCTACAATTGTATTTACTGTACATTTGGTAAACATATCTGTAAGTCAAGGCCCCACTCCAGCCCCGGCCCCTGAGATTAATACAGAGGAATACCATGTAACCATGAATAAATACCCCCAAATTGTCAGAAAAAGGCATCCAATACCACTGTGTGCAAAAATGGAAGGCAGGGATAAATGTTTGTGTGAGTGTGGGCAGGAACCAATGAGAAAAAAAATGGAATGTCAGAAACAATGTAAATTCGATTATAGTACATGGGGAAAATTCTTTGCAAGGGTGCAGACATTTGTATATAGGGGGTATACCGCACAGGAGGATATAAAAGTATAAACTGAATATTGTAATTACCAAGATACAATAATAAAGTGGGAAAAGACAATCTTTTCCAAACAATGTTAAATTTGGTGGTGCACCCTGAGTCAGTAATAAAACGTCTGGCAACAAAGTAGAAAAGAAGACTCTTTTGTGGGTGCACTCTTAAATGATTTTAAAGTATTGAGAATAAGATAGTTAAAAAATCATTGAATTTTTATTCGTGTTATAAGATAAAACATAAAGTAGTTGGACACATGATTGAAAAGAAGAAAAAACACACAGAATAAGTCAATAATGCCAATATATATGGATAATAATTGTGAGCTGTCTAGGCTCCAAAAGTACAGGTTTTTTTGCAAATGAATAAACATTTATGCACAATATATTTGGTAAGATACGGATATCCAATGGTAGTCTACAGAAGAGATGTACTAATAAATTATTAAATTAAGAAATATAGATAGCAGTAGTAGTTCTCCTCTCCTAATAAAAGATTGCAACTGTAAGGGGAGCTATATATATATACCCCCACTGTATAAGCAGGAAAAGGAAAACAATACTGTGGCCAGAATAAATATACTGGTCATAGAGTACATATATATGCATACACTCCGTTGAGTAACGTGACAAAAAATGACAATTATCCTCTCCCAATGAGGAACTGCAGTCACAAGATAATAGCACTATAATTAAATCAACTATAGTAACTGGGTATTAGAATACTTTTGACAAACAATCATAATAGTGATAATGGGTGTCAATTATATAGAACACCCTTCTGGCGGTCACCAGCTGCAGCCTTAATAGGCAGATCCGTGATTGTTTTAATTGTCAGATACTAATGTGAGGCGGCCAGAAATGCACCTATGCTAACTGGTTACTATATCAATACACAGGTAATGAGAACAGATATTACCCGTGACTGTGTCTGGGAGGGTCGTAAGATGCCACACAGTATAAGCATGCTCTAGTTCGAGGGGGCTGGAAAGCCGCTGTACTGTGACTGGGTTCGTCCGACCATCGGATGCTACACAGCGGACGTATTCTCCGGTTCAGAAGTTGCTATGAGGCCGCTATCCTGGATGAAGCTCAGGCACAGGCAGACTGTTGGAGATGTGGGTGGTCCCAGACAGCCCGGGGTCGGAAGACGCGTTTCGCCCATTCGTCGGGGTTGGTCACTTCCTGTGGCGTGGTGGGCTCCTGCGGGTTTTTATCAGGGTAGAGATCAGCAAGTGTCCAATCAGTGGGGGGGCATGTCCCTCGCATTTAGGTAAAGGTGACCACCAGAAGGGTGTTCTATATCATTGACACCCATTATCACTATTATGATTGTTTGTCAAAAGTATTCTAATACCCAGTTACTATAGTTGATTTAATTATAGTGCTATTATCTTGTGACTGCAGTTCCTCTTTGGGAGAGGATAATTGTCATTTTTTGTCACATTGCTCAACGGAGTGTATGCATATATATGTACTCTATGACCAGTATATTTATTCTGGCCACAGTATTGTTTTCCTTTTCCTGCTTATACAGTGGGGGTATATACAGCAGATTCATCTTTTGTATCAAATTCTCCTCTTTTCCTCTCCTCCAAGACAATCAGCAGGTTCAGTCTGATATACCATTTTTTGATAGCTGCACTCAGAATTGTCCCTTTGCTACTAATTGCAAGAATTGTAACTCTTGTACAACTCATATCATATCTCTCTCCCGCAGGCAGATCTTGGAGTTAAATTTGTGGGTTCACTGTTTATTGTAGATTTGATTCAGCCTAGACAGCTCACAATTATTATCCAATATATATTGGCATTACTGACTTATTCTGTGTGTTTTTTCTTCTTTTCAATCATGTGTCCAACTACTTTATGTTTTATCTTATAACACGAATAAAAATTCAATGATTTTTAACTATCTTATTCTCAATACTTTAAAATCATTTAAGAGTGCACCCACAAAAGAGTCTTCTTTTCTCCTGTGTTGCCAAGGGTGCAGACATGTTGGAAGTGTTGCCCAGAAAACAGTTTGAAATGGTCATGTATGACTGGATGTTGGACAAAGCCCTCCCTGCTTAAGAGTAATGAATGGGCATGGCTGTTAGAAGCCAGGCATAAGA
Source organism: Pseudophryne corroboree (assembly GCF_028390025.1). NCBI lineage: Eukaryota > Metazoa > Chordata > Amphibia > Anura > Myobatrachidae > Pseudophryne > Pseudophryne corroboree. The sequence continues at coordinate 698,629,773 of NC_086447.1, forward strand.
GAGGCAGGAGGGCAGTAAGGAAAAATGCAGGAAATAGAAGATATAAAATAGCAGTTTGTGAGAAAGGTGGAGGAATCATCATGGACATGGGGAGACTGGTATTTTGGATGGTTAAACCCTGAAAATTGGTTCAAGGGGATTGGAGGATGGTTAATGGGCATTGTTCTCCTAATTGCAAAAGTAGCTGGAGTATGTTTGTTGGTATATGTACTCATACGTATTATTCTCTGTTGTATTTCATGCACTTCGAAAAAACTTAAGCACAAGCTGCAAAGAAAAAGAAAAAAACAAAAAACCAAACCAGCTCCCACAGCAGAAAGTGACGCTCGAGAAATGGAGGAATATGATGATATTGAATCACGTAATGACAGACCACCCGTCTACAAAAATGGAAGCAATCGAAACCGACTGTAAAAAGGACTCTTATGCATCTATGCCTTGTGACTATTTTGTCTGTACGGGACGGTCATTACCCTCCCTTGGCAATAGGCCCAGGGGGACAGATGTACTTGACCAGGTCATCACCTGGCCTGCTCGGCGAAGTAGGGTAGCAAGGTATAGTGTGACGTCTTTTTGAGAATCAAAAGGAGGGAAAAATGAGCAAGGTAGATGGGCAAGCATTAGTGTGATTCTGCAATAAAGCCAATGTTATTCCATTTTGTTATATTCAATAGATAATAAGCTTACTTTAACATTAATATATGATATGCTTAAATATGCTGGGGAGAAGGAAAATTACAGAAGGATGAAATGTTCAGTTGGCAAAAAGAGGAACTTGTGGGTAAGCCATGTCTGAGAGATAGAGCAAAAAAGAGGAACTTGTGGGTAAGCCATGTCTGAGAGATAGAGCAAAAAAAGGAACAAGACCGTTATCAGGAAGAGGTCACAACCCTGAGGTTAAACTGTAAACTCCACTTAGCCTTTTAGAACAATTAAAAATATGTGTATGTAAGAAACAATAAAGCAGAACTCTTATTGACTACACCAGGCAGTGTGTGATCATTTGATTTCTCCAGCTAGCTGCACACCACTTAAAATTCTGTCCACAGGTGGTTCTGAATACAAAAGACAGGCTGTTGTTGAAGTCCTCTCAGAGAAGGCTGAGGCTAAAGGAGGTCTACCTCCAACAACATTCAGAAAAAAATTACCATGGGTTAATAAATGTAATCACGCTAGCAATCTGATCACCATTACTGCAGAAATCCTTTGTCTGGTGGAATATTCCGATCCGGGTTCAGTTCCACTGCACAATTCTATGCTGATGCTGCGCTATCGGAGGGGACACAATATTGCATATTATGTTGTTAAGAGAGATGTCACTGGCATGGATAAGCCTCATACAGGGATGTGGCTGGGCCAACAGAAAAAGGGCTGTTTTAGATGTCTCAATTGTGTTACTTGCTGTTATTTACAATGTGGACCTTCGCTTAACCACCCACTTACAGTAGCTAAATTGCACATCAATCACCATTTAACTTGCTCGAGCAGATTTGTCATTTATTTGATAACCTGCCTGTGCAGTTTTGTGTATGTTGGCAAGATGGAATGCCAATTTAAAGAACAGATGGTACTCCACAGGTCTGCCATAAGGGCTGCCTTTGAAAAGGGCACAAGCGATCAATCTTTGGCAACACATTTTTCCTTAACACATCACAGCCTCGCCGCAATCTGTTACCGTATTATTGATCACATGCCACTGTTAGTTAGGGGTGGAAACAGAGGGAAAAAATTACTACTTTAAGTCCTCCGGGCTTAAATGAAGCCCAGGGTTTACATTGCTTCTTATGAGACCTATACATCTATTTCCATGTTGTGTTGATGTTGTGGTTTATGCTGATTTTCAGATTGCCAAAAGGATTTTCCATTGATCTTTTTTTGGTGTTTCTGTGTGTGCATTATATGTGTCATGTTACTGCTGTTTTATACACCTTTAAAACTTTGTACTTGTGACTTCATCAGGTGTTTGTAATGTGCTCTTTTGGATAGATGTTCTGATTGGTTGAGGGTGCCGTAATAAACGGTGCTGAAATGTTGGAAAAGATTACCTTTTTTCTGCTAATTTCTTATACAGTATGGAGTGCCACCTGCTCGGGAACCTTATCTATCTATCTATCTATCTATCTATCTATCTATCTATCTATCTATCTATCTATCTCACCTCATCCTCACCTCTTCACTTGGTCTCTCTCAGTGGATCTGCTCACCCTCCCATGTGAATGGGAGCTCACTGGATCTGGTCTTTACTCACCGTTGTGATATTTCTGATTTTTCCAACCCTCCATTTCCCCTCTCTGACCACCACCTGCTCTCCTTTAACCTATCTCTCTCTGCTTCCCCATCTCTCCCTCCTATGGCTACCATCTCTAAGCGTAACATTGAGGCTATTGACACCACATTCCTTTCCTCCCTGTTTGGGGTATATTTACTAAGCTCCCGATTTTGACAGATTTGGTGTTTTTTTTTCAAAGTGTCATCTCGGGAATTTACTAAACACAGATCTCAGCAGTGATGAGGGCATTCATATTTTTTTTGCGGCACAACTTCACAAATACGAAGGAATACACCATCGGTCAAACACGGCTGTTTAGGTATAGAACTCGGTAATTTACTATTCATTCATATTTGTAATCTCTATCGTGAAAGGGCGTTTGCGGCCATGAAAAAAAGTGAATCATAAAAAAACACGGGAAATAAATAGACCTGCTTTTGAGAAGTGTGTTTACATGTGTTTCAACTTCATCATTAATCACACCTGCATTTTTTGCCCTTTAAAAGGGGCCCAAGCACATTTGTCAAATCACTCACTCTGAAATGGCTGCTGCCGTGTGTTGTACTGAATTTTTGTTTGCTGTGGGATTCCTGAGACTGCTCCATCAGGCTAGAAGAAACCAGGGCCAGGAAACTGAACATGGTCAGCAGGTTGCGCAGGTGCCACGGAGGCTGCGCAGGCCTCGGTTTATTAGGGGGCATTTAAACTTAAATGCAATTGCCAATGACCAGGTCATACAGATGTTCCAGCTAAATAGAAACAACATTTTCCGTCTGTATGACCTCGTCAAACTGGACCTAGACCCTGAGGCAGCACGCTCTTGCCCTGTCTCAGGCCTGCATAAACTCCTGGCTGTGTTGCAATTTATGGCTACGGGCAACTTTCAGGCTGTGACTGGTGATGTGATTGGAATCTCACAGCCCACCTTTTCAAAATACTTAAATCAGGTGAGGTAAACCATACATACTCCTCTATGTCTAAGTTTATATTCTGTATTGTTACATTACACAGTCTTGTTTTTCTTAGTGCTCATGACACTCACCTTTTATTTTGGAATGTACACTCAGGTTTTGGATGCATTGGAACCCCACATTGATGCCGCTATCTGCTTCCCTACCCAGGAGTCTCAGTGGCATGCAGTCAGGGTAGCTTTCTATGAGCTTGCTGGCATGCCCAATGTGCTGGGTGCCATAGATTGCACACACATTGAGCTGAGACCACCCAGGGACAGGCAATATATTTATATAAATAGACATCTGGGCCACTCCACTAATGTCCAGGTGGTTTGTGATGCAACTCTTAAAATTATGAGTTTTGTTGTGGGTTACCCTGGCGGCTGCCATGACTCCTTCATACTCAGTCAGTCATCCCTTTTTGATAAATTTGAGGCTAGACAAATGCCCGATGGATGGCTGCTGGGTATGTGCCAAATTTTTTTTTTTTTGTGATAACCTCAACATGGTAATGATGTTAGCACTGTGTTGGCTAAAGCATATTTTTCAATGTTGGCTATATATGTATTTCAGGTGATGGGGGATATGGCTGCTACTCTTGGCTTCTGACTCCATTGTCTGTCCCTGATTCCCCTGCTGAACACAATTACAATCATGCACATAAGTCCATGCAGAATGTGATAGAAAGACGTTTTGGTGTACTGAAATCTAGGTTTCGATGTCTGGATTAGTCTGCAGGGCTTTTGTTGTATAGTCCCTCAAAGGTGACCAGGATTGTGTTCTGCTGCTGTTTTCTTCATAACATGTGTTTGCAGCAACATCTGCCACATGTTGTGGAGGAGGAGGATGATGTTGTGGATGAAGAAAACAGTCAGCAAGTAGGGGAGTTAGAAACATCTGGTGACAGTGTGAGTACAGATGTATGGAGGCAGGTAAGGCCAAGAACCGATCCTGCGACATTTTGGCCGTAAGTGTATTTTTTTATGTGTTTTGTATCTAAACAATTAAGGCACATAAATGTCATTCCAATATACATGTTGCTCTTGCTCACTACAAATATAGATCTCTGATTGTAGTGTATGTGCTATATATGTGTTTATTTATATCTGTTGTGTAGCAGTTAAATTACACAATGTATCTCTAGATATATATTGTTCATACTCTTATTTTATTGAATTGTAAATCTTTCTATTGTTTTTATTTTTTTGCCATCACTTCCAGATTTCAGAAAAGTATTCCGTCACAAACTATCACTTGTTTTTGTTATTGATTGTGTTTGTTTGGTGTTGTGTTTCATTGTAAGGTGTGTGGAAAATTTGTTAACTAACTATCCCTACATAATGGGCATTGAGTAATGTCTGCCATTTTGAGTAAACCACATTGGCTAACAGCAATCTTAAACAATATTTAGTACTGAATTATGTATGGGATGCGGTAATGTTTCAGGTTAGGCATGATGGTAAAAGTTAGACAATACATGTGTGGCATAACTCAATTAATTATCCTGTTACACTGACAGTCAATAACAAATAAAACTTTGCACATATAGTGTCTTTACAATTTATTAACGTAAACAATTTTCGTCGGGTCTCCCACAATGCAATATTGTTGTCAACATGTGACTCACACTTTATTAAAAAGACTTTACAAAAAAATGCATATACGCCAGATGTAAACAAAATGCAAACCAGAACAGGACAAAATGTGTTTGAAAAAGGCCTGTGCGTAAAAATCTCATAACAATACCAAGAAAAACAAACAAAAAATATATACCACAGACAAATATTATATTCTCACTTAAATTGTTATTTAAAACAATAATACCCTATACATTTTTGCTAACTAATGCAAAAGCATATATGTAAACGCACAAAAAAATTACAAATATTAGCTCACCATCCTGCCTAGGACGATCCGAATCCCGGACATTAGTCGCACCAACTACTTCTGGTGGAATAAGGGACCGCACTGGCTCCTCCCACTCCTGATACAACGCTCTAAAGGGATGGCCACCCCCTGTTTGTATGGCTGACTTAGCCTCCTTTGCCATCTTAGCCTTGACACGGCGCTTGATGTCGTAAAATCTCTTACGACACGTGTCCTCGGTCCTCTTCACCACACCCTCACTGTTAACTGCCGCTACTACTTTCCCCCACAGAACACTTTTCCTGCGTAAAGGAACCTTGGCTGCATCATGCCCAAACAGCTGGCGATGATGGCGCATCAGCTCATGCACCAGTGCAACATTCTCAGCATAGCTGAATTTGACATTGCGCCCCGACTTGGTAGCAGTGCGTGGCTGCAGAGCAACAGCACCATCACTGTCACTCTCACTCGAGGCCACAGCAGCAACATCACCCTCCTCCTCGACCTCACTAACCTTCTCCCTCTCACTCACCTCCTCCACCTCACTCACCTCCTCCCTCTCACTCACCTCCTCCACCTCACTCACCTCCTCCACCTCACTCACCTCTGACTGGGACATATTAATGACAAACAACAAATAACACTGAGAAATAATAAAACACAAAACACACTCCTCCACTACCACTACACACCAACCACACACAGACACACACACACTCACTCACTCACTCACTCACTCACAAACAATGACAATAGTCTGTAAACAACAATAAAACACTAAAAATGTCACAAACTTTAAATAAACTACACAACAAGTATAACAAGACTACTTACACACACAATACAGCACTCAGCAATCGCAAAAATCCACCAAAAACTCCTATCAACTCTCCTCCACCACAGACCACTACCTTTCACCTCTCTACTCGCTAAACCCACGGGGTGCTGACGGTTTGGGGCGTTTTTATAGTAATGAGCACAGACACTCCTCCATCACAAACCCAACCAATTACGGACGAGTGACAAAAACGAAAGTCAGAAAAAAACACAGACGCAAACAGAAAAAACACTGCCGCTAAAAAAAATACAAATGCATAAAAAAACAACACAAAAAACGGCTGCAAACTACAAATCGGCCGCATTCTGACTTGAAAAAAATACGAATGACATCGACATCGAAAAATACGAACACACAAAATACGACAGCATAGTAAATGAAGCATAAAAAAACAAAAAGTTGCAAATTCACACATTCGATGTCATTCATGATTAATCTCTCACCAAATCACTGCAAATACGAATTTTACTAAATATACCCCTTTGACTCACTTATCTCTCCTATTCTCTCTCCTGCCCTGAACAAGCCAATTCCATATACAATGCATCCCTTACTTCTGCTCTTGACTCTGTTGCTCCACCAACCACTATTCACCCTCACAAATTAACACCTCAACCCTGGCACACTAAATGCACCAGATATCTGCAAAAATGCTCACGTACTGCTGAGCGACACTGGAGGAAATCACGCAGTAAGGCAGACTTCCTTAATTTCAAACTTATGTTCTCATAAGTGCTGCACTTTCCCTTGCTAAACAGTCATACTTCAAGAACCTCATCTCCTCCAAGTCTTCCAACCCCCAGCACCTCTTTGCCACTCTCAACTCACTCCTCTGCCCATCTCTACCTCGTTTCCTCTCCTCACTTTCTGCTCTTGACTTTGTCATTTACTTCATGTCCAAAATTTACTCCATACATCAGGACATCACATCACACCAGACCATCAGCAACCAGCCTCCTCCCATAACTTACCATCCCCTCCCCATCCCCTCCCCAACTCTTACATCTTTCTCCCATGCATCTGGTGAGGAAGTCATGGCCCTCATTCATTCCTCTCCCCTTACCACCTCCCCTCTTGACCCTATACCCTCCCGCCTCCTCCACTATCCCTCTCCTTCTGCCTGTTCCCATCTTTCCCACCTTCTCAATCTCTCCCTCTCATCAGGCACTGTCCCCTCTGCCTTCAAGCATGCACTTATTTCTCCTATTCTTAAAAAACCTACCCTTGATCCAAACAATCTCTCCAACTACTGACCCATCTCTCTTCTCCCTTTTGCCTCCAAACTCCTTGAGCGTATTGTCTACAACCACCTTACTTCCTTTGTTTCCTCACACTCACTGCTTGACCCATTCCAGTCTGGCTTCTATCCTCTCCACTACACTGAAACTGTCCTTACAAAAGTCTGCAATGACCTTCATGTTGCTAACTCTAAGGGACACTACTCTCTTGATCTTTCTGCTGCTTTTGACACTGTGGACCACCCTCTCCTACTGCAAATCATTCACTCCATTGGTCTGCGTGATACTGCCCTCATTCTCTGTCTCCTCTCATAACTCCACCTCCCCCTCACTTCCACTAACTGTAGGTGTACCCCAAGGCTCTGTCCTTGGTCCTCTTCTTTTTTCTATCTATACATCCTCACTAGGTAAGCTCATTAGCTCTTTTGATTTCCAATATCATCTCTATGATGATGTCACTCAAATCTATCTTTCCTCTCCGGACCTCTCCTCTGCTTTCCTCTCCACCTGCCTCTCTGCTATCTCTGTTTTGATGTCCGAGCGCTTTCTTAAACTTAACATGTCTAAGACTGAGCTGATCATCTACCCTCCCTCCTGCATAACCTCACCTCCCACAATCTCATTATCTATTGATGGCACTACTAGCCCCCAAGTGTGCTGTCTTGGAGTAATCCTTGACTGCTCCCTCTCCTTCAAACCACACATTCAGCACCTTTCACAAACCTAACGTTCTCATCTACAAAATATTTCCAGGATAAGACCCTTTCTGACCCAGGATGCTACTAAGACACATATCCACTCACTTGTCATCTCCATACTAAACTACTGTAATCTCCTCTTGACTGCCATTCCTGAAAAAAACCTCTCTCCACTCCAATCTATCCTCAATGCTGCTGCCCGACTAATTTTCCTCACCAAATGCACTACGTCCACCTCTCCTCTCCTACAAGACCTTGACTGGCTCCCCTTCCCTTTCAGAATCCATTTCAAGCTTCTCACACTCGCTTACAAAGCCCTTACCCACTCCTCTCCCATTTACATCTCTGACTTTATCTCCCCTTACACTCCCACCTGTCCTCTTCGCTCTGCTAATGCATGCCGACTCTCATGCCTACTGATTACTTCCTCCCACTTCTACCTCCAAGATTTTTTATGTGCTGCTCTCATTCTCTGGAATTCCCTACCTCTCCCCCTCAGACTCTCCACCTCTCTACAAGACTTCAAATGGGCTCTCAAGACCCACTTCTTCACCAAACCCAGCCAAATCTCATCCTAACCCACTGTTCCATGCTCCCTATGTACCCTGTCTGTGTCACCCCTGTCTGTCTACCTCTCACCTTTAGAATGTAAGCTCTCACGAGTAGGGGTGTCTTCCCTCATGTGCTTATACTTTAATAATCTTCAACTGCAACAACTCCAGCAGTCCTCTGCCACCTGATACTTATTTCAGTGTTATCTGCTGATGTAGCTATGTTTATTTACCCTGTACTTGTCCTATAATGTCTTCAACTGTAAGTTGCTGTTTTCCTGTTTTGATTATTTGTTTATGTACTCAGTAATTGGGCGCAGCGGTACCCTTGTGGCACCATATAAATAAAGGATAATAATAATAATAATAATAATTATCTATCTATCTGTCTATCTATCTATCTATCTATCTATCTATCTATCTATCTATCTATCTATCTACATGCAATTAGCAATTATTACTGCACAGGCATCCGTGTCACACTGTGCATGCATTCAGATTCTTACTGCCTGGAGATGCATTAGATGCAGGGAGTGTGTTTTTTAGTGTGCATTCCTAACAGTTAACAGGAGATGGCTGGGAAGATGCGGGTGTGTTGTGGGCATGTTGCTGACAGTGGCTGCTTCTAAAGAAACAAAACCGCTTACGCAGGATGCCAGGTTCAGACATAGAAACTGCACCTGCCTGAGGACTGGTGCATGTTTTAATGGCATGTCCAATGGTGTGTCTAAAGAGGCATGGAGAAGAAGGGGGTATAGGTACTCTTTATACGGCCCTGGCCAGTTGGAAGGTCCCTGCCCCTCCCCGCTTCCCCATTGCTGACAATGGCACTTCAGCTCGAACACGCTGAGAGAGGACTGATTTGCTGTGTGCTGGGCTGGGGAGAGACAGAGGCAGCTGCATAAGCAGTCAGTCCTCTCTCTCCCAGAATGATATGCAGTTGAAAGCACTTTCACCCCCCTCCACCTTCCCATCCACTATATCTGACACTGGCACCCAGCCTGTGTGGCAGCACGGAAACTATCATTCTATTATTACTTATGAAGGGGGTCTGGCCACACCTCCCACTTTGTCCATGCCCCCTCCCCAGTACCGGGGCCTGGAAAAGCTCTTGCCACCCCTGTAACTGCAGACTCTACTGTGGCAAAAGACACAGCCACGGATACATCATGGTGTGTCTCTGAATTAGGCTCCAAATGAGGAAGCCGTACATACAGTATAAGCTCTGGCCAAAAGCCTAGAGAAACATTTCAGCATTTTTTGTATTTGGAATAGAAGCAGTTTCATTTTATATTCACAAAAAAATCTGGAGTACTGGGACTATCTCATAACTTTAAAACTTATAAACTTTTGTACCTGTGTCAAAGTCGAAAAATATCATGATGCATATCCCTTGTACTAACCCCTCATGCACACGCACGCTGCTCGTGCACCTGGTCCCCCGTATGTACACATACCCGCAAAATGCGTAAGGGACACTCTAGCGACTCGTGCGCATGATATGTGTATTTACGGCGGAGTTTGTGAGCATGTAGCGTGCGACTCGAACGTAGCATATTTAACCCACATAGTGTATTTTGTAGACATTATTCCCCTAGACCATGTCAGCGAGTATGATTAGTTTAAACAGTTCCTGAACTGAGAGATTCCTCTTTGCATGATAGGAAGGGTCAGATAAAGGATGAAAGGTGTTGTCTAGTATCCAGATGTAGGGTATTTTAAGGGTAACATTGCGGTGTTAGTTAGGAAAGGATCGCTCGCTCCTGCGTATAGTTATGTACAGAAGTAGATTATGAACATTAACTGTATTTGCTGTAAATTACACATGCGGCGGGAATCCTGAGGATACCTCCCACCAGAGCAGTTGGAGAAAGACACAGCCCACCTATTCAAATCCACCTATGACCTTTCCTGTAATGTAGAGACACATCCCTGTGTCCAATGAACAATGAGATTACAGGGACCATTGTATTGTGAATGTATGTTGCGTATATAAAGACCACTGTTGCCTGGCCAGCCTCATGACTCTGAAGGCTTTCTACCTGAATCTGCGGTTACCAAAACCCGGTGTTGTGTTTTCACTTACCTGCAAAGGGGCTTTCTTAGCGTCTTAATCGCTCTAACAGCATAAGCATTGTTAAGGTTTTTAGGAGTTACATCGTTACAGTATTTGATTACTGAGGTTTAGAGTATAAGCATATCCTTACATCGATTCATTAACAAGGTTTACTGTATATAATTCTGTGAGCGTACGTGCCGCTCGTGTCTTACTCTCACGGCGCAGCGTCTGCTACGCTAAGTGCGTACCCATACGTTACTCAGTGTGCAAGTAGCGTACTTAGTCCGTAGTGTGTGTAATAAATCTAGCGGCCATAGCGGCTCCACGGTAATAGTGTATAGCTTTATGTTTTAAGGTAATATTTGACATTATCAATTGGGAGCATCATTCGGTCCTCCTCATATCCGCAGCCTAGCAGGACAAGGCAGACTTTATCTATCAGCAAAGGGCGGGAAGGTAGTATCCCCTGTTAGCTTTTTTGTGGTCGGGGATACACTGGTGCTGATTAGATAAGCGTCGGCTCCGCATGGTTTGTTGGGATGCTGGTGCGATCCGGAAGGTAAGAACGCAATGCTATTTTAAATCTGTAAATTTCTGTTTTGCGCCAAATGCACACACAATACAAGCATACACCTGTACTCTGCATATCTGATCATATTGTTGCAAAACAAGGTAAAATAACTTCAGGGGCTCGCATGGTGTTTGATTTCTTAGTGACAAAGGAAGCCGCATGGTTTGTCCTCCATTTTGGACTAACCACATGGCCTGTCCACCATTTTGTGTAACCCTCATGAATGTGGAAGGGGGAGGTGCAGCGGCCATTTTGGGAAGGTCATTTTTTCTATATGGCTGATTTTCACTGCCCGAATAATCAGCCGTCCTTGGTCAAAAAGAAATCATCATTTATGAGTTACCAATGCATTTATTTAACCCATGCCGTAGTCAATTACAAATAGATTCAGATGGGGCTTAATAAAAGTTAATAGTAAGATGAATACGTGATGTAAGAACCACATACAGATATAAACAAAGTTGTTGTTTTTTTTCTTTACCTCTAGGATTCAGTTAACTCTGCTTGTTGTAAAAAAGCCATTGAAATGCAAATTAACCTGTGTAGCTGCTTTTTCCTAGCAGTGAAAAACCACCTTTACAGGCAGCCAATAACACATAGCATTCATATGCAAATTAGAAGCACTTAATGAGTAAATGAGTCTCAGGAGACCAGTGAATGGTACATAGATATAACATTATAATTATGTGTGTGTGTTTATATCAATGTATGTTCTGCAAGATAGCTATCCAATATGAATCATACTATTGGAAGCATTGATTACTAGATTCATTTAGACCTGTATTTTGTGTATTTTGCATATCTACCCGCTTGTTTGCCATTAGCATTGATTACGTGCTGAGAAATTTGTTGCTATTTAGTTAAAAGTAAAAAGTAATATTTAAGGGAGTAAGTGTAAAACACACACGTAGCCTGGCCCAGTTATAAAGGTTTATACAGGAGATACTGTGTGGTGTTTGGTAAGCGATTATAGTTGAATATCGTTTACATTTATAGAAGCATGTTACTTGTATTGCGGCGGACGTATCCGGCCTTTGTACATGTGTCTCGGACAGCGTGCGAGACTGCGTACGCAACGCAAGGGCCTACACACGTGGTGTATTTTACGCAATGTGCGTACTGGTACGCCCACTTAATACAAATCACACAATAGCATTGTTTTAGTTTAAGCGACACGGTAGCCATGCGATAATAGCACAAATTGATCAGTGTCCAAAATTTAGTTCAAAAGATCCTTCTCTTATTGCATCATCTCTGGGACTAGACTGTTTCACCTGAATGAAAGTTAATTTTCTGTACAGAAAAATCAAAGTGTATATGAGTGAACGAGCGTGTGTATGCAAATCAAGGTTTTGTGAACCCGGGATCCGGGATCCCAGAGGACACCAGTGAAGTGAACACTTGGTGGCGTGAGATTGGCTTGCTCACGTTAACGTTGATAAGGTATGAAGGAGCAAGGTAGCAAGTAACAGCAGACCAAAAGGTCAGCGAAGTCAGAAATCCGCTGACTAGATCAAGTGAAGCTCTGAAAACCGTGGCCTGAGAAAGGTCAGCGGTGAGAGCGCAGCCCCGGGGGTATGCGTAGTACCCATATAGGCCCGTTTTGAGAATACACTCTGGCTGAGGTTTCGCAGCCTAAACAATCGATTCCGTTGGTCGTGCAGCGGATAAGTAACAGTTACTTATACGCAGTGCGACTGTACCGCACGTTACTGTGTGCATTAGTTAGTTCAACTTGATACCCATTACGCAATTTGCGTACAATCGCGGGGTCATAGACGCTAATTGTACACGTAACGTGATTTGTGTAACAGTTTTTTTATTTTAAGGGAGTTTTGCTGTTCACTCAGGAAATCTCCAGCAACTGATATTTACTGGGAGGGGTAGCATACTCCCACACGCTCTCAGTAAATAGAGGTTACACAGGGGCCCTAGGTTGGGTACGACCAGCACTGCGGACAGTGTATAGGTGTATTGGCCGACGTGGGCGAGAGTGGGTGAGAGCACTCGTTGAACTTTCACCGTTGCCTTATATTGAGTAATTTGGTTTTTGTAGGGATTAGCTGAGATGGCAATACCTGCAAAGAATGGGGGCCAGTTGCTCAAGTAAGGGACGTTCAACCAGGGTTCAGGTTGATATTTGGCGACCCAAAGGGTCGGCGAGGTACATAATGTGTGAGAAATATGGATCACACGCAGAGGTTATGTGCAATGAATGGGAACATATGACTGTGGACAATAGGGAACCGTTCCCTAGGGTAGGCAGTTTTAATCCTGAGGTGTTGCAAAATCTAAGGAGAAGGATATGTCTGATAAAATCCGGAAGACAAAGGATTAGACATTATGATTGTTTACAGTTATGGCAACAGGAGGGTGAGATACAACAGGGATTAGCTCAAGCAGCTGGTTCCAACCCTAGCAGTAAACTGATAGCAACTGCACCACCACCACCGTACATTACAGGGGAGAATATGGCTACAGAGAATGGCATACTGGTATACGATAAGAGTGCACTTATTAAATGTATTAATGATGATAAGAGTAAAGTAGATAAATGTATTAATGCAAATGCTAACCCGTGCAAGTTGTATCCCATCTTAAACTTCCCTCAGGACTGCGACCAAGAAGATGAGCCCAGCACGATATCGGCACTCTCTTTAGCAGCCACCATACAAGATACTCAAGTGGGCACGGCCCAACCAGTAAGAGCAGTAGCAAAGGCCCCTAGTGGAGGGACAGGTGAGGTCGTGTCCACAGGTAAGTACGGTACTGTACATTATGCACAGACAATTGCACCTCAGATTGTAGAATAAGGATAATGTATATCATAGAGAGGTAGCGGTGTCCGTATTAATGGACGGGTTAAAGGAAGTGTTGAGAACCAGGGTACAAACCACTCAACCTAACTGGAGAGGTATCTCGGTGGCTGCCTTGAGAGAGTCCGCTATTGAGCATGATCGGAACATCATTAGGCACAAGGAGTCACAGGGGGACAAGCTGATGACAGTAAGTATACAGGCCCTTACAACAAGGCCTCATCAGCCTAAACCCCAGACCCCTGATGGTAAGTCGTATGTAGTAAAATGTTATAACTGCCATAAGGAAGGACATATTGCACGGAATAGCAGATTAAGAGACCCATATAAGGTATATCGACCCCCTAAACAAGAAAACGACCAAAGTTATGACGCATGTAATTGGAATCAGGGATCACATAGGGAAAATTTTGGCCCGCACCTGTAGTCTACAGCCAGTGAAATTAATTGCGAGCCTTGGAAGTAAACCTGAGGTCCCGAGTTTTTGTAATTGGTAGGTCATTCCTTGTGGATACAGGGGCGGCCAGGTAAACTCTGTGATTTATCTTTAAATGTTTCCTCTTCATCTCTGACGTTCACCAGCAGAACTATAGCTCAAACGTCACGTCTACTTGGTCTTTCCAGATGTCTGCCCAACCCCAGTATATCTTACCAGCATCATTGTGCCTGGCCATGCACAGAGGGTTGAGAGTGGAAATACTGGTGGGGGAGACTGTGCAGAGATACCGATAGACATGTTGGTGTGACAGCCCGATGGTGAACGGAAATTTGACAATTTTTCTCTTTTCTATTATTCTCTCTCTTTTTTGTTTTTCATGTTCTACGGATGGTATGTCACACAACAGTTAAACAAATGGTAATGCAAGATTTATGCTCCCTACAGAAAGGTTGCTGACTCAGAGAGAACATCGTGTCACTGGAGTGTCTGTTCCGGGAGGACTGGGAGACATCACTGTTGAGACGGCATCTGAGCACAGAGAACAAAAAAGACTAGAGGCGGTTATCACACCAGTTTTCTTTCCCTTCTATTATTTTCTTTACCTCCCATTACCACTCTTTCTTTCTCCTCCTGCAAGATGGATTTACCCCGAGAGACTGCGTTCCGGGTTTTCCTGTTGACCCTGTTGTTGACCAGAACAGTCTGTTTCGGTGAGAGTAACAGAGAGGTCGAGAAAGGATCTGGAAGGGGTTCTGATGACAAGGACGGATTAGTAGAATTCCAAGAGCAACACAGTCACCAAGCAAAAGCGAGTATCAGAAAATGATCTGGTAGTCATGACACTAGGAGACATTGTGAAGGATTGTTAGCTGAGGAGAATTGTATCTGTAGGAATTGTGAAAACATAGTTGAGGACTATGCCTCAGTCCAGCCTTAATATCAACATGGACCGTCATCCATTGAGTGACTATCACTCATTAGTGGGTAAGGTTTTAAACCAAACGGAATGCTGGGTGTGCTCACAAGTACCTCAAGGTCAGAGCAAGTCAGGACTAGTACCATACTCTTTAACAATAGATGAGGTACTTGAATTAAGGGGTGGGAGACCGGTGAACAAGAAATTTAATATTTCTAGGCCTCCTAGTTTGAAGCTTCACCAATAGCATGTGGATAGGTCCTTAATATGTTTTAACATTTCCAATCCCCGAAAGCCGAGAAATTGGGAAGTGACATGGAACAACCAAACCATGGCATTTTCACACAGAGCCGATAGAATGCCCGTAGACTCAGAACTTATATGCCAAATAGCCCACGGTGGGAGATATTTTCAGTATAGGTATACTTTAGGAAGTAGGACCATGCGGGTTGGAGAAGTATCACCAGGATACTGTGCGCATATCATACAGCCTGATACGTGTACTGAACAGATGAGAGAGTTAGCGATAGGATTTTTCACCTGAAAGGTTTGTATTATGGTGATGTCATATTCTGTCCCATATGTCCTCCCCGATGATGCATATTTCATATGTGGGAGAAAGGCATATAAGTGGCTTGCCTCAAACTCAGAGGGATTGTGTTACATTGGAAGATTGTTGCCAGAAGTAATGACCATTACCCATAATAAGATGAAAGACGTTCACCACAATGCTCAAGCTCCTTACACTCACACTCACTACGAACACATTGTTAAGAGACACCTTGCAGATAGGACAGAGCACGCAGCCTCTGATTTGATCCACAAATCCACCGGGATTCAATTCCTACTCGCGTTAGATATCACCTGTACCGCCAGAGGAATTATACATTTTAGGTATATTAATGCGCTAGCGAACCTGATAGACAATATCATCGAGATGTGTGATGACACCTTCAGGTATACTGGGAGGGAATTGCAAACTTACAAAATGGAACTGATCCAGCACAGGATGGTTCTCAATTACATCACAGCGGTGACAGGCGGGTATTATGTCACCCTAGCAACTCAGTATGGTGTGAAGTGCTGTACATATATCACAAACAGCACCGATGACCCAACCAAGGTCATAGATCAAAAGATGGACAATATCTTGCAATTGAAGTGGGAGTTCCGAAGGAGACACAACCTTACCCTTACTTCTGTGAGTAATGAACTGACCGGCTGGGTTTCATGGTTGAACCCACGCAATTGGTTCTCAGGTTTAGGAGAATGAGCACAAAATGTTATCGTGAATGTAGGGAAATTTCTCCTTTGTATCCTGGGAGTTGTCATAATGATTGGTTTGATATTTAGATGTGTTTGGATTTTAATGCAGTGCAAGCGCAGTACCAGAGTGATGAGTTTGAGGAGCGAGGGCATTGTTACAACAACTGGTTTAATTTATGACCCATCAATCGAGACAATGTTGTGATAAAACGTGATTCCACGGTCTGTTTCTTTCACCCGTTTCTCCTTTGTTTTTCTCCAAGGTAAAAAGACATCCACTCGGAAGAAGATTTTGATGCACATTTCTACAGACCGTTGATGCACATTTCCACAGACCATTGATGAACATTTCTACAAACCTTTGATGAACATTTCCACAGACTTTGCGAGACACTTTAGAGACTTTAAAAGACTTCATATGGACACTTGAAAAACCTTGCTTATCACCCACAGCAAGGATACACCTATCCGGACAAGACTTCAACAGACACCCAAGGACAATTACACACATTATCATATGAATGTATTTGGAACACATGTCTTATCTTCATCTCTACAATCTTCAGGTAGTGACACACATAGTCGACAGGTGATATAGGTACATATATTAGCACTCACATGTTTCCCCCCCATGTATCATCAACTAATGTGCATCCCATTTGTTGGAGCAATAAGCCGAAGAGAGCTCGGTAGTGTTTGTTAGCCCACTAACAGACCCTTAATATGGGATAAGAAGGATTTAATGTATACTTCGCAATACATCGAAGCTTATCTAGAACATGTACGGCACGATGATACATGCCCCTCAGACATAAATTCCATGCATATATGCTTTTACTATCCCACTAGGTCATACATTTCCCACCTTCTCCTCCCCTCCCTCCACCCAATCATTTATAGGTATTTCATTGCATTGTATATTTTTCTGCTTAATTGTTTAGATATTGGCAGTTATTGTTAACTGCCAAAGGGTGGACTGTCAAAGTCGAAAAATATCATGATGCATATCCCTTGTACTAACCCCTCATGCACATGCACGCTGCTCGTGCACCTGGTCCCCCGTGCGTACACATACCCGCAAGTTGCGTAAGGGACGCTATAGCGACTCGTGCGCATGATATGTGGATTTACGGCGGAGTTTGTGAGCGTGTAGCGTGCGACTCGAAAGTAGCATATTTAAGCCAAATAGTGCATTTTGTAGACATTATTCCTCTAGACCATGTCAGCGAGTATGATTAGTTTAAACAGTTCCTGGACAGAGAGCTTCCTCTTTGCATGATAGGAAGGGTCAGATAAAGGATGAAAGGTGGTGTCTAGTATCCAGCTGTAGGGTATTTTAAGGGTAACATTCCGGTGTTAGTTAGGAAAGGATCGCTCGCTCCTGCGTATAGTTATGTACAGAAGTAGATTATGAACATTAACTGTATTTGCTGTAAATTACACATGCGGCCGGAATCCTGAGGATATCTCCCACCAGAGCAGTTGGAGAAAGACACAGCCCACCTGTTCAAATCCACCTATGACCTTTCCTGTAATGTAGAGACACATCCCTGTGTCCAATGAACAATGAGATTACAGGGACCATTGTATTGTGAATGTATGTTGTGTATATAAAGACCACTGTTGCCTGGCCAGCCTCATGACTCTGAAGGCTTTCTACCTGAATAGCTGAGGACTGGATCCAGGTCGCACTTGCGAAAGATTCCCCAAGTATGTATATTCTCTGTAGCCATTGTTCATCATTATTCTCTGTTATTCTGTTAGATTTCCTTGTTAGCTTGTAGTGTATAACTTGTATCTGTTTAACCCTTTTTCTCTGAATAATCCACTGCGGTGTTAGAGCCGCTGCGGTTTACCAAAACCCGGTGTTGTGTTTTCACTTTCCTGCAAAGGGGCTTTCTTAACAGCATAAGCATTGTTAAGGTTTTTAGGCGTTACATCGTTACAGTATTTGATTACTAAGGTTTAGAGTATAAACATATCCTTACATCGATTTATTAACAAGGTTTACTGTATATAATTCTGTGAGCGTCCGTGCCGCTCGTGTCTCACTCTCACGGCGCAGCGTCTGCTATGCTAAGTGCGTACCCATACGTTACTCAGTGCGCAAATAGCGTACTTAGTCCATAGTGTGTGTAATACGTCTAGCGGCCATAGCGGCTCCACGGTAATAGTGTATAGCTTTATGTTTTAAGGTAATATTTGACATTATCACCTGCCATCCAGTTCAGATCCCAACATTATAGTATGGCAACAAGGTCAACCAAATGCATCATACCAATAAAGCTTTAAAGGTAAGTTAAACCCAAAACTTCACTTTGTGGTCATCGGACTTCAATCCAGGGACATGCCCAGTTAGCCTTCTTCGTCGCTACCTGGATGTGGGATTTAAGTCACGGCACCAAATGATATGGAAATATCTTTTGATCCAGTTATAAATGTTCACACAATAGTTATAGTGCAAAAGCAAAGTTGTTTACTTAAAATTATGCTGATAAAAATCATACATGTTATTGGCACAATTCAAGATTGTCCCACAGACCTTAATACCATAATTGACATTTACATTTCACATGATTACAAGATTTTGTGACTGAATAGACATAATTTTCTACCTGGCTCTGATAGATTGCTATTTCTTATCAGCCTGAATAGGCTTGCTTGCCACCTTACCATCAGTAACCACTTGTTATTACATTCTCTACTATCTCATATGAGGCTAAGAAGCTTCCGCCACAATGAAACTAATCTGGCAATTTTTACCTCTTACATAAACATACTGTAGATACAGAATTTGATAGTAGATAAGAACCACTAGCCCATCTAGTCTGCTCCATTTTTTTAACCTTTTGGTAACCTCAACTTGATTTGATATTTATTTCTTAGTAAAGATATTCAAATGCCTATCCCAAGCGTGTCTGAATTGCTTTACTTACTTAACCTGACTTAAACCTCAAGCCTCAACCACCTCTGATGGGAAACAATTCCACCTATCTACCAGGGACGTGCGGTGAGCTAAATGGCTTAGGAGCCAATGGCTAGCACCAGAGCCAGATTTACATGCAATATATGAGCCAAAGGGTACATCTGGGCATTATACACAGGTGCAGCATTATAAACTCCTGGAAATTTGGTTAGTGTTAATCAGAGATGTGCGGAAAAGATAAGCAGGTGAGGTTATAAAAATTATTAGAATAATGCAAAGAAGATATTTCAAACAAATTCTTTGTATTTTCCATATACTTTATACAGTCAAAATGTTTGCACAAACATTAGTATGCAGGAAAGGCTCTGCCTCACCTGCCTCACCCCACCGCACGTCACTGCTATCTACTACCCTTTCTGTGAAGTAATTTTTCCTCAAACTTCCCCTGAACCTACCTCCCTTCAGTCTCAGCACATGTCCTCATGTTCTATTACTTATCTTCCTTTGAAGAATGTTTCCATCCTGGACCTTGTTAAAACCCTTGATATATTTGAAAGTTTCTAGCATGTTCCTTCCTGTCCTTTCTCTGCTTCAAACTGTACATGTTAAGAACTTTTAACTTTTCCGTATAAGTTTTTTTATGTAGACCATGCACCATTTTAGTTGCCCTTTTTGTATATTCTCCAGTGTATTTATAGCCTTCTGGAGATATGGCCTCCAGATATGAGCAAGGTATTCCAGATGAGGCCATAGCAATGACCTATATTGTCATTTTTACTTTATTTTTCCTGCCACTGATTCCTCTCCCTATGCAACCAAGCATCTGACTTGTCTTTATCAGTGCTTTATTACATTGCTTCCCAGCCTTTAAGTCACTTGAAATAGTGACTACTAGATACCTTTCCTCCTCAAATGTTTCCATTAAAGTACCCTTGATGCTATATTGTATTTAGCCTTTGGGGTTTTGTGACCTAAGTGTATGATTTTGCATTTTTTTAGTGTTAAACTGCAGTTGCCACATTCTTAACCATTCCACCATTCCACAAGTCTACCTAGATCATCATTTGTTTTACCTTCCCGTTGTGTCTACCCTGTTGCGTATCTTTATGTCATCTGCAAAAAGGCATACCTTTGCTTTAATACTATTTGCAATGTCACCAACATAGATATTAAAGTGCAGTGGTCCAAGTACAAATCCCTGGGGTACTCCACTGGTAACATTTACCTCCTTAGAATGCACTCCATTTATTACAACTGTCTGTTTCCTATCCAATGTCTACTATTTGTGTGGCCACACATTGTAACACCCTCTGGGTGGTAACAACTAATTTCTAACTGGCACAGAGCCCGGTCAGAATCACTGGAATGGATATCAGCTACAGATGGGTTGGGGAAGCTCCAGCTGGTGGTGGTGGTGGTGGTGGTGTAGGGGGAGCTGAGAGAGGGGGTACTTACCCCCTGTTCCCCCCTTAATTAGGTCCTGGCCTACCTTCTGAAGCCTACCCCTACCACTGCATGCTTTATCTCCCCATCTCAGCTCCCAGTCAAATCCAGAGCTCGGGGCATATGCCCCAGGCCCCCTCCTCCTCAAGTTGTGCCCTGTGCAAAGTATCCTGGAAAGGTCAGTATTCCCAGTTGAAGGTGCCAGTATTCCACAGCATACAAGCTCTTTAGAAGTTTAGATGGTAAACATTCAACAAGATGTTCTAGAGGATATACTTTATGTGCTTACAGAGCTACTGTTAAACAGTTTGAAAATATACAGTCCATGTTAGCAGGGAGTTAGCCATATCCATAGCCTGCTACACATACATGAACCATATTATAAACTCTGCCAAGACTTAACATTCACAAAAGGTTTAAGGAGGCTGAAATACAATACAGTGAAGTATCACTTTTCAGACAGCAAGTGGCTGTATAAAACTCTACTATGACTGCATAACAAGAATGCTGGAGAGGAAGATCCTGGACAGCATACTGCCTCCCATTGCAGTTAGAGGCAGGCTTAAAAATGTTCTGCAGAGTTTTATTAAAGTTTTGTTTTATAAAATATATTTAAACATTCATTTAGTACTGTATTTGTTTTTTTACAGTATTGGTGGCTGAAAAACTAGGACCGAAAACTATAGTGGCACCATAAAACTCTCATGAGGAAACTATCACAAGAAGAATGTCTGCAGGAAAGCCAGATTTCAAATACGAGAAATATAATGCAAAAACAAGCTGTCAGTTTACAGTGCAGTATGCTTGTTTGCTATATAAGGATCAAAAGATACAGCTTTACATTTGTAAGCATGGTGTCCAGTGGTATAGTCACTGCTGATCATTGCAGACACCTGTGGTGTATTTCTTTGCAGGAAAAAAAAGTTATTGCTCCAATATAGTAGTATTACAAGGTTCCTCTTGCAAAGTGTAATGTTACACAGGTGGGATGCATTACAGTACTGTAGTACATTACAAGATACTCTGGCCACTCAGTGATGACACTATGGGGCAAATTTACTAAGATGGGAGTTGTATTTAAGATGGGATGTTGCCCATAGCATTCAATCAGATTCAAGGTATTATCTTCTAGAGCAGGGGTAGCCAACCCTGTTCCTCGAGAGCTACAAACAGCTCACATTTTCCAGGTCTCCTCACAGACTCACAAGTGAAGTAATTAGCTCCAATTGTTGACCTTTTACAATGTGTCAGTTAGTAATGACTACACCTGTGCACCTGCTAGGCAAGCTGGAAAATGTGAACTGTTGGTAGCTTTCGAGGACCAGGGTTGGCTACCACTGTTCTCGAGGGTGCTAGATAAATGAGAAGTGGAATCTGATTAGTTGCTATGGGCAACATCCCATCTTAAATACAACTCCCATCTTAGTAAGTTTACCCCTATGAATTGCAACATTGCTGCATGGCTGACAGGATGGCATGTCAACATTTGAGATTCAACGTCATGACAAATTGAGCACCATGACACAATTTTCGGAAAGAAGTATGAGTACACACTCTAGTATGTACACATATTAACATATATTTAGCATCAAGAAATTGTGCCTTCTGAAATGTAATATGAACTCAGTTGTGTCAATTGTGTTCAGTCTTTGTCTGTAGAGATTGGAATTTGACCCAGGTTTTGATTCATAGATGGATGCAATGTCACTGTTTGTGCAGGGGAGCAGTTTTTTTTACTGCACATGTGTCAAAATCACATTGCACATGTATGCAAATAGATTAGTGATGGCAGATGCAGTGAGTGACAGATAGTCAGCATTTGTGGTAGGTAACAGGGTTGCTTGTTAATCGTGGGGGTATCATGAGCATTTTATCAGCATGCCCCAGCCAGCTACTGTGAATTTGTTTACAGTTTGTACTGGACACAGCGTCTAAGGACCACCACCTGAATATTCACTACCTATTACTTAGTTTGCGAACAGTGTCAGACTGGGGCATGTAGGGCCCACCGGGGAAAGCAGTGGTAGGGTCCCATGTTTAGGGGTGTGGCCAGTCTCTAGAGGGGGTGTGCCCAGACACCACATTGGTTTACCTAACCATTTTGCAAGTGTTGGTCCCCTAAATAAATATAAACAGTAATTACTGTAGTGCATGCAAGATAATGTACTAGATTAGTAACAGCACAGTCTGGAACCTGATCTCTAGAGGATGGGGTGGGCCCACAGGCAGTAGGGCCCACCGGTGGTTTCCCCTGTACCCCTGTGGGCCAGTCCAACCCTGTTTGCGAATAAATCCTCACTGTGTACTGTCACTAATCAATTTCTACACATGCGCAATGTAACTCTGATGCCTATACAGTACAAAACACAAACATCAGCATTATATCCAACTCGGAATCAGACCCTTAGGGGGTCTATTTAGTAAGCCTTGGATGGAGATAAAGACACTGGAGATAAAGTACCAGCCAATCGGCTCCTAACTATCATTTTTCAAACACAGCCTGTGACATGGCAGATAGGAGCCGATTTGCTGGTACTTTATCTCCAGCTACTTTATCTCCATCCAAGGCTTAGTAAATAGACCCCTTAGTGCTAAGAGTCATTTGGAGCAACCATAGGCAGTGGTTAATTAGGTGGGATTACATCCTACAATAATCAACTACACCCATGGTGTAATGAAGTTTAGCCCATGCACCCTCTTATATAAAGGTCACTCCCCCCACATCCAGTTATCATACTCATGGAGAACCAAGCCTGAACCCCCTGACCTGACTGGTTGGTAGTATGCCATATCTTATAGTGGCAGCCCAACATAAAAACAGAGCCATGTACCTGCAATCAACAGCCCCCAAATAAAGTCAGAGCTCTGTTACTCTACAAAAAGCCCATAGAGCCCCCAATATAAGTCCACATAAGCTCTGTTTCCTAAACAAATCCTTGGAACCCCTAATGGTGCTTTGAGTCAGTGTGTGGTACTGGTGCAGTTCTTCCCCAAGGACCAGAGTGAAAGCCTTCTCTTGCAATGTTAATAGCTTTTCCATAGGCCGCTCTGCTTGCAATGACAGGTGCCTTTCGGGTTGTAGCTTGCCAAGCAGCCTACCTACTTTAAGATGCAGAAAGTTTCTTTCAATTGGGCCCCTTCGCTCCCTGTCCTACGGTGGTAATACATACTTTTTGGTGGGTATGCTCTAATGTAGTGAAGGTGCTCTTTGCTTTTGTCTGATCAGTGTTTCTTAGCGAGTGCAATGCAGAGTCACTAAAACGCTGGCTGCTGCTGTCTTTTCACCACTAGCAGAGCTCTTGCCAACAGGAGAGGCAGCTCCACAGGCATGTTGGCCTACCGGGAGGAATCTTCCCTGTGAGTTTTATAGCCAATCTGCAGGGGTGACACTTGCCAGTGGGAGGGGATGGGGGATTTGGTGACACAGCATGCTCTCCTGCATGAGAGCCCTGGTAGTCCTATGGCCATTTGAGTCCAGGTGATTCTTTTTTTTGGTCATTACAACTTATTTATTTAATAGTTACTGGGCTGTCAAAATGACAAAACAACATAACAGTGATGTCAGTGCCAGCGGCTGTGCATGTCCAAGTGAAGCAACACTTGAATTGCACTGTCGGGCACCATCTAGTGGCTACCGGTGTGCAAAACACTACTATTATTATAATACTGTTTTCTTAAATATTGTACTTTTTTATGGCTGCATACAGTTCTCTCTTTTAGCCTGTTTATTTGTTTATGTTTCTCTTGGAAGGCATCATAACATTGTGATTTAGACATTTTGAATAATCTTTGGCTTTTGACACTAATGAGGCACATTGCTTCCTTTCACTTGACATACATCAAATTTTACAAGTGTTTTTTTCTATTCCCTTACCTTAAGTACATCTCAATTATGCTATTGTGCACTTCACAATAGTGTAAATATATTTCCATTATTGGATGAGCGCATCCACATCTCTGCAAAATCTCCTAACAAACTCTTGACCATCTGGTCAGTATTTTTGCCATGCTGAAACAAATTGTTGACATTTAAACTGGTCAGTCATAGCCAACAAAATATCACAGACGACCATATGGACACAATTTTCAAATTCATTTTTTCATGTAAAACCTGGGTAGGAATAAATAATGTGTTTCCAATTTATTTCCCAAGATACAGGAATGCAAAGAGCAAAGACAGAATGGAGCAATGTTTTGGATCAAGACAACATCAACATTTTGCACCTGGTTCCTGATACAGGCTTACACATTGCTGCCAACTATGCTGCTCAACTGATTAAATAGGCATTTTACATATTTGTATCTTTCTGTATACCCATTTGCTTTTAAATGATTATTATGTGAAGGTATGTAACAAATATTTTATAGAAACACCAAAATATTTTTTACCCAGTAAATAAACTGTGCATTGTATACTATACAAAGTACTATTTTCCCAAGTCATCTATAAAAGTAGCAAAATTAGCATAACATTTTAATTAATATTATTATTAACACAGTAACATTCTAGATCAGGTCCTTATGTCTCTTAAAATGCCAACTTATTTATAAAATTGAAAGGGCAGACATTTAGGGCTCTTACAGTCAGGCCTGGCGACAGGGGGGGGTCAAAGGGGACACCTGTACCGGGACCGAGGGTTGGAGGGGCCCCATGAATCAGGGAAATAAAATATAGGACGCACTGCCTATTTGAAGTGAATGCCTGCCCAGCTGCCAGTCACCTAAAAAATTAATTAAGTGTCCAGTCAGAAGCCGCAATACCTTCTTCCGTGCCTCCCCCTCCTTACCCTGCCACTTGGTATGGTCCCATACCGTGGCACCAACGTCGTGACGTCATGACGCTGGCCCGCCGGCACTTCCCTGTCTCCTGCCTCCGCTGAGGAGCAGTCCAGAAGCTGTGCACAACCTCCCGCTGCCAGCCTGGCCACTGGTGTGTGACACTCGGAGGGAGAAGATTGCAGCAGCCCCCCGCAGTGCTACACACGAGAGAGACACCCTAGCTGTGGTGACAGTGAGTCCTTCCTGGACAGTCTATGTCTGCTTCACAGTATGTGTGTGTGTGTATACAGTATATGTGATGTGTAGGTATGTGTATGAGTGTGTTTGTGCTCCAGTAACGGACACAGTGCACTTTTGTTGTGTGTTTTCCATCTATGTATTGTAGTGTTTCAGTATATGCACAAATCTAGTGTCTTGTATTTGGTGATGCCTGTATTGACACATGCAGGTTAGGGATATTTAGGGAGTGGGATGGAGGGGAGGGGGGCCCCAGAGATATCAGTGTAACGGGCTCCAAGATTTCTGTTGCCGGCCCTGCTTACAGTTCAGTTTGCATTTTAGGCTGTTAGGCAACAGTAGCAGTAAGTGGGACAATGGAGAGATACTTTTTTCTTCCAGGAGACAGAATATTGGCCTAAAAATATTAAGTAGCAAGTAGTACAACTAGAAAAAAATCAGTACTACCCCCAATGAGCAGTTTGGATTCAGAAGCATTACATTAAAACCATGTAAATTAATTATATATCTTTTTTTATTATTATTATTATTATTATTATTATTATTATGACTACTACTATTACAGTATTACAATTCACTTTCTAAAGCACCACAGATTTGAGGAGAGGTGGTGGTTCTGGGAATAGCAAATATTATAAGCTCTATTTTGGTCTTTGAGCTTTAGATTGCGTTGGGACATCCAACGGTGTGGCGGTACCAGGTACTGTACCAAAGAGATAGTTGGTTACATGAGAGATAACAGATGGTCAGAGGACAGATTTGGGTTGTCATCATCACAGAATTTGTAGTGGAGGGAAAATAAGCAAACTAGTTTCCCAGATTCCTAAGAGAGGAGCTGTACAGTGGAAAAAAAAAGCAAAAACCAAGAACATTTGTGGGACTCTAACAAATGATTTTTTTGAGTAATATATATATATATATATATATATATATATATATATATATATAGATGCAGCAGATAATTCAGCAATCTCTGAGGTAATGTGCTCCGTTGCCTTCCCAAATCAATGTGTAGACGTGCAAATGTCCAAAAGGAGCAGGTGGCACTCAGAGACTTGCAAATAGAAGAAATGTATTCTCTATGTTTCATGGGCTAAACCCCTTTCGTCAGGAGATAAAGACACAACTGAACAAAACAGGTTAAAATAGGCTACCAAGCAGGCATCACACCTGTAAGTGGTGACTAATTAGATACATTGAAACAAACTGACAAAAAAACATACAAAGTACAAAGAAAGTGCAAAAGAAATACATAAATATGACAAAAGGATGCATAATATACATAATGACAATATCATAAATGGTTATATAAGCATTAGCTGTTATTTAACACAAAACACTTATAAAAAGCACTGTAAGCCTAAGGATTCATTTAACCCCTTAGGTGAAACAGTGTCCAAAAGAAATATCCATTTGGATTCACACTGCAGTAAACATCGATCACGGTCCCTGAAACGTAGAGAATAAATTTCTTCTATTTGCAAGTCGCCTGCTCCTTTTGGACATTTGCACGTCTATACAGATATTTATATATATATATATATATATATATATATATACACTGCTCAAAAAAATAAAGGGAACACTAAAATAACACATCCTAGATCTGAATGAATGAAGTATTCTTATTAAATACTTTGTTCTTCACATAGTTGAATGTGCTGACAACAAAATCACACAAAAATTATCAATGGAAAGCAAATTTATTAACCCATGGAGGTCTGGATTTGGAGTCACCCTCAAAATTAAAGTGGAAAAACACACTACAGGCTGATCCAACTTTGATGTAATGTCCTTAAAACAAGTCAAAATGAGGCTCAGTAGTGTGTGTGGCCTCAACGTGCCTGTATGACCTCCCTACAACCCACAGAAGTGTCTCAGGTAGTGCAGCTCATCCAGGACAGCACATCAATGCGAGCTGTGGCAAGAAGGTTTGCTGTGTCTATCAACGTAGTGTCCAGAGCATGAAGACTGAGGTTTTAAATAAACCGCGGGCAACGCTATTACAACCCAAAAAGGATGAGGCATTACCCGAGAAGATCCCATTGGTTACAGAATTCACTACAGCAAGTTCTGTTATCCCCAGGGCCGTTAGTGCTCTCTGGCCGATTGTGAAAAGTGACCATACATTGCCATGTTTCCACAAAAAATCTGTGATGGCTAGCTATAAGCGTGGACGCAGTCTACGCGACATTCTGGTCCATACAGATGTTTCTCCTAAAATTAGAACATCTACTCGCAAAGGGTGCTACAAATGCCCCTCATGCACCACATGCAATTATCTTATTGCTGGCTCTTTTTTCCAACATCCACTCACGGGCAAAAAATATATGATACATCATTTCTTAACCTGCAGTTCTCAGTATGTTATTTACATCATTACTTGTCCGTGCGGATTATTGTATGTTGGCCAAACGATTAGAACATTCAAAGAACATATGGCTCTTCATCGATCAGCCATCAAAGCTGCCATTGAAGGCAAGGATAATGACCAGCCCGTCGCTCGACACTTTAAACAACTTGGACATCCCCTCTCAAGCTTGAAGTACCAGATAGTGGACCATGTCCCTATACTCAACCGTGGTGGGGACAGACAGAAATTGCTGTCACAGCGAGAAATGCGATGGATTTCATTATTGAATTCTGTTGCCCCTCAGGGACTGAATGAAAAATTAACATGGAGTGTTTTTCTTTAAATAATATTACATTGGCTAGTTCAGTGCATTATTTTCCTTTTTAGCAATTGATATTCGTCTAATGGGCTATTTGCAGTAGTGTGCAGCCTGTGGTTTTTGTCATCAGGTTTTATAGCAATATATAGTACATTGAACAGTATTCTTATATAGATGGATTTAAAAATGTCTAGATTTAACTCCCAACACACGATCGCTCAGCTATTTTATTATCTTTTCACTTACACTTGCTGGAAATTTTATTTTGTTTCCTCTTATAGCCTCATTGTATCACTGTTTCACTTTTATATTTTGTATCACTTGTTTCCTCTCCTCAGTGCAGCGACGTGATGCGCCGGGTGTTGATACGCTTTGGTAGCTTAGCAACGGTGACGTCATCTTCAGCCGCCCGATGCTGAAGCCGCCGGCGTCTCTCCCGCCCGCCGCACCTGCGTGTCTGCACTGATATCAGAGGAGCATTTAAGGTAAGAACAATGTACACTTGTTTGTTTTCACCATGTGTCCTTGACAAAAACACCCATCGCGGTGTTGAAACGTTGGACTCGTCATGCAGTTTGTCTCATAAATTTTTGTTTCACACCAAATCCGTGGAGTGCCGCCTGTTTCTGTGGTGAGGGGGTCAGTGGACTGTGGCTTCAGTCACCATGAACACTTACATTGTATATATATATATATATATATATATATATAGAACAGAATAGAAAAGCCGCACACATTTCCATAGTTCAGTCCGGGTGCTGTAATTCCATATAGAAAGTATAGTGAGACGTTCCTATAACATGAGAATCCCTCCTCAGCCACAAGAAAGAAACCAGCACACCGGCAATAATCAATTCAAAGAAAGCTCTATTTCAGCATGGCAACAGTCAGAGTTGAAACCACATTATTTTCCAGTTAGGATAAACATGATACATCACATATCCCTCTGGTGAAAAGGAGAATCCTGATCCCCTCTGCCCAACAGCTGTTCCGATGTCACCACCTTCCTCAAGGGCATCCATACTAACACTGAGCCAAACGCTGCCATTTATCCACAGCCTGACGCCTGTCAACAACCTCATAATCCCACTCACCTGTCCACACGAACCACCATCACCTGAGACCAGTCACGTCCACACCGCTCAAGGCCGGAAGTCCCCGTCTTGGAATGCATTCAGCCCGCGGTGGAACGCACTTCCTGTCCCGGCTTCCGTCACGGGAGCATCATACATCCGCATGATGCGGCCGGGCGCTCACGTGAGCCAATCCAGTGCGTGTGTAAAAATTCACCTAGGCAACCAGGGTAAACACAACCTCCTCATAATATGAGCTCATCTAAAACCATACTTTGGTTATCGCAATGATGAGATCCCAGCATACCCGTAGACCTTAGTGAGACAGGGACTGAGGCTTGCCTGACAGGCGCCATACTGCGGAGCCTGTGTCGGATCAATACAGAACCCAAGATCAACAACAAAATAAAAAAACATACATAACATTATATACATACAGATCAAAACATAATAGTAAATAATAACCATAAGGCAGCCCTCAGAGTCCAATCATCTGAACTAACTATGTCAATCATATGGCCAGCAAGAACCACGGCAAAAGTAGGATCTTATAGAAAACAATCAAAAGTTCTCCATTCGTTTATAGGAAACAAGTGAAAGTTAATTCCTCGTTTAACCCGTGTGGTGAGACAGTATTGAAGTTATAGATCAATTCACACTCTCTCTGTAACAGCCTCTTATGCCGATCACCCCCTCTCTTCCATGGTTTGATCTGATCCAATGGCATAAATTTAAAGTCACGTAATGTGTGACCATGAGTCACAAAATGCCTAGCTACTGGAGGTGTAGCTTGTTCAACCTTGGACATAGCTTTTTTAATCGAAGAGCGATGCATGGCTATACGTTCTTTCAATCTCCGGATCGTTTTCCCTATATAAATCAGCTTGCATGGGCACAGAACCAAGTACACCACATATTTGCTTTCGCAGGTCATATGATGCCTGAGGACAAATTTCTTTCCAGATTGCGGATGGATAAAATTATCACCAGTAATCATGTGCTTGCAATTGACACAGCCACTACACCCATAGGCTCCATTTTTCAAGGATAGCCAGTTTGCTCTAGGGATTCCTGGGCTAATGTCAGAGGATGTAATAATTTCCTTCAGGTTATGGCTTCTTTTATATGCAAATAGCGGCTTATTACTGCAAAAGGGACCCATTATCTGGTCTGACTGTAATATATGCCAATGCAGATAAATTGAGCTTCTTAAATACTGTGATGAGATTGAAAATGTATTAGGGAAAATCATCCGGTCCAAAGCTACTTTGTTCTGAGATTTATTCAACAAAGAGTTCCGATCTAGTGTGAGGCATCTCTGGATAGCCTCTTCAATCTCCACTTTAGGGTAACCACGTTCAATGAAGTCATTGCCCATTTTATACAATGCATCCTTTAACATAGTATTATCCGATGTTATCCTCACCACACGGATCAATTGTGAGAACGGAAGTCCTTTTTTAAGTGGTCTAGGATGGAAACTCTCACATAACAATACCGTATTCTTATCAGTCGGTTTCTTAAAGATTGTGACAAACCTGCCTTTATTAATAGAGACCGTAACGTCTAAAAAAAATCTATACTCTGAGGGCTGCTATTATACGTCAACCTGATGGTGCTTGCTTGCATATTCAATTCATCAATAAATTTGGACAGTGTGCTACTATCCCCTGTCCATACGAAGAAAATATCATCGATAAATCGTACAAAGAAAGCAATATATTGTGCTGCCTAAAATATATTTCTTTTCATACTCATGCATAAATAAGTTGTCATACGATGGGGCCACATTGGACCCCATCGCCATCCCTCGTAGCTGTAGAAAAAAAGAATTTTCAAAAATAAAATAATTTTTATGCAGGATCATATCCAGGAGTAGCACCAGATATTCACAAGGGGGACCTGTATATGCAATATTTGTGGTAATAGAATTTCTTATTGCATCAATACCCTCTTTGTGTCCAATGTTGGTAGAGAGACTCGTAATATCACATGTAACCAAAAGGCATTTTTCAGGCGGAGGACCAAATGCAGCTAGCCTCTGCAAAAAATCTGTTGTGTCTTTTAAAACTGTTGGTGTGGACAGTACCACTGGCTGCAAAAAATAATCTACAAACTGTGATAGACTCTGACACAGTGAGCCCCTAGAAGAGATAATCGGCCTCCCTGGAGGCTTGGCCAGGGACTTGTGAACCTTAGGCAATATATATAAAATAGGAATAATAGGATGTTCTTGAGTTAAAAATTTCGCAGTAGGTTCATCGATCCATCCATTGCCAAGCCCCAGGGAGATAGCAGCATCAATCTCTTTTTTATAACCAAATGTAGGGTCATATTGTAATCTCTTGTAACACATTTGGTCATCAAGTTGTCTATACACTTCAGCTATGTAGTCGCTCTTATTCAAAACTACCACCCCTCCACCTTTATCAGCTGCCCGCACTACGATGGAGGTATTGGCTTTAAGATTTTCAATGGCCATCTGCTCCTCTCTCGTGGTATTAGAGAAAGAACGCTTCTGTTTTTTCATAAAGGGGATAATATCCCTTTTCACAAGCTTCATAAATATGTCAATGGCTGGATTATTAGACGGTGGATCAAAAGTACTTTTGCTTGGGAATGGAGTAACTGGGCTATCCTTAGTCCCCTGTTTACTAAAGAAATCTCTTAGTTTAAGCTGTCTCTGAAATTTATATAACTCCACTTCGCAGTCAAAAGTACTCTGTCTAAATGTTTGAACAAAGGAAAGTCCCTTTGATAAAACCCCTAATTCTACATCAGTAAGGGCATAATCAGAGAGGTTATAAACCTTTATTTCCTCCTGTTTTTCCAGGGGTTTTCCTTTTGGGCTATTAGCTTTCCGTTTTCCCCTCCTACAGCGCCCTGATCTTTTTTGTTTCGAGTACGCGCAAGGCCCGCCTCCCGTAAAAAAGGGCCACTCTGGGTGGTAGACTGATCCGAGTCAGAAGTATGAGACTCAATATCAGTATATGACCTCTCAAAGCGTTTTCTGCCTAGTTGTTTGGGACGCCATTGTCGAGTCCCACCTTGAAAAAATACCCAAGGGTATACTCTTAGTTCTTTATAGTCATCTCTCACCTTTTTATATTTATTCTTTTTAAAGGTAAGTAACTCGGTTTTAAAGGTCATGATGTTATTTTCTAATCTGGATAACCATTCAGTTGAAGTATCAGACTTTAATAAATCTAGTCCCGAAGCCTCACATGCACTAATCTCCTTCTCAAGAATACTAATCTCTGTATTAACCTGCTGTATTACAAGCACCATCAGGTCGAGGCTGCATTGATTAAGGATATGACACCACTGCTTACAAAAATCCTTGTTGTTTCTTCTGATGGTCGGTTGGTTCTTAATTCGAAAACCCCTCGGTATTAGCTTGTCCTTGTGGTACTGGGACAACGTGAGTCCATGTAAATTTAATTCCACAAGTCGTTTCTGCATCTTTAATAGATCGGAAAAGATTTCTGCAGGGCTGTCAGTATCAAATTTTAACTGATCCGTATTAGTGAATAAAATCTTAGATATGTCCTTTTCAAGGAACCTCTTGGTCCCTGGCAAATCACTAGCATCAAGATCCATATTGAAAGACAATCAAAAATATTGTCAAAACAATTGTAAAGGTAAAAAATGAAATTTAAATGATGGTGCTGGCTCCACATAAAGTATTACAAAGAACAGAACAGAAAAGCCGCACACATTTCCATAGTTCAGTCCGGGTGCTGTAATTCCATATAGAAAGTATAGTGAGACGTTCCTATAACATGAGAATCCCTCCTCAGCCACAAGAAAGAAACCAGCACACCAGCAATAATCAATTCAAAGAAAGCTCTATTTCAGCATGGCAACAGTCAGAGTTGAAATCACATTATTTTCCAGTTAGGATAAACATGATACATCACATGTCCCTCTGGTGAAAAGGAGAATCCTGATCCCCTCTGCCCAACAGCTGTTTCGATGTCACCACCTTCCTCAAGGGCATCCATACTAACACTGAGCCAAACGCTGCCATTTATCCACAGCCTGACGCCTGTCAACAACCTCATAATCCCACTCACCTGTCCACACGAACCACCATCACCTGAGACCAGTCACGTCCACACCGCTCAAGGCCGGAAGTCCCCGTCTTGGAATGCATTCAGCCCGCGGTGGAACGCACTTCCTGTCCCGGCTTCCGTCACGGGAGCATCATACATCCGCATGACGCGGCCGGGCGCTCATGTGAGCCAATCCAGTGCGTGTGTAAAAATTCACCTAGGCAACCAGGGTAAACACAACCTCCTCATAATATGAGCTCATCTAAAACCATACTTTGGTTATCGCAATGATGAGATCCCAGCATACCCGTAGACCTTAGTGAGACAGGGACTGAGGCTTGCCTGACATGCGCCATACTGCGGAGCCTATGTCGGATCAATACAGAACCCAAGATCAACAACAAAATAAAAAAACATACATAACATTATATACATACAGATCAAAACATAATAATAAATAATAACCATAAGGCAGCCCTCAGAGTCCGCCTGTAGCTCCGTCCATCGCACCAGAAGTGACATCACCCCTCCGGCTCTGGGGACCATGGAAACCAGCTGTAAACAAAAGAGGATTACATGAAAGTCCTCACAGTGCACAAAATTTTTTATAAGAGCAGGAACTGCTTGCCCTGCATTTTGTGAAACAAACGTTAAACATAAGTGATTAGCGTACATGTAAAATATAATTTTAGTGCAAACAAACGATTCTGTATAAGCAACTTGTTCAACAATGTTTGTGTCAATACCAGAAATATGAAACTCATCATGAGCCGAAACATGCTATTTTTAAAAAACTGTCTAGAAGACTTAAAAGATTGTTTCTTAAACGGAACCATCTGCCTATGGGGCCGTATTCTAAAAAGATTTAGTTACACCGTTACAGTATCATCCTTAAATAATGTATATACATATAGTGCTGCCATCTTGTGGCCGGATTGTAAACCACATTTATGTGTATAAAAAAGAGTGCATCTTAGAACAAATATCGCAAACCACCAAGGAAATCTACATTGTTTTGGACAGCCGCTCTAAAAATGTATTCTGTGCGGCCTGCTCAATACTTCCTAACCCGTCCTGAAGTAGCGGGTGAGCTTATAGGAAATGGCTCAAAATGAGTGATTCATTCAGGCCCTTGGGGGCAGACAATCAAGATGAAAAATCCATCTG
The DNA here is from genome assembly GCF_028390025.1 of Pseudophryne corroboree. Classification (NCBI taxonomy): domain Eukaryota; kingdom Metazoa; phylum Chordata; class Amphibia; order Anura; family Myobatrachidae; genus Pseudophryne; species Pseudophryne corroboree. Next base: position 698,664,605 of record NC_086447.1, read on the forward strand.
GATTCTAATTGTAATAACAGCTTCCCCCTGTCTCCTCCTCATCGGGGTGCTGGAACGTGGTCTATGGCTTTATATTTCAAACTGGCAAGGTTGTGTTTATGTGTCACAAAGTGGCGTGCCACTGGTTGATCACTATTGCCCGTAGTCAGGGCTGCTCTAATTGCTGATCTATGTCGGGTAAGCCGTACCTTTAGTTGGCATTCCATCTTCCCAACATAGTACAGCCCACATGGGCAAATGATGGCATATACTACATATTTGCTAGTACATGTCAGTGGCCACTTTATGCTATACCTTTTGCCAGTGCGTGGGTGGGGTATGGAGTCACCCACTGCTAAATACGAGCAAGTGGTACACCCTAAACATAGAAAACAGCCATTCTTTCTGCTGAGGAAATGTTTGGGGGTCTGACTATCAAGGAATCCGGTAACGTCTGTTTTTATCAGTAGGTCTTTCAGATTTTTTCCACGTGCATAGCTAGGCATAAGTAGGCTTTTATTAAAACAGCCTAAATCTGGGTCTGTGGTGACTATTTGCCATAACTCTTTAGCCTTTCTCAGAGTGTGTGGACTCTTGAGTATTATACTCGTTCACCCAAGCCACGGTGTTACTCGTATTGGCGACCTTGGGGCTGTCACTGCCTCGATAATTAGCTAAAGCTCTCTTTCATGCCTTGGAGAGTTCTGCAGTGGAATAACCCCTTTCATCAAACTTTTTCATCATAATGTCCAGTTGTTGTTCCCTAAGCTCAGGATCGCTATTGTTCCTGCATACCCCCAGTAGCTGTGAATAGGGGAGACCACGGATGGTGACTTTTGGATGGAAGCTGTCTGTGTGCAATGCTGTATTATGGTCTGTTGGCTTGGTATACAAAGACATATGGATCTGCCCCCTCTGATCTCAATCAAAATATCCAAAAAACTAATTTTATACATGTCTTTCGTGATAGTAAATTTTATGGGGCTGTCAGACTGATTCTATATGTGGATAATCTCTTCCAGCTTACTCACATCTTGTTGCCAAAATATCAACAAGTCATCGCACTTCTGGTGCAACGAACGGAGCCGTGGCTGGAAGTGCCCACTGCAGGAAGGTGGCCTCAGGGACCGGTAGCCCACTGACACAAACGGGGAGGGGTAAGTTCATTCATGTATTTAAGGTCACTTTTTGTCACTATGCTTTGTCTGAAGAAGGGGAGACATCCCTAAAATGTCACCTACAATAAAGCACGCCCCACGGGGCTTTTATGCACGTTTTCTATAGCAGCCAAGTCTCTGAGTGCCGCCTATTACATTGGAAGTTCATATTGGTGGGGATTGCATCCCATAGGAGGGCACCGGAGCCGGTAATTTGATGACAGGAGTGCCGGAATACATTGGTTTTATATATATATATATATATATATATATATATATAAATAAATATATATATATATATATAACAGCTAATAAGCACACACACAAACAATACATCAAAATCACAACTATGAAACATTGGGCAATACTTATGGGAAAAACTGCAGAACACTAGCCTTACATTACTGTACGTTAGCATTTTGCGAGAGAGCAAATAAAGAACTGTGCTGTGATTGCTGCAAAAGAAAAGTGATATAAATCCTAAATTTAAATTTTACTCATTTTTAATATTGGGAGAGCTGAGTAATAAGTTAACCAATGATTATAAATAGTTAATGGAGTGAAATTATCAAGATATGTTTTTATCTGTGCACATTTTAATGAGTCTATTCTATTTTTATATTCTGGCCTAGAGAACACATCCCTAATTAACATTTATGTGTATATTTTGTCATAACTTCCTGATGCTCATTATCATGAATACAAATAGAGGCTTCATGTATTGCCTGTAGGTGAACTTAAATAATAATTATGATTCTTGTATATGAGCACAACAAACTTTACCAATTTTTATTGAACTAGAGATGTGCGGCGAGGACTTTCCGTGTTTTGTGTTTTGGTTTTGGTTCTAATTCCCCACTTGTGTTTGGTTTTTGATTGGTTTTGCCAAAACCACCCTTTCGTGTTTTGGTTTTGGATCTGGATGATTTTTGAAAAAAACATAAAAAACATAAAAATCACAGAATTTGTGGGTAATCCTACGGTATTATTAACCTCAAAAACATTAATAACTAATTTCCAGTCTATTCGTAACACCTCAAACCACACAATATTGTTTTTAGGCCAAAAGGTTGCAACGAGGTGGCTGTATGACTAAGCTAAGCGACACAAGTGTGCGGCACAAACACCTGGCCCATCTAGGAGTGGCACTGCAGTTGCAGACAGGATGGCACTTCAAAAAAACTGTGCCCAAACAGCACATGATGGAAATAAGAAAAAGAGGTGCACCGAGGTTGCTGTATGACTAAGCTAAGCAATACTAGTGTGTGGCACAAACACCTGGCCTATATAGAAGTGGCACTGCAGTGTCAGACAGGAGGGCAGATATAAAAAAGGCCCCAAACAGCACATCATGCAAAGATGTAAAAGAGGTGCAATATATATACGGCAGTACCACTGGACATATACGGCGGTATCACTGGAATTATACAGCAGGATCACTGGAATTATACGGCAGGATCACTGGAATTACACGGCAGTACCACTGGACTTATACGGCAGTACCACTAGACATATACAGCAGTATCACTGGACTGGATTTATATGACGATACCACTGGAATTATATGGCAGGATCACCGGAATTATATGGCATTACCACTGGACATTTACGGCAGTACCACTGGACATATACGGCAGTATCACTGGACTGGACTTATACACCAGTACCACTGGACTTATATGGCAGGATCACTGGAATTATACGGCAGGATCACTGGATTTATACGACAGGATCACTGGAATTAAATGGCAGGATCACTGGATTTATACGCCAGTACCACTGGAATTATACGGCAGGATCACTGGAATTTTATGGCAGTACCACTGGAATTATACAGCAGGATCACTGGAATTATACGGCAGTACCACTGGACTTATATGGCAGTACCGCTGGACATATAGGGCAGTATCACTGGACTGGACTAATACACCAGTACCACTGGAATTATACGGCAGGATCACCAGAATTATACAGCAGGATCACTGGATTTATATGCCAGTACCACTGGAATTATACGGCAGGATCCAGGAATTATGCTGCAGTACCACTGGACATATACGGCAGTATCACTGTACTGGATTTATACGCCAGTATCACTGGAATTATATAACAGGATCACTGGAATTATACGGTAGTACCACTGGACATATATGGCAGTATCACTAGACATATACAGCAGTATCACTGGACTGGATTTATACGCCACTACCACTGTAATTATACAGCAGGATCACTGGACTTATACACCAGTACCACTGGAATTATACGGCAGGATCAGTGGTATTATACTGCAGGATCACTGGAATTATACAGCAGGATCACTGGATTTATACACCAGTACCACTGGAATTATACGGCAGGATCACTGGATTTATATGGCAGCACCACTGGACATATATGTCAGTATTAATGGACATATATGGCAGTATCACTGAACACATACGGCAGTAACACTGGACTGGATTTATACGCCAGTACCACTGTATTTATACGGCAGGATCACTGGACTTGTACACCAGTACCACTGTAATTATATGGCAGGATCACTGGAATTATATGTCAGGATTACTGGATTTATACGGCAGTACTGCTGGACATATACGGCAATATCAATGGACATATACGGAAGGATCACTGGACTTATACGGCAGGATCACTGGAATTATGTGTCTGGCCCATCTACGGTTGACACTGCAGTCCCACTGCACTAATGGCGGATACCAGATGCACGTCTAAAACAGCATAGTTGTTATGGTCTCAGTAATCTGCTTTGCAACAGGGTGTATATATATATATATATATATATATAGCAGTATCACTGGAATTATATTGCAGTACCACTGGACATATACGGCAGTATCACTGGAAATTTACAGCAGGATCACTGGAATTATACGGCAGTAACACTGGACTTATATGACAGTACCACTGGGCATATACGGCAGTATCACTGGACTGGATTTATATGCCAGTACCACTGGAATTATACGGCAAGATCACTGGAATTATACGGCAGGATCACTGCAATTATATGGCAGGATCACTGCAATTATACGGCAGGATCACTGGAATTATACGGCAGGATCACTGGATTTATATGCCAGTACCACTGGAATAATATGGCAGGATCACTGGAATTATATGGCAGTACCACTGGACATATACGGCAGTATCACTGGACTGGATTTATACGTCAGTACCACTAAAATTATACGGCAGGATCACTGGAATTATACTGCAGTATCACTGGACATATACGGCAGTATCACTGGACTGGATTTATACGCCAGCACCACTGGAATTATTCGGCAGGATCACTGGATTTATACGCCAGTACCACTGGAATTATACGGCAGGATCACTAGAATTATATGGCAGGATTACTGGATTTATACAGCAGGATAACTGCAATTATACGGCAGGATCACTGGAATTATATGGCAGGATCACTGGACTTATATGGCAGTACCGCTGGACATACTGTATAGGGCATTATCACTGGACTGGACTAATATGCCAGTACCACTGGAATTATACAGCTGGATCACTGGAATTATACGGCAGTACCGCTGGACATATAGGGCAGTATCACTGGACTGGACTAATGCACCAGTACCACTGGATTATACGACAGGATCACCGGAATTATTCGGCAGGATCACTGGATTTATATGCCAGTACCACTGGAATTATACGGCAGGATCACTGGAATTATACGGCAGTACCACTGGACATATACGGCAGTATCACTGGACTGGATTTATATGCCAGTACCACTGGAATTATATGACAGGATCACTGGAATTATACGACAGTACCACTGGACATATATGGTAGTATCACTGGACATATACAGCAGTATCACTGGACTGGATTGGATTTATACACAAGTACCACTGTAATTATACAGCAGGATCACTGGATTTATACACCAGTACCACTGGAATTATACGGCAGGATCACTGGAATTAAACATCAGGATCACTGGAATTATACAGCAGGATCACTGGATTTATACGCCAGTACCACTGGAATTATACAGCAGGATCACTGGATTTATAGGTCAGTACCACTGGACATATATGGCAGTATCAATGGACATATACAGAAGTATCACTGGACTGGACTTATACGCCAGTACCACTGGCATTATACGGCAGGATCACTGGAATTATACGGCAGGATCACTGCAATTATATGGCAGGATTACTGCAATTATACGGCAGGAACACTAGAATTATACAGCAGGATCACTGGAGTTATATGCCAGTACCACTGGAATTATACCGCAGGATCACTGGAATTATACGGCAGTACCACTGGACATATACGGCAGTATCACTGGACTGGTCTTATACACCAGTACCACTGGAATTATATGGCAGGATTACTGGAATTATTATCACTGGACATATACAGCAGTATCACTGTACTTGAGTTATACGCCAGTACCACTGGAATTATTCGGCAGGATCACTGGACTTATACGCCAGTACCACTGGAATTATACGGCAGGATCACTAGAATTATACGGCAAGATCACTGGATTTATACGGCAGGATCACTGCAATTATACGGCAGGATCACTGGAATTATAAGGCAGGATCACTGGACTTATACACAAGTACCACTGGAATTATATGGCAGGATCACTGGATTTATACGGCAGTATCACTAAATATATACGGCAGGATCACTGGAATTATACGGCAGGATCACAGGAATTATACGACAGGATCACTGGATTTTTACGACAGTACCACTGGACATATATGGTAGTATTATCAATGGACATATACGGCAGGATCACTGGACATATACGGCAGTACCACTGGACATATACAGCAACACAGGGACACCACCACTGGACTGATGCAGGAGAACACAGCACTACTGCAATGGACTGGACTTTTACAGCAGCACTGGACATATGTCAGCAAAGGACACCACCACTGTGACTGGACTGATGCAGCACAACACACCACCACTGGACTGATGCAGCACAACACAGAACCACTGGACATATGGCAGCAGAGGACACCACCACTGTGACTGGACTGATGAAGCACAAGACACCACCACTGGACTGGTGCAGCACAACACAGCACCACTGGACTGGACTTATACAGCAATACTGGACATATGACAGCAGATGACACAACCACTGTGACTGGACAGATGCAGCACAAGACACGGTCACTGAGGACACTGAGGATGGAGACACATCCTCTCTCTACACTCTCCAATGCTGGAGTGAAAATGGCGGCAACGCACGGCTCCTTATATGGAATCCAAACCCTGCATGAATCTGACAGCGGGATGATGATGTTTTGCCTCATTCTAGTTTCTGAGTCAGGCGGGAAAACCCGAGCCTGACTCGGATCCGGGCTCAGGTGGTGAAGTTCGGTAGGGTTCGGTTCTCTATTTATGCAGATTATATATTTTATGATGAAACATTTAGTTAGATGGAACAAGGGTGAGAGGGAGAAAAAAAGGACCTCTGAGATCAACATATCTGCTCTGCGTAATAGAGGCAATATTTGGTCCACACCTATGATGAAAAAAAACATCAGAAAAGGGATAATAATTTGGATACAGTGTATTCCATTATAAATCAAGAGGAAGAGAGCCAACACAAAGGGGCTTATATAATAGCCTGCAAGCTGCACAAAATTCTGGAAAGTCTGGCAAGTCTGCACGTATTTTTAAAGCGGGCAGACACGCCAGACTTTCTGTACAGCATGCAGCTCGCAGGCTATTGGCTGTGCCTTCTAAATGATTGCAGCTTCAAAAATATTGACATGCTGCAATTTCCACAGAGCATGCAGGCAAATGCATAAGCCCCGAAGACTGTAAACTTGATGAAGCACTAGGAAGAGAAATGCGTAAAGTCAGGATAATTCATCAACTATAAAACTTATTTTAAAAAAAAAAAACCCAGTGATTGCTATCAACTTATGCAGCCATCATTCTAAACCATATAGGTGTATAGACCTTTATTATTATACAAGGGCCATTTTTTTTACTTCAATGGAGATAAACACCTAAATGTACACCAAAATGAAGGAAAATGATGGCTGTAGAATTCTATAGCAATCAATGTTTTTTTCTAATTATATAGAGGATAAATTATCATGGTTATCATGATTAAACAATACAATTGGATTAATGAAATTAATCATTCTTCATAAACTAACTGTACTCATGTTAGATTTGCAATTAGCTAACAAGATGAAATTCTATTTGGAGTCAGGAAATGCCTTATTTAAGAAGAAATACAAACGTTAAAAAGTAGAGAATTTAAGTATTTGTTTTAGTCTTTGTTGTTTGGGGATGAGATTTCTACTGCAATATGTAAGTAGAATCAGAAGCATTGTAATTGAGCACTAAAATAATAAATTAGATATATCGGTTAAAGCAAAATGCTATTAAAAATTGTGCATCAGACAAAGTATTTGACAAAATTCTTGCTAAGTATTAAATAACAGTTTTTCTAAAATGATAAATATTGTAGGTAACACAGCCACATTTGATCTGCTGGGAGCTAGACATTTCATTTAGGGCTTTATAGGTACGTGTCTTGGGAATTTAATGTTCTTTCAAATATGTACACTTGGTTGTTTTCAGTTGCTGTGCCCCAGAATTCGATGGGTTTGGGGCATTGTGCCTGGAACATCTGGTAGCTGAGATGCAGGGCATTGGGCATGGATATCAGTTTCACAATATTTATATTGTCAATTATGGGATGGGGGTTTTACTAGTGATGTCTTCCATTAATATTATGAAGATGAAACTGTTATATGAGTTCAAGCTTTCAGATGACTGAATGTTACCAAGACGTTTATGGTTAGACAGTTGTCGAAGAGGATCTGGATGGTATAAATAGGAATGATTTCCTATTGTGGATAACATTGGAATGTGTTGTTGCCTTTAGGGTGGGGTTTGTTTATTGTTGTCGGAAGCTGCCAGATTGGGAGTTAGTTGACAAATGTTAGATGGTGTTCCAGTGTTTTGGAATTCTGGATTCTTTGGACATTCTTATAGACATTGCCATTCACCTGCAGACTGTACAGTTGCTTTGAGCGAGTGCATACTTTTGATGGCAGGAGTTCAGGGTGGTGGACAGTGGCTGCAGCGGGCGGGTTGGCACCCAGATATGGTGCAGTCTCAGTGGTACACAGAATGGGATGCCTTTAATTACTTAACTTGCTAAAATATATATTCCAGGATTTTCTGTAGAAAGACCTAGCTTTAATACTTTGCTCAATGCAAAGTATTAAACAGCAGGCATTGTGGCAGATTATTCATGTTATGTAACTGAATCTGGCAAATCCTTGGGTTGTGGAAGGCTAAACTTAAGGGTACATGTACTAAGCACTTACGACAGTGATAATAACACTCCTGCTTTGCTTATATTCTATGCAAAGGCAGTAAGCATTTATGTCAATATACAGCATATTAAGAGCTGCTTTGCCAAAGAGTGGGAACAACAAGTTGTCTCTGTGAATTGTGCAGAGCCAATTAGGGGTAAATTTACTAAGAATCATATTTCACCCATGTTTGATCGAGATTAAACACAGGTGATATTGATCAGACACAGGTGCTTTTTTAATACTAAAGCACAGGAATATTCAATTGTGAAGATACCGGGTTCCAAATCACTCAGGCACGGTTGTAGATGAAAAACCAACAGTGGTTTATTGAACAGAATGGGTTATAAACAGCTCAGCACAGCGCTGTAATCCAATTCCACATGACAATTCCAACTATAAACTCCTGACAGGACATTACTTCTTAGTCAAGGAGCAGAGAATCTCTCTTCATCTCTCTGGGAAGCTCTACTTATACCCCCAGAATCATCTTAATGCAAGGGTGTGTGTGACTTATTTGTCTTAGGATCTTGCAGCATTGGAGTACAATACATATTCTAATCAAGGTGATTACATCAGCCAGAGAGCCACCCTGTCTGGTCAGTTTACAGTTGTACAATAAGGAGTAAACAAAAAGGGACAATGGTACCAACCTTTGAGTGCCCACTGTGGTGTATGAAAACAATATTAAACTAGGTCTAACATAAATACATTGGGGGTCATTCTGAGTTGATCACTCTCTAGCTACTTTTTGCAGCCGTGCGAATGCATAGTTGCCGCCCACTGGGCAGTGTATATTTGCTGTGCAAGGGTGTGATCGCATGTGCAGCCGAGCGGTACAAAAATAGTTTGTGCAGTTTCTGAGTAGCTCAGAACTTACTCAGCCGCTGCGATCACTTCAGCCTGTGCGTATACGGAATTTACGTTAGACACCCGCCCTGCAAATGCTTGGACACACCTGCATTTTTCCAAACACTCCCAGATAACGGTCAGTTGACACCAATAAATGCATTCTTCCTGTCAATCTCCTTGCGATAGGCTGTGCAAATTGATTCTTTGTTAAATAAATCCCACAGCAATGTCCCGTATGACGCGCCTGCGCATTGCGGTTCATACGCATGCGCAGTAGTGACCTGATCGCTGCATTGCAGAAAACGGCAGAGTGCGATCAGGTTGGAATGAACACCCTTATCTAAAGGGTAACAGATAACATAAAACAATTTCATATATTAACAATATTAAGGTTTGATTTTAACAGAAAAACTCAATGTTGGGTGAGCAGTAATGGACATGTATGGCGAATGAACAAACAGACAAATTGAATGTATAGGGATATGGGGATAAAAAGTACATATTTAACATGGGAAATGAGGAATAGCTATATTAATTGTCACAGATCTCTCATTTCCTCACAACTATGTTCCTGTGTTTTATTTGATTGTGTTTTCCGATGGGGTATGTGCTCGCATTTGGCTGCCAAGTTTGCCTGAAGCCAAACACTCCCGTACATGAAGCCATCAACTTGGCACCCACCACCCAGGGGTGCATATGAAAGCCTCAGGAATCTTCCCTGGCCTTGGATGCCCTGGAGGGGTGGAACCCTTTATTGGAGGGGGTCCCAGTCCCTCAGGAATCCCTGGCCAGGGCTGACTAGTTGGTGGGAAAATGCTACGGACTCCAGGACCAATATACTGTAAGAGTGTCCTATGGTTGTGGCATTACCTCCCTGGCTAGTGGAGCCAGGTGTTGGTTCCAAAACATCTGTTTTTCCCCATATTTTTGGAACCAATGCCAGTCCAAGAGCCTTGGCTGGTTCTATAAATACAGGGTGATCTCATGCATTTTCCCCGGGTAAGGGAATGGGGGGTGAACAGTTTTTTCTTTATTTTTTAACCATTTCAATACATTTTACCAGAGAAGCACTGCACAGATCTCACTGATCTGTGTATGCTTCTCTAAACATGCTGTGGAGAGGGACATCTATTTGAAAAGTGCATTTTCCAAGGTGCATTTGCAGAAATGATTCTAGGTAATTTCTCGTGTCACAGTGTTGTCTATGGAAATTACTAGGGATGGGTGAGTTTGGTTCCCGAGCAACGAACCCCCCCCCCCCCCAGTACTTTGCGATGCAAAGCATTCCTTGGATCCCAAAACAAGGCAAAACATCAATATACCGCTGTCAGATTCTTGCGGGTTTTGGATTCTATATAAGTCCCTGGTGATTGGCGCCATCTTCACTCCAGCATTGGAGAGTGTAATGGACAGATGTGTTCATCTCAGTACTGTGTCTAGCATGGTGTGGGATGGATGCTCTGTCTGCTGCACCTAAAGGGGTGCTTTTGTATCTGAAAGCACCCTATAGCAGCACGATGCAGCACAAGACACCGGACTATTAGTAATGTACTGTAGTATACTGAGCACCACACAATGCAGCACAAGACAATGAGCACTGATATTGAGAACTGACACGGAGCAGCAAGATGCAGCAATGGACTATTGTTCTGTAGTATTATATACTGGTCACCACAATGCAGCACTGATACTGAGCACAGATATTGAGCACTGATGAGGATACTAGAACTGACACGGAGCAGCAAGACGCAGCAATGGACTATTGTACTGTAGTATTATATTCTGGTCACCACAATGCAGCACTGATACTGAGCACAGATATTGAGCACTAATGAGGATACTAGAACTGACACGGAGCAGCAAGATGCAGCAATGGACTATTGTACTGTAGTATTATATACTGGTCACCACAATGCAGCACTGATACTGAGCAATGATATTGAGCACCGATGAGGATACTAGAACTGACACGGAGCAGCAAGATGCAGCAATGGAATATTGTACTGTAGTATTATATACTGGTCACCACAATGCAGCACTGATACTGAGCACAGATATTGAGCACTGATGAGGATACTAGAACTGACACGGAGCAGCAAGATGCAGCAATGGAATATTGTACTGTAGTATTATATACTGGTCACCACAATGCAGCACTGATACTGAGCACAGATATTGAGCACTGATGAGGATACTAGAACTGACACGGAGCAGCAAGATGCAGCAATGGAATATTGTACTGTAGTATTATATACTGGTCACCACAATGCAGCACTGATTCTGAGCCCAGATATTGAGCACTGATGAGGATACTAGAACTGACATGGAGCAGCAAGATGCAGCAATGGACTATTGTACTGTAGTATTATATACTGGTCACCACAATGCAGCACTGATACTGAGCACTGATATTGAGCACCGATTAGGATACTAGAACTGACACAGAGCAGCAAGATGCAGCAATGGCATATTGTACTGTATTATTATATACTGGTCACCACAATGCAGCACTGATACTGAGCACAGATATTGAGCACTGATGAGGATACTAGAACTGACAGGGAGCAAGAAGATGCAGCAATGGAATATTGTACTGTATTATTATATACTGGTCACCACAATGCAGCACTGATACTGAGCACAGCTATTGAGCACTGATGAGGATACTAGAACTGACACAGAGCAGCAAGATGCAGCAATGGAATATTGTACTGTAGTATTATATACTGGTCACCACAATGCAGCACTGATACTGAGCACAGATATTGAGCACTGATAAGGATACTAGAACTGACATGGAGCAGCAAGATGCAGCAATGGACTATTGTACTGTAGTATTATATACTGGTCACCACAATGCAGCACTGATACTGAGCACAGATATTGAGCACTGATGAGGATACTAGAACTGACATGGAGCAGCAAGATGCAGCAATGGACTATTGTACTGTAGTATTATATACTGGTCACCACAATGCAGCACTGATACTGAGCACAGATATTGAGCACTGATTAGGATACTAGAACTGACACGGAGCAGCAAGATGCAGCAATGGAATATTGTACTGTAGTAGTATTATATACTGGTCACCACAATGCAGCACTGATACTGAGCACAGATATTGAGCACTGATGAGGATACTAGAACTGACATGGAGCAGCAAGATGCAGCAATGGACTATTGTACTGTAGTATTATATACTGGTCACCACAATGCAGCACTGATACTGAGCACAGATATTGAGCACCGATGAGGATACTAGAACTGTGACGGAGCAGCAAGATGCAGCAGTGGACTATTGTACTGTAGTATTATATACTGGTCACCACAATGCAGCACTGATACTGAGCACAGATATTGAGCACTGATGAGGATACTAGAACTGACACGAAGCAGCAAGATGCAGCAATGGACTATTGTACTGCAGTATTATATACTGGTCACCACAATGCAGCACTGATACTGAGCACAGATATTGAGCACCGATGAGGATACTAGAACTGACACGGAGCAGCAAGATGCAGCAGTGGACTATTGTACTGTAGTATTATATACTGGTCACCACAATGCCGCACTGATACTGAGCACAGATATTGAGCACTGATGAGGATACTAGAACTGACACGGAGCAGCAAGATGCAGCAATGGACTATTGTACTGTAATATTATATACTGGTCACCACAATGCAGCACTGATACTGAGCACAGCTATTGAGCACTGATGAGGATACTAGAACTGACATGGAGCAGCAAGATGCAGCAATGGACTATTGTACTGTAGTATTATATACTGGTCACCACAATGCAGCACTGATACTGAGCACAGATATTGAGCACTGATGAGGATACTAGAACTGACACGGAGCAGCAAAATGCAGCACTCGACTATTGTACTGTAGTATACTGGTCACCACAATGCAGCACTGATACTGAGCACAGATATTGAGCTGATATTGAGCTTTCCACTGAGAGAACATAGCCACGTCCTCTCCACACTCTCTACAATGCACAAGTGAAAATGGCGGCGACGCGTGGCTCTTTATACAGAATCCGAATCTCGCAAGAATCCGACAGTGGGATGATGACATTTTGCCTCGTTCGGGTTTTCCGAGTAAGGCGAGAAGAAATGAGGCTGCCTCGGACCTGTGTAAACCACGTGGAGTTCGGGGGGGTTCAGTTCTCGGAGAACCGAACCCGCTCATCTCTAATAGATATAAGCAGAATGGGAATATTCACAAACTGTTAGTATACTGTAATCATGATATTCGGTGGGAAACCAGAGGCGAACATCTGCAAGTGCACCCTGGACCAAGCATCACCCATTTATTCAAACCAACTTATGGACTGTAATGTACTGTAAATGTACTGTAGATAACTTGCCCTCTGACCTTTGAAAGAAGAGCTTACATTTCCCATTGTACTGTATTTAGACAAACAGTATAAAAAAGAGGTCTCCTGATCCAGGCTTCAGTCCCTATACTCTGAGGTCATCTTGCCAAGACTGACTGAGGCCTGGATACAGGAACAATCGCGTAAACGTATGTATTATTGGTTGTAGTTCTTCTCTGTATATTGGGGGTCATTCTGAGTTAATCGCTAGATAAAAATGTTCGCAGCGCAGCGGTGATGCAAAAAAACGGCACTTCTGTGCATGCATATGCGGTGCAATGCGCACACGCGACGTGCTTTCACAACGGCTGATGCAGTTTTACACAAGGTCTAGCGAAGCTTTTCAGTCTCACTGCTCGCCGCAGAGTGATTGACATGAAGTGGGCGTTTCTGGGTGTCAACTGACTGTTTTAAGGGAGTATTCGAAAAAACGCAGGCGTGCCAGGAAAAATGCAGGTGTGGCTGGGAGAACGCAGGGCGTGTTTGTAATGTCAAATCCGGAACTGAACAGTCTGAAGTGTTCGCAAGCGCTGAGTAGATCTGTAGCTGCTCTGAAACTGCACAATTTTTTTTGTAGCCGCTCTGCGATCCTTTCGTTCGCACTTCTGCTAAGCTAAAATACACTCCCAGAGGGTGGCAGCTTAGTGTTTGCACGACTGCTAAAAACTGCTAGCGATCGATCAACTCAGAATGACCACCATTGTTGTACCTATTATTTGTATATTCTCAAGTAAATACTGTTGATGCATTGGACCACAACATTACATTTAACTACTGGTGTCACATTCCTTCCTGTTTGGGGTAAAGTGTATACAGCCATATGCATTGCTATATTGTGCGCATAACGTGTCGGCGTGTATACGCAATGTATATAAACAACATAGCGGTTATATGTATATGATTAGCGGTCGTAGTGGCTCAAACCACAGTGTACGTATGTGTTGCTTTCCCTTGTAATTTAAACAAACTTAACAGTCCTCATAGAGAAGCCTCTTTCATCTTCTTTCACCATTTCTGAACCATCTGCACTTGTGGGGAGCAGTACAATTAAAGATGGTGATGAATCTGATGAGGAGGAAATAATACAAATTGAGGATTCATATGTGGAAGTGGGACAGAATGAGGGGGATAAGTGTGTGCTATCGGACAGTGAGGATGTTGTTGATGATGATGATGTTATTTGTTTAAGTCAGCCACCAGTGGCTGCAGTTGTAGACAGTAATAAAAAAAGCCACTGCGATGACTTGGCTTAAGACCAAAAAAGCCACCTCTTGGGTGTGGGATTATTATTACCCCAATCCTGACAATGTTTATGAAAGCATTTGCTCCATTTGTGAGGCCAAATTTAGCAGAGATAGGAATGTTAGCCATATAGGCAACTCCTCCATGTTACATAATTTGTTGCGAAGACATGACATTTTTTTTATAATCTAATTAACACTTCATCATCAACATCCTCGGAGTAATTACTTAACAGTGAAAGTCCTTCTAAAAAATTGCTTTGTGGGGGCCCAAACAAACCAATCATTTCAGCCACAAGTGACGGTCCCTGTTGCTGAAATGATTGGTTTGTTTAACTGTGCATAGCCTGTTTAATGTATATAACATAAGGGTGGGTGGGAGGGCCCAAGGACAATTCCATCTTGCACCTCTTTTCTTTGCATTATGTGCTCTTTGGAGCATTTTTTTGTTTGAAAAACTGATATCCTGTCTGCCACTGCAGTGCCAATCCTAGATGTGCCACGTGTTTTTGCTTCCCACTTCTGTCACTTAGCTTAGTCACCCAGCTACCTTGGTGCAGCCTTTTGGCCTAAACTGGATAAAAACAATATTGTGAGCTGTGTGGTGTCCAAAATAGACTGGAAATGAGTGGAAATGAATTATATTAAAGTTCATAATACTGTAGGAATGAAGACCCCTCCAAATTCTGTGATTTTAGCTGTTTTTATGATTTTTTCCCTTAAAAAAAAATAAAGATTCAATACCAATACAGATCTAAAACACGGAGGAGATCCAGATCCACAACCAAAACCCAAAACCCAAAAAACAGTCCGGTGCTCACCCATAGAATTTACATCTGAGTTTGGGCGATGGTGTATTTGAATATATGTCCTTGTACACCTTCTGTTTGACCTAACACTAAGGTAGATTGGCCCATAGGGGTACAGGGAAACCCCCCAGTGGGCCTCCCTTCCTGACATTGTGCTTGACTTACACATTATACACATTGTATGTTACATTATACTGCACAGGATTATGGTGTATTCACTACAGTGCATTGCTGTTATTAATCTGCTACATTATCATGCATGCATTATTGACTATATTTATAAAGGGTCCCAAATCATGCAATCTCTAATAGTTAGCCAAGTCTCTGTGGTGGATGGCCACAATCCTACACATGGGCCCCTACCACTACGTTCCCCTGTTGGGCCCTTCATGCCCCAGTTTGACACTGCCTAATGCCCATGTTTAGTCTTTGTTAAACTTCCATATTTTGAAAAATTACCTAACTCTCCAGTGTTTTCCAACTCAGGCACACATGAAGCCTGATAAATTAAGCCCTAGGGTATAAAATAAAAAAATAAATAAAAAAATCTTAAAAAATAAATAAAAAGTTCAAACAATTAATAGATGGCATTGCAGTGACTAGAGCTGTGTATTCGAATTGTGTATCATGCTATTGGGATATTTTACAAAAAGGTATTTATTTCTATGTCAATGCTATATTTCTGCAAATTAAGCAAAGGAAGTCGACTCTAGTAATTATCTAAATTTTTAATAGCAATCACTATTATCCATGATTTTCCAACATCCCCAGTTGTCAGTTTGGCAGATTGAAAATAAAATGTCCTTTGTAATCAGAATTAGAAATAGTATACGTTTTAATGGGCAGATATACGAGCATAAACAATAAACATTTTTTGGTTAGCCACTAGTATGTTTGGAAAAACTTTATCGATTCACAACTGACCTCTATAAAAAGACAAATTCAAAGTTGTTACCATTCAACACTCTGGAATGAAAAGCATGTCTTTTTACAAGATCCCCCGATTACTGTATAACTGATTATATTTTGTTCTTAATGTCTGGTCATCTCGTTTCCCTATAGTTATGTGCTAACATTCTCTTTGTACATTATATAATCACTAACATGCTTATTGATATCCACCTTCTTATTTAACTTACTGTATGCTTCAGATAATATTTCGTATATATTCAAACTGTAAAAAAAACACATTTTTCTTGTATGCTATATACTCCAATGTATTTAAAGTATTGTTAAAAAAAGCATGAGTACATTTACACAACATTCAATCAACAATCAACTAACCAGTGAGTACGCTCCACTGTAAGTACAGTATTAACAAAAGGTATTCCTAATTTGCATGTTAATTATTTAATAAAATAAACGCTTGTGGGACAAAAACTGTTGAAGTGCCTAGAAGTTTTAAACCAGCATGATCTATACTGCCTACCAGATGGAAGTACTGTAGCTGAAATAAATAATAACCTGGATGTGTTGAAATCGCCACAATATTACTTGCCCGCCTGCAAATTCTTGTCAAGTATAAATCCTGAATAATGGGGAGATTAACAGAAATGATTCTTGCTGCAGCTTTTATTACCCTTTGAAGTCTGTACTTCTCCAGTTTTGTAATCGATCCAAACCATACAGCGATCAATGAACAAAAAACAGACTGAATTACTGCAGAGTAGAAAAGAGTCAACCATTCCTTTGGCAAATTAAATTTCCTGAGATGTTGCAAAAAATAAAACCTTTGCTGAGCTTTCTTCACAATAGTGTCAGTTTTGGAACAGAACTTCAAGTCTCTGGAGATCATAGACCCAGAAAGCTGAAGGTATCCACCACAGACATAACACTATCATTAATACTGATTTGAGATACCACTGAAGAATGTCTCTTAATGGGGGTAATTTAGATCTGATCTCTGGGCTGCTAATTTTGCTGTCCTGCATTCAGATAGTTGCCACCTCCAGGAGGAGTGTAAGTGTGGAATCCTATGTGTACACCGAGCTGCTAAAAATCCACTTTATGCAGTCTCTGTGCAGCCCAGGACTTAGTCCTTCACTGCGATCACATCAGTGATCGGGGCTGGAGCTGACGTCACAGACCCTCCCTGAAAACACTTGGAAACGCCTGCATTTTTCCGGACATTCCTAGTAAATGTTCAGTTACCACCCACAAATGTCTTCCTCCTGTCAATCACCTTGCGAACGCCCATGTGATCAGATTTTTCGCACAATCCCATCGCTGGCCGGCGATGCCCTTTGTTGCTGTCCGACGTGTGTGCGCATTGTGGAGCATACGCATGCACAGTTAGTACCTGATCGCCTGCTGTGCGCAAACGCACAGCAGTGATCAGATCTGAATCACATCCAAAGTTCACTATGATTTCCACCATTTTTAGGGGTTTTAACTCCAAGTTATTCTGACTGCACCAGAAAGCCAACTGTTCAACCTCCTTTGAATAAGAGGACTCCTCAGCATACCTGATAAGATCAATGACTGTGGTATCATATGCAATTTTCAAGAGCTTCACAGATGGATCACTCAAGGTGCAATCATTTGTGTATAGAGAGAAAAACAAAGGGGAAAGAAAACATCCTTAAGGACCCTCTATGCTAGTTGTACGAACACTAGATGTAAACTTCCCTAGCCTCACCTGCTGCCTCCGATACCACAAAAAAATGTACATTACAGTTGTATATAGTTACTGGAACCCCTAAACTAGAGATGTGCGCTGGCCCCAAAGATTTGGATTTGGATTTGAATTTTGATTCATTGGCAGGATTTGGATTTGCCAAACAGCAGGATGGGATTTGGATTCTTTTTCAAAATTGACAAAAAACGCCCAAATCACATAATTTTAGCGGGATTTTTTTGGCCCTACCATATAATTAACCTCAATAACATTAATTTCCAGTCATTTGCAGACAATTTTGACCACTTTAATGCTCACAATGTTGTTTTCACTTTAGGTCAAAGTCTGCACCCAGGTGGCTGGTTACTTACTACTAGGTGACAGAGCAGTGGCACAAAAAGACAGCAGTTTGTAGTATATCAATGAAACACTGCCACACAGCAGTGGGATAAATGAACAGTGGTGCAAGATGGAATTATCCTTGGGCCCTCCCACCCACCTTGGGCCCTCCCACCCACCCTTATGTTGGATGTTAAACAGGACATACGCACTTTAACAAACCAATAATTTCAGGGACAAGGACTGCCACACTTGTGGCTGAAATTATTGGTTTGTTTGTTCCCCAAAAAAACAAGCTACCAATTGCTTTAAAGCAACAGCTCTACAGTGTCTACAAGATGTTATTGCTACTGCCATCCTCATCAGTGTGTACATCCTCATCATCATACAATATTAATTCCTTCCCACTGGAATCCTCCATTACAGATGTCTCTGTATTTCGATGTAATTGCTGGGACAGGTCTTCTGAGTAGAATTTCCAGTTAATTTTGATGAACATCATCTTTTCCACATTTTGAGGAGGTAGCTTCCTACGCAATTCACTCACAAGGTTCCCTCCTGTGCTGAAAACTCTTTCCGAGTACACACTGAAGGGTGTGCAGCTTAAGTAATACAAAGCCAGATTGTACAAGGGCCTAATATATTGACTTTTTTCCTTCCAGTATGCCAAGGAACTCTTTGACATGCCTACTTTTACGGGGTCATGAAAGTAATCCTCCACCATTCTTTGGACGGTGACCGTATCACATGGAGTTGCAGTAGAACAGTCACTACTGGAAAATTAATCTAGACCCAACCAGATGTTAAAATGGTCTTTGGACTGCTCTGCATCCCCACTAGGTCTTTTGGGAAAACTGTTTTTTCCTGGCTGTTTCGGAGAAATTGAATGAGGAGACATCACTTCAGCTGCCAACTTGCTCACCAGGAGCTCTTTACATCTCTTAAGATCTGTGTCATTTGGAAAGAAAGACAACGCATATGACTTGAACCTAGGATCAAGCACGGTTGCCAAAATGTAGTGATCTGATTTCAAGATATTGGGGGTCATTCCCAGTTGATCGCTCGCTAGCTAGTTTTAGCAGCCATGCAAACGTTATGCTGCCGCCCACTGGGGAGTGTATTTTAGCTTTGCAAAAGTGTGAACGCATGTGCAGCCAAGCTCTACAAAAACAGTTTGTGCAGTTTCTGAGTAGCTCTGAACCTACTCAGCGCTTGCGATCACTTCAGCCTATTCGTGTCCGGATTTGACGTCATACACCTGCCCAGCAAATGCCCAGCGAATGCCCAGCCATGCCTGTGTTTTCAGACACGCCTGTGTTTTTGCAAACACTCCCTGAAAATGATCAGTTGACACCCAATAACGCCCCCTTCCTGTCAATCTTCTTGCGGCCGCCAGTGCGAAGGAAAACTTCGCTAGAACCTGAGCACAACCACAAAGAGCTTTGTACCCATACGTCATGCGTGCGCATTGCGGGGCATACGCATGCGCAGAAATGCAATTTTTTCACCTGATCGCTGCGCTTCCAAAATTGGCAGCAAGCGATCAACTCGGAATGACCCCCATTGTCAACCCTTGTATCCTCGCTTAGCAAAAAAAGGGCTTGATCTACAAGTCAGGCATATTTACAGATTTGCCTTGTTTTGTCTCCTCCTTTAATTTTTCCAGTTGTTTCTCCAAAAGCCTAATTAGGGGAACCCCCTGACTTAATCTAGCAGTGTCAAAACTGACTTCACAGGTGGCTACTTTGAAGGGGTTGGGCACCTTGCACAAGACAGAAAGTAATTTCCAGTGTGCTGGGCTGAGGTACATACCACCCTCTCCTTTCCCAAAGTGATGGCTTGTTGTATAGCTATGAATGGCTTTCTGCTGCTCCTCCATCTGCTGAAACATAATATGGGTGTAGTTCCACCTTGTCACCACCTCTTTCTTTAGTTGATGGAAGGGCAGATTCAACTATTCTTGCAGCTGCTGCAATCTCCTGCATGCTGTTGCAGAATGCAGAAAATGCCCTGAAATCTTTCGGGCCACAGACAGCATCTCTTGCACGCCCCTGTTATTTAAAAAAAAAATGCTGAACCATCAGGTTTATCATGTGAGCAAAACAGGGTATGTGTTGGAATTCACCTATCTGTAATGCTTTCATAATATTATTGGCATCATCCAAAATTTCAAATCCTGAGGAGAGTCCAAGTGGGTTAAGCCATGTCGCTATCACATCCCTTAGTTTCTCCAGAGGTATGCCTCTTAGTAAAGCCAGTGATACACAGAGTAGCATGCCTTTGAATGAGCTGGCAATGTTTGCTAGATAGTACTGCTGCTGCTAAAGGTGATTCAACCACCCAGTGGGCTGTCACACTCATATAATCTTTAGTTTGCCAACTCCCGCTTGTCCACATATCTGTGGTTAGGTGGACATTGGCCACAATGGCATTTTTTAGGCCGTGAATGAGGTTTTTCTTAACGTCCTGGTACAGCCGAGAATGGCCTTTCTGGTGAAATGGGGTATGGGTCGTTGGGTTGACTCAACTAAGGTCAACAGTCATTAGGTTGACCATGGAAGGTCAACATGCATTAGATCAACAGGGGCAATAGGTCGACATGGTAATTAGTTTGACATGTACTAGTTTGACAGGTCAATAGGTTGACATGGTTTTTTGGACTTTTTTTGGTGTCCTTTTCTTTGTAAAGTGACGGGGAACCCCAATTAGTACACCGTGTCCCCTCGCATGGCTAGCTTCGCTTGCCATGCTTCGGGGAAGGTGCCTCGCTCCACTTCCGCTGCACTCGGCACAGGTTACCATTCCCAATTGTAGTCCACGTGGATTGTCAAGTATGAAAAAGTCCAAAAAATGAAAAACAAAATGTGAAAATATCATGTCGACCTATTGACCATGTCGACCTAATGCATGTCGACCTTCAGTGGTCAACCTAATGACTGTTGACCTAAGCTGTGTCGACCTAATGACCATATCCCAGTGAAATGGAACCTAGATGGAATTTGGTACCATGGACACGCGGCCTCCATTAACTGCATAAAGTCCACTGAATTGACGGCAGATATTGGACGCAGATCTGTTACTATCCAAGCAGTCATGGCATCAGTGATACGCTGTGTGACTGGGTGAGAACTGACATACTTGTTTCTCCTTGCTAAGAATTGCTGAACAGTCAGTTGTTTTTGGGAAATACTATTATTACTAGCAGTTTTCTTGGTCTACTATCCTCAGTTTTGACCATCTCTGGGCAAAACTGAGGATATTGAGGTTGAGAATGAAGGTGTTGCAATACTTATGCTGATCATCTCCACACATACAGAGGGAGCAGTAACGGTGGAAGGCATCTTCTTTGAGAGTTTATGCTCACACATAGGATTTGGGATGCAATTGGACTTTTTGAAATTTCTGTTTCTGAAGTTAGCACAGTTTGTTTTGCTGCCTTAGTGGTTTTCAGTTTTTTTTACACCTCTAAAGTTTGAGTAACAAGGTCTTTTATTGTCATGAGAGGCAGAAGATGCCTCACTAACAATTGCAGAATCATCAGTCATAAATATAGGCCAAGCCCTGAGTCTTTCCTTGCCACTGTGTGATGTGAATGGCATATTGGCAATTTTAAGTTTTTCTGCATGAACCAACTTTCTTTTTCTTACTGCTTGACGTCTTTTTTTTCTATACCAGTTGTGTAAACTGTCTATGCCCTTGAACATCAGCTTTAGTACTAGATGACATTAAATCAGCATCATGACTGGTGGAATCAGCTGGAGCACTAGTATTTGGTTCTGTAAACTGATTGTTATCTATTTTTGAATTCACAGATCACAATTCACAAATCAGGGATGCAGTACACACAACAAACAACGTAAAGACGAGCAAACCAATTTTTTTTATTTATTTTTATTTTTTTGGGGTCAGACCACTTTAACACATTGTACTAAATACAAGTAACTATGGTGTACTAGTGTGCATTTATTTGGCACAGAACAAAATTAAAAAAAGCAAAAAAAAAAAGATTTTTTGTTTTATTTTTGGGGGGATGCACTGGAACAGCCCCGATTGACCCTGACAGACCCTGAGGGCCACTGAATGACATCACTGTGATGTATGTCTGACACAGCCCTGATTGACCCTGACACACCCTGATAGCAATGTGATGGACGCACTGACACAGCCCTGATTGACCCTGACAGACCCTGATGGCCACTGACTGACAGCACTGTGATGGACATTCCACTTTTGACACAGCCCTGATTGACCCTGACAGACCTTGATGGCCAGCGACAGCAGAGACTCTGACAGCCTGCCATGAAAAGGACAAACTGATAGCACCCCACAGCAGAGCTCCTCGCAGAGTGGAAGCATGCAGGAAAATGGCACCGAGCCACGGGACTTTGGGCCTTTATACATTCGAAGTCTCGTGAGAAATCCGACGTGGGATGATGATGTTCAGCCTCTTGCGCGCTCCCAAGCTTGTAGTGACGTTCGCAGGACAGACTCGTGAACTCTCAAGCCAGGCATGTTCGGACCTGTTCTGATTTCACGGAATCAGAACCGCTCATCTCTACCCTAAACTGACTAATTTAGAGTACAACAAATGTGGAATGATTCAAACAGCATGCAATTGATATGGGGAATTTTATCAGAGGTCAGTAATATTGAAAGGTTTCTTCTCCTGACTCCTTACAAAAAGAAATACAGGAATATAATATCCTCTGATATAACTTATTATGAGGTTTTTAAATCTAATTTAATTCTAAATCAGATAGAATAAGGAATAATTTCAAGCAAAACCACCAAGGGGGAGTTCAATTAGCCACAGTAAGTTAGGTGAGGATGATAGCTGGCATTATCATGAATTTTGTTTCACCTGACCGGAGGGCTATTTTTTGTGATCACAAAAATATATGGATCCAGAAACTTATACTGGATCCCATTTGGAAAATATATATTATTGAATTGCCTGAAAAAAAAAACATTGGGCAAAAAATCGCGAAAAAGCTGATTTTTTTTACCATGGCTAAATTAATTCGCCTTATATAAAGTATTGCTCCAGGACCCATTTTTAAAATATATCTTGAAAGCCAAACCCAAAAAGAGCTCCAATTTTAAATATATGTTAGCTCCCATTCAGTTGACTACAGTTGTGGATTCTACTAGACAATGGGCTTCGTTCAGGTCCCATCGCTATTGCAGTACATACTGCAAAGTACCAAAGTTTGGTTCTTTTCACATGCACCGGACCCATATTGTGCATGTGCAGTATGGGCCTGCTACGGAGGTCACAGTATGGTATCAGACTGTCAGTGTTTGACAGTATAATGCCATTTGGGGTGGTGAGGGGTTGGCAATGGGCTCTGTTTCCCAAAACGGTGTAGCATGTCACTGCTATTGTGAGGTAGGGACGGGGCCAGGATCTCTGTCTGAGGACAAAGATTTCCTGGCCTCTTTGTTGTAGCTGCGGCGGCTGGCTTGCATGACCACATGGGTCATGCAGCCAGCTGATGGGGTCGCAGATGATCTGATGCTGCTTCCAAGGATGCAGTTCGGAACTCTACTGGATATTAGAGCTATCTCTGCAATGTATGGGATGCCGGAAGTCATGTTATCGACACTGGAATGCCAACACCACTGGGAGACCACTGGGAGACCAGTGCTGGAACACCGATAGCTGACATCTTAGGGGTCATCCCTATCTGCCACCTCCAGAGGGTTAGGGAAGGGGGGTTTAATATACTTACTCCCTCAGACCTTGGGATCTTCAATGTCATGTGACCACCAGCACAACTGGGATTTCATTCTGAACCCTTCACCATGTAAGCAGCAGCGATTAACTCTTCCATCCACATCTGAATCAGGCCCCATACAGTATGTGGACACTTGGTTTCCATCAAGGCTGTTTAAAGTGTAATCACAACATATATACAACTTTCAGATACTGTACACTGCTAATAAAATTACTAAATTCTACTTCCATGCCACTGGAGTCTAATATTCCATCAATGTATTAGATGTATTAGTTGTGTATATGCAACCACAGGTAGGGGGGCGGGAGGCAGTGGTGCCGGTTGCCCAGAAATCCCCCTCCTCTTGGCGAGTGGCTCAAATTATGACAACAATAGCGATGGTGTATAATACGATTACTGGAGCTGCTGCCACATCATGCAGTTTAAGGGACAGAACAGAGCTGCTGCACATGCCCAGTGGTAGCAGCCTCTTCTAACAAGTTTGCCCTGTGTGTGGTTCTGTGTCCTCAAATAGTGCAATGGACCAGAGAGTAGCTACCAGTAAGAATAGACAGGAGCCTTATCATGAGGTGGGAGAATGTGTGCATATAAAGTGCAGTACTGGTTCTATTATGTTTGTGTATTTATTATTGTATGTTTAACTTTTTCCTGACCAGTTGTCTTATTTATATTATTTAAATATGTTTGCTACAGCCTATACTATAGACTATCTTTAGTGTTAAATATTAACCTGTATTACATGTTCTGCAGAGTAGGAGATTGGAGATTGCATTTGGAAACCCCCATCTAGAAATCCTGCGTTTTGCCACTGTTGTGAGAGTTGATTTGTTGTTTATATATTACAAAGTCACTGAGATCTGCAGTATGTAGAGATGTAATATTACAAACAAGTGTCAAACACATAATTTCCCCAGGCATTTTTTAATGGTACACAATAGTGATCCACCAGGACTGAGCCATTGTGTGATAAAACATATACTGTACCTCACACGAAGAGTGCAGGTGACAGACTTTGTAAACTCTGTGTACAAGAAACCTTTTCCATATTTAGATTGCAAACACTATGGCCCCAGGACCTAAATGAAAATATTAAGTTTAAGAAACCTTAAATACTGTATTGGAAATGTTTATATATACATATATATATATATATATATATATATATATAATCATACAAATTCAGCACTCACCTAATATTAACACTTCAAACTGTAATTCATCTGAATTCAGGGAATGTTAGTTCCAAAATATTGCAATACTTTGTTAAGCTGACCAGCCCCTTCACGGCCTTCCCATTTGGTCAGTCCCTACACTGACTTAGTATTAGTATTTATTAATTATATATTAACAGTTTCTTATATAGCGCAGCATATTCTGTTGCACTTTACAATTAGAACAACAGTAATAGAACAAAAGTGGGTAAAAACAGACATAGAGGTAGGAAGGCTCTGCTCGCAAGCTTACAATCTATTAGAGATGAGCGGGTTCGGTTTCTCTGAATCCGAACCCGCCAGAACTTCATGTTTTTTTTCACGGGTCCGAGCGACTCGGATCTTCCCGCCTTGCTCGGTTAACCCGAGCGCGCCCGAACGTCATCATGACGCTGTCGGATTCTCGCGAGGCTCGGATTCTATCGCGAGACTCGGATTCTATATAAGGAGCCGCGCGTCGCCGCCATTTTCACACGTGCATTGAGATTGATAGGGAGAGGACGTGGCTGGCGTCCTCTCCGTTTAGAATTAGAATAGATTAGAGAGACACTTGATTTACTAATTTTGGGGAGCATTAGGAGTACTCAGTAGTGTACAGTGCAGAGTTTTGCTGATAGTGACCAGTGACCACCACTTTTATTTATAATCCGTTCTCTGCCTGAAAAAAGCGATACACAGCACACAGTGACTCAGTCACATACCATATCTGTGTGCACTGCTCAGGCTCAGGCCAGTGTGCTGCATCATCTATTATCTATATATAATATTATATATATCTGTCTGACTGCTCAGCTCACACAGCTTATAATTGTGGGGGAGACTGGGGAGCACTACTGCAGTGCCAGTTATAGGTTATAGCAGGAGCCAGGAGTACATAATATATTATATAGTGAGTGACCACCAGACACACAGTGCAGTTTATTTAATATATCCGTTCTCTGCCTGAAAAAAGCGATACACACAGTGACTCAGTCAGTCACATACCATATCTGTGTGCACTGCTCAGGCTCAGGCCAGTGTGCTGCATCATCTATATATTATATATCTGTCTGACTGCTCAGCTCACACAGCTTATAATTGTGGGGGAGACTGGGGAGCACTACTGCAGTGCCAGTTATAGGTTATAGCAGGAGCCAGGAGTACATAATATTATATTAAAATTAAACAGTGCACACTTTTGCTGCAGGAGTGCCACTGCCAGTGTGACTAGTGACCAGTGACCTGACCACCAGTATATAATATTAGTAGTATACTATCTCTTTATCAACCAGTCTATATTAGCAGCAGACACAGTACAGTGCGGTAGTTCACGGCTGTGGCTACCTCTGTGTCGGCACTCGGCAGCCCGTCCATAATTGTATATACCACCTAACCGTGGTTTTTTTTTCTTTCTTTATACATACATACTAGTTACGAGTATACTATCTCTTTATCAACCAGTCTATATATTAGCAGCAGACACAGTACAGTGCGGTACTTCACGGCTGTGGCTACCTCTGTGTCGGCACTCGGCAGCCCGTCCATAATTGTATATACCACCTAACCGTGGTTTTTTTCTCTTTCTTTATACATACATACTAGTTACGAGTATACTATCTCTTTATCAACCAGTCTATATATTAGCAGCAGACACAGTACAGTGCGGTAGTTCACGGCTGTGGCTACCTCTGTGTCGGCACTCGGCAGCCCGTCCATAATTGTATATACCACCTAACCGTGGTTTTTTTTTCTTTCTTTATACATACATACTAGTTACGAGTATACTATCTCTTTATCAACCAGTCTATATATTAGCAGCAGACACAGTACAGTGCGGTAGTTCACGGCTGTGGCTACCTCTGTGTCGGCACTCGGCAGCCCGTCCATAATTGTATATACCACCTAACCGTGGTTTTTTTTTCTTTCTTTATACATACATACTAGTTACGAGTATACTATCTCTTTATCAACCAGTCTATATATTAGCAGCAGACACAGTACAGTGCGGTAGTTCACGGCTGTGGCTACCTCTGTGTCGGCACTCGGCAGCCCGTCCATAATTGTATATACCACCTAACCGTGGTTTTTTTTTCTTTCTTTATACATACATACTAGTTACGAGTATACTATCTCTTTATCAACCAGTCTATATATTAGCAGCAGACACAGTACAGTGCGGTAGTTCACGGCTGTGGCTACCTCTGTGTCGGCACTCGGCAGCCCGTCCATAATTGTATATACCACCTAACCGTGGTTTTTTTTTCTTTCTTTATACATACATACTAGTTACGAGTATACTATCTCTTTATCAACCAGTCTATATATTAGCAGCAGACACAGTACAGTGCGGTAGTTAACGGCTGTGGCTACCTCTGTGTCGGCACTCGGCAGCCCGTCCATAATTGTATATACCACCTAACCGTGGTTTTTTTTTCTTTCTTTATACATACATACTAGTTACGAGTATACTATCTCTTTATCAACCAGTCTATATATTAGCAGCAGACACAGTACAGTGCGGTAGTTCACGGCTGTGGCTACCTCTGTGTCGGCACTCGGCAGCCCGTCCATAATTGTATATACCACCTAACCGTGGTTTTTTTTTCTTTCTTTATACATACATACTAGTTACGAGTATACTATCTCTTTATCAACCAGTCTATATATTAGCAGCAGACACAGTACAGTGCGGTAGTTCACGGCTGTGGCTACCTCTGTGTCGGCACTCGGCAGCCCGTCCATAATTGTATATACCACCTAACCGTGGTTTTTTTTTCTTTCTTTATACATACATACTAGTTACGAGTATACTATCTCTTTATCAACCAGTCTATATATTAGCAGCAGACACAGTACAGTGCGGTAGTTCACGGCTGTGGCTACCTCTGTGTCGGCACTCGGCAGCCCGTCCATAATTGTATATACCACCTAACCGTGGTTTTTTTTTCTTTCTTTATACATACATACTAGTTACGAGTATACTATCTCTTTATCAACCAGTCTATATATTAGCAGCAGACACAGTACAGTGCGGTAGTTCACGGCTGTGGCTACCTCTGTGTCGGCACTCGGCAGCCCGTCCATAATTGTATATACCACCTAACCGTGGTTTTTTTTTCTTTCTTTATACATACATACTAGTTACGAGTATACTATCTCTTTATCAACCAGTCTATATATTAGCAGCAGACACAGTACAGTGCGGTAGTTCACGGCTGTGGCTACCTCTGTGTCGGCACTCGGCAGCCCGTCCATAATTGTATATACCACCTAACCGTGGTTTTTTTTTCTTTCTTTATACATACATACTAGTTACGAGTATACTATCTCTTTATCAACCAGTCTATATATTAGCAGCAGACACAGTACAGTGCGGTAGTTCACGGCTGTGGCTACCTCTGTGTCGGCACTCGGCAGCCCGTCCATAATTGTATATACCACCTAACCGTGGTTTTTTTTTCTTTCTTTATACATACATACTAGTTACGAGTATACTATCTCTTTATCAACCAGTCTATATATTAGCAGCAGACACAGTACAGTGCGGTAGTTCACGGCTGTGGCTACCTCTGTGTCGGCACTCGGCAGCCCGTCCATAATTGTATATACCACCTAACCGTGGTTTTTTTTTCTTTCTTTATACATACATACTAGTTACGAGTATACTATCTCTTTATCAACCAGTCTATATATTAGCAGCAGACACAGTACAGTGCGGTAGTTCACGGCTGTGGCTACCTCTGTGTCGGCACTCGGCAGCCCGTCCATAATTGTATATACCACCTAACCGTGGTGTTTTTTTCTTTCTTTATACATACATACTAGTTACGAGTATACTATCTCTTTATCAACCAGTCTATATATTAGCAGCAGACACAGTACAGTGCGGTAGTTCACGGCTGTGGCTACCTCTGTGTCGGCACTCGGCAGCCCGTCCATAATTGTATATACCACCTAACCGTGGTTTTTTTTTCTTTCTTTATACATACATACTAGTTACGAGTATACTATCTCTTTATCAACCAGTCTATATATTAGCAGCAGACACAGTACAGTGCGGTAGTTCACGGCTGTGGCTACCTCTGTGTCGGCACTCGGCAGCCCGTCCATAATTGTATATACCACCTAACCGTGGTTTTTTTTTTTTCTTTATACATACATACTAGTTACGAGTATACTATCTCTTTATCAACCAGTCTATATATTAGCAGCAGACACAGTACAGTGCGGTAGTTCACGGCTGTGGCTACCTCAGTGTCGGCACTCGGCAGCCCGTCCATAATTGTATACTAGTATCCAATCCATCCATCTCCATTGTTTACCTGAGGTGCCTTTTAGTTGTGCCTATTAAAATATGGAGAACAAAAATGTTGAGGTTCCAAAATTAGGGAAAGATCAAGATCCACTTCCACCTCGTGCTGAAGCTGCTGCCACTAGTCATGGCCGAGACGATGAAATGCCAGCAACGTCGTCTGCCAAGGCCGATGCCCAATGGCATAGTACAGAGCATGTCAAAACCAAAACACCAAATATCAGTAAAAAAAGGACTCCAAAACCTAAAATAAAATTGTCGGAGGAGAAGCGTAAACTTGCCAATATGCCATTTACCACACGGAGTGGCAAGGAACGGCTGAGGCCCTGGCCTATGTTCATGGCTAGTGGTTCAGCTTCACATGAGGATGGAAGCACTCAGCCTCTCGCTAGAAAACTGAAAAGACTCAAGCTGGCAAAAGCACCGCAAAGAACTGTGCGTTCTTTGAAATCCCAAATCCACAAGGAGAGTCCAATTGTGTCGGTTGCGATGCCTGACCTTCCCAACACTGGACGTGAAGAGCATGCGCCTTCCACCATTTGCACGCCCCCTGCAAGTGCTGGAAGGAGCACCCGCAGTCCAGTTCCTGATAGTCAGATTGAAGATGTCAGTGTTGAAGTACACCAGGATGAGGAGGATATGGGTGTTGCTGGCGCTGGGGAGGAAATTGACCAGGAGGATTCTGATGGTGAGGTGGTTTGTTTAAGTCAGGCACCCGGGAGACACCTGTTGTCCGTGGGAGGAATATGGCCGTTGACATGCCAGGTGAAAATACCAAAAAAATCAGCTCTTCGGTGTGGAGGTATTTCACCAGAAATGCGGACAACAGGTGTCAAGCCGTGTGTTCCCTTTGTCAAGCTGTAATAAGTAGGGGTAAGGACGTTAACCACCTCGGAACATCCTCCCTTATACGTCACCTGCAGCGCATTCATAATAAGTCAGTGACAAGTTCAAAAACTTTGGGTGACAGCGGAAGCAGTCCACTGACCAGTAAATCCCTTCCTCTTGTAACCAAGCTCACGCAAACCACCCCACCAACTCCCTCAGTGTCAATTTCCTCCTTCCCCAGGAATGCCAATAGTCCTGCAGGCCATGTCACTGGCAAGTCTGACGAGTCCTCTCCTGCCTGGGATTCCTCCGATGCATCCTTGCGTGTAACGCCTACTGCTGCTGGCGCTGCTGTTGTTGCCGCTGGGAGTCGATGGTCATCCCAGAGGGGAAGTCGTAAGCCCACTTGTACTACTTCCAGTAAGCAATTGACTGTTCAACAGTCCTTTGCGAGGAAGATGAAATATCACAGCAGTCATCCTACTGCAAAGCGGATAACTGAGTCCTTGACAACTATGTTGGTGTTAGACGTGCGTCCGGTATCCGCCGTTAGTTCACAGGGAACTAGACAATTTATTGAGGCAGTGTGCCCCCGTTACCAAATACCATCTAGGTTCCACTTCTCTAGGCAGGCGATACCGAGAATGTACACGGACGTCAGAAAAAGACTCACCAGTCTCCTAAAAAATGCAGTTGTACCCAATGTCCACTTAACCACGGACATGTGGACAAGTGGAGCAGGGCAGGGTCAGGACTATATGACTGTGACAGCCCACTGGGTAGATGTATGGACTCCCGCCGCAAGAACAGCAGCGGCGGCACCAGTAGCAGCATCTCGCAAACGCCAACTCTTTCCTAGGCAGGCTACGCTTTGTATCACCGCTTTCCAGAATACGCACACAGCTGAAAACCTCTTACGGCAACTGAGGAAGATCATCGCGGAATGGCTTACCCCAATTGGACTCTCCTGTGGATTTGTGGCATCGGACAACGCCAGCAATATTGTGTGTGCATTAAATATGGGCAAATTCCAGCACGTCCCATGTTTTGCACATACCTTGAATTTGGTGGTGCAGAATTTTTTAAAAAACGACAGGGGCGTGCAAGAGATGCTGTCGGTGGCCTGAAAAATTGCGGGACACTTTCGGCGTACAGGCACCACGTACAGAAGACTGGAGCACCACCAAAAACTACTGAACCTGCCCTGCCATCATCTGAAGCAAGAAGTGGTAACGAGGTGGAATTCAACCCTCTATATGCTTCAGAGGTTGGAGGAGCAGCAAAAGGCCATTCAAGCCTATACAATTGAGCACGATATAGTAGGTGGAATGCACCTGTCTCAAGTGCAGTGGAGAATGATTTCAACGTTGTGCAAGGTTCTGATGCCCTTTGAACTTGCCACACGTGAAGTCAGTTCAGACACTGCCAGCCTGAGTCAGGTCATTCCCCTCATCAGGCTTTTGCAGAAGAAGCTGGAGGCATTGAAGAAGGAGCTAAAAGGGAGCGATTCCGCTAGGCATGTGGGACTTGTGGATGCAGCCCTTAATTCGCTTAACAAGGATTCACGGGTGGTCAATCTGTTGAAATCAGAGCACTACATTTTGGCCACCGTGCTCGATCCTAGATTTAAAGCCTACCTTGGATCTCTCTTTCCAGCAGACACAGGTCTGCTGGGGTTGAAAGACCTGCTGGTGACAAAATTGTCAAGTCAAGCGGAACGCGACCTGTCAACATCTCCTCCTTCACATTCTCCCGCAACTGGGGGTGCGAGGAAAAGGCTCAGAATTCCGAGCCCACCCGCTGGCGGTGATGCAGGGCAGTCTGGAGCGACTGCTGATGCTGACATCTGGTCCGGACTGAAGGACCTGACAACGATTACGGACATGTCGTCTACTGTCACTGCATATGATTCTCTCAACATTGATAGAATGGTGGAGGATTATATGAGTGACCGCATCCAAGTAGGCACGTCACACAGTCCGTACTTATACTGGCAGTAAAAAGAGGCAATTTGGAGGCCCTTGCACAAACTGGCTTTATTCTACCTAAGTTGCCCTCCCACAAGTGTGTACTCCGAAAGAGTGTTTAGTGCCGCCGCTCACCTTGTCAGCAATCGGCGTACGAGGTTACATCCAGAAAATGTGGAGAAGATGATGTTCATTAAAATGAATTATAATCAATTCCTCCGCGGAGACATTGACCAGCAGCAATTGCCTTTCACAAAGTACACAGGGAGCTGAGATGGTGGATTCCAGTGGGGACGAATTGATAATCTGTGAGGAGGGGGATGTACACGGTGATATATCGGAGGGTGAAGATGAGGTGGACATCTTGCCTCTGTAGAGCCAGTTTGTGCAAGGAGAGATTAATTGCTTCTTTTTTGGGGGGGGTCCAAACCAACCCGTCATATCAGTCACAGTCGTGTGGCAGACCCTGTCACTGAAATGATGGGTTGGTTAAAGTGTGCATGTCCTGTTTTGTTTATACAACATAAGGGTGGGTGGGAGGGCCCAAGGACAATTCCATCTTGCACCTCTTTTTTCTTTTCTTTTTCTTTGCATCATGTGCTGATTGGGGAGGGTTTTTTTGGAAGGGACATCCTGCGTGACACTGCAGTGCCACTCCTAGATGGGCCCGGTGTTTGTGTCGGCCACTAGGGTCGCTAATCTTACTCACACAGTCAGCTACCTCATTGCGCCTCTTTTTTTCTTTGCATCATGTGCTGTTTGGGGAGGGTTTTTTGGAAGGGACATCCTGCGTGACACTGCAGTGCCACTCCTAGATGGGCCCGGTGTTTGTGTCGGCCACTAGGGTCGCTAATCTTACTCACACAGCTACCTCATTGCGCCTCTTTTTTTCTTTGCGTCATGTGCTGTTTGGGGAGGGTTTTTTGGAAGGGACATCCTGCGTGACACTGCAGTGCCACTCCTAGATGGGCCCGGTGTTTGTGTCGGCCACTAGGGTCGCTAATCTTACTCACACAGCTACCTCATTGCGCCTCTTTTTTTCTTTGCGTCATGTGCTGTTTGGGGAGGGTTTTTTGGAAGGGACATCCTGCGTGACACTGCAGTGCCACTCCTAGATGGGCCCGGTGTTTGTGTCGGCCACTAGGGTCGCTAATCTTACTCACACAGCTACCTCATTGCGCCTCTTTTTTTCTTTGCGTCATGTGCTGTTTGGGGAGGGTTTTTTGGAAGGGCCATCCTGCGTGACACTGCAGTGCCACTCCTAGATGGGCCCGGTGTTTGTGTCGGCCACTAGGGTCGCTAATCTTACTCACACAGCTACCTCATTGCGCCTCTTTTTTTCTTTGCGTCATGTGCTGTTTGGGGAGGGTTTTTTGGAAGGGACATCCTGCGTGACACTGCAGTGCCACTCCTAGATGGGCCCGGTGTTTGTGTCGGCCACTAGGGTCGCTTATCTTACTCACACAGCGACCTCGGTGCAAATTTTAGGACTAAAAATAATATTGTGAGGTGTGAGGTATTCAGAATAGACTGAAAATGAGTGTAAATTATGGTTTTTGAGGTTAATAATACTTTGGGATCAAAATGACCCCCAAATTCTATGATTTAAGCTGTTTTTTAGTGTTTTTTGAAAAAAACACCCGAATCCAAAACACACCCGAATCCGACAAAAAAAATTCGGTGAGGTTTTGCCAAAACGCGTTCGAACCCAAAACACGGCCGCGGAACCGAACCCAAAACCAAAACACAAAACCCGAAAAATTTCAGGCGCTCATCTCTACAATCTATAGGGTAATAGGCATTGATACACAAGGATAGTTGATACCTATTGACTAATGGTTCACCAGATTGCTAGGATCTTAATGGGTTGTATGATATGTTCACCCAGCAGTATTGGCAAAGGGACAGGAGGGTGTGAAAGTAAAGAAAGACAAAATATGTGAGGTTATGTGTACTGTAAAAAGAGGATGTAATTAGATAGGGAAGCATTGAAGATTATGTGGGTGGGTCTGGAATTAGATAGGCTTGTCTGAAGAGGTGATTTTCATGGAACGTTTAAAGGTTTGGAGACTAGAGATGAGTCTTATTGTGCATGGGAGGGCATTCCACAGAGTGACTGAAGACCGGATAAAGTCCTGTAATTTTGAGTGGGAACAAGTAATATGTGTGGATGAGAGACGCAGATCTTGTGCAGAGCAAAGAGGTTGGTTAGATAGATAATTTGGGATGAGTGAAGAGATGTATGTTGGTGCAGTTTGGTTAATAGCCTTGTATGTAAGTAAAAGTATTTTATATTTAATTGGGTACAATACGGTAACCAATGGAGGGACTGCATTAAAAATGGATTGTAGTGGTGAGAGCCTATGTTTGGGAAGACCAGTTAGGAGACTATTATAATAATCAATACGGGAGATAATGAGAGCATGGATTAGAGTTTTTGCAGTGTCTTTTGTAAGGTATGGTCGTATTTTGGATATGTTTCTCAGATGTATGTAACATGATTTTGAATCAGATTGAATGTGGGGAACAATGGACAGTTCAGAGTCAAGAATGACACCTAAGCAGCGAGCTTGTGTGGTAGGGATGATTGCTGAGTTATCAACAGTGATAGAGATAACATGTTGGGATCCACTATTCACCGGTAGAAATATAATTAATTCTGTTTGGGAAATATTAAGGTTGAGGTAGCAAGATTTCATCCAAGATGAAATGGCAGAAAAGCATTCAGTGACATGGCCCAATATAGATGGTGACAAATCTGGGGAGGATAGGTAGATTTGAGTATCATCTGCATACAGATGATACTGGAATCTGAAAGAGCTGATTAGTTTGACAAGAGATGTGGTATAGCTAGAGAAAAGCAGAGGACCTAAGACTGAGTCTTGCGGTACTCCAACTGAGAGAGGTAGCGAAGAGGAGGTGGAATCAGAGAAACGAACACTGAAGGAGCGATTAGATAAGTAGGATGAGAACCAAGAAAGGGCTATGTCCTGAAGACCTAGGTATTGTAGTTTTTGTATGAGAAGAGAGTGGTCAACAGTGTCAAAAGCAGCAGAGAGATCAAGGAGGATAAGTAGTGAGTAATCGCCTTTAGAATTAGCAGTGACCAGATCAGTCACTACCTTAGTCAGCACTGTCTCTGTGGAGTGATGGGCACGAAATCCTGACTGAAGTGGGTCCAGTAAGCTGTGTAAATTAAGAAAGTGTGTGAGGCGAGTGTAGGCAAGTCTCTCAAGTAGCTTTATATACATATATATATATATATATATATATATACACACACAATAAAATTAGAACAGGTGTGCTCAATATTTAAAACAGTATAAAACATGAACAATCTTAATTGAAAAGAGTTCACTCCACAAGTCTCCAATCTGGAGAGGGAAGATGAACTTTGGTTTATCTGGTTATGTGACCGCTGCTCCCAACCGTCAAAAACGTCCCGGAATCCCACTGGATATATACATCTAAAACAATAAACAGAAGGGGTGCGCCATAGTGCAGGATCAATTTTATCAGTTAAAAGCATAATAGAACTCAGACGTTAAATCCAAAACGCTATTGCTCGTACCAGATAGCACTACACTGTGGGCTTAGTTTCACATGGTTTAAAAATATCATCAATGGCAAACCTCCACTCCTTCGGACCCACACCGCTGGACTACTTTCGTAGCTGCCACACGCATGCCCTGGACACCTTCACTCAGTGGCAAACGCAGGATTTGCATGGGGGGGTTTCCAGAACTGGGCGGAGCCATTCACGGGGGTGGGGACTGAGGTGACCCAGTATATGCTGGGTCCGTAAAACTAGTGTGTCTGTGTGTGTGTGTGTGTGTGTGTATATATATATATACATATATCTACACATATATATATATATATATACATACATACACACACATACATATACACATATACATAGCATATTAAACATGCATACATATATATATATATGTAC
Source organism: Pseudophryne corroboree (assembly GCF_028390025.1). Classification (NCBI taxonomy): domain Eukaryota; kingdom Metazoa; phylum Chordata; class Amphibia; order Anura; family Myobatrachidae; genus Pseudophryne; species Pseudophryne corroboree. The sequence continues at coordinate 698,701,352 of NC_086447.1, forward strand.
ACACACATACAGTACACATATATATATACACATGTATATATATATATATATATTGTGTGTGTGTGTTTGTATGTATATACATGTGTATATATATATATATGCACATGGATATATATGTACTATAATAAAAATAAAGTAAACTTTTATTGCACTTACAAGTGCCACCAGGAAGACAGCAGGCTGCAGAGGACGCTAGACAGTCATTAATAATACTCATGCAGCTTTAAAAAAAATTTTTTTTTTTTTTTTTTAGTGGAGGGGGTTTCTGGGTACTCGGAAACCCCCCCCTGGGTGCGCCACTGCCTTCACTCGCCGGCAGCTGGGAGATGCAGGATAGGGATCATACACACACACAGACATGGCCTGCTGACGAGAGACTTAAACAAGTGTAAATATCTATTAAACATCTAAGCCATATATTAGAGATGTGCGGCGAGCACTTTTCGTGTTTTGTGTTTTGTTTTGGTTCTGGATCCATGCTCATGTTTTGGATCTGGATTGGTTTTGCCAAAACAACCCTTTCGTGTTTTGGTTTTGGATCTGGTTGATTTTTGAAAAAAACATAAAACCAGCTAAGATCACATAATTTGGGTTTAATTTTGATCATACGGTATTAGTCTATTCTGAACACCTCACAATATTGTTTTTAGGCCAAAAGGTTGCACCAAGGTGGCTGGAATACTAAGATAAGTGACACAAGTGTGCAGCACAAACACCTGGCCCATCTAGAAGTAACACTGCAGTGGCAGACAGGATGGCAGATTTAAAAACTAGTCCCCAAACAGCACATGATGCAAAGAAGAAAAAGAAGTGCAATTAGGTAGCTGGATGACTAAGCTAAGTGACACAAGCGTGCGGCACAAATACCTGGCCCATCTAGGAGTGGCACTGCAATAGCAGACAGGATGTCACATAAAAAAACTAGGCCCCAAACAGCTCATCATGCAAAGAAGAAAAAGAGGTGCAATGAGATAGCTGTATGACTAAGCTAAGCGACACAAGTGTGCAGCACAAACAACAAGGAATGTGATGGAATTTTCCCAAATGTAATATACACACAATATTGGTGGCACAGGAGAGCGTACCCCTAAATCACACACGCACACGGCAAAGCCTGTAAAATTTATTTGGATAATAATAACCCTTTTATTTGGAGCTATTATAATAATATGCAGCACAGGCGAGCGTACCCCTACACCACACAGGGCAAACCCTGTAAAAATTATTTGGATAGTAATATAAGTAATGTATATACTGTAACCCTTTTATTTGGAGTAAATAATATACAGCACAGGAAACCACCACTGGACTTATGGCAACACAAGACACCACCACTGGACTGATACAGCACGAGACAGCACCACTGGACTGCACTTATACGGCAGTACCCCTGGACATATACGGCAGTATCACTGGAGTTGTAGGCCAGTATCAGACAGGATGGCACTTTAAAAAACTAGTCCCCAAACAGCACATGATGCAAAGAAAAAAAAGAGGTGAAAATGGAATTGTCCTTGGGCCCTCCAACCCACCCTTATGTTGTATAAACAGGTCATGCACACTTTAACAAACCATTTCAGCGACAGGGTCTTCCACATGACTGTGGCTGAAATGACTGGTTTGTTTGGGCCCCCACCAAAAAGAAGCAATCAATCTCTCCTTGCACAAACTGGCTCTTCAGAGGCAAGATGTCGACCTCATCCTCCGATTCCTCACCCCTTTCAGTGTGTACATCCTCCTCCTCACAGAGTATTAATTCGTCCCCACTGGAATCCACCATCACAGGTCCCTGTGTACTTTTTGGAGGCAATTGCTGGTAAAGGTCTTCCTGGAGGAGTTTATAAGTCATTTTGATGAACATCATCTTCTCCACATTTTGTGGAAGTAACCACCTACGCCGATCGCTGACAAGGTTACTGGCTGCACTAAACACTCTTTCGGAGTACACACTAGAGGGGGGGGGGGCAACTTAGATAAAATAAAGCCAGTTTGTGCAAGGGCCTCCAAATTGCCATTTTTCCTGCCAGTATACATACGGACTGTCTGACATGCCTATTTGGATGCTGTCGCTCATATAATCCTCCACCATTCTTTCAATGGTGACAGAATCAGATGCAGTGACAGTAGACATGTCAGTAATCATTGGCAGATCCTTCAGTGTGGACCAGATGTCTGCACTCGCTCCTTACTGCCCTGCATCACTGCCAGAGGGTGGGATAGGAAATCTTATCCTTTTCCTGGCAGCCCCAGTTGCATGAGAAAATGACGGAGGAGCTGTTGATGGGTCACATTCCACTTGAGTTGACAATTTTCTCACCAGCAGGTCTTTTAAACTCTGCAGGCTTGTGTCTGCCAGAAAGAGAGTTACAACATAGGCTTTAAATCTAGGATCGAGCACGGTGGCCAAAATGTAGTGCTCTGGTTTCAACAGATTGACCACCCTTGAATCCTGGCAAAGCGAATGAAGGGCTCCATCTACAAGTCCCACATACTTGGCAGAATCGCTCTGTCTTAGCTCCTCCTTCAATTTCTCCAGCTGCTTCTGCAAAAGCCTGATGAGGAGGAATGACCTGACTCAAGCTGGCAGTGTCTGAACTGACTTCACGTGTGGCTAGTTCGTAGGGTTAGAGAACCTTGCACAAGACGGAAATCATTCTACACTGCGCTTGAGTCAGGTGCATTCCCCCTCCTTTGCCTATATCGTAGGTGGATGTATAGGCTTGAATGGCCTTTTGCTGCTCCTCCATCCTCTGAAGCATAATGAGTGTTGAATTCCACCTCGTTACCACCTGTTGCTTCAGGTGATGGCATGGCAGGTTCAGGAGTGTTTGCTGGTGCTCCAGTCTTCGGCACGCGGTGGCTGAATGTTGAAAGTGGACTACAATTTTTCGGGACACTCAAAGCATCTCCTGCATGCCCCTGCAATTTAAAAAAAAATTATGCACCACCAAATTAATTTTATGTGCAAAACATGGGACGTGCTGGAATTTGCCCAGATGTAATGCACAATATTGGTGGCATTGTCCGATATCAAAAATCCCCAGGAGAGTCTAAGTGGGGTAAGCATTGTGCAATGAGGTCCCTCAGTTTCCGTAAGATGTTGCCAGTGGTGTGCCTCTTACGGAAAGCGGTGATACATAGTGTAGCCTGCTTAGGAACGAGTTGGCATTTGCGAGATGCTGCTACTGGTGCTGCTGTTGTTTGTTGCTGCAGGAGGCAATACATCTGCCCAGTGGGCTGTCACAGTCATATAGTCCTTAGTCTGCCCTGTTCCACTTGTCCACATGTCCGTGGTTAAGTGGACAGTGGGTACAACTGCATTTTTTAGGACACTGAGGACACTTTTTCTGACGTCTCTTTACATTCTCGGTATTGCCTGCCTAGTGAAGTGGAACCTAGATGGGATTTGGTACCAGAGGGACACTACCTCTATCAATTCTCTAAGTCCCACTTAGGCCTCAGTTATCCGCTTTATGACTGGATGACTGCTGTCATATTCCATCTTCCTCACAAAGGACTGTTGGACAGCCAATTGCTTACTGGAAATAGTACAAGTGGTCTTCCTACTTCCCCTCTGGGATGACGATTGACTCCTTGCAGCAACAACAGCAGTGGCAGCAACAGCAGCAGTAGACGTACCACTCAAGGATACTCCGGAGGAATCCCGGTTAGGAGTGGACTCCTCAGTCTTGCCAGTGACATGGCCTGCAGGACTACTGACGTTCCTGACTGAGGAGGAAGTTGACATTAAGGGAGTTGGTGGTGTGGCTTGCAGGATCTTGGGTACAAGAGGAAGAAGGGATTTAGGTGTCAGTGGACTGCTTATGCTCTTACCCAAAGTTTCACAACTTGACACTGACTTCTGATGAAAGTGCAGCAGGTGACATATAAGGGAGGATGTTCCTAGGTGGGTAACATCCTTACCCCTACTTATTACAGATTGACAAAGGCAACACCTGTTGTCTGGATTTGTGGAGAAATAATTCAACACCGAAGAGGTGGCTTTTTTGGTATTTTGACCAGACATCACATTATTCATCCCACGGATAACAGGTGTCTCCCCCGGTGCCTCATTTAAACAAACAACATCACCATCCTCAGTGTCAACTTCCTTCTCAGTGCCAGCAACTTCCATATCCTCGTCCTGGTGTACATATTCATTTTGAATATCAGAAACTGGACTGTGGGTGCTACTTCCAGCACTTGCAGAGGGCTTGCAAATGGTGTAAGGAGCCACCTCTTCCCGTCCAGTGTTGGGAAGGTCAGGCATCGCAACCTCCGACACACTTGGACTCTCCTTTGGGATTTGTGATACCATCTTAGAATGCACAGTTCTTTGCTGTGCTTTTTCCAGCTTTACTCTTATCATTTTTCATGCGGGAGGATCAGGGCTTACATTGCCATGCGAAGCTGAACCATTAGTCATGAACAAAGGCCAGGGCCTTAGCTGTTCCTTGCCACTCTTTGTCGTAATTGGCATATTGGCAAGTTTACGTTTCTCCTCAGACGATTTAAATTTCTTTTTTTGGTTCTTTTTACTGAACTTTGGCTTTTTGGATTTTACATGCCCTCTACTATCACATTGGGCATCGGCCTTGGCAGACGACATTGATGGCATTTCATCGTCTATGTCATGACTAGTGGCAGCATCTTCAGCACTAGGAGGAAGTGGTTCTTAATATTTCCCTATTTTATCCTCCAATGTTTTGTTCTATATTATTTTTCTGAAGTTATAGAACAATGGTGGTCATTCCAAGTTGATCGCAGCCAGCAACTTTTAGCTGCTGCGATCATTAGACCACGCCTATGGGGGAGTGTATTTTAGATTAGCAGGGCATCGATTGCTTGTGCAGCCATGCTAAGCTAAAATAATTTCAAGCAGAAATAAACCAGCCCTGGACATACTTACCCTGTGCGATGGATCCAGCGATGATGGGCCCGGCTTAGACGTCAACGTGTCCGTTGTCCTGGACACGGCTGCGTTTTACTCACCACTCCCTGAAAATGCTCTCCAACGGTCCGGATCCGCCCATCCACGCCTCCTTCCTGTCAATCTTCTTAGCAGTTGCCGCTGCGACTGCTTCCTTCGGTAGCCGCGACGTAACCCGGCGACCCCTGTCACCTGGCAATGTCGCACACATACACTGCGCCTGCTGCGCAGGCAAAGTCCGCACCAGTTTGCACCGTGGCGAAAAAACCGCTGCGTGCGAAGGGGTCAGAATGACCCCCAATATGCGGTACAGGAGAGCTTACCTCTACACCACACAGGGTAAACCCTTTGAAAATTATTTGAATTAAATATTAATAACCGCTTTATTTGGAGTAAAAAATGTACAGCACAGGACAGCACCACTGAATTTACTGTATATGGCAGCACCACTGGACTGGACTTATATGGCAGTACCACTGGAATTATACAGCAGTATCACTGGAATTATATGGCAGTATCACTGGAATTATACGGCAGTACCACTGGACTTATACGGCAGTACCACTGGACTGGAATTATACATCAGTATCACTGGATTTATATGCCAGTACCACTGGAATTATATGGAAATATCACTGGAATTACATGGCAGTAGCATTGGACTTATACGCCAGTACCACTGGACTAGATTTATATGGCAGTACCACTGGTCTTATACAGCAGTACTACTGTACTGTATTTATACAGCAGTATCACTGGACTTATATGCCAGTACCACTGGAATTATATGGCAGTATCACTGGACATATATGGCAGCACCTCTGGGCATATACGGCAGTATCACTGGTCTGGATTTATACACCAGTGCCACTGGATTTATACGGCAGTACCACTGGACATATATGGCAGGATCACTGGATTTATACAGCAGTACCACTGGACATATATGGCAGTATCACTGGACTGGACTAATACGCCAGTACCACTGGATTTATATGGAAGTACCACTGGACATACACGGCAGTATCACTAGATTTATATGGCAGTACCACTGGACATATATATGGCAGTATCACTGGACTGGATTATACGCCAGTACCACTGGATTTGTATGGCAGTACCACTGGACATAAACGGCAGTATCACTGGACTGGATTTATACGGCAGTATCACTGGATTTATATGGCAGTACAAGTGGACACATATGGCAGTATCACTGGACTGGGTTTATACGCCAGTACCACTGGATTTATACAGAAGTACCAGTGGACATATACGGCAGTTTCACTGGACATATACGGCTGTATCACTGGACATATACGGCAGTTATGCTGGATTTATACAGCAGTACCACTGGACATATACTGCAGTATGACTGGACATATACGGCAGTATCAATGGACTGTATTTATATGGCAGTACTACTGGACATATACGGCAGTACCACTGAACATATATGGCAGTATCACTGGAATTATATGGCAGTACCACTGGACATATATGGCAGTATCAGTGGACTGGATTTATACGCCAGAACCACTGGATTTATATGCCAGTAACACTGGAATTATACGGCAGTATCCCTGGAATTATACTGCAGTACCACTGGACATATACGGCAGTATCACTCGACTGGATTTATACGCCAGTACCACTGAATTTATACGGCAGTACCACTAGACATATACGGCAGTATCACTGGATTTATACGGCAGTACCACTGGACATATATGGCAGTATCACTGGACTGGATTTATACGCCAGTACCACTGGATTTATTTGGCATGACCGCTGGACATATACGGCAGTATCACTGGAATTATATAGCAGTACCACTGGACATATATGGCAGTATCACTGGACTGGATTTATACGCCAGTACTGCTGGAAATATATGCCAGTACCACTGGAATTTTACTGCAGTATCACTTGACTTATACAGCAGTACCACTGGAATTATACAGCAGCACTGCTGGACATATACGGCAGTACCACTGGACTGGATTTATATGCCAGTACCGCTGGAATTATACGTCAATATCCACTGGAATTATACAGCAGTATCACTGGAATTATACGGCATTATCACTGGAATTATATGGCAATATCACTAGTTATATACGGCATGATCACTGGACATATACGGCAGTATCACTGAACTGAATTTATATGCCAGTACCACTGGAATTATATTTTTGTACCACTCCAATTATACGGCAGTATCACTGGATTTATATGGCAGTACCGCTGGACATATACGGCAGTATCACTGGACATACAAGACAGTATCACTGGATTTATAGGGCAGTACCACTGGACATACTGTATACAGCAGCACAGGGATACCACCACTGTACTGATGCAGGATAACACAGCACCACTGCAATGGACTGGATTTATACAGCAGCACTGGACATTTGGCAGCAGAAGATACAACCACTGTGACTGGACTGATGCAGCACAAGACACTATGGGTGAGATTCAAATGACATATCACGCTCAATTTCCTTTCTAAAATGATCTCCGTTATGGCGCATATTGCACCCATAGTAATCAGGTTTAGTTGTGTAAAGGGTTGGCTGCCTCTCTACTCCGGGGGTAGCGAGCTGAAATAATGATACAACGTCCCTGAGGGCAGAAACAGAACGTGTGTGGAAAGGGGTGAAAATAATTGAATCCCGCCCATTTACTGTACTTATGCAGGACAACACAGCACCACTGCAATGGACTGGACTTAAACAGCAGCACTGGACATATGGCAGAAGAGGACACTACCACTGTGACTGGACTGATGCAGCACAATACACCACCACTGGACTGATGCAGCACAACACAGCACCACTGGACTGGACTTATACAGCAGAACTGGACATATGGCAGCAGAGGACACCACCACTGTGACTGGACTGATGCAGCAGAAGACACTACCACTGAACTGATGTGGGACATTGAGGACGGAGACACGTCCTCTCTTTACACTCTCCAATGCCAGAGTGAAAATGGCCATCTCCTTATTAGAGATGAGCGGGTTCGGTTCCTCGGAATCCGAACCCCCCGAACTTCAGCCTTTTTACACGGGTCCGAGGCAGACTCGGATCTTCCCGCCTTGCTCGGTTAACCCGAGCGCGCCCGAACGGCATCATCCCGCTGTCGGATTCTCGCGAGGCTCGTATTCTATCGCGAGACTCGGATTCTATATAAGGAGCCGCGCGTCGCCGCCATTTTCACACGTGCATTGAGATTGATAGGGAGAGGACGTGGCTGGCGTCCTCTCCGTTAGAATAGATAGAGACACTTGAGTTGAGTGCAGAGTTTTGCTGATAGTTACTAGTGACCACCACCAGTTTTATTTATTTTTTAATATAATCCGTTCTCTGCCTGAAAAAAAACGATACACAGTCACATACCATATCTGTGCTCAGCCTCAGTGTGCTGCATGATAATATCATCTATGTATATCTGACTGTGCTGAGTGCTCACTGCTCACACAGCTGAATTGTGGGGGAGACTGGGGTGCAGTTATAGCAGGAGTACAGTGCACACTTTTGCTGCCAGTGTGACTGACCAGTGACCACCAGTATATTGTCTGCCTGAAAAAGTTAAACACTCCTGTGGTGTTTTTTTTTTTTATTCTATAAACGCATTCTGCTGACAGTGTCCAGCAGGTCCGTCATTCATTATATTATATAAATATTTACCTGCAGTAGTGTTATATTTTTTTTGTTCATCTCTATCATCTTTATCATCTCTATATTAGCAGACGCAGTACGGTAGTCCACGGCTGTGGCTACCTCTGTGTCGTCAGTGCTCGTCCATAATTGTATACCTACCTGTGGTGGGGTTTATTTTTCTATCTTCTTCATACTAGTAGTTTAGGAGTCTGCTGACAGTGTCCAGCAGGTCCGTCATTATATTATATATACCTGCAGTAGTGATATATATATATTTTTTATATCATTATCATCTCTATACTAGCAGACGCAGTACGGTAGTCCACGGCTGTAGCTACCTCTGTGTCGTCAGTGCTCGTCCATAATTGTATACCTACCTGTGGTGGTTTTTTTTTTTCTATCTTCTTCATACTAGTAGTTTAGGAGTCTGCTGACAGTGTCCAGCAGGTCCGTCATTATATTATATATACCTGCAGTAGTGATATATATATTTTTTATATCATTATCAGCTCTATACTAGCAGACGCAGTACGGTAGTCCACGGCTGTAGCTACCTCTGTGTCGTCAGTGCTCGTCCATAATTGTATACCTACCTGTGGTGGTTTTTTTTTTCTATCTTCTTCATACTAGTAGTTTAGGAGTCTGCTGACAGTGTCCAGCAGGTCCGTCATTATATTATATATACCTGCAGTAGTGATATATATATATTTTTTATATCATTATCATCTCTATACTAGCAGACGCAGTACGGTAGTCCACGGCTGTAGCTACCTCTGTGTCGTCAGTGCTCGTCCATAATTGTATACCTACCTGTGGTGGGTTTTTTTTTCTATCTTCTTCATACTAGTAGTTTAGGAGTCTGCTAACAGTGTCCAGCAGGTCCGTCATATTATATATGCCTGCAGTAGTGATATATATATATATTTTTATATCATTATCATCTCTATACTAGCAGACGCAGTACGGTAGTCCACGGCTGTAGCTACCTCTGTGTCGTCAGTCACTCGTCATCCATAAGTATACTAGTATCCATCCATCTCCATTGTTTACCTGAGGTGCCTTTTAGTTGTGCCTATTAAAATATGGAGAACAAAAATGTTGAGGTTCCAAAAATAGGGAAAGATCAAGATCCACTTCCACCTCGTGCTGAAGTTGCTGCCACTAGTCATGGCCGAGACGATGAAATTCCATCAACGTCGTCTGCCAAGGCCGATGCCCAATGTTATAGTACAGAGCATGTAAAATCTAAAACACAAAATATCAGTAAAAAAAGGACTCAAAAAGCTAAAATAAAATCATCGGAGGAGAAGCGTAAACTTGCCAATATGCCATTTACCACACGGAGTGGCAAGGAACGGCTGAGGCCCTGGCCTATGTTTATGGCTAGTGGTTCAGCTTCACATGAGGATGGAAGCACTCAGCCTCTCGCTAGAAAAATTAAAAGACTTAAGCTGGCAAAAGCACAGCAAAGAACTGTGCGTTCTTCGAAATCACAAATCCACAAGGAGAGTCCAATTGTGTCGGTTGCGATGCTTGACCTTCCCAACACTGGACGTGAAGAGCATGCGCCTTCCACCATTTGCACGCCCCCTGCAAGTGCTGGAAGGAGCACCCGCAGTCCAGTTCCTGATAGTCAGATTGAAGATGTCAGTGTTGAAGTACACCAGGATGAGGAGGATATGGGTGTTGCTGGCACTGGGGAGGAAATTGACAAGGAGGATTCTGATGGTGAGGTGGTTTGTTTAAGTCAGGCACCCGGGGAGACACCTGTTGTCCGTGGGAGGAATATGGCCATTGACATGCCTGGTGAAAATACCAAAAAAATCAGCTCTTCGGTGTGGAAGTATTTCAACAGAAATGCGGACAACAGGTGTCAAGCCGTGTGTTGCCTTTGTCAAGCTGTAATAAGTAGGGGTAAGGACGTTAACCACCTCGGAACATCCTCCCTTATACGTCACCTGCAGCGCATTCATCATAAGTCAGTGATGAGTTCAAAAACTTTGGGCGACAGCGGAAGCAGTCCACTGACCAGTAAATCCCTTCCTCTTGTAACCAAGCTCACGCAAACCACCCCACCAACTCCCTCAGTGTCAATTTCCTCCTTCCCCAGGAATGCCAATAGTCCTGCAGGCCATGTCACTGGCAATTCTGACGAGTCCTCTCCTGCCTGGGATTCCTCCGATGCATCCTTGAGTGTAACGCCTACTGCTGCTGGCGCTGCTGCTGTTGTTGCTGCTGGGAGTCGATGGTCATCCCAGAGGGGAAGTCGTAAGACCACTTTTACTACTTCCACTAAGCAATTGACTGTCCAACAGTCCTTTGCGAGGAAGATGAAATATCACAGCAGTCATCCTGCTGCAAAGCGGATAACTGAGGCCTTGGCATCCTGGGCGGTGAGAAACGTGGTTCCGGTATCCATCCTTACTGCAGAGCCAACTATAGACTTGTTTGAGGTACTGTGTCCCCGGTACCAAATACCATCTAGGTTCCATTTCTCTAGGCAGGCGATACCGAAAATGTACACAGACCTCAGAAAAAGACTCACCAGTGTCCTAAAAAATGCAGTTGTACCCAATGTCCACTTAACCACGGACATGTGGACAAGTGGAGCAGGGCAGACTCAGGACTATATGACTGTGACAGCCCACTGGGTAGATGTATTGACTCCCGCCGCAAGAACAGCAGCGGCGGCACCAGTAGCAGCATCTCGCAAACGCCAACTCTTTCCTAGGCAGGCTACGCTTTGTATCACCGCTTTCCAGAATACGCACACAGCTGAAAACCTCTTACGGCAACTGAGGAAGATCATCGCAGAATGGCTTACCCCAATTGGACTCTCCTGTGGATTTGTGGCATCGGACAACGCCAGCAATATTGTGTGTGCATTAAATCTGGGCAAATTCCAGCACGTCCCATGTTTTGCACATACCTTGAATTTGGTGGTGCAGAATTATTTAAAAAACGACAGGGGCGTGCAAGAGATGCTGTCGGTGGCCAGAAGAATTGCGGGACACTTTCGGCGTACAGGCACCACGTACAGAAGACTGGAGCAACACCAAAAACGCCTGAACCTGCCCTGCCATCATCTGAAGCAAGAAGTGGTAACGAGGTGGAATTCAACCCTCTATATGCTTCAGAGGTTGGAGGAGCAGCAAAAGGCCATTCAAGCCTATACAACTGACCACGATATAGGAGGTGGAATGCACCTGTCTCAAGCGCAGTGGAGAATGATTTCAACGTTGTGCAAGGTTCTGCAACCTTTTGAACTTGCCACATGTGAAGTCAGTTCAGACACTGCCAGCCTGAGTCAGGTCATTCCCCTCATCAGGCTTTTGCAGAAGAAGATGGAGACATTGAAGGAGGAGCTAACACTGAGCGATTCCGCTAGGCATGTGGGACTTGTGGATGGAGCCCTTAATTCGCTTAACAAGGATTCACGGGTGGTCAATCTGTTGAAATCAGAGCACTACATTTTGGCCACCGTGCTCGATCCTAGATTTAAAACCTACCTTGGATCTCTCTTTCCGGCAGACACAAGTCTGCAGGGGTTCAAAGAACTGCTGGTGAGAAAATTGTCAAGTCAAGCGGAACGCGACCTGTCAACATCTCCTCCTTCACATTCTCCCGCAACTGGGGGTGCGAGGAAAAGGCTCAGAATTCCGAGCCCACCCGCTGGCGGTGATGCAGGGCAGTCTGGAGCGACTGCTGATGCTGACATCTGGTCCGGACTGAAGGACCTGCCAACGATTACGGACATGTCGTCTACTGTCACTGCATATGATTCTCTCACCATTGAAAGAATGGTGGAGGATTATATGAGTGACCGCATCCAAGTAGGCACGTCAGACAGTCCATACGTATACTGGCAGGAAAAAGAGGCAATTTGGAGGCCCTTGCACAAACTGGCTTTATTCTACCTAAGTTGCCCTCCCACAAGTGTGTACTCCGAAAGAGTGTTTAGTGCCGCCGCTCACCTTGTCAGCAATCGGCGTACGAGGTTACTTCCAGAAAATGTGGAGAAGATGATGTTCATTAAAATGAATTATAATCAATTCCTCCATGGAGACATTCACCAGCAGCAATTGCCTCCACAAAGTACACAGGGAGCTGTGATGGTGGATTCCAGTGGGGACGAATTGATAATCTGTGAGGAGGGGGATGTACACGGTGATGAATCGGAGGATGATGATGAGGTGGACATCTTGCCTCTGTAGAGCCAGTGTGTGCAAGGAGAGATTAATTGCTTCTTTTTTGGGGGGGGTCCAAACCAACCCATCATTTCAGTCACAGTCGTGTGGCAGACCCTGTCACTGAAATGATGGGTTGCTTAAAGTGTGCATGTCCTGTTTATACAACATAAGGGTGGGTGGGAGGGCCCAAGGACAATTCCATCTTGCACCTCTTTTTTCTTTCATTTTTCTTTGCGTCATGTGCTGTTTGGGGAGTGTTTTTTGGAAGGGCCATCCTGCGTGACACTGCAGTGCCACTCCTAGATGGGCCAGGTGTTTGTGTCGGCCACTAGGGTCGCTTATCTTAGTCACACAGCTACCTCATTGCGCCATCATTTTTTTCTTCTTTGCGTCATGTGCTGTTTGGGGAGTATTTTTTGGAAGGGCCATCCTGCGTGACACTGCAGTGCCACTCCTAGATGGGCCAGGTGTTTGTGTCGGCCACTAGGGTCACTTATCTTAGTCACACAGCTACCTCATTGCGCCTCTTTTTTCTTTGCGTCATGTGCTGTTTGGGGAGTGTTTTTTGGAAGGGCCATCCTGCGTGACACTGCAGTGCCACTCCTAGATGGGCCAGGTGTTTGTGTCGGCCACTTGGGTCGCTGAGCTTAGTCATCCAGCGACCTCTGTGCAAATTTTAGGACTAAAAATAATATTGTGAGGTGTGAGGTGTTCAGAATAGACTGAAAATGAGTGGAAATTATGGTTATTGAGGTTAATAATACTTTGGGATCAAAATGACCCCCAAATTCTATGATTTAAGCTGTTTTTTAGGGTTTTTTGAAAAAAACACCCGAATCCAAAACACACCCGAATCCGACAAAAAAAATTCGGTGAGGTTTTGCCAAAACGCGTTCGAACCCAAAACACGGCCACAGAACCGAACCCAAACCCAAAACCCGAAAAATTTCCGGTGCACATGTTTGCTCCTTATATGGAGTCCAAACCCCACTCGGGTAGTGAAGTTTTGGGGAGTTCGGTTCTCAGGGAACCGAACCCGCTTATCTATAATAAATATATATATATATATATATATATATATATAAAACAGTCCAATTACTGCTGGCACTCGCACTTGTTTGTGTGTGTGTGTGTGTGTGTGTGTGTGTGTGTGAGGGGGGGGGGGGGCACCCATGCTGTTTCTTGCACATAGTACTAACATGTTTAGTTACGGCACTGTACATTGTCCACCTAAAAAAAATATTGACCTCCACAGGGGAAAAATATATAATATACTGTACCGTTTTTTATTACAATTCATTTGAAATTTGCACTGCTGTTTGAAAGGCCAAGTGACACCAAGAGGCTGTAACATGTATGTATTCATTTATTTAATAACATTTATGTAGAGCTAGCATATTTAATTGCACTTTCTTTCAAAGTTGGTCAGGGGCCTCAAATGAGCAGCAACAGAGGTATACCGTGCAACCATGGCAGCAGCACCACTCCCTCACTTGTCAACAAACAAAACAGGCCCCACATACACATTGGCACACCAGGAATGTTCCGGTTAGCCATATGGCCAATCCATCCCAAGACAGTGCGATATTGAAGGAGTTTTTCACATTTGTGAAAGACTTTTCCAGTGGAAACTAACACTACTTACGCACAGTGTCAGATTCCAGAGGCTGAGGGATTGGAAGAGGCTTAAAGTGATTTGATTAGTGCATAGTGAAGATACATAAAATCATGCAAAACTGTAGTTTCTGCATTATTTTTATAAAAAGCTGCCTTGGTAAACTAATGTTTTGTTTAAAAGACACAGGACCTCATTCCAAGTTGATTGCTCGCTGTCGTTTTTCACAGTGCAGCAATCAGGTTACTACTGCGCATGTGTATGCACCGCAATGCGCACGCACATCGTACGGGTACAAGCAGCATCGTTGCTGTGCAATGCTTCTAGCAACGAATCCATTCGCACAACCGATCGCAAGGAAATTGACAGGAAGAAGGCGATTATGGGTGTCAACTGACTGTTTTCTGGGAGTGGTAGGGAAAACAAAGGCGTGTCCAGGCGTTTGCAGGGCGGGTGTCTGACGTCAATTACGGGACCGGACAGGCTGAAGTGATCGCAAGGGCTGAGTAAGTTCAGACCTACTCAGAAACTGCAAAAAACTCCCCGTGGGCGGCGACTATGCATTTCCACGGCTGCAAAAAGAGCTAGCAAACAATCAGCTCGGAATGAGGGCCACTGTTTTGAGCATGAGATTTTCAGAATATTACTGATATTCATGTGATTTTACAACTGTCATTTGTAGATAGTGGACCACTTTTTGACCTATATCATATTGGGATTATTTTAAGTAATTGTGCTGTAATTCAATTTGTTTTACTTGTGGGCCTTTACAACCTATGTTTTTACTTGGGTCACTCACAATCAGTGATTACTACTGTTACATATATGAACACTGTTTTCCATTTTGGTATGTTAGGAGCCGATTCAGCATGGGAAATAAATGTGCTAAAATAATTATGAAGTGATTTCCATACACACGCACATGCGCAAGGTCTTAAACTGCATTCTCATGAGAATGCTGTCTAAGACCTGGCGGGGGGTGGTGATGGGGTATCGACGCCGCGTTTTATAGGCCCCTTGCTTGGCATCCCTAAGCATGCTAGTGTAGTGAGTTGTAGTTGTGCAAATAATTGCACAACTACAACTTATGCTGAATCAGGGCCTTAGTCCTGTCTGTGTGGACTGGAACTTCACTGAACAGCAGCTCTGTGTATTATACTACTTTCATTTCTTAGTTTAATTCATTATTTTATCATTTACGCATCAGCGCCAAAAGGAAATTTCTTTCATAATTGCTCTGGCCTTTGGTAACCCATTTCTGTATTTTGTGTAGATAGCTAATGGCTAGAGACACCTGTACAGTTGATAGAATGCAATTTGCAAATAGAATTGTAAAATAAGTGCTTTTTTTATTTCTTCTTTATCCATAATGTAGTTTGCTAGAACATCTAATACTTACATGATTTGAATGATGTATGTTTAAAATGCCTATAGTAGATTTAATCTGCCACTCTCTAATCCTACATGTAACCATATAAGTACATGAATAACCTGCTCTGGTTGGTATACACTGCACAGACATCACTCCATTCTTTTACTAGCAATTAGCAGGAAATGAGCAGCCGAGCTAAGCAAATATTGCATTGAACAGTTAAAACCTAGCAGTTTCTGAAGGTGTTTGCAGAGCTGTCACAGATGATGGACTACAGTCATTTCTTAAACAAGAAGTAATAAAGACAAGAAAATGGACTCCTTCAATAACAATATAATCAGCTGCAACACCTGTATCAATGAAGCGATAATTCTGAAAACAAATGTTCTTCTTCCATTAACCACTTAAGATTTAATACTGAGCAGGGTGTATTGGCTTTTTTAATGCTGGAATAGAATGCACATACAGTAGAAATAGCATATTTACACTTATATAGTATGCTGAGTTGGAGGTATCTCAAGGTGCTTCCTGACCTACACCTGTAGCACATGTACTAAGTTTACATAAGTCATACATCTGAAACACTCACACCAAGCAGGTCATAAACACACATACAATTTTTTCAAAATACTGTTTTTATAGTGAAAAACCCATTCATTATTAGGTTTGTAAACTACAAACTTGCATATTTTGCAATGCCCACAGGAGTCTTCTCTATAAACATGAGCCTACTACAGTATTGCCTTAAATCTGTCTACCTACCAGGACTGAATAAAGTTCATGTCAAAATAGTGCCAGTTCAGGGTTGTGGTACAGAAGATAGACATTAAAAAGATAGACAAATAGGTCAACACCATATGGTCGACAGTAAAAAGTAAAACAGGGTCAGTAGTTCGACAGGGTCAAAAGTTAGACAGTCAAACATCAGACAGTCAAAAATTAGACAGGGTCAAAAGTTAGACAGTCAAACATCAGACAGTCAAAAATTAGACAGGGTCAGAAGTTAGACAGGGTCAGGAGGTCGACACAATTTTTTTTAGGGGGTGTTACTTTGTGGTTTTAAATTTTTTTTTATCAAATCTGTTGAAATGCATCCCCTGGCATGCTCACTTTGCTCAACATGCTTCAGGCTTGGTGAATTGCTCTGCTCCACTCATCACAAGGTTATGAAAGTTTGTGACATGGATAGTAAATTTGTTGAAATGCGTCCCCACACAGGCTTGCTTTGCATTCCATGCTTCAGACTCGGTGGCTCACTCCGCTCTGGTTCGTTCACCACAAGGTTACTAAAGGTAATAGTTTGTGACATGGAAAGTAAAGGCTGCAAAAGTTGTAAAAACATGAAACCCCCCCCCAAAAAAAAATTGTCGACCATATGCATTGACCTTTTTCATGTCGAACTTTTGACCCTGTCTATCTTTTGACTGTCTAACTTTTGACATTGTCAAACTTTTGACACTGTCTAACTTTTGACCCTGTCAAACTTTTAACCATGTAAAACTTTTGACTGTAAACAATATGGTGTTGACCTATTGACTGTCTATCTAGACACTGGATACACATTGGAATCCGCAGTTCAGGCTGTTAATACATTCTGTTGCTGAAAAGAAGATAACTTAAGATAGGTATACATGATTACATTTTATTTGTGGAAAATACAATCAGCACAATTTTTCTGCCAATGGAAGTTCCCAATATTGACGACATACACTAAATATTTTTTTTTAAATAAGTAACCAATTTTCTGTCACACCACACTGAATTTGCATATGCCCACCCACAAGGAGGATGAAGTAGTTAGGATAAACGATAGGAAATATGGGCAGATTATTTAGAATGCGTGCACATGGCGGGACCTTTTGCCTGGTATCTTATGACAAGGCTGACTGATCAGATAATTGAAACTGAGCATTTTTTACTGTTTTTGGTCTGTTTTATCAGAATTTAGCCAAAGCACTAATTCCTATACACAAAGCAATAAAACAGGCTGATCTCCCAAGTATTGGCAAATCGGACCAATAATTGTATAGTGTGTATCTTGCTTTACTGATATCTACAAATTAGATTCAGGAACACTAAAGATTTGTCCAAATACACCTTACCTAAAATCGCACCAAATAGCCTTGTTTGGCATACCACTTTTCATTAAAATATGCATCTTAATTTTTTACTTTATACCAATTCTTTTGTGACAAAAATACTAATCTTAAACAACTACAGTAGTATACTATAAGCAAATTAAGATGCAAAGTTCTGGAACAATCTGGCTAAAAAGGCAAAATACATAGGTCCCATATGAGTACTTCACACCATTCCTTGTGCCAGTTTAGTTATGATTAAACTGTGATTTTATACCATTTCCTTTGCAACAAAAATACTAATCCTAAATACCTAGTACACTATTAGTGAATTTGTATGTGACTAATACCTCTTTTCCACTGCCAATAAACTCGGGTTATTGCTGTGATAACCATGGTCATAGCTCAGTGGAAAAGTGGTCAGTGACCCAGGATCTAACCAAAGGATTGGTCCCGGGAAGGAACCGGATTAAGGGGCCATGCAAATGGTAAACTAGGTCATCTGACTTGGCTCCTGTTTACACTAGAAGACATTAATGGTGGGATGCTGCTTCTTGCAGTGCTCTCACACATCTGGGGGGTGGGGTCAGAGTGTCTACTGCTGCTGAGAGACTCCAGCCATTGTTTCACTCATGTGCAGTGTAAATGGCTCGACCCGGGAATAATCCAGGTTGGAGCTGTGGTGGAAAGGGTCAGTCCCAGGATTTGAGTGGAAAAGTGGGATGAGATGCAAAACTGAGAAAAAAGTATGCAAGCAAGAATCACTATCCATGGTGGAGCATCTAAGTTGTGTCAAGAATCTTGTACCTTATGGTGCAATAAAAAAAGTATAGGAGTATAGTCTGTATTGTTACCGTAAAAACACCATAGAGCATGTGCACTGAGATGAGGAGCTGATAATCGAGAAGCTGGAAGTCGCAGGGACCGACATGTTGAGCATGGCGCAGGGACGCAGAGACCGGTATGTTGAGCGTGACAGGCAGCAGGGGAGAACCAGTGGGAGAGGACCGGCGTGGAAGTGCAGCAGGCATAAGGGGAGAATGCTGCCGCTGAGTAACCGAGCTGCTACTGAACTATTGAGTGAGAAGACGGGATAACCACTTGGTTACTGCAGACTACAGTAAGAGTCAGCCAAGTAGCCAAGTGGAGCCGGACAGTGAGGGTACTACGGCTCCAGGTGTGAGTGAAAAGAGGGCAAAGCAGTACCAACAGCAGCAGGCAACAGTAGGAGCCAACAGCTGATCATTGGTGTAGCAGTGCCACAGGAGAGTGCCCCAAGGATGGTGTGAGGATAGTCTCATCACAGATAAGTATTAGCTTACCTGACTGTTTTTTTCTTTTCTCTCTTCCTTCTCTCTGTTCTTTATCTCCCCATGTCCTTCATTATCAATAACTGTTCTGTTGTTGAATTTTGTTTCTCTTCACAGCTAGGCTATAGTACTGTATTGTATTGCATAGTTTGTATTGTTTTTACTGAAGGTATCAGGGAGTTAGAGTTCACAAAAAATGGGTCGGGCCATGATTGAGAATCTCACTCAGTGCATGTCGCGCACCTGGAGCAACTGTCCCAGTGTGAATACGTCTGCATGAGATGTGTGTGAATGGCTGCTCTGGAATCCCAGGTAACTGATCTAGAGCAAACCATTACGTGACTGAGAGATATTCACAATGTCAAGCAAAGTGTAGATAGAATGGTGGAGGAGTTGCAAGGGGGAACACTGGTAGATGAGGATGAACAGGTAGTCAGCTGGGTCACACCTAGAAGGAAGAAAAAGAGGGGGAGACAGGACATCGCCAACCTGCCAAACCCCAATAAATTCACCTGACTGGACGAGGATTCTGAGGCTGGCAGTGAGGAAATGATGGAGCCTGAGGAGACTGTTCCCTCTAGCAATCGGAGGAGCAGTCCCTTTGGTACAGATGGGAAAAAAGATAGTGAAGTACCTACTCAGATTGTGGTGGTAGGGGATTCTTTTATCAGGAAGGCAGACATGGAAATCTGCTACCGGGACTGTGATTGTCATATGGTCTGTTGTCTCTCGGGTGCTCGGGTTTGGCACATGGCAGACCGGGTAGATAGATTGTTGGGAGGGGCTGGTAAAGACCCGGTGGTCTTGGTGCATGTCGGCACCAACAACAAAGTTAGTGGTAGGTGGGATGTCTTTAAGAAAGACTATAAGGAACTAGGCAAGAAACTTAAGGCAAGGACATCTAGGGTAATATTCTCTGAAATATTACCAGTGCCACGTGCTAGCCCAGGGAGACAGAGGGATATTAGGATGGTAAATGTGTGGCTTAGAGACTGGTGTAGAAAGAAGGGGTTTGTGTTCTTGGAACACTGGGTTTACTTCTTAGTCAGGCGCCATCTTTTTGTCACAATGTATTGCACCTGAATGAGGAGGTAGCTGTGGTGCTGGGCTGGGGGGGCCGTATGGTTAGAAGGTTGGAAGAGCTATTAATCTAGGAGCCTGGATAGAGGGTTTAGCTAAAAGCTATGGGTCAAACAGTAAGAACAGAAAGGATGGGGGTAGTAAACAAAATGGGGTGGTGAAGGGGTGAGGGAAAGAAGAGCCAGCAAGGGTATTTGCATGGGCATTTCCATAGGAATTACTGACATAAGTATTGCCCATGATATTTCCAAACCATTAATTTAGTACAATTACGGTTCAAAAGTACGGAATATAGAAAATGATGCCCATAGCATAAGTGAAAATACCTACATCGGGGTGGTGGGGGGGGGGGGGGGGGTTAGAAAGACCAAAAAGGTCAAATAGGGATAGTAGTAAGAAAGGCTGTATGAAGTATGATGGGGTGGAAAGGGAGGGAAGAGAATAACAGCCGGACTGAGTAATTCTAGAAAGACACTTGTAAATAAGGGTAAGTTACCATTAAAACAAATGGGCAAAGGAAATGTTAAGCTAAAATGTATGCTTGTGAACGCAAGAAGTCTATCAGATAAAATGGGGGAATTGGAATGGCTTGTATCAAAAAATCAGTATGATATTATAGGTATTACGGAAACATGGTGGGATGACTCTCATGACTGGGTTGCAAATTTGGAGGGATATTCACTCTTCGGGAGGGACAGGGCTACCAAAAGGGGAGGAGGGGTATGTCTCTATGTAAAACCATCTCTAACACCAAACTTAATAGATGTTATTTATGAGGGGACTAGAGATAACGTGGAATCGCTATGGGTTGAGATCACAAGTGGAGGCATTGAAGCAAAAAAAACTAGTCATTGGCACGTGCTACAAACAACCGGATATTAGCATACATGAGGAGGTACAACTCTTGCAGCAAATTGAAAAAGCTGCGGGAATGGGGGACATCCTAGTGATAGGGGATTTCAATTATCCTGATATAAATTGGAGTAACAATTCATGTGTAACAGCTAGGAGCAGCAGGTTCCTAAACACATTAAAGAATCAATACTTGTCTCAATTAGTCGAGAAACCAACCAGAGGTAATAATATTCTGGACCTAGTTATTATTACCAATAATGTGGACATTATATCAAACATTACAGTTGGGGAGACCTTGGGAAACAGTGATCACTCTATGATCACATTCGACGTCAGTTTCAAGAAACATAGCTATAATGGATCATCCAAAACATTAAACTTTAGAAAAACCAACTTCAATATGCTGAGACAGGCACTAAACGACATCGACTGGGAAGTTTTGTGTTATGGTAAGGACACTTCAGAAATGTGGGATGCTTTAAAAGGGTTGCTTGATAGCAATATTCACAAATTCATTCCAATGGGCAGTAAACGCAGGAGTACTAAACACACACCAATGTGGCTTAATGAGGAAGTAAAAAAAAAAAATGTCTAAAAAGAGGAGTGCTATCAAAACATTTAAATCTATTGGAAGGGAGTAGTCATTCCAGTATTACAACAAGTGCAATAAAAGATGCAAAAAAGTAATAAGAGCAGCTAAAATTGTAAACAAAAAGCAAATCGCTATAGGGAGTAAAGCCAATCCTAAAAAGTTTTATAAATACATAAACAGTAAAAGGTTAAAAAAAGAGAACATAGGCCCAATAAAAGTTGAACTGGGAGCCTTGATAAATTATAACAAAATAAAAGCGGATATACTGAACAACTTTTTCATCACTATTCACCAGGGAGGATCAGACGGTGACAGTAGTGCATAACGACAGTGAAGGTAATGATCCTTGGCTAGATGCTTGTTTAAGTGAGGAAGTAGTCCTGGAGAGACTAAGCAACATAAAGATTAATAAATCACCAGGCCCACATGGTTTTCACCCGGGAGTTATTATGGTGCTTAAGGCACAGCTTGCAAGACCCTTATACTTGATTTTCTATAGTTCAATTAGATCAGGTATGGTACCGAGCAATTTGTGTATAGCAGAGGTAGTGCCATTATTTAAAAAGGGATCTAAAAATCATATTGGGAACTATAGACCAGTTAGTTTAACCTCTATAGTGGTAAAATATTGGAAGGAATTTTGAGGGATAGCATAGATGATTATCTGAGAAATACTAAGTTTATTAGCAAGAGTCAGCATGGGTTTTGTGAGGGACAGATCATGTCAAACTAACTTAATTAGCTTCTATGAGGAAGTAAGCAATACTCTTGACCAGGGAAAAGCAGTGGATGTGGTCTATTTAGATTTTGTAAAAGCCTTCGATACAGTGCCTCACAGGAGACTGATCATCAAATTATGGGAACTTGGCCTAGGAAATGCTATTTGTACCTGGATAGGTAATTGGCTGGATAACAGGGTAGAACAAGTAGTGGTCAATGGGATGTTCTCCAACTGGGAACCAGTAGTCAGTGGAATAGCACAAGGGTCCATACTTGGCCTGCTACTGTTCAATGTATTTATTAATGATCTAGGAATAGGCCTGGGAAGCACAGTGTCAATCTTTGCAGACGATACTAAACTGTGTAAGGTAATTAATTCAGAAATAGATGTGGAGGCTCTACAGAATGATTTATTTAAACTTAAAAAAATGGGGATTGAGGTGCAATATTGAAAAATGCAAAGTTCTGCATTTTGGGATTAAAAGCAAACTTGCATCCTACACACTTCATGGGGAAAATATAGGGGTCACAGTAGTGGAAAAAGATTTGGGGGTTCTCATAGATAACAGGCTTAATAACAGTCAACAATGTCAAAATACAGCAAAGAGGCAAGTAAAGTCCTTATGTTCATAAAATGGGGTATTGAGACAAGAGACAAGGATGTAATCATGCCACTGTACAAAGCATTGGTATGTCCGCACCTGGAATATTGTGTTCATTTTTGAGCACCATATCATAAAAAGATATCGGGGAACTCGAAAGAGTTCAAAGGTGAGCTACTAAACAAATTAAAGGGTTAGAGACACTGGAGTACAAGGAAAGGCTCATTATGTTAAATATGTATACACTAGAAATGGGGCGACTAAGAGGAGACATTATTAATATCTTCAAATATGTAAAGGGTCATTACAAGGAGTTAGCAGGGGATTTGTTTATTAATAAATCTCTGTATAGGACACGTGGGCACTCACTGAGGCTAGAGGAGAGAAAATTCCGTACAAAGGGGGTAATTCTGAGTTGATCGCAGCAGCAAGTTTGTTAGCAATTTGGCAAAACCATGTGCACTGGAGTGGGGGCAGATATAACATTTGCAGAGATAGTTAGATTTAGGTGGATTATATTGTTTCTGTGCAGGGTAAATACTGGCTGCTTTATTTTTACACTGCAATTTAGATTTCAGTTTGAATACACCCCACCCAAATTTAACACTCTCTGCACATGTTCTATCTGCCCCTCCTGCAGTGCACATGGTTTTGCCCAATTGCTAACAAAATTCCTGCTGCGATCAACTTGGAATTACCCCCAAAATGTAGGAAAGGGTTCTTCACCGTAAGGACAATAAGGATTTGGAACTCCCTGCCGGAGAAGGTAATAATGGCGGACTCTGTAAATTCATTTAAAAACGGATTGGACAGTTTTCTAGCTGAAAAAAATATCCAAGGCTATAGCATTTAATATATTGACATTAAGTATCTGGGAGTGGTACAAAATATATTTGTCAATTGGTATGAAACCATTACTTCAGCTGGTGCATTATAATGTGCACAGCTTAATGCAGGATAAATGTTGAACCTGATGAGCATTTTGCCTTTTTTCAACCTCATTAACTATGTTACTATGTGTACAAGGACACATCTATATGTTAAAATAGCACTCATCTGTATGCTTCTACATTGGGTTTGCCATGACATCCCAATAACTCTGTGAAGACTTCCTCTGTGCAGATTCTATGCTCTTTCTGTATTTACATGGATTTGTTCTGGTTCTGTCAAAAATGGGCCTTAGTGTGCATGTATTTGTATGGTAAAGACTAAAGAAATGAGGGGAAGATGAGTCAAGCCTTCTAAAGAGTGGAGAAGTGGACAGGTGATCAGCTTTAAGGTAACATTTATGAAGTACAGTCTATAAAATGATAGCCCGAACCTGACTGGTTGCACTTGGCAACTTAGAAGTGGATAGAATATAGTAGAGACACTTAAATTACCAAAAAGAATATGAAATTATACAACCCTTTAATCTTATGTCTGTTTGCCATGTACCCTTAGAATGTAAGATCTCACGAGTAGGGCCCTCTTCCCTCATGTGTGTATCCTTTTCTTACTTTAATAATCCTCAACTGCCCAAATCCCGCAGTTTTTTGGCCACCTTGGAACTTATCTCTATGTTGTTTACTGGTGTAGTTATGCTTAGTTACTCTGTACTTGTCCTATACTGTCTTCAGCTATATGTCACTGTTTTCCTGGTTTGATTATGTGCATATGTGCTCTGTAATTGGGCGCTGCGGATCCTAATAATAATAATAATAATAATAATAATAATAATACTACTGTATGTAGTGTTTTCTAGATGGATACTGATGTTCATTCCACTGTGGATAAGTATAGAGTCAAAATCTCAAATCCACCACCTGGTACTGGTTATGGTAGTTGGGCTGTTCCCCCAAAACTATTGCACTTACAAAGAGCACAATTATAGGAGATTTTTTATGATATCTTTACTGTCTGCATATCCCTCAGTCTTTTGAACCCCTCTCCACATGATGGGTGGTATGCAATGAAGTCCGAGTTTGGTGGCCATGTGGGATGATGGCTGAACTGGGACTTTTTAAAGGGGTAACATAGTGTAAGGCATGCAGAAAGTTGAGCATGGAATGTCCTTGACAGTACCTTCACCACCTTTGAAACAGGAGGATGAGTGTATCTAATGTGTAATTTGTAAATATTTATAAAATCTACCATTGGGATCTCATACTTTTCCTTGATCTGCGTAAATTATATCAAATCATTCTCTAAATATTGGTCATTCAGTGTAATTATTCCCTTCTTCCTCCAACTATCCAATTTCAAATTTGGGATGATAGTTGTTAGTGCCTCAAGTGATAAGTGCAATATTGTAGCTCCAAAAGGTCCCTGCTGTTCTATAAAACCATCTCAAGCTTTCAATGTTGCCCCTGTTGCTTTTAGCATTTTCTTTATCATCCTCTACTTTGAGGTGGTAACCATATTATATCTCTAAGAGGTATTTTTCCTACCAGTTTTTCTGTCATCTCAATACCTGGTTTAGAATTACCTGCTACAACCCAATCACTAATTTGATTTATAAGGCTGTCAGATTGGTATAATTTTAAAATGGGGAATTCCAGCCCCCCTCGAGCTTTGGGCATCATTAAATATTTTTTTGCCAATTTGGGCTTTTTATTTTCCCATACATATTAAATATTGAATTAAATCTATATAGCTAATACTTAGGAAGTGGTCTTGGGATGGAATGAAAGAGATAGAGGATCCTTGGTAGGAGAAACATTTTTAGCACAGCAATCCCACCAACCCAAGTTGTTTCCTGATTTATCCAATTATTAACTACAGCTTAAAATAAGTAAATAAAATGTTTCAACTATATTGCCATCTAACTCCTTTTTTAGCCAACAATCTATATCAAACTACCCTGTGTGACACTATTGAATTTTGCATGGGTGTCACACACTCAGCCATGTAGTGATATTTGCAATTATGTAGAATGTATGTTAGGTCAAAAACAACATATTCTAGGCAATTGGTTTACACTTTTCTCAATGGGAAAAGCTGTCCAGTATGTACCCAGACTTTCCTCTGACCTTTCGGTAGATTGTCAATGCTATATGGGGTTTTCGTGCTCACTTCTTGCTCATTATTGTTTGATACTCTATTTCTATTGTTTGTTCTTCAGGTGATTTAGTGTTACTGGACCTTATGAACCTATTCTTATGTTTCCATGTTTATAGACAATACAATAAAAATGTTGTTTTCAAAATCAACATACAAATGTAGACACGCTCATTGTGGCTAAATCTACCAGCTACTTGCACTCTAGCCGCGCCGTGTTGCATCTTTTGTCACCCCATTCAAAGTGAATAGGGCGCGTGTACAAGGCAAACGAGACATGAATGTGCCTAGATGTAGCCACGATGAGCATGGCTATATCTGTACAGTATTCTCCAAACCTAATTTTGTCTACCCAACCCCAGCTCTATGTACACTCATGGCACTTTGATTGGTAAATTTGTCATTTTGCCCAATAACTATGTCAGACATTGAAAGCCTGCTTTTACCTATATGCAAAATATAATTAAAAAATATTTTTCCAGTTTGCTTACAAAGAAAGCTCTTTCTTACTGAAAGAAACAAAAAAACAAAAACAAACAAACCAAGAAATAAAAAAGGTTTTCATAAACTGATGCATCTTATAAAGTGAGAATGTCACAAAGGGATACACACCTTCAGGTCACGAATGGGATCAGTAAACACCAATAGCACTAATACTAAAACATCTATTTTTACATGAAAATCAGTTCATATATTTGCAGAACCAGATGCTCAACTCCAGCTTTTTTTTAAGTGTTTGCATTAATCTAGAAGTGTTGGTATTTGTAAATGTATTTTTCAATTTAATTATTTTTCTAATTTTCTCCCCTACAGGTGGTGACAGTGCTTGATATGTTTTTTTTTTTGCCATTTTATGTGTTTTCTGCTTTAGGTTGATCCTTAAGTACTTAATACATTGGGAAATTCTAAACCCAATTGTTAATGAACACTAGTAAAAAACATTCTTTCATTTCTTAAAGCGACAGGGAGGCTTAAGATTGAAATAGGATAGATGAGGAACATAGTTTTAATAAAAAAAAAACTAATTTATACTGGAGTTAAGCTAAGTTTCATTTTATTCAACTGTTTTGTTATTCATATTTACATAGAAATAGCATTTTAAAACTTATCTAAGAAAATAAACTTATACATTATTTGTAAATACTGTAGATGCTTTTATGGAGGGTAATTTTCACAGTAAGCTCATATTATTTTGCAATCTCTGAAAACAACAATAAAAAATATAATTGACATGTTTTATGAACAGAAAACTTATTTTTAGTGAACTATTCCCAGGTGTAGAATACAAATGATTGACAAAACAAACATTATGATACAGGGTCATATACTTTTACAATTAACTCATAGGGCCTAATTCAGACCTGACAGCCTCTCTGCAATCACCTTGCATACACCTAGCGATCAAAATTTTTGCACCAATCTGTTGCTGTTGTCAGGTTCTGGAGCCTTACCTCCTGCGGGTGCTCCTGCGGGTTACTGTCCCGCTGGTTGGCGCAGCTGCGGCGGGTCCTCCAGGACGGATGTGCATTTGCCAAGGGCCGGTGGCCGAGGGTCTGGAGAGCCGGGCGCTGTGGCAGGGATCGCTGTGGTAAGGTCCTCTAGTGGTGACACAGTATTTTGTGTCAGAGACAGAAGCTGGCTAAAGCTGTGTGCTAACAGCTAAGTATGTCTCCTGTGCTGGGGGCAGCCATGTTGGAGACCAAAGTATTACCAATGAAGTTCCCAATATGTGTACATCCAATCCTGCGTGTTCTCCCCTTACAAAAGGGGGCTGGCTCAGAGGGAGAGTGCCAGTGCTTCAAGTTACCTCCTTGTGAAAGGTTCTCCAGCTCTGTGCTCCCAGGTTACTTCTGGTTCCCTGTTCCTGGTTGCTCTCATTTATCGGTTACCTAAACACTGCTGCAGTCCTGCTGTCTCAGTCCGTTGTGACTCGTGGAAGCGCTCACAAGGTCCCAGGTCGTAGAGGAGCTCCAGGTGCTAACGGCGGTTCCCGCAGACGTCTTCATTTCTTCAAAGTACAAGTTCTTCAGCCTCATCTTTCAGTCACAAACCACAGGCTTAATTTCTTCAAAGTCCAAGTTCTTCAGCCTCATCTTTCAATCACAAACCACGTCTTCATTTCTTCAAAGTCCAAGTACTTCTGCCTCGTCTTTTAATCTTTAATCTTCAGTTCTTCTTTACCGGAGTTCTTCAGCTTCACTCTGCAAGTCATTTAACCATAGACTCTAATTCTTCCAGTTTCTTCTATTTCTCCAATATTCGTGTACAGCCTGATTATTCATTAAAACTACAGTTTTCTTCCTACAAAGTCCTCCTTTTCTTTACACCTTTCCGGCCAACGGTAACACTTAGTTTGGCTTCCACCCCATGAGGAGGAATTACATTCAGCCACCTCGTTTACTCTCCTCACAGGTAGCTGTCCCTTCAGCCAAAACTCGGTTGTCGGAACCCTAACTTAGGCCTAGCGTGACAGCTGTTTGGCGTCATACCTGCACTTTGTGCTGCACGTGCATGCGCAGTCGTTCGTTAATTGGCCACTGTGCGATTTCACACAACAGTGAAAAGGTCTGAATCAGGCCCTTAATAATCTCTTCCTATAAAGTATACAGCTTACATGGGGGAAGTTCCAAACTTCAACCTTCCCAGATCTCAAACCTTCCCAGACATCCCATCAGATGAACTCTCCCCTTTCTTCCATAAACAGGTCCCAGTTACGCCACTTCTTTACTATGTTGAAACTATGAGTCTTATTTAAAGTTTCCATTTTATAACTATATATTTTTATTTTATTTATTAGCAAGGCTGGGATCTGTTCTTGCATCCAAAATTGGGCAATAGTTGCTCTAATGGCAATAAAAACATGACTCAGTAAGTATTTCTGTGTATAGTCAATACTTGGTGGGAATATATGTAATAGCACCATATGGGGTGTTATTTGTATTTCAATCCCAATAATTTGTTTCAGAAGATTTTCTGTCTGTACCCAGAAGGTAATTTTTTACAGGACCCAAATATATGTATGATGTCTCCCATTTTTTCTCGACATCCCCAACAGAGATCAAGGTACTCTGGGTACATACAATAAAAAATCTTTCTATATATTTTTCAATATGAGTAATTGATTTAGACATTTGGTGTACTGACTGGAGCAATTCCCAATTGTCTTTCTTCCAAACTGTCTTATTTGCTCCTTTAGCTTCCAGCAGTACCTTATATCAAAATGCAATTCCTCCCCTTTTCATTGGTTCATTTGCCAATTTATTTTTTTATTTCTCCATATATATCTATTAAATATTGAATTGAATCTATATATCCAATACTTCGGAAGCAGTCTTGGGATGGAATGAAAGAGATAGAGGATCTTTGGTAAGAGAATCATTTTTACCACAGCATTCCTACCAACCAAAAATTGTTTCCTGATTCATCCAATTATTGACTTTAAAATTTAGATGTTGAAGGAGTGGGCCATAATTATGATCTAAAAGAATTCCCCCCCCAGGTAACTAGTTGAAACGCTTAATATTTTAATGTATTTCTCTGTCATTGAAATTTAAATTCCATTTTAAGATGTATCAATTCCAAAGCTATAACATTTATTGGGAGAGCTTCCATTTTTATTCCTATTTAGCTAATAATAAGACACTTCTGAGAGTATTTAGCTAATGTATCTAATAGTTCAGAGAACGATTGTTTAGGTTCCATAAGGAAAAGAAGAACATTGTCGGCATAGACTAAAATCTCCTGTTTTGTGGAGTTCACTATCAGGTTCTATCGCCAACACAAAAATAATTGGAGATAGGGGACACCCTTGTCTGGTTCAATTTGTAATGGGAAATTTAGAGGAAGCAAACCCATTACAATACACATGGACTGTTGGCACAGTATAGAGTACCAATATGGCACCCAACCCTCCCCCATTATTCCATATTTTTGAAGCACCCTTTTCATATGCAGGCGATCAAAAGCTTTTTCTTCATCTAATGATATAATTAATAGCGGAATTTCTTTTTGAGACAGTTGTTCAATTATATTGATAGTTATATTATCCGGTTCTTGTCTATCTTTTATAAATCCTGGTTGATCTAACAAGTTCTCCCAATATTGGATTCAGTCTATTTACAATCATTTTAGCATATATTTTGATGTCTGTATTCAATAAGGCTATCGGCCTGTAATTTTGAGGTGATATTAGATTTTTCCCTTTTTTTACCAATTGTAACTATATGAGCTTAAAGCATCTCTTCTGGGAATTTCCCTTCCTGCATCCCTACTTGATATACCTGTAAAAGAATTGGGGCTGTTTCTTTTTGCTAATTTTTATAAAAATTATTTATAAATCCATATGGCCCTGGGACTTATTTACCTTCGTGTCTTAATGGCTTCTATCACTTCTTTTAATTTCTGGGGCACATTAAGTATTTCTGTGTGTTGTTGGTTTATTCTAGGTAGATTTACTTTTGATAGAAAATAATCTATATCTTTTTTAGAAGGTTGATACGTATTGGTATCCTCTTTTATGTTATATAGTTGCTTAAAATATTCGACAAAGCCATTTGAAATGTCTAAATGATTTGTTATCTTAGTGACTTTGGAGTTATAGAGAGCTTTAACTGCATTTCTCAATCTTACCCCTTTAATCTTCCTAGCTAATAGACGTGAGACTTTATTTCCCTTTGTGTAGTATCATTGGCTGACCTTATCCATATTTCTATGGATCTGTTTGATATTGTAAGTTTCTAATTCTGTTCTTACTTTAGTAAGTTTATACATAATTTGGTCATCCTTGAGGTTTGCTTTATGGTTTTGTTCAAGATCTCTAATCTTCATTTCTAAATCAGCTAGAAGCTTAGCTTCTTGTCTTTAAATTCTTGAAGTGATCTGTATTATGTTACCTCTCATTACTGTTTTTAATGTGCACCAGAGATTGATGGGACTAGTTTGTTGCGAATTATTAAAGGTAAAAAATTCTGCCAAAGAGCACTTAATCAATTGTCTAGTTTCTAGTGAGTTAAAAAGTAAGTTCGGGCATCTCCATATTCTGGTGCTCCTTATGGGATAGCTATCCTCCCATTCGTCACACGGGTGAAACATGTATTCCCACCGGTACCTCAGCAGCTTTACTCCTCAGCACACCCTTCGGTCTCAGCAATGTTGGCGACTCCTCATTGAAGACTGACCACCACTTTGTTGGTCCTGGATGGGCAGCTTATGTTTGATACCCTCAATGGCAGCAGCTACAGGTATTTAAACTCTCCTCCACCCCCAAATGTTTTTCTCTTTAAATTTCTGGTTTTAATTGTTTTCATTTTGCATTAGCAATACTCTTAGTCAGTATAAAATGTGGTTTGAATATACAGGCAATACCTGCATTTATCCTGTTTACTTATGAGCCCACGTTTCTCTGAAGAGTCATTGAATGATATGCTAAGAACATTTGCTTTGCTTGGTTTTTCTTTTGTGTATTTAATTCTTAAAGTGACAGTGTCACTATCAGGGGTGCATTATTGTTGCCTTAACGATATTGGATACACATATATATGGGTCCTCTCACACCGATACTGGGACTAGATATTGATATATGTTTTTTGATGAAACATTTTATCACCATTATCTCTCTAATATCTTACATCAACTACCCACTCTTCTTTATACTGTATATTCATTGGACTCGCTTTGCTGTAACTTTTGGTATCACCCAATAACCCACTTACCTTCTTCTTGCTACATTTCTGTGGACTCTCATCAATGATTTAGGAAGAGCATCAAGTAATCTACCAAACCACACTTAAATTGCCCCATCTCGTCTGATCTTGGAAGCTGTAAAGTGTTGGGATTTGTCAGTACCTGGAGGGGGACCCCCAGGGAATACCCAGTGTAGTAGGTCCTGGGTAACAGAACAATCTGGTATAACGTTGAAAGCATATTCACCATTTAGATTTTTTTTTTATCTCATTGCAAAGCATTTTTTCATTACCCAAAGATTACCAATTGAGTTTCAGATTTGTTGAGAGAATGTATAATTTACGACAAAGTGGAGTAAATCAAGAAATGATTTCCTAGTATTGTTTTTTACCCTCAGGACTCCTTCTAACACAACAGTTGACCACCAGGGTATGCTGCGGACCAGTCTGTCTCAGTACTTAAGATACAGTATGTTCTTGCTGCAAATTATACAGTTATGTAATGAACTATAAAATTCAAAATACAATATATTAATAGTTTCACAAATTAACTTTGTGTGGTTTTTTTACGTACACCTATTTGGCGTACATTTTGTAGGGGATTTACATTTTAAAAGTTTAACTAAATGTTATGTCTTAATCTCTCTAATATTACAACTTTCCTTCTAAAGAGTGTGCCAGAAAAGGTTTTTTTCTTTCTCTCTTTATAATATTAAGCAGAAAGACATTACTGAACCCTTAGGTCAAAAGATTTTTTGGGAGTGTTCCAGAACAGGCGCCAAGCAGCTATGATATACCAAACCTCAGGAGATGTCACCACATCTCAGAAACCACTAACAATATACAACTATAATCTGCTGGTGGTGCACCAAGGGTTCAGTAATAATACCAGAAATTCAAGATCTGTGTTTATACCAACAGCGCTATAACACAAAGTTATAAGGAGATATCACCATTACATCCCTTATTGGCGGTTCCTGTGGTAGAGTCTTCAATATATATTGACTGGTGTAATTTCTCCAAGATATGACAACATGTAGGGAAATACAAAAACAAGAACACCAATGTGTAGTAAATTCCTTATATGCGTCAAATGAATCTAAATGGCTTTTTCAAAATCTGGTGGTGGTTCAGGAGTGTACCCCACTCACACTTTAATCAAGAATTTATAAGCCCATCAAGGTTTCTTTTCTAATACCAAGGCCTCGTCCACTTGAACTATGCCCGGCGTTTTACTCTAAAAGGTGCAATTTGTAGTATATAGGTGGAGCGTAACCCAAAACTCACACTCGCGAGATGGGTAGTAAGCGCATCAAGGTATCTTTAAAAATATAGTATATAGATGGAGCGTACCCCGAAACTCACACTCGTGAGATGGGTAATAAGCACATCAAGGTATCTTTAATATCAAAAGGAAATCTGTGGGTCAACTTATGCATACCCGAACTCACGGATCTTAATGCAGCAGTACTCCCATCAAGGTATCTTTAAGTTCAGTTCCCCGCACAGTGTTCTTTGTAGTAGCAGCTTAACATCCCCAGAAAGGACTCACTCTCCTCAAATGGAGGGAGGGGGGTACATGAATTTATTAAAAGTCACGAACACAGACAGACTGTATTGAATCCATTCATAAAAAATGCGACATACAAGGTAAAAAAGTTCCTTAGCAGAACCGGCAAAGGGGAAAGAAAGTCCCAAAAAATTTAAACTAAAAAAATGAATATAAAATCCAAAAACGAAGTAACTACTCACACTCCTGCTTGTCAACGCGTTTCAGCCCTGGCTTGGGCCTTTATCAAGTCTTGATAAAGGCCCAGTCTGTCTGTGTTTGTGACTTTTAATTAATTCATGTACCCTCCCTGCCTCCATTTGAGGAGAGTGAGTCCTTTCTGGGGATGTTAAGCTGCTACTACAAAGAACACTGTGCGGGGAACTGAACTTAAAGATACCTTGATGGGAGTACTGCTGCATTAAGAACTGTGAGTTCGGGTACGCATAAGGTGACCCACAGATTTCCTTTTGATATTAAAGATAACTTGATGTTCTTATTACCCATCTCGCGAGTGTGAGTTTTGGGTTACGCTCCACCTATATACTACGAATTGCACCTTTTAGAGTAATATGCCGGGCATAGTTCAAGTGGACGAGGCCTTGGTATTGGAAAAGAAACCCTGATGGGCTTATAAATACTTGATTAAATTGTGAGTGGGGTACACTCCAGAACCACCACCAGATTTTGAAAAAGCCATTTAGATTCATTTGACGCATATAAGGAATTTACTACACATTGGTGTTCTTGTTTTTGTATTTCCCTACATGTTGTCATATCTTGGAGAAATTACACCAGTCAATATATATTGAAGACTCTACCACAGGAACCGCCAATAAGGGATGTAATGGTCATATCTTCTTATGACTTTGTGTTATAGCGCTGTTGGTATAAACACAGATCTCGAATTTCTGGTATTATTATTGAACCCTTGGTGCACCACCAGCAGATTATATAGAGACAATCTAGTCTCTATATATTAAACGAACTTTGGTCTTTTCTATAGTACACCTATTCTTTTTCTGTGTGGGAACACACCTACTACTTTTAAAATAATGGCGCATGGTCTTACCATGATCTTGGGAGAATCTCTGCTTTTTTATATTCTGCAAGGTCAACCTTTCTGTAAAGGCAAAGTCTATTCATGAATATGAGTTGTGTACATTAGATAAGAATGTGTAATCTCGGGTTATTGTATGTTTTACTCTCCATATATCATACAATTCAGTTTACATATCAATTTATTACATTTCTCTGAGGAGTTAAATATTGATTGAGGGGATTTTAACTTTATAAGTTCTGACTTATCTACCTGTACATCACTCACAAGATTAAAGTTTCCAAGTACGAAAAATGAACCCCCTGATAGTTTCTGAAGTTTTTATAAAAGTTATCTGCAAAGCATTTGGTGCATATACAGATGCCACTGTAATCTTCTCACCATTTAACATCCATTTTAAGATATTATATCTTCCTTCTTTATGCAAGATTTGAGCCTCAAGCTCAAAATTAATCTTACACTTAAATAATAGGGCTACTCCACATTTCTTGTTGGTAGCATATGAGAATTAAGATTTTGTACTGTATATCTATTATAAAAGAAAGCTGGAGGAGCTATTCTTGAAAAATGTGTCTCCGGAAGTGCTACCAAGTCAATTTTCTGGGTATAAAAGTATTTCAATGCCCTTTTGGGGTGAGCTTAAGCCTTTAACATTAATTGACATCATATTTATCATCTTACTGGTCTATTTTTCTCTTTTCTACCTTATATCTCTGGACTTTTCTCGTCTTTAATCTTTTTCACTTTTAACTCTATATAATTTTTCTTTATCTTTCTGTATGTCCTGTATCACAAACAATATAATAAAAGAAATACCAGACAGAACCTAATACATTACACACACACACACACACACACACACACACACACACACACACACACCAACAAGGCTATACCTCAAGTGATTTTATAACCTCTAGACATTGAGGACTTAATTACATTTTATCAGTGGGTAGCGACCTTTAAATTTCCCATCACTAATCAAATATAGATAATTTCAGATTTTATTATTCTCAATTTCAGTATTAGATCAACTATTAATTCTAGAAGCTTGTTTACTCCTATTAATTTATCCTTTTAACTCTTACTCAGAGTAAAAGCTTCTCGAATAAAGGGAGGTCAGAGGGGAAGGGGAGAAAAAAGAAAAAACAAAAACAAAACGATTCCATAAATGAGTGAAAGTTTTCACATCTAGGTATAAATGTTTATACGTGCATCAGTTTAAAATTGTATAATTGACCTGTGGTCTCTATGCCTCCTTATACTTTTACCCTTTCTATAGGGAGCATCTTTTAATGGCATGAGAGAGAAAGAGACAAAAAACAATATTCCATAAATGCGTGAAAGTTTTCACATCTAGGTATAAAAGTTTATACGTGCATGAGTTTAAGATTGTCTAATTGACCTGTAGTAAAGCTCTCTATACCTCCTTATACTTTTAGCCTTTTAATAGTGAGCATCTTTATCCCTTTAATAATGTGCGAGAGAAAGAAAAAAAAACATTCTGTTAATACGTGTAAGTATTCACTTCTAGGAATAAATGTTTAGACATGCATTAGTTTAAGGTTGTCTGGTTGATCTATGGTAAGCCTCCCTATACCTCCTTATACTTTTACACCTTTAAGACATAACAATGCAATTTGTGACTTTGTGTAAGAGTACATATAAACGTCATATGAACATATTTCCAAACACATGTTTTCTTAGCTATCCCTTATTCAAATATATCTAAATTATACTCTTCACATAACTCTTTCCATATACCTTTTCTTCTCCAACATTTTTTTACATTTCATATATCATAGTGCAAAGAGAGAAAAAAATAAAAATAAATTTAGACCCCCACTTTTCCTTTCCTTTCCCCTCCCCCCTTCTTTTAGGAGTAGTCCTCCATTATTATTCAAAGATCCACTGTCTCTATTTATGGCCTACATTAGACCACTCAGAACGCCAATTGTGCTCCCTCTTGTGGCATTGAGGCATATCCGATTTTCCATTCATCTAAGGCAGTGATTTTCAACCTTTTTTTACTCGCGGCACACCGAACAATATTTTAAGATTGCCAAGGCACACCATAAGTTCCCCACAGAAAAAAACAAAACAAAACACACACATTGTCCCTCACAGTAAAAAAAAATCCACACATACACTGGCCTACACAGAAAAAAACAATCCCATTGCTCCCCACATAAATCATGTTGCTCAACACATAAATCCTATTGCTCCCCACATAAATCAATTACATTGCTCCCCACATAAATCATGTTGCTCAATACATAAATCAGTCACATTTCACCCCACATAAATCCTATTGCTCCCCACATGAATTATTCACATTGTTCCCCCCATAAATCCTTATTCTCCCCACATAAATCCTATTGTTCCACACAGGAGAAATAAAATAACAAACATTAGCCCCTACTGGTCAGCTGTCCTCCTCCCTGTCGCTCAGTGGCGGGGGTTGTTCATAGTGGAGTGCTGCTTATACTGAGCAGCGGGCAGTCGGGCAGATGTGGGTGGGCAAGGAAAGTTGTGTATGCAGGCAGGAACTGGAAGATGTGTACGCAGGCGGGTGGGTTGGCTGGGTGGTGAGATGTGGCGGCTGTGTCCTATGATATCAGCACGACTAATCTTCTAAGAAGAGCCCAGGCCAATAGTTCACTCTGAAGGAGCTGGAAGCTGCTCTGGCTCCGCAGCACACCTTGCAACTGGTCGCGGCACACTAGTGTGCCACGGCACACTGGTTGAAAAAGCTTGATCTAAGGCTTTAAGTCCTTCTTCAGACTTTCAGATTTTTATAATGTCTTCTTGGTTTACCATTAATTTAACCAGAAAGACCCATTTTTATGCTATGTCAGGAAGCATTTGTGACTCTAGAGAAAGCTCTTAAACAATGTTACAGTTGAAATATCTTCAAAGATCTGTAAATTTCCCAGTATTTTTACCACCTTTAATTTATTTGAGTTGATCTCAAGATTTGTTACTTAGTTTGATAATAATGTATTCTCATTATTGTATCCCTGGGTGGATCTTCAGGTACTTTTTTTGGTTTTGGAAGTCTATAGATACGATCTATTATAAACTGTGAAGTGGGATAATCTGGAAGTATTTTTTTTTAAATATATCCGATACAACCTTGTTTAGCTTAGAGGGTTGGACACTTTCTTGTTTACCGCAAATTTTTAGATTGTTTCTTCTTGCTTTATCTTCTAAATTGGTTATTTTTTCCTTTAGATTGTATAATTCTTCTTGTGTGGGTTTGTGTGACACAATCAGCTCATTATGGGAATTAATTATCTCTTTCAAACTGTGGGGGTCATTCCGAGTTGTTCGCTCGTTGGCGATTTTTGCTATGCTGCGATTTGTTGCTAAATGCGCATGCGCAAGACACGCAAGGCGCATGTGCTTAGTTATTTAACTAAAAACTTAGTAGAATTGCTGTGGATCCTGTGGCTCTTTTCAGTTGCACTGCTGATCAGTGAGTGATTGACAGGAAAGGGGCGTTTCTGGGTGGTAACTGAGGATTTTCCGGGAGTGTGCTAAAAAACGCAGGCGTGTCAGGAAAAAACGCAGGAGTGTCTGGAGAAACGGGGGAGTGGCTGGCCGAACGCAGGGCGTGTTTGTGACGTCAAACCAGGAACTGAATGGACTGAGCTGATTACAATCTGTGAGTAGGTCTGGAGCTACTCAGAAACTGCAAAGAATTATTTAGTAGCAGTTCTGCTAATCTTTCATTCGCAATTCTGCTAAGCTAAGATACACTCCCAGAGGGCGGCGGCCTAGCGTGTGCAATGCTGCTAAAAGCAGCTAGCGAGCGAACAACTCGGAATGAGGGCCTGTGTTCCAGGTGTTCTGTCCTCTCCCCAATATTAGTAATTTATTTTGTCAGTTCCCGGACTGCAGAATTGAGTTAAACAGATAGGCCCTGTTTTAAACCGCTCATCAATTGGA
The DNA here is from genome assembly GCF_028390025.1 of Pseudophryne corroboree. Classification (NCBI taxonomy): domain Eukaryota; kingdom Metazoa; phylum Chordata; class Amphibia; order Anura; family Myobatrachidae; genus Pseudophryne; species Pseudophryne corroboree. The sequence continues at coordinate 698,739,647 of NC_086447.1, forward strand.
GCATCTTACGCAGCGTGATAGGTTCATCCATATTATCATATAATCAGCCTTTTTGCAGAGTTTAGCTTGGTACACATCTACGCAATGTGGCTACCCAGCAATGCAGCAATGTGATGTAACAATATATTGCATTGTCATACTATTACAATATTGCACATATTGTTATGTGATGAATGTAACAACACTGCATTGTCTGTAGCATCATCCTATCTGATGTGCAGCACATCCACAATCACCCAATTTATCAAATGTTGAATTGGGTGGATTTGGGGATACTCATTATTAGAGATGTGCACCGGAAATTTTTCGGATTTTGTGTTTTGGTTTTGGATTCGGTTCTGCGGCCGTGTTTTGGATTTGGACGCATTTTGGCAAAACCTCCCTGAATTTTTTTTGTCAAATTCGGGTGTGTTTTGGATTCGGGTGTTTTTTTTTCAAAAACCCCTTAAAAACAGCTTAAATCATAGAATTTGGGGGTAATTTTGATCCCATAGTATTATTAACCTCAATAACCATAATTTCCACTTATTTCCAGTCTATTCTGAACACCTCACACCTCACAATATTATTTTTAGTCCTAAAATTTGCACCGAGGTCGCTGGATGACTAAGCTAAGCGACCCAAGTGGGCCGCACAAACATCTGGCCCATCTAGGAGTGGCACTGCAGTGTCAGACAGGATGCACATAAAAAAATTGGCCCCAAACAGCACATGATGCAAAGATAAATAAAAAAAGAGGTGCAAGATGGCATTGTTCTTGGGCCCTCCCACCCACCCTTATGTTGTATAAACAGGACATGCACACTTTAACAAACCCATCATTTCAGCCACAGGGTCTGCCACACGACTGTGGCTGAAATGACTGGTTGGTTTGGGCCCCCACCAAAAAAAGAATCAATCAATCTCTCCTTGCTCAAACTGGCTCTACAGAGGCAAGATGTCGACCTCATCATCATCCTCCAATTCCTCAACCCTTTCACTGTGTACATCCCCCTCCTCACAGAGTATTAATTCGTACTCACTGGAATCCAACATCTCAGGTCCCTGTGTACTTTCTGGAGGCAATTGATGGTGAATGTCTCCACGGAGGAATTGATTATAATTCATTTTGATGAACATCATCTTCTCCACATTTTGTGGAAGTAACCTCGTACGCCGATCGCTGACAAGGTGACCGGCTGCACTAAACACTCTTTCGGAGTACACACTGGAGGGGGGGCAACTTAGGTAAAATAAAGCCAGTTTGTTCAAGGGCCTCCAAATTGCCTCTTTTTCCAGCCAGTATACGTACGGACTGTCTGACGTGCCTACTTGGATGCGGTCACTCATATAATCCTCCATCATTCTTTCAGTGGTGACAGAATCATATGCAGTGACAGTATACAACATAGTAATGGGTTAGGGTTTTGGAATCTGCACTGGACAGAATTGAAAATAGACGTTAAACAATTACTGTACCATAAAGGGCATGGATAATAACCAACATGAGGCTACCGACTTCGCCTATTAGGCTTTAGAGGTAGAGCAAAGTTGGCGGTGCTCCCGGACATTAGTTCAGAGCAAACTTTTGTGGTTTTTTTTTGCAGAGAAGCAAAAAGAAGACTGTTTTATTGTCTCTCTGGGGCGCACTTTGTATCAATAAACTTACTGGTGAGATTGTAATATGTGGTACACTATGAGTGTAAGGATAAAACTTAACTTTTATTATTCAAAACAGATGATAGTATTGTTGTATAAATCCACAACAAAATTGTTTTAAAAAAAAAGTATTAAATAACAATATAACGTTATGTTACTCACTTAATGGGGGTAGGTGGCAGGAGGTTTGTCAGCACATCCACTGTATTTTAGGTGAGTATTGATATTTGACGTTAATCAAAGTGAAAGTTTGAGATCTCTTTGATAAAGTCACATGGTCTGTGACAAAACGCGTTAGGACCCCGCCTTTCTGCACACCTTGATTCCATCCATCACACAGGTAGCAAGCTGCTGTTTGAGCCTACGACACCTCGGCTCCTGTCCCGGCTTCTCCATCTGCCGCCGGTGACCCATACCAGCACGTCGAGCCTGTGACTCCTCGGCTCCCATCCCGGCTTCTCCATCTGCCGCCGGTGATTTCTACCAGCCCGTCGAGCCTGAGACACTTTGGCTCCCTTCCCGGCTTCTCCATCTGCTGCTGGTGACCTCCATCAGCACGCCGCTGACAAACTGCACTTACCAATCCGGTGATAGCATGTTATCTCCTTTGCTGTATTATTAAGCACTAGGCACTGCAGGAACATACGACCGAGGACGCTCGGTCGGGACCAGCCCTCGGAGAGGTACATAATCACTCACATAGCAGTTTTCTCTATTGCCGCATTGACATTTCCATTACGGCATCTCATAATAGATACTTGTGGATCAGCTGTTTACCTGACTGTGGACTTTCATATGGAGATTTAATTGGATTTGTCTCCTCACCAAAATCTGAGGGTACTACCTCCAGTATATATATCCATAATTTCAAGGTGATTTGCATCTAAATCTCGGTTTTATAATATAATTTCCATTGATGTTTTATGTGTCAAATTTAATGTCATCAGCATAATAAATTGTTTATATTTTTTACACGTCAGCTCTTAATTAGTTCTAATTTGCTCTAACACATTGCGCAGCCATTTCTTTCTCTTACCATATTTATCCTTAATTATACACGCACACAGTGTTCTGTGGCAGCGCACGTGGCAGAGCAACTTCAATCATAATACCCACATCTTTGGGCATTAGTATCTGAGGCGCTTCTTGGCAATTTTCTGTTATTGTTTCGGCACGCGGTGGCTGAATGCCGAAAGTGGCCCGCAATTCTTCGGGCCACCGACAGCATCTCTTGCACGCCCCTGTCATTTTTTTTAAAAATTCTGCACCACCAAATTCAATGTATGTGCAAAACATGGGACGTGCTGGAATTTGCCCACATGTAATGCACGCACAATATTGGTGGTGTTGTTCGATGTCACAAATCCCCAGGAGAGTCCAATTGGGGTAAGCCATTCTGTGATGATGTTCCTCAGTTTCTGTTAGAGGTTGTCAGCTGTGTGCCTCTTATGGAAAGCGGTGATACAAAGCGAAGCCTGCCTAGGAACGAGTTGGCGTTTGTGAGATGCTGCTACTGGTGCCGCCGCTGCTGTTCTTGCTGCGGGAGGCAATACATCTACCCAGTGGGCTGTCACAGTCATATAGTCCTGAGTCTGCCCTGCTCCACTTGTCCACATGTCCTTGGTTAAGTGGACATTGGGTACAACTGCATTTTTTAGGACACTGGTGAGTCTTTTTCTGGTGTCTGTGTACATTCTCGGTATCGCCTGCCTAGAGAAGTGGAACATAGATGGTATTTCGTACCGAGAACACAATACCTCAAGCAATTCTCTAAGTCCCTGTGAACTAACGGAGGAAACCGGACACACGTTTAACACCAACACAGCTGCCAAGACCTGAGTTAGCCGCTTTACAGCAGGATGACTGCTGTGATATTTCATCTTCCTCGCAAAGGACTGTTGGACAGTCAATTGCTTACTGGAAGTAGTACAAGTGGTCTTCCAACTTCCCCTCTGGGATGACGATCGACTCCCAGCAGCAACAACAGCAGCACCAGCAGCAGTAGGCGTTACACTCAAGGATGCATCAGAGGAATCCCAGTCAGGAGTGGACTCGTCAGACTTGCCAGTGGCATGGCCTGCAGGACTATTGGCTTTCCTGTCTAAGGAGGAAATTGACACTGAGGGAGTTGGTGGTGTGGTTTGCAGGAGCTTGGGTACAAGAGGAAGGGATTTAGTTGTCAGTGGGCTGCTTCAGCTGTCACCCAAAGTTTTTGAACTTGTCAATGACTTCTGATGAATGCGCTCCAGGTGACGTATGAGGGAGGATGTTCCTAGGTGGTTAACGTCCTTATCCCTACTTATTACAACTTACTTGACAAAGGCAACATACGGCTTGGCATATTGGCAAGTTTATGCTTCTCATCAGACGCTTTTAATTTAGATTTTTGGGTCATTTTACTGAACTTTAGTTTTTGGGATTTTACATGCTCTCTACTATGACATTGGGCATCGCCCTTGGCAGACGACGTTGATGGCATTTCATCATCTCGGCCTTGACTAGTGGCAGCAGCTTCAGCACAAGGTGAAAGTGGATCTTGATCTTTCCCTATTTTACCCTCAACATTTTTGTTCTTTATTTGTTAATGTGAGGAATTATATGCCAGTAATATATCAATAGCAATGGCCTACTGTACTGTACTATATGTATACTCCTGGTCACCAAAATGCTGCACTGTCCTACTATATACTGCTCACAATAATGCAGCACAGATATGGATAGTATACTTGACACAGAGCTGCAAGATACAGCAATGGCCTACTGTACTGTACTATGGGGGTAATTCCAAGTTGATCGCAGCAGGACATTTTTTAGCAGTTGGGCAAAACCATGTGCACTGCAGGGGGGGCAGATATAACATTTGCAGAGAGAGTTAGATTTGGGTGGGTTATTTTGTTTCTGTGCAGTGTTAATACTGGCTGCTTTATTTTTACACTGCAATTTAGATTGCAGATTGAACACACCACACCCAAATCTAACTCTCTCTGCACATGTTATATCTGCCTCCCCTGCAGTGCACATGGTTTTGCCCAACTGCTAAAAAAATTCCTGCTGCGATCAACTTGGAATTACCCCCTATATGTATACTGCTACTTACCAAAATGCTGCACTGTCCTACTATATACTGCTCACAATAATGCAGCACAGATCTGGATAGTATACTTGACACAGAGCTGCAAGATACAGCAATGGCCTATTGTACTGTACTATATGTATACTGCTGGTCACCAAAATGCTGCACTGTCCTACTATATACTGCTCACAATAATGCAGCACAGATATGGATAGTATACTTGCACAGAGCTGCAAGATACAGCAATGGCCTACTGTACTGTACTACTATAATTATATACTGGTGGTCCCCACAATGCAGCACACTGAGCACAGATATTTACAGCACACTGAGCACAGATATGGAGCATTTTCAGGCACAGAACGTAGATATTTTCAGCACACTGAGCACAGATATTTGCAGCACACTGAGCACAGATATGGAGCTTTTCAGGGAAAGAACGCAGCCACGTCCTCTCCGTTCAATCTCCAATGCACGAGTGAAAATGGCGGCGACACGTGGCTCTTTATATAGAATACGAATCTCGCAAGAATCCAACAGTGGGATGATGACGTTCGGGCACGTGCGGGTTAACCGAGCAAGGCGGGAAGATCCGAGGCTGCCTCGGAACCGTGTAAAATAGGTGAAGTTTGGGGAGGTCCGGATCTCGGAGAACCAAACCCGCTCATCTCTTCTCATTATACATTGGTCTTTGTGATACATGTCATGTAGGCTCACAGTAAGATGTGGTTGGAGGTGCTGCGTCAATCGCAAAGATTATTGGTAATTTGAGGATGTGCAGGACCCATTCTGCACATGTGCAAATAGGTCCTGTGACAACGGATGCAGATCAGCATCAAATTGTCAGTGACTGACAGTTTGATACCATTTGGCGGCAGGGCTGTGGTGGTGACAGCTCCTGTTTCTCCAAAAAGAGGCATGTCGCTGTCATTGCAGGAGAGGAATGAGGTCAGGATCTCCGTCAGAGATTTCCTGGACTCCATGTAGTACTGCAGCAGCCGGATTACGCAACTGCATGGGTCACACAGCCAACTGATGGTGTCGGATTTGACCCAATACTGTTTCCTTGGATGCAGTTCGGATTAGTAATGTATGCAGGAGGGTTAGAAACCTCCTGCTGCATTATCATATTAGAGCCAGAGGTGTAGCTACAGTAGGTGCCATGGTGCCCAGAGCAAGGGTATGTTTTGGCGCCCCCTCCCCTGTACTGAATTGGGGGCATGTTACATTTGAAAAGAAAAAAAATATTGAAAAATCCTAAATTGGTGACAGGCCCAGTTCTAGACCTTGTGGATCTTAAAGATGAAAGTTTCCTTTGGGTGCCCCTCGTATTTAAAACAAGGACAAAAATATAGAGGAGGTTATGCCACAGTAGAGCCACTTATACATGTTACTCTGCAGCTTCTAACGCAGCGAGAGATGCTGCAGCAGCCACTGGGGCAGAGAGAGATGCTACAGCATCAATGGAGATGGAGATGTTGTAGCAGCTGTGGCAGAGAGGGGTGTTGCAACAGCAGAGGCATAGAAAGGTGCTACAGCAGCGGGGGCAGAAAGAGATGCTACAGCAACTGGGACAGAGTGAGGTGCTGCAGTAGCTGGGATAAAGAGAGGTGCTGCAGCAGCCGGGGCTGCTACAAGCAGACAGTGAGACATGTAAAGAAGACAGCAGAGCTCCAGCATGTGTCGGCTGTCAGGGTCTCCTGCTGTCTTCTCTGGCCTGCCCTGTTCCCTACCTATTCTCCAAGTCCGAGTCAGTGTGTGCCCCCTCTGCTTCTCCTCCTCCTGCTCTGCTGCTGCCTGTAAAGTGGCCTGTGGTAGAGTGGGCAGAAGGAGGGTCTGAGCAGGCTGCGGTGCACCCTCTAACTTTTCCGGCACCTGAAACTCGCGCTCCACCAGAGGCACCCTCGCTACACCCCTGATTAGATCCATCGCTACAGGTTCTATTCTTACATAGACGCAGCAGCAATAGCACCTCCAACCACATATGAATGCAGTAGTGTATGCAGGGAGGGTTTCTGAGTACCCAGAAAAACTGCCCCCTACACTGATTCATTGCAATCTATACCACATCATTTAGACAGAGAGCACAAGGTGGTATGGGTACAGAGCTCAAGTGCAGGTCGCAGCTGCAACTTAAACTTATATTGAAGTGACAAGCGTCACCATCCCATTTCCTCCTCCCCTTGAGCTGCGCACCAAAGCGGGCATCCGGGAGACTGCGGCAGCATCCAGATTCCTCACAACTGCTGGGAAACAGGTTGAAGAAGTTGCCTGGCCACGCTGAGTGTGCAGTGAGTGTGGCCGGGCTGCTTCTTTGTGTACATAGTATATCCTGCTGACAGTGTGAGGATGTTTACTGGGCAAACAGTCCCCCTCTCCTCCTGTATGCACCGCCAATCTCAGCCAAGGCTTCTGGTGACCTGCCTTATGTGAGCCCTGTGGGTATTTGAAGGACTGTCCAGTTGGCTCAGGTAGTACCATGCCACAGGGTGTAGTATGGCTGACCGGCGGTCTCCTGACCGCCGGTCAGCTTACCGACGCCGGGATCCCGGCAACATACCGACGCCGGGATCCCGGCGAGGAGGGGCGAGTGCAGCAAGCCCCTTGCGAGCTCGGTGGCGACCTGCGGTCGCCACGGGTTCTATTCCCACTCTATGGGTGTTGTGGACACCCACGAGTGGAAATAGTCCCGGTTGGTCGGCATGCCGACCATTGGGATACTGAGCCGGCGGGATGGTGGAGGAGGTCATGTGACTGTCGGTCAGCAGACCGCCGGTCACATGAATACCACCCATGCCACAGTTTGATGCCTGCCGCTGATCTCAAATCAGCTTCTCCTCTAACATGTAAATTTTTTCCTGTAACATCATTTTTATTATTATAATTTTATTTAAATCATTCTCATTTTGGTTACTGTCCGTGTCAGGCTCTTTTTGCACTTTTCTCCTCTGTGCCAGCCTTATGCTTTTTTTCATCTCTTCTGTGCCAGCCACTCTTTCCCTTCTTTCTGTGTATCAGCCTCTCTGCTCATATTTTAGGGGGCGATTCAATTGTTTTACCCCACAGCTACCACTAGGGGGTGCAAAATAGAGCAATTCAGTTGTTGCTCTGTTTAGATGCCTGTTGTCTGCGGGTATGACATTTCTTTTTGCATCCTCCTGATGTGCAAGAAGAAATGTGTGCAAAGTCTGTGGTTTAGGCATCCAAATGTGGCACCCTAACCAGAACTTTAGATGTGATAAGCCGCTATTCGTGGCTAAACCCCATCTATTTGGGTGCGATAAAAAACAAACATTTGAATTGTGTCACTTTAGATGGGAGATTGGGCACACAAAAATAATTGAATTGTCCCCATAGTTTCCTAAATTCTGAACTAGCCCTAGGATTTTCATGTCAGAATTTTCAAGAAAATTAAGAAAGCTGGGAGGCATTATTTGGTTTCTCCACATGAAGTTAGTATTAAGGAGTATACTAGGCACTGGATAAGAAATCTGTGAGGTGATGTACTGTACTTGATATAACAACTACTGTAGGTTGGATCCAGTATTAGCTGTGACTGAATGGAGAGAATATAAATATATAAATAATAACTGAAATGTGAGAACAAGTGGATCCAGAGATAAAGTTATCTGGCATACTGGCCTAAATCAGTGAAATGAGTAACAGGTAACTGAACTGGGACTGGTATGGCATAGCTGGTAACTGGGCTGGCAGCGGTAATGCATATAAAGAACCAGGCTGGCACTGGTAATGCATTTCAGGATCTGGGCTTGTACCAGTAAGTGTATCAGGTAACTGGGCAGGGACCGGTAATGCATATTAGAGAGCCAGACTCGGATGAGTAATGCATAGCAGGAACTGAGCTGGGACCGGTACTGCATATTAGGTCACAAGGCTGGGACCACTAATGCTTACCAGAGACACCACATTTCAATATACAGGATTATGCTGTACCAGTAAGGCGTCTATGGAAGTGACATTGTACTGGTAACTGGTCAGTTGTCCAGGAAGAGCTTATATAGAGTCGCCTGATCCTTGATTGACTGCCAGTCAGCTGAGTGTAAAATACATTCCTATTGGTGGAAAAGTGGTCAGCTGACCATTTTCAAATTTAAAGTGCCCATGTACCGATGCCAGTGGGAATTCACTAAAGGAGACTGTTGGTGCTGCATGCAAGAGGAGACAGTGGGGATGACTACAGAGGATATTAGGTATAATTGTTTATTCTTGCTTATGGTGTTTTCATCTAAGAATGAGAAATTTTCCTGTCACCACAATATGAAAGTCCAATAGGTTGACAAATAGTAAGTACACTATCATATAATTAACTATGGAGTCTTTCAACTGATAATCATTATTTAGTATATTGTTTGTGAAAACTATGTGGAGGAACCATTTGCTTTGTAACAGACATTGGATACGGTAAAAACAATGTAACCCATTCCAATTTTTCTTATAAAAAGTAACTGTGAATCTTTCTCCTAATTATGTACAATTGTGAATCTATTATCATTCTCTTAATTATGCACAACCATTTATATTAACTCTCATAGGCCTTTTTGGCAAGGGGACTTTTTTGGGGTAGCTGCTTAATATAATAATAATATTTTAATAATTTAACAATTCTAGCATTATTTGTGGTTTGAATTCACCATATCATCTAAAAATAGCACATACTGTAAGGAATCCATTTATCATTTATACATATATGTGTAAAGTCAATATTCTCTACACACTAATCAATCCTAGTCATTGGGGGTCCATCACTACTAATTGTTTGTTCAGTGATTCCTCAAACTTGTGACACCAGGGCCTATATTTACTAATAATCCGAGTTTGACTGATTTGTGTTTTTTTTTCTAAGTCCCAAAACGGGAATTCACTAAGCACAAATCTCGGCAGTGTTTGGGCTATTCGTTATGGTTTTCAAGGCTAAGTTCAGAAATACGAATGAATAGACCATCGGTCAAATGCGGAAAAAGAGGGGTGAAATCCTTAATGGCGCTTCTAGTGAAACGATTGCTGCCTTCTAGATCCAACGGTGGACTTATCCCAGATAGTCCAAAAAATGAAACAGAAGGAGTAGTGGTGGTGTGGACTAGATGGCGCTATCGCTCAAGCAGTGATGGTAAATGTGAGAGTGCTAAAACAAATACTTAGCTGTACTGTCTCCCGGCGAAGAGTCAGGTATAATCTGTGTCCAATTTATGATGGAGAGCTCAGCCATATTGAAAAAACAAAACAAAACAAATATAAAATGTGTAGTAATGTCGCTTGAAACTAAATAAATATAGAGATATGGCGTCTAGGATTTTTTTGCCAATAGGAGCTGGTAGGCTTCTCTAGGCAATGTGAATGGTCAGAGAATAGGTGATCTTTTCAATCCAAACATATAGAAACAGTATCCTCATATGAACACACCTGACTTACACAAAGACAGGTGGTGACAGGCCCATAAAGGTATCTTTTAAAGATGTGATGTGCTCTTTATCAATTGGTGGTTGAAGAGGGCGTACCTAACACTCACGTGAGGGACAGTAGATATCCTCATATAACGGTTTCTTTCAACGACATCATTCCAAAGGGGTTACCATGGTGGTTGAATATCCAATGATGGAATACTCGATCATATATAAAATGTGAAACAAAAGAACACAATGGGGTAAATTTACTAAGATTCGTATTTTCCCGTTTCAGGTCAAAGTTCAATCACGAATGACATCGAAAGTGTAAAACTGCAACTTTTTTAATTTATTACGACTAATTTACTAAGCTGTCGTATTCGGATTTTTCTTTTGTTCCGATGTCGATGTCATTCGTGTTTTTTTTCTTTTTTTCACGGCAGTGATTAGCAAAATACTGCCGACTTTTTAAAAATGAATCTCGGCCGGATCTGTGTGATCCGTGCTGGGGTTCATTTTTTTTTTTTTTAAATTAAACAATGTAAAATAAAAAATAAAAAAATGCGTGGGGTCCCCCCTCCTAAGCATAACCAGCCTCGGGCTCTTTGAGCCGATCCTGGTTGCAAAAATATGGGGGGGAAAATGACAGGGGTTCCCCCATATTTAAGCAACCAGCATCGGGCTCTGCGCCTGGTCCTGGTTCCAAAAATACGGGGGACAAAAAGAGTAGGGGTCCCCCGTATTTTTAAAACCAGCACCGGGCTCCACTAGCTGGACAGATAATGCCACAGCCGGGGGTCACTTTTATATAGTGCCCTGCGGCCGTGGCATCAAAAATCCAACTAGTCACCCCTGGCCGGGGTACCCTGCGGGAGTGGGGACCCCTTCAATCAAGGGGTCCCCCCCCAGCCACCCAAGGGCCAGGGGTGAAGCCCGAGGCTGTCCCCCCCCATCCAATGGGCTGCGGATGGGGGGGCTGATAGCCTTTTGTGATAATGAAAAGATATTGTTTTTAGTAGCAGTACTACAAGGCCCAGCAAGCCTCCCCCGCATGCTGGTACTTGGAGAACCACAAGTACCAGCATGCGGCGGAAAAACGGGCCCGCTGGTACCTGTAGTACTATTACTAAAAATATACCCAAAAAAAGACAAGACACACACACCTTGAAAGTAAAGATTTATTACATACATGCACACAAACATACATACATACTTACCTTATGTTCACACGCAGGTCGGTCCTCTTCTCCAGTAGAATCCAAGGGGTACCTGTTGAATAAATTCTACTCACCAGATCCAGGGTCCCAGGCTCCTCGGGGAATCCTTTTGTAATCCAGGTACTTGATTAAAATAAAAAAACGGACACACGAGCCACGAACTGAAAGGGGCCCCATGTTTTCACATGGGACTCCTTTCCCCGAATGCCAGAAACCCACTCTGACTTCTGTCTAAGTGGGTTTCTTCAGCCAATCAGGGAGCGCCACGTTGTAGCACTCTCCTTATCGGCTGTGTGCTCCTGTACTGAGTGACAGGCGGCACACGGCAGTGTTACAATGTAGCGCCTATGCGCTCCATTGTAACCAATGGTGGGAACTTTCTGCTCAGCGGTGACGTCACTTTAGGTCAACCGCAGGGCAGAAAGTTCCCACCATTGGTTACAATGGAGCGCATAGGCGCTACATTGTAACACTGCCGTGTGCCGCCTGTCACTCAGTACAGGAACACACAGCCGATCAGGAGAGTGCTACAACGTGGCGCTCCCTGATTGGCTGAAGAAACCCACTTAGACAGAAGTCAGAGTGGGTTTCTGGCATTCGGGGAAAGGAGTCCCATGTGAAAACATGGGGCCCCTTTCAGTTCGTGGCTCGGGTATCCGTTTTGTTATTTTATTCAAGTACCTGGATTACAAATGGTTGCCCCGAGGACCCTGGGACCCTGGATCTGGTGAGTAGAATTTATTCAACAGGTACCCCTTGGATTCTACTGGAGAAGAGGACCGACCTGCGTGTGAACATAAGGTAAGTATGTATGTATGTTTGTGTGCATGTATGTAATAAATCTTTACTTTCACGGTGTGTGTGTCTTGTCTTTTTTTGGGTATTTTTTTAGTAATAGTACTACAGGTACCAGCGGGCCCGTTTTTCCGCCGCATGCTGGTACTTGTGGTTCTCCAAGTACCAGCATGCGGGGGAGGCTTGCTGGGCCTTGTAGTACTGCTACTAAAAACAATATCTTTTCATTATCACAAAAGGCTATCAGCCCCCCCATCCGCAGCCCATTGGATGGGGGGGGACAGCCTCGGGCTTCACCCCTGGCCCTTGGGTGGCTGGGGGGGGGACCCCTTGATTGAAGGGGTCCCCACTTCCCCAGGGTACCCCGGCCAGGGGTGACTAGTTGGATTTTTGATGCCACGGCCGCAGGGCACTATATAAAAGTGACCCCCGGCTGTGGCATTATCTGTCCAGCTAGTGGAGCCCGGTGCTGGTTTTAAAAATACGGGGGACCCCTACTCTTTTTGTCCCCCGTATTTTTGGAACCAGGACCAGGCGCAGAGCCCGATGCTGGTTGCTTAAATATGGGGGAACCCCTGTCATTTTCCCCCCCATATTTTTGCAACCAGGATCGGCTCAAAGAGCCCGAGGCTGGTTATGCTTAGGAGGGGGGACCCCACGCAATTTTTTTTAAGAAAATAACCACTTTCCCACCCCTTCCCACTGATATACATGCACGGATCTCATGGATCCCTGCATGCCTATACAATCACGGATTAAAAAAGCAGGTCTGTTTTTTTTAGCACTTTTTTACGAGTTGTAATTTTTCACGGCAGTGTTTTTTTTTTTTTGCTTTGCACTTCTTAGTAAATTACCGAGATTCATAGTTAAACAGCCGCGTTTTGACCGATGGTGTATTCATTCGTAATTTTTTTGTTGGACTTCCAAAAAATTACGAATGCCCTCATCACTGCCGTGATTATTGCTTAGTAAATTACCGAGATGACACTTTGATGAAAAAACGGCATCTCGGTCAAAATCGGGACCTTAGTAAATCTACCCCAATGTGTAGTATGTTCAAGGAACATATGATATCCTTGATACTGTATATAGGCGTACCTAGAT